>NC_141624.1:26067076-27267076 GCF_047967505.1 Dipteris shenzhenensis | reverse complement strand
GGCTCAGATCCCACCTGACATGTCTTCCATCCCCAGACCCACCACCTATATGTTGTTCACCACCTATAATGTGCGGGCGGCACTATGTTGACTTCACAACCGGCGAGCACAGGTTCATGAGGGCCTACAGAATGAGCACTTGCACATGGGATGGACGTCTTGGCTTCGGTCCTTGCAATAGTCCTCATATCCTCCTCCGCTACAGGCCTCCAGAAGCACCTTGAGGCCCTAGATGTGTTGTGTAAGGAGAGGGACCTAACAGTCAACTTTGGCAAGAGCAAGATTATGATTTTCAACACCTCATGGGCGGTGCTTCATCAATGTAGTTTCACCTACCGAGGTGACCCCGTAGAGATTGTGCAATCCTACACATACCTCGAAGTTTCACCTACCAAGGCGAGCCCATAGAGATTGTGCAATCCTACACATACTACGAAGCAGTTTTCTCGAGCTCAATCTTCAGGATGGTCCACGCAGCCAGAGCATGACTCACACATTGGCCAAGGAGCTCCAACTCGACTTTCAGGCACACTTCTAGGATCCCGATACAAAGGGATGTCTCATGAGACCTACAACCATGTATGTAGCATCCTTTTGGGGGGTGACCTCTTGACGGCACACTAGAGGAGATTTGAGAGATTGCAGGTGGTTATGGGCTCCCAGATGATTGGGAGTAAGCCCTCGGCCCCCCATCAGATTACACAAGCAGAGTTCGTCGCACCTCTCTAGATTGATGTTATCTTTCAGCCAGTGACATATATCCATAGGGTTTGGGCTCTGCCTAGCTGGAGATTGCCGAGATTGGCACTAGAGTCGTCGTGACAGCTTGCACTTAGTGGGGTCGGTCTATCACGACGATTTCCTTAGGGTATCAAAGGATGGATTGGTCATCAGACCCTCATACCTTGAGGACAGACACATCTCACATTCGTTGAGGATTGCCATCGGACAGATGAGAGTCTCATCGCATCAGTTGGGGATAGGAGTAGGTAGAGTTGCCGGCATATCGAGAGAGCAACAGATACACAAGCTTTGCACATTGGGGGGAGGTGGAGATAGAGGAGCATTCTCTATGCATATGTCTGGCATACTATGAGATTCAAGGACGATACCACTGCCTCTACCAGGAGGGACTCGGCTTTGGATCACTCTCTTGCTTGATCCATTTCTAGGACCAAGTCTGTGTCGGTCTCTATCAAATGGTGCAACCACATAGAAAGACTCTTCTGAGACAGATCAAACAGCCTGCGCCAATAGACCTACCCAAGCCATAGATAGATGCCGCCCAACGACATGTCACAGATTTCTATGCCTTTGAGTCAGCCCCAGGACACAGCAAAGTGGAGGAGGAGGAGATGGATGATATGAGGGAAAAGTGGGCTAGTGAGAGGAGACAGCATGGAGCAAGAGAGCAGAGAGTGGCTACACCACGCACCACGGAGGTCCATCCTATCATAGTCTTCTCCGAGGTGAGCACTAGAGTCGAGGGGTCACTCTTGACATGGCTCGCCAGATACAAAAGTCTTGGAAACCACACCCCCCCTGCCACCACTGCACGAGATGACACGACAATGCAGCTCAGAGATAATCCTCGCATCTCACAGGAGAGCCACCATGCCACCAAGATATGCCTTTTTGAGTATCTGAGTATTGTTTCTAATGAATGATTTTCTTTGAGTTTTTCTTAGCGCTTTGCAAGGGTCTTAGCGAACCCCTTGCTTCAGCCCATAGCGGCTTGTATGAGTCACCCTATGATTGTACTTTGTCTCATAGGCCCGTGAGGCCTCCCGAAAATGTTAATACATCTCTCTCTCTCTCTCTCTCTCTCTCCCTCTCTCTCTCTCTCTCTCTCTTTGCATTGATTAGAGAATTCAAATCTAAGCCCAAAGACTGTTAGTCTTAAACTGAATAAAAGTCACACTATAGGTATGCTCTATAACAATTGCGAGTTGCTTTATGCACTCTCTAGGAGATGCCTTGTGCACTCCCTCGGAGATGATGTTTTTTTTCTCTATTGATGTGTATTTTGTCTCATAGGCCCCTAAGGTTTTCTGCAGATGTTAAAATCTCTCTCTCTCTCTCTCTCTCTCTCTCTCTCTCTCCCCCCTAAGACATTACTGAGAGACTACACAACAATAGGAGGTGAGGAGGCTGAGGTAGACTCAGCACAGTGACACGTCACATATTTTTAAGCTTTTGAATCAGCTCCAGGGCACAGTGGAGTGGAGGAGGAGCTAGCTGACACGAGGGCAGTGTGATCAGCAGGGAGAGACGGCATGATGCTAACAAGCTAGGGACGCAGAGACCACACGTGACATAGAGAATGACCAAAGCATGCACGATCAAGGTCCTGGTCTATCTCAGCCCTCCTCAGAGGAGACTGCCAAAGACGAGGCGTCGCCCATCGGATAAGAGATCGAGGACACCACGTCCTCCGCCACAGAGAGACAACCGACACATGCAAATCCAGGACATAGTTGCAGCGCCACCACAGCAATAGGTTTCAGATTTTCAGTCTCAGTTTTTCAGAGCTCAATCTTAGCTTGACTTTTGAGTTTGATCTCTTGAGCTCTTTAGTTTAGCACACTAAAGAATATATGTAAAATCTGCCCCACAGGGGAGGTGGAAAATGAGCAGCATCTACTGCTAAGATGCCAAGCCTATGCTCACATCAAAGAAAGGATGACAATAGAGGCAACCTGAAAATTCTGTTAAGCAGCCAGCTACAAAGCTAGGGAGTTATCTAAAAGAAGTTACCGCAACAAGAAACTTGGACCGGCACACAAGCTAGCGCATCTATAGTATTTTACTATACTTAGTACACAAGCTAGCGCATCAAGCTTTAACTATAGTATTTTACTTCGCCGGATGTAAAGAATCAGTATTTCTTGATAGTGGTCACGAATCCCATAGATCTTGAAGGATCTCGAGGACTTTTATACAACCATATCGTATCACCTCTCTCTCTCTCTCTCTCTCTCTCTCTCTCTCTATCTCTCTCTCTCTGCTAGGGGGTGCACTCAGATATGGAAAATATGGAGCTGACAGGCTCCTCAAAATCCCCTTTTCTTGCAACCTCATCTCCAGCCAGTAAAATTTTGGACTCTAGCGTTGCAGCCTTGACACTCCTCTCCCTATGCAAGGAGATACCAGCGAGGGAGCCTTAACTGGCCCATCATTGCCCCCCTAGAGCAGATTTCTATCTACAGCAAGAAATACGAGAGCTAAGCTTGCATATGGCAACTCTGGTAGGCTGAATTTAAGTCCTCGAAGGGCCCAAGAAGCAAGCAGTAATCGATGAAGTAATGTAGACCTACAAGGCCTTTTGTCCTACCCCTCAATTAGTTTCTATAGTCAAGGATCTTGTTCACACTGAATTGCAAACAATCAAGAAGGAAGTGATTTTAGAGGTGGATATAAAGGCAAATAAAACAGACATTCAGGCTGAGATTACAGAGTACCAAACATAGTAATGCACTGAAGATCAAAATAAGAGGCCTTCTTGAAGGCTGGTTTAACAAATAGAATACATACAATGAGATTTTAGCACACATCAAAGAGCGATCCCTACCATTGAAAGGCCGGAAGAAGACGAAGACGGGACGGATTGCACAACTAATATTCTGGAGGGCAAGCCATAACTACAATTAGCACACGGGATATACAAATCACGCTTCTTCACCAATCTTACAAGCTGAAAGGGACCAAGATATGCATAGCCGAGGAACTCACACGAGCTCAGCTAAACAAAATTAGCCAAGGTCAAGACTGTTAGGAATGGAAAATGGGTAGTATATCATCAAGGCGTGGACCTCATCAAGGAGTTTAAAAGACCCTCAGTCGTAAACTGATGTATGGCTGCTTATTGTCTTAATTTTCCGACTACAATGCACTTGGGGCTTAGACTATGAACAGTTCTTCCATTGGTGTCGCTTCTAGGCTTTGTGATCTTTATATCATGCCCATAATAGTCGACTTTATGGGCATGCTTCGGTGGATGTTTATCACTACTTTCATTCTTCCTTGCATCAGTCTCTCCAAGGTGTGCACTCTCTTGGAGGTCTCCCTCTGGCCCAGCTAGAAGTCCTTTATTGTTGCTTTTAGTTTTGAGTAGTAGTTGCTCAACTATAGGGCAACTAGAAATGTAAATTATTTTGAATGACAAAATCTTTTTTCACCCCAAAAAAAATGTGTACGTGCGTGCGTGTGTGTGCACGAGTGCGCACGAGAGAGAGAGAGAGAGAGAGAGAGAGAGAGAGAGAGAGAGAGGTTGGTTTGTAATCGTTTAAAATATAGATGGTTAACTTAACAGAAAGCTTTAGCAAGCTTACCAAACTTTGTATGCCGCACCTTTTGACCAAGCCGGAATGCATATTGCACATTTTGATAGGCCATGGCCTTGGCTGTGGCAGCTAACGATTCCGCCTGTCATAAATATGAAAAAACAGAATCTAGAATTAAAATTTCCTACAGAGTCTCCTACTGCCACCAAAGGAAAAACCTTTTTTGTGTGCGAATATGAAAGCAAACCTCTAATTTCGAAATCTGGTCTCGTAATTTGGCAGCTCCTGCATAGTCTTCTTCCTCAACAGCCTTTTGTAATTCATTTCTAGAAGATCCAAACCAGTAACATGTTTTGAAAATAAGTTACTGATCGTTAGCAGCCTTTTGCAATCAACTCCACAATATGAACATAGTTAGTTTCTCCATCCAAAATACGTTTGTTTGTCTCATACGTACATAGGTTAGTGGCTGTGAGTAAGGGTCGTATTATATATAGGGTGGATAAGAAGAGCAACCCCAACCACATGTGAATAAAAGTTATACAACGGAGATGCACAAAAACACTCTAAGAGGACTGTTTTGCTAAATAGCTCATCTGCACATGTAAAATGAGTCTACCTTAGGCGCAGAATTGTTATTGCTTTGTCTTGAGCCTCATCTTTGGACGAGACAGATCCCAATTTAGCTTCGTTTTGTCTTGCGATCTCTTGGTCCACCTGATATGTTTTGAAAGCTTCACCCATTAATGCGTATGACAGTTTGGGAACATGGCATCTGAGAAAGACACCACCCGGATGCAACGTGTTTTCCAAGCAACCATACAGCCTAAAAGAATACCTCCCCCAGCTTTTCTCGAATTTGTTGTGCCACTTCGTACTGGTCCAGATTTAAAGCACGCTGTGACAAAAAAACGTGTGAAAAAGGCAATCAGGAAGTTGAAATACTTGCTCTTATCAAGTTCCAATATATGTAATTTCTAAAAGAAAAGGAGGGTGAGCTGAGAAGAAATAAACGGATTGAGATAATGTCTTTTTTTCACATTTTTCCACCGGGTGTCCAATTGGCAATGTTCATTGTGTGACACTACCTGAAGTCTTGTCGTCAAATCTAACAGGAAAAAAAACAATAAGAGCTCCTCATTGGCGCTTTCACTTTGTTCTACTGATGCAACCGTCTCAGCATCTTTGTCCTTGAACCAAGCTGCTGCAGTAAAAGTACACGTGCAAGTGCGAAGCCCAAGGAGACGGCGAATTCTTCCACCAGTTAAAAAGTCGTCAGCTGACCTCCTTGGACTGGGATTCGAGATATTTCTATGAAAGCCCATGATTTCTAGTGAACCTTTCCTACCGGCTCCGAAACAAAATCCCGAAACATTATTTTGAATTCCATCGGTAAATTTATTGTGATACTTTGTCTGAGTCAGATGACAGGTGTTTCCCCTCCCCATAGATGGCAACAATGACTGCCCAAATGTGAAGGGTTGCAAGAAACAAGTTGCACATTTTGTCTTTTCCATGCGTGCAATTGAGGTTGTACAATCCATTTTCGTTCAGCTTTTCGATCAACCCCGTTTAAGTGCGGTACCGCCGCTCATGGTTGATCGTACAAGATCGTGGAACACAGCTCATTCGATACAATTATTACCTGTAACATGGATAGCTCAACATTTCAACGCCAAAACAGGCTTTTGAAAACATAAGGTTTGGAAAATCAAGACATCAGACGCGAACGAGTTCCTTAAATACGCATCGATGAGCATAATCATGGACTGAAAGAATGCCATACAGATTGTTTTCGCATTATCGTGTAAGAGACTCTGCTCAATTCAAATTAAAATGAAGCCACTGAGACAGAGTTTTCACGAGCGCAAACATACGAAATTCATCGGATGAAGCAGACAGAAGCACAAGATATGCAAGCGATTGGTGAGAAGAAAGGATGCATTCAGAGACCTCAAATTTCTGTGCAGCAAAGAAATTTTTGTGCAGAAGAGTTGATGTGCAAGAAGCTCTGAAGTCTTCCAAAACAAGCAAGACGATCACTAGTGGCTATCTAAGAGGGGACAATCAAGCACACGTGCGAGATGGATGGACACCAATCCATCGCACGAACGGACTCTACCCCTCCCCCCTCACAAATGTTGCACTCTGCATTTTCCTTAGCATTGGACTCCTAGCCTCTCTTTGAGGATTTTTGGAATTCCAGCCCAACATTCCACCCGCTAGACTGGCTAACCCGGTGTATCAGCACTATTTTATGAATTGTAAGAGTTGGCTTCTCCAGTTTGCAGCGGAATTATGCTAGCTCTGAATCTCCTACATGGGGGCATGAAATTCCCCCACAGTGTCGTCTGGCCACCCACTGTCTCCCCGACACACCAACGTTGGCGTGGGAAGCGCTCTTATAGACCGAAAGTCACCCATCGTTAGGCAACCATTCTAACTAATGGGAGAGAGTTGTCCATCGCAAGCACCCATCCCATTACACACTAAATGCCCAAGCTGCAAATCTTCCTTCCTACATGGAGCCACTTCATGCCTGGGGAGAGCCATTCTGTGGGCAGCCAAGCTTGGTTGCCAATGATGGGCACAAGGTAAACCAGCCAATCACAAGCTATTATAGGGTCCCTCCAACAACGCCAAGCTTCCCAAAGGGCAGCTAGCCCATTACACACCGAATGCCCAATCGGCAATCCTAGGCAATGTGTGTGTGTAAAGGGTCTACCCATGATCATCCCATTTATTTAGGTGCCCTAACCATGGGCACTTGTTGGCTAGCTTCTAGCGGTTTATAAACAGCTTCAAACTAGTAGGGAAAAAACAGCCAGAAAATATAAATTCTTCACGTTTCTTTTAATCTCTTCATTTTCCAAAGGCTGGACTTGTAGAGTTCTATAGCAAAGAGAGGATCTTGTGATGAGATCAATGACATGTTCAATAGCTCTATGAGGGGAGCGCCTTGTAGGAGCTTGCATTAGAAGGGCATATTTGGAGAGGAGTGTCTAAACTTAACTAGGACTAAAGGTGAGAAAGACAATGGAGAAATAACCAACCCTCTTCATAAGCTTCTGACATTGGTGGGTTGAAACAAGAAAAGTGTGGACATGACATGTTGTAGGTTACAAGAAGTAGGTATGTCCATCCTTAACCAACTTGTATACATTCTCTTTGGCATTATAGATGTTTGATCCATCAGATTGATAGGGTTTGATGTCCATCTCAACTTGGACTTGCATGGATTATTGAGTAGCCTTGTTTTTCTTGGCTTTTGAGTTCTTTGGGGCCATTTTACTGTAGCAAAACTCCTTGCGAGTGGAATGAAGGCGCTAGAGTAGACTCAAGAGAAACAAAACATTGTTTCTGCAACATGAGAGAAGGGGACTTGGGAAAACTCCCTCCCTAGCTAGGATCTAACACCAAATGATGTAGACTCTCCTCTCCCTCACCTCTCTTAGACTCCATTTAGTTAAAGTTCAATCAATACTCAAGAATGAACACGAATAAGATGTTCACTACTTGAAGAATGAGAAACCACAAGGCAAAGAGCCTTAGAACACCCCAAGGACTATATCAAGAGGAGAACCCCAGCACAAATGAGTAGGATGTCAACCACCAATGGATGAGAAGATGCAACACAATGCCTTGAACCCGGTGGATTCTTGGCCAAAATGACCCTTTGCAGGCTGAGGATGGTCCACACCTTCCATAATTGGCTACTTCTTAGTCCTAAAATCTTCCTAAATTTTAGATCTAGTGCAAAGTTTGGTGCATTGCGAATCTGGATCTCTCTAGTCAAGTTGTACTTCAATACGTTTTCTTCATTTTCAAGAACTCAAGAGATCTAATAACTAGATTTAGAATTAGGTCGTCTCCAAGCTATAGGAACTTTCTATCATTCCTTATTATTGGAAATCGGGCCGAAAAAGGGGAAAGTCCTTAAGGTTAGACAAATCTCATTCAATTGAGGTAAGCTCTTATATGTACATCATCCATGACTTGCATTACTTTAGAGTCCAAGTCTCATTTGCATCATTCATTATGATGTCCATGTGGTAAGTCCTTCAAGTGGGGCATGTTATGCTTTCCCATATGCATGAGGGTTCGAGCCCTTGATGTTATGGATTATTATGCAATGATTTAATGCTTAATACAACACCTAAGTACATTTAATTCATATAGCATATACTTTAATGCTATATAGTTTATGTTACTATATACTTCAAATAAATACTAATTCATATAGCATATACTTTAATGCTATATAGTTTATGCTACTATATACTTCAAATAAAGACTAATGCATATACTTCAATGACATAAAGATTATTTATTCCTTGGTTACTCAATTCTAGGCCATAGCAACCAAAGGTATGCATGCATAAATCCAATGCATACTACATGAACTAGACACACAATAATGCTATGCAAATTCAATCAAATGGAGTATTGAGGCACTCAAAGGGGCGATTGGGAATGTGATCCACATAGCCCCCTCGAATAATATTACAATACATGTATTACTAAGGCATTCACTCTTCATGAATATATAAGGCATGCTGAAGTAAAAGACCAAGTGTGAACTTTGAAGGAGGCACAAAAATTATGATTTGTTTTTTGTAGACTAGCAAGAGTTACCTAAGTAGATATAGTTTGTGAAATTTAGGCCTATGTTAAATAATCTCTTTTGCACCATAATTCGCTTTAGACAATGATTGATCAATTGTTTGAAAATGTAGAAGCTAGAGTCATCACTCATAGCTAGGTTGTAGCGACATTTTTGAATGATACATATGTGCAAGAGATTGTGATCTCAAAAACTATCGATCAAAGCTTGACATTTTTCCAAACATCATCATTTCACATGATTTCACATTTTGTTGTATGACTTTATAACTTGTAATGCAAGTTGGGTGAAATGCACTCCTTATACTTTAAGAGAGTACACATATTATGAGGCCTACCATTTGCTTGTATCTCATCAAACCAAACATTGTATTTGAAAAATTGGATGAGAGAAAAAAAGAAATGTACTTTAGAAATTGAGGGTACCTTGTGAGGGGAGTTGAAAGGGATTGTTTTAGGGTTATCTGCTAGAGTTTCCCTCCTCATCCTCTCATTTTGTGTACCTTCATGTATAAAGGCTACTCTTATTTGTTGCATACAATGTTTGACCTCCCTCACATCTATTTTCACTCCAATAATGCTTCTAAAGTACATATTGTTCATAATGTTTGATATAGCCTTATGGTAAGACTACTAGTTTAGCAAAAGTATGAACAAGGGGTGACTTACAATAGGCTAAATGATGCATGATAGTACATTGAAGAAGCCACTATGCATTGTTAGTAAAAGGGATTAGGGACATTGAAGGAAGTACATGAGTGCCCAAACCTCATACAAATATGTGATTATTCATGATGCTAATAATGATCTATCATTCGTTACAGTTGCTTGATGTTTCTTTTTTAGTATCCAAAGGATATCAAATTGGAATAGCGTGGATCATTGATGTCATGACGGTTGTAGGATTGTTGTAACTTCATTGTTGCAAAGAATGCGAGACATCTAGTTGCTAGTCTTGTTGAAAGCTTGCAAAATAATAATTGATGATTTTCATCATGGCATTCATGAATCATTTGAGGATATTGTGTCTTATTGATACACGTTTTGACATATACTAAACTTGTCTCAAAAACAATCTTTGAGATTGTGCAAAGTCCTCTTGAAATTATGTCATCCTTGAGTAAATGGTTATCCTTACTATAGATTTCCCTTGGTTATTACACAATTCTCACAATAGGAGATTGCAAGATCCTCAAATGATATAACTTTTGCAATCATGATGTGTACATCTATTTATATACATGGAGATGTACCTTATACTTTTTATGAGAGAATTCTAGATTATTGAATGCTAGCAAAGTATGTAATGTATTTGTTAAACAGACTTGCATTTAAGAGGTTGAGACCAAAGTATGTAATGTATTTGTTAAATAGACTTACAAACAAAGTATGTAATGTATTTGTTAAACAGACTTGCATTTAAGAGTTTGAGACCAAAGACTAGACACATTTGCATTTCTAGATCGTTATAGTGCCTGAGGTTATTTAACAAACCATGTAATGTATGTATTAAGCAAGACTTGCACATAAGATGTTGAGAATGAAGGCTATTACTTGCTATCATTTATGTTCACAATCTGCAAATAAAACTTCATAATAGAAGCTTGCAAATCTCTTATTGAACAAGGATAATGCTTTGTCAATAATGGATTTTACCATGCATGCATGTGTTTATTTATTTACCACGTTTTTATCTATGATACATTATAATATCCCTTCAGGATCTATATGTTGTCATGGCCTTTTAGCTCCACAAAGCATAGTTATACTCGTCTCTATTAGTTTTACAACTATCAAGAATCTTAGCTAGGCTACCTTCCTAAGCAATGCAATGAATGATCTTCTACATGGGACTAAAGAATACACACACTTTTTAATGTAAAATATTTTTTGCAATTCACTCTAGTCCCCCTCCTTCCCAAAGAAAATAATTTTCTATTAATGTTGAGGAGAAACCAACCATACAAATCAACAATCTATACATAATTGACTATGGAAGAAAAGAAAAAATGTTGGTTGTCCTTTAGCCTATTTTCAAAGAGCCCAGTCATTGCCTAGGGAGTCCAAATAAGGGGCCATCACCAAGGTGGGGGACTATACATCTAGTAGATACCTCACTCTATGAATACATAAAAAGACATTTATAGGACAAGCCTTGTAGAAATGCACCCACCTCTGAGTGATCATATGAGATCCCATCAACTCTTACTCCTATATGGCTTGCAAGGTGTATATAATATCTTACAAAACTTGCCACAAGGGTGGTTCCTAGGGGGACCATGGCCTCCCATCACCATTCTAGAATGGGAGACCCAAAATTTCCAAGCAGTGATGTTGGACATTGTCTCCCAAATATTGTCCTCTGATGAAGATACAAGATGCCGACAAGAAGGAGGATTCATGTCCTTTACCTAATCTGAAAGCACCTAGAAAACTGACCATACCAGCGTGGGGAGCTAAGTGCCAAGGCTCTATGAAAACTAGCCTCTAAGACTCGAGAATGGCAATGTTTGTCCCTAGCATGCATTCGCCTACTCCCTAAGGTGAGAGAGGTATCTTGCATGCCTTTGGGATTTGTCTCATTGAGGAGACAACTCTATGCTCCAAGAAGAACTGGCTGAGCCAATGCCCCACTGTGCCCATCCAATGTGCGCCTATTGCCCCAGCATGAATCCCTCCTAATCTTGAACCTCTAGATGCCCAAAAAGGGGCTGGTGCTCATACCCCTCATGACACTAAGGACTTGCCCAGATGAGTCCCCCAAATAGACACTGCCAAACTCTATGTAGACTTCTCATCAACAAGTGAGCCCTTTTTTATGAGATGAACCTCTAAGAATATCCATTGATGGGACTACCACCAATGCCCTCCTATGTGGGGAGTGTTCCTGAAGCCCTCTTTGAAGCAAGAGCTTCCAGGGCTCCAAGCCTAGGGTGAGAGCTTGCACTACCACCTTTCCCAAAAGGTCGTTCCTTTGCATCTTTGGGTCTATCCGAGGGAGTATAGGTTCCTTCTATAGGGGGGCTTTTCACATTGTGTTGGAGAAGTAGCAGATGATGGGGTTTCTAAGCTGTGGCGAACTAAGAGTCCCTCATGGAGATGATTCTTCTCAAGATCCAGGATGGGGGAACACTTTGGCAGAGGTTGGAGATCTCTAGACTTCCTGGAAAGTGCTTACATGCAGATAGTTGGGGCACCTAGCGTCTATCCTAGAGGGAAAACATGAGACCTCCTCCCCCTCCCCATAGGTTTGACAAAGTCAGAAGAGAGAGACGCAGGAGGAGAGGGCTCAACATTCTCCTGGGAAACACTAGCAGGAGTCACAGACACCTTGGGTGACACCCTCTAAGGGCAAGTGGATCCCGATAAAGGGGAAAAAGAAGTTGAGCAAATGGACTCAAAAGGATCAGACACAGGGCGAGGGAGCGGTTGGAGCGAGAGTCAACCTCCTCCCCTCAAGAGGACTAGTCCACGGATATGTGGGTCTCGACGGTGACTCACGTGTCATGGGGATGTTGAAGAGATGCCGATGGAGCCTCCACTCCAAGCTACTCCTTGTGAGAGCAATGCAAGGCATGAGCCATTTGCAAGTGTCACTCAAGTAGCGTCCAGATTGTTGCAATGTGTTTCCATAAGAGAAAGAGCGAAGGGGGAGAGGGGAGAAGGGCGGGAGAAGGAGGAGGGAAGTAGAGAGTGAAGGGGGATGGAGTGGCAAACACAAGGGCACTACAATGGAAACAAGGGAACACCCAAAACACTCTCTTGGAAGAGAAGAGGGAGCTTGTATTCAAACTTGTGCAAACAACAATGAAGACCAAAGTCAATGCCTTGGCCTTTTATACATGTCACCTTTTGAAGGGAGGGCCAACCCTAATCTCTTTATACCACTCTCCCTTCTCATTCTTTTACCATCCTCTTGGGCCCATGTAGCTCCAAGACAATCCTGGCTCTATGGACTTGCCATTGTCCATCACATCACAGCACTTAACCTGCCATGGCATATTGTTAACCAAAATGGGAACATGCCCCCCTTCCTAATCTCGATCCAATCCTCTAGATCGTGCAACGTTCATGGTTGTTGGAGTGTTGTCAATGAAGATAATGCAAAGTAGTCTTTCGTGTACACTGGGCTGAATCTTCTTTTGGTCCATTGCAGCAGAGGGATGTAGTGGCTCCTTGTTATGGAATGCTTTCTGGAAGTATGGATGAGTGATTCATCTTGAAATAGCACTTCAGGGTTTGAGTGAGTCGAGTTGAGTACTTGTGACCATTCAAAGAAGGAATAAGAAAAAAGGAAAATAAAAATCTAAGGGGTAAGTTATTAGGAAGAAGGTGTTAGTAGGGAGTACATATCCTAGTGGTATTAGTGTTAGCAGAGTAAATAAAGTGCATTCTCATACTCCCCTTAAGTCCCATATTTGATTTGAGTAGGACTTCTAATGGATTCTTATCAGATTATGTCTTTGTCATGCGTTGTTTGAACGTCTGGAGTTGTGTATGACATTTTGTCTTGCTTCTCTATATTGAAGTTTCTTTAAAATCCATTTCATTGAGGGCTTTTCTTGGAAGTATTTGAGCCCAATAGGGTTGTGGCACCATCTGGATCTTTATTTGTCTGAGTCATCAAATCAAGAGGAGTTTGAGAATACACCATACAAACTCCTAAAATGAAAAATATGGCTGAAGAGGTTTATAGAAGGGGGATTCTAGGAAAGGCTTTTAAGCAAGAAAAGAAAAATAAAGAAAAGAGGATGAGTAGAAGTTGATGGTGATGCTAGTAGAGGAATATGAAAAAAGCTTTGCGGTCACACAAGAAACTCATCCAAACCCATATTGGTGTAATCACCTTCACCCTGGAGTTGAATGCATCCTCGAGAGCTGCTTGTGTAGAACCACTTGTCATTCCATGTGTGAACTCAAATTCAAGACGATGACTTAGGCATAAGTCAGTGCCCTGTTCTGTTTTGGCTCTGCTAATGGGATTTGTTGTTGATGTTGCTTGGTGTATTGACTTTCCATAGTGTTTGTAGTTGATCTTCTTGACTAAGGAGCCCTTGGGCTGATGTACTTGTGATTTGTTGAGTGTGCCATGCCGAGGACCTGAAGAGGACCGATTGCCTATTTTCACCTAGGTCTTCCACATGTGAGCAGAGTGGTAGGACTTCCACATGTTATAACTTTATTGCTCTTTATGGTCACACCTAGACCTAGCAAGAATATCATTTTGTAGACCACTAGAGTAAGTTTGATAATCACTTTGAAGGAGAATTTCTAAGACATTACTGGAGATCTTTGTTGGCGAGCAGTTGTCATCCCATTGCCAGCAACGTTGCTTGAAGTTCTTTGAGATCCTTGATTGTAGCAGTAGGTTCTTGTGGAGCTACTCCATTTTTAGGAGTAGGTTTTTATGGATCTACTATTGGCATGTCTTGTTGTCACTATTGCACCATTGAACATTACGATCTCCCACATGTGCCACTTCTATAATATTCATCGTAATAAGGTGATATATGTTCTATGTATCAAGTGCGAGTAGGATTGCAATGTCTTGGAGATATTTTGCTTTTGTTGAGCCCAAGTTTCAGCTATGAGAAAGTTGTCAAGGATGAAGAAAATTCGTTGTTCACATTAGAAGGTTCTTGTGTGGCTTCCATTGTGTTGGGAATTACTTGTGTGGCCGATTCTTGCATAGCTACCCTGATGATAGATGCCAAATTTCTTAGTAAGGAAGGTTCTTGTGAGGCTCCCAGCATGGATTGAGCTTTTGCCTTGGTAGGTTCTTGTGTTACTATCTCTTTTTTCAAGACAGGTTCTTGTGTTACTGCCAGTTGCCTTGAAGATGATGCAATAAATTGACATCCCTTTTGATAGACTTGTGATCGAGGAGGTTCTTATGTTACCGTCTCCCTTTTTGAGACACGTTCTTGTGTAATTACTCGAGAGGAGGTAGATGAATTCCATTGCATATGATCCTCGTGCATTGGTGCTTTTCCCTTGTCCTTGCAAGCAAGTTGTCGCTGTTCTTGGCATCTTTGCAGAGTAGGTTCTTGTGTGACTACTACTGGTGCATTTGCACTCGTTGATGCTTTTGTATTGATAGATTTGGGTCTCTACTCCTACTTTTGTGATGGAGAAGGTGTACAATTAGGCATAGGGCAAGCATGGATGGGCTGTTCATTGCTCTGGTGAGGCTTGGGTACCCATATATAAGAGTTGCCAAGGTAATATCCTTGGGCCTCGAGTAGTCTTGTGGAAATCCATTGGTAATTTACCTTCCTTGTTGGATGGCATTGTCTCCTTCCTTGATATTGGGGTTTGTTGTTTACATGATGGGGTGGCTCACGATGGTGAGGCTTGATGTTTAGAGGAGGGGCTGGCTTTATATGTTGAGGTTTCTTTGGAATCCAAAAGTTTGATTCACCCTCAAAGTATCCTTGAGCCTTTAGTAGATCCTTTCGAACCCATATTCACTTGGTTGCCTTTTGTCTTTGTCTTCTTCCTTGGTGGCGTCCTTGTCGAGGTGGGGAGGTAGAAGTAGTTGCTGATATTGGTGCTTGAGTGTTGGGCCGATTGGTAGTGCTTAGCACATCTTGTTGGGTTGACTCCTCATCACCAAATAATCCTTTGTAAGTGTCTTGGATCTAGCTTTTACCAAGAATGGCAGCTTTCACTAAGGTACCTGCAGGAGCTACAACTTGCAAGGCACTACGTAATTCTCCAAGGAAACATTCAACATTAAGGAACCATTAACCTCAATAGAGGTACCCTCTATGGATTGAATTTCAAAATCACATACTTGAAGGCATACCTAGCCAAGATGCTTTAATGTCTCCTAGGAGATGAGGTCGTGGCTTGCTCGCTCATCTACCATGGCTTGTATTCGGCATGTTGCACCTCCTGATGTCAGCTCTACCCAAAGTTGAGATGGAGTCATATCTATCTCATTAGGATTAAGGGAATTGCCAATTCCTAATTCAATTTCATTAGGTAGTACTGCTCTTATGGTGTAAACAGGTGTAACAGAGTAAAGTTGTTCATCATCAAGGTACATCATCTGAGTGCCCTTAGTAGTTGATGGACCTATTGCCACCAGTGTATGGATCCAATCAATTGAGTCTTCTAGTTCTGGTAAATGAGCACACCAAGGTTCATTAAGACTCTTCTCACTGTCCTCCTTCTTATATTTTTAAACCAGCTTTACCACCAGCACAGACCTATCGGCGGTAATCCGATTCAGCTGTTGTAAAGAGATTTTCGGACATAGTGTGAGCCTTCCATGTTCGGAGATCAACCCTCACAACTTACTGATCTTTCCTTATATAAATGTTGTTGGAATGCCAATCATGGATCAATCCTGCCATACGCAAGAAAGGTCTCCCTAGAATATCCTCATACTTGGGGTTGTTTTGGAAATCCATTACAACAAGGCACACCCAATATGTGAGGCCACATATTTTGATTTTAATGTTCTTGAGTACTCCTATGGGATGAGCCATGCCTCTAACTACCAAGGAAGTACTCTCTTGGTTGGGGCTTCCCCACTTTTCCCAGCATTGTTTCGTGATGATGCTAACACCTGCTCCTCCATCTAATATTGACATAGCTTTCTTATCATGGAAGGAGATGGGTATCACTGCATTCGTGTCATCACTCTCAAAATATTGGCCCAATTTGTTGACTGGCACCCTTGGAAGGTCTTGAGCATGATTGGGAGATTCAACATTATCAGGATTTATGGGTTGGGGTGTCACTATTTGCCCATTCATCCAATCGGAGAGGTCTCTCCATAGAGTAGGATTACCCCATAATAGTGTTGCGATGGGCATCTTGATCTCAGTGGACAGGAATGAGGCTAATCTTGCGATGTCCCGAGGACCAGTGATAGATTATGTGCCTATTGATTTAGACTCTTCCAAGCCATATAAGGACATGTTATCATCCTCCTTTAGTTGTTGCAAGGCAAGGTGGCAGGTTCTTCTTCAAACATCCGTTGCATTAGGGTGGATCCCTCTGTTGAAGGGCATGACACACCTTCTTCCTACCCTTTCATGTATTTGCAAGGCTTTTGAGGCTCGAGCATTATCTCATATCTAGGATGAATTGTATCAGTACTCTTGCTTGCCTTGAGACTCTACTGACATTCCTCTTGGCACTTGTGTACCAATTTATGCACCTTAGGGAGACCTTATTTCCCCACCCAGGGGTTGGGATATTCACCGTGATCCTTAGGTGTTGTAGCTTTGCCATGGTTTAAAGTTGTTAGTGTTGCCTCATTTGCCCCATGTGAGTGGTTGTTGCTGGTATCATTTGAGAGAGTATCATCAGAGGAAGATGATGTTGCTAGGGAGGCTATATCTTTATCCGACCCATCCTAGATGATGACCATATTTTTTCCCTTCCCAATCTTTGTTGCACCCTTGGTGCTTACTCCTGCTGATTCAGTTGCCTCTCTAGGTTGTGATGTATTAGCTTTATCCCTTTTGGCTTGTTTGCGAAGCTCCTTACTAAGGAATTTAGCTTGCAACCTACATCCAAGGATACTGATGACACTTGGCCTCTCTCAATCCTTAACAAGTTAAGGCTTGTGGACTTAGATGGCCTTCTCATTAAGCAATCCTTAAAAAGATGGTCCATACCACACCCAGACGCTGATGCATATGCGATTGGCTACTTAGATTGCCCCTTGTATGGACACTCATTGGCTGTGTGTGTCCCTTGACACGTATGGCATTGAATGGATTATGTCTTGGTCAGGTTCATATATCCCATTTTTTGAGGAATCGGTGCCGTCTCATAGACCGGAATGTATTGGTCACCTCGTATAATGTAGTGACTTATAATGCTAGACTGATTTGCATTGTCACCATTTTGGGGATAGTTGTTTCCATTGAAGGTAGGTCTGGGGTCTTCCCAATCACTAGGTAGCTCTTCCACCAATACTTGATTTAGGGAAGTAATTCGTGGAGATGGGGGTTGAGGTCCTAGTACTGGCAGGGGTAATGGAATATTTTGAGTCCTAACTTGCCCTTGATTGGATGATGTGGCTACTTGTATTGCCAATTGTGCCTGATTGGATGGATTGGGTGGTGCAGGCAATGGTAGATGCGGCCTTTGTTGATACATGGGTTGAGGAATCACCCTAGAATAATGACATTGGGATGTGTCATGATTTCCCCAATGAGCACAATGGGCACAATAGAGTATTGGCCTGGCTCTAAGATGAGGGCATTCCTTAGTGGGATGATTCCCAGTGCATACCCCACATCATATGTTATCTCTTTGTGGAAATAGATGGGGGTTGCTAGGAGCATCTTTTGGTGCTTCTATATTCCGTTGTTGGCTCAACTTGTTGAATAGATGTGTGGCCAACTCTTCCATGTTGAGCACCTTTGGCATAATCCTTGCATCCCTAGTTGCTTTTGAGGTTGAAGCCTATGCTATTTGGGACATGTCTGAGGAAGCTAAGGATTTATCCTTTTGGGGCGTCTCCCTCATGTTATCCCCTAAGCATATCACCGTCTTGTTGCATAGCTCAAACAATGTGAGATTCATAGCAAATAGATGATCATGCAACTTAGCATCTCGTAGCCCTATGAGAAAGCATGGTACAAGTTGTACATCACTCATCCTCTTGTGGTGTTCACATCGTGAGTTTAGACGTTTAATCTTGGTGATGTATTCTCTTAAGGACTCAGTGTCCTTCTGCTTCACCTCATAAAGCTGGTTAAGTGGGCTCCACTTGGGACCACTAGGGGCAAACCCTACAATGAAGGATTTATGCAATGTGTCCCAATTTATTTTCTCCTCAGGGTTTAAGACTCCAAACCATTTTCTAGCCTTGCCATCAAGACTCAAGCTAAAAGCATTGACCTTGTCTAGATCCCCAATATCACCAAAGGTGTCATAGATTTGTTCAAACCTCTCAACATGGGAGAATGGGTCTCCTTCTCCTACAAACTTGGTGATTAGCTTGGAGATTATGATAGGCTTGCTCCTTGAGGGGTTGCTATCCCCTCCAATAAACATTGGTGGTGGAGTGATTGTCCCCCTTCCTAGTGCTTGCACTAGGATTCTCATAGCTTTGTCTGTAAGGACCATTTGCGATATAAAAAGGAGGTTGTGGTATGGTAGGCAATGTCCTGTACATTGGTGGTCCTGATGAAGGGCTCCATGGTTGGATGGCACAAGTTTAGGATGGCAGGATCCAGGCCCACTAGGCATTGGCATTGTGACTTGGGTCAGGTTGGGCCTAACAGGTTGGACTAGAGGTCCTCTAGGGAGTGGTATGTCCCCTGTAGGCATAGGCTTATAAGGGATACTTATGGGGTAGGGAATATGTCCCATGTTTTGTTGCCAAGGAGGCATCATAGGGGATTTTGAGGTGGAGGGTCTTAACTGTTGACCTTCAAGGTTACTCCTCTGCCCCCTTTGCTCTAGATTTTGGGACCCTTGCAAGAATGTGGGTTCAAATCCATCCCCATAGGATTGTCTATCATCACAAAGAATTGGTACGATGGGGGTTGATTGCCATTAGGTATTGTGGGACTTGGTTCCTTGAGTATTGCTTTTGACATAGATGGTTGGGCTAGCATTTGTGCCTCTGACATTGCCCTAGTCAAATGGGTTTAGCCACTCTACTGGGTCTGTCAATCCAAATCTTCCCATGATATTGGAAAAGGTTTCCCTTAATGTATTGGCTATTGTAGATGGGGTAGGAGAGTGGAGATCAATGGGGAGTTGATGCCCCAACTCTAGGTTGAGTTCGCCTCGAGCGATGCGAGGTCAAGGGGCGGTGCAAATTTCATGATTTCTTGATTCTCGGGGTCCCATTTTTCATGTGCTTTTTTTTTATTTTTGGGTTCCCAGAGCTATCCATACAA
This sequence comes from Dipteris shenzhenensis, assembly GCF_047967505.1. NCBI lineage: Eukaryota > Viridiplantae > Streptophyta > Polypodiopsida > Gleicheniales > Dipteridaceae > Dipteris > Dipteris shenzhenensis. The sequence goes on along the minus strand of NC_141624.1, from coordinate 27,247,290 downwards.
CCATGGGGATAGAGCTATGGCAACGGCCAGTGGGATGGCAAGTTGGCGGGATATAGTTAAGGCAACGGCCAGTGGGATAGCAAGTCGGTGGGATAAAGCTATGGTGATGACCCATGGGGATAGGGCTAAAGCAATGATCAGTGGGATAGCCTTATGGCACCGGATCAATGCAAGTTTGACGACAGGATAGCTAACTGATAGTAATTAATTAGGGTGATGGGTTAGGTACTAACATGTGTCAAGTCGATGGGATAGAGTTAAGGCAACGGTTGGTGGGATAGCAAGTTAGTGAGATAGCGCTAAGGCAATGGGTCAATGCAAGTTTGACCGATGGGATAGAGCTATGGCGATGGGTCAACACAAGTTTGACCACTGGGATACGGCTATGGCAACAGTTGGTGGGATAGCACTATTGTGCCGACTTGTGGGGATAGAGAACCACAGTTTTGTCAACTGGTTTTTGATGATTCTTGACGATTTAGAAGTCTCTGTTCATGTTTTTTTGTGATGGGGGGATGCTAAACTACTTGATCTACCTACTCAATGAAAAAAACTTGAAAGAAAAACAACTTTTGAAAGCCAAAATGCGAGATTTCTTTGAGGGGTGAGTTTTACCACACAAAACCAATTCAAAATTCAGCAAGAATCATCATTTTTTGTTGTTTTTTGTGTATTTAGACCCGATACACTCCTTAGCAATCTTACAAACTATCTTCCTACCAACAAGTGCAATGCAAAAGCATACCTTTTATCCTTGACAGCGGCACCAAAAATGTGTGGGTCTCGGTGGTGACTCACATGTAGTGGGGATGTTGAAGAGATGTCGATGGATCCTCCACTCTAAGCTACTCCTTGTGAGAGCAATGCAAGGCATGAACCATCCACAAGTGTCACTCAAGCAGCCTCCTAATTGTTGCAATGTGTTTTCACGAGAGAAAGAGGGAAGGGGGGGAGGGGAGAAGATAGGGGAGAAGGGAGGGAGAAGGAGGAGGGAAGAGGAGAGTGAAAGGGGATGGAGTGGCAAACACAAGGGAACTATAATGGAAACAAGGGAACACCCAAAACACTCTCTTGGAAGAGAAGAGGGAGCTTGTATTCAAACTTGTGCAAACAATAGTTAGTTCTAGTTCTGTAGCCTCAAAAAGGGGATCATTTAGTGTGATCGGATCTCACACCCATCCTTTTTGGGACATAGAGTTTGCCTCCATAGGAGAAGAGAAGTGGACGCTGGAGATGTTTGATGACATGATGGAGAAGTAGCTATCTCACATGATGGACGAGTGGAAGGGGATGTATGGGCTAGAACTGCAGCTTGCCTATGGCTTGTTGACTTTCTTCTAGCTTGATTTTAGAGAGATCGGGTTGGTAGTTGGAGTCATTTGGCTACCACAACGAAAGTGAAGAGTTATTAGACATAGTAGTATTGGATGCTACATCAGTGTGCATAGGCATTTGGGGCAAACTTTTCCTTCATGATGTAGTGGGTGCAGAAGGGGGTGTCAAGTCGGTAGCTAGTCTAGTTTAAAGACACATGAACACAGACTACTCTCCCTCCAAGCCCCCATCAAACTCACAGAAGTCCCACTTCTTAGAACAAGATTCCACTCATAGTCGAGCTTTGTCCTCTTTGACATCTTCCTCATGAGCTGGACAATGGTGATTGGAACATGCATGGACTTCTCCCTCCAAGCCCCCATCAAAATCACAAAAGTCCAACTTCTTAGAACAAGATCCTACTCATAGGCGAGCTTTGTTCTCTTTGACATCTTCCTCATGAGCTGGACAATGGTGAGTTAGAACATGCATGGACTTCACAATCATTCATGTAGTCGATGTCAGTAGCTAATTTTTCACCAGGAGTTGCAGAAAGCAATGGTAGGAAGATTAGTTGACCTCCTCTTGATCCAAAAACAGACCATCAACTCCTCCTTGGAAGGGGACCTGAGATCTAGTCTCCACCAGTTGGTAGGAGCAGAGGGGTTTGTATCTCAGCCTCGTAGGCAATGGCTTTTGAGGGTTTTGATTAGGGTGAGCTGATAGCAGGCAAGGCACTGTGGATGGGCCTTCATGTGGAAGGCCTTAAGATAGGGATCCTGAACGTCTATGCACTAGCATGTAGACAACACTTGTCAACCTTTTTGAGACGTATGATAGAGTGCCTCCCAGATGTTGACTCATGGATTGCTGGAGGTGACTTCAACAATCTAGAGTTTGGGGAGGATAAGCAGGGGGGACCTCTTTCTTGAAGATGCCAACAGTAGAGAGGAACACTTGGGAGCAATTTGTTTTTGTGATTAGTGGTGGCAGAGACCACTGGTGAGAGGTAGAGTTTAGTAGGACTCTAGGAAGAGGACTCTAGGAAGCCTACACTTCTTCTTTTAGTAGAGGAGACACAATGAATTGTTAGAGCATCTAGACTGATTCTATGTTGGGGACTGGGCTCTACATAGAGAGGGGACCATTGGCATCTTAGTAGGTACCACGTGTCAGATCATTCTCTAGTCATACTTCACCTCAAGTAGTTCCGCATCTTACCTAGAAGGGGATCAGCATTCTAGACAACTTTCTTTAGGAGGAAGAGGTCCAACACTCCATAGCAGTGATCTGGTAGTAGCCAGAGGGAGGACCCCTAGTGGGATGGGCCGCTTGGGTAGCAGAGGCAATCTAGATTAGAGCTTCAGTCCCAGACACTCACGAGGAGAATATGCAAGAGAGGCAAAGAGTTGTGAGGAGGGATCTAGCCTCCATAGAGTGCCTTAGAGAGTAGGATCCTGGCTCACAGTGGCTCAGTGAGAAATACAAGTCCACAAGACTGATCTTGTAGGACATGGAGGTGTGGAGGGCCAAGTTCTCGTATCACTCTTCTTGTGCTAGATGGATGTAGCAAGGGGACATGATGACTTGATAATTTTTCCAAGTCATTGGGCCACACTAAGCAGGGACACAGTTGTAGCAACTGAGAGATGCACAAGGACAAATGAATACAAACCCCTATAAGATTCTAGAGAGATGACCATAGACTTCTACATGCCATTGTTTTAGATAGAGGAGGAGACCCCCACTTCCCTTTTGGCCAGAGAGGCAATGTGGGAGCAAATTCTAGTGGTGGTCTCTTTGAGCATGGGAATATTCTTAGAGGTCCCTTTCATGGAGGAGGAACTCTAGGAGGCCCTCAAGGGCCTTCCTCCTTAGAAGTGCCCCAAGGAGGATGGTCCGACTCTAGCTTTGTTTTGTTTATTTTGGGAGCATATCCACACTCTGCTCTGATGGGCTTGCCAAGGTATTTTTTATATAGGTTCTCTCCCACAGGTTCTGAGGTTGAGCTTGCTTGCTCCCAAAAGGGGGGGACAGGTTGGACATTCGACAATGGAGGCCAATTACCCTACTGGACACTGCATACAAGATCTTAGCTAAGATCTTGAATTTGAAATTGAGGCTTCACCATCCAGATATCATTCACTACACACAAACTGGTTTTGTTCAAGAATGCAACATCTTGGACACCATTTTTACCTTTTGGGAGATAGTGGATTGGGCTAGAGAGGAGGCTTAGCCTCTCTCTATCCTTCCCTTGGACTTTGAGAAGGCATATGACAGGATGGAGTGGTCCTTCCTCGAGGGAACGATGTGGAGATTGGGATTTTAAGAGAGGTGGATCCAAGGGATCTCAACCCTCTATCAAGGGAGCTCCAGTCAGGTGACTATCAGTGGCCACACAGGAGAGGCCTCTCCTTTATCTCATTTAGTTTGACAGGGCTACCCTCTTGCCCCCTTCCTTTTCCTCTTTGTGGTAGAGGCCATGGGATATTTTCTACGCTCTCAGGCCATCGGCCTTTTTTGCATGTGACTCCTGATCTGATAATAGGATGAGCTGCTAGACTCATAGTTTGTGGATGACAGAGCTTTGTTTGTGGAGGGATCAGTAGGGTGATCCTCAAGACAATCAGGGGGATTTGGACATTTATTATGAGGCCTATGGAGCATGGATTATCTAGACCAAATCCATAGGTTTCTTCACTAGGCACAGAGGAGATCCAGGAGATCTAGGACTAGGGGCACCCTCAGCTTCAGGTGGATTCCATGAGGACAGACAGCGAGATACCTAGTGTGTGAGGTGGGGATGGATATTACAGTAGAGCAACAAATTGCTTCGGTTCTAGAGAGAGTTTGGCAAAATATTTTATATTGGAGCTTGGCCAAACTCTCCCTCATAGGTAGAGACCTAGTGGTCAACTAGGTCCTACTCGCTACATCTTGGTATATGAATCCTACTGGCATTTCCATAGGCATTGCATGGGATAGCTCATAAGATTAGTGTGTAAGTTTTTCTAGGTAGGTGCGGATGGTATGTAGAACACCAAGGTTGGAGTGGCCTGACAGATAGTGATCCGCTTCCATTATCCGTACTGCATGGTGGGTTGGGCATCATAGACCCAAAGATGTAGAGCCGGGACCTCTTAGGCAAGCTGGTGGTGGTTAGAGGTCTCACACTCAACATAGAACCTTGGAAGCTCCTTATGGACTTATCAAGAACACCCCCTGGACAGGCAATCAGTGGCAACACTATTACAAGTGGATATTCTCAGAGACACCACTCATAGGGAGAGGATCCCCATTCATGAGGAGTGGTGTGGCATAGGTTTCAAGGGGACTCATTTGGGCCAATAGTCCTTCCTGTAGGGAGGAGTTTGAGAGACAACCACTGATTCTTTGGCACCTGGACGTTAGAGATGCGGATGGAAGGATGTTAGGGCATAAGATGCACGTCGGATGGGCAGAGTGGGGCAATGGCCTAGCAAGATCCTTTGGGTCTTGGAGATAGCTCCCTAGGGATACAAAGGCCAGGGCACAATCACTCTCTCACTTGAGTGGAGCAAATATACAATTGGCCAAGCTTGATTCAACAATCCTTGAGTCATGGTGGGAGGGGTTACGTAGCCCCTAGACCCCCCACTACTAGGACAATCAGTTCTCATGGATGGGGGTGCCTCTCAAGGTCTAGTTCTTTAGAGAGCATCTAGGATCCATTTGATACAAGTTTTATAGGGTGGGAGCAGGAAGCCTTTGATAGAGAGAGTCAGAGAGGGAGTCAAAGGAGTTGGCAGGCTTAGAGGATTTAGAGTGGTAGAGGATCAGGGTTGTTGGTCGTTTGGGCAGAGTGTAGAGGATTAGGGTGGTTGGCCGTTTGGGTAGAGTGTGGCATATCAATCCGACCATGGTCTTAGCCAGTCCAGAGGGAGCAGTTTGGCACCTCTAGTTGTGGGAGGGCAAGCCTCTTAGGGACATCTAGTGGGACCCAAGAGAGTGCTTTTGACTAGTGTGGCTAGGACACTCAAATAGGAGAGAGGAGGTGTCTTTCTTTTCTTACACGACATGCATTAGTAGACGTATCCAATTGGAGGTAGCAGCATGGACCCCCTTGAGGGAGCAACACTGGCTGGAGCAGGAGGTTTCCAGGGAGCTAGTCAGCCGCTTCTAGCCATAGCTATGGTCCAGTCTGAGACTAGGGAATATCTCCCTGGATGTTGGCTCTTGGGGGCCTACCCATTGGTCCCAAGTTGGGAACATTTGTGGGTCGACAACATATATGTTTTCTGTATAGAGGGCATGCTTGGAGACGATCCCACACTACTTATGGACTTGTCCTATGGCACAGAGCATTTGGACAATGGTTTTTCAAATTGTGGCCAAGGTGCAGAGGATGCAGAGAGACTTCACCTAGGGTATGGTGGTGTGGCTCATAGAGGGATGCCATGCTTTTTCTATTGATCCTATCTCACTAGCTTACAGGATCCATGGTGAGCAAGTCTTCTAGATTGAGTTTCCTGATGTTGTACTGCCATCCTCCACTTGCCTGTAGCTTGTGCCAGATGATAGTGTGTGCGAGACAGTGTCCAATATCACTGCTTGGAACATCTGAGTCACCTGTTGTAGTCAGGTGATCGAAGGGCAAAAAGTTCCACCGACGACTACTCTAGTAGCCATATGGTAAGACATTATCTTCACACTATGTGCTAGCCGAGGGCATAGCGTTTCGTGCTCATGGGGGACTATCGAGCAGCAAGAACATTTATGTAATGCTTGGCCTGGAGGCATATTGTAGACATTCTTTGTGGGAGATATCTATTGGACGTATAGGCCACCATTCTGGTTGTTAGCCCCTGTTTTGGACAATCCTTAGGTAGTAAGTTGGAATTACGAGTAGGCTAGTTTTGGACAACTAGGTCTTCTCTTTGTATTTACCATCATCAACCCTAGTTTGTCAACTTATTTGTATGGGGTTTTGTCAAGCATTAATAGAAAGTTCTTCTCTTTGCATAAAAAAAGAAGAAGAGAGGGAGAAGGACTCCCCTATATGGCCCTCGATAAGCATTTGGTTGACACTCCTCGAATACAAGATAGGATCCCCCCAAATCCAACTCTCATAAGAATCCCATCTTCTGCATGGTGCCCTAAAAAAATGGTGACTCCACCCTATCATAAGACCTTCTCAAAATCCAAGAGAAGGATTGTACTAAGCTAAGCTCCCATGCCCAATAGACTACCTCTCAAAAGGTGAAAATGTCCAAGATTTTGCAATCCTAAAAAAGGCCTGTTTGAGTGTCTTAGCGTGATTGGTACCACTATCAGATATTTGACCAATCTTCCCTTTTAGGATCAAACAATTCTACCATGAATGAGTGACTATGAGAGCAAACTAGAGTAAAAAATCTCTTGGAAGGCCAACTATAGAGGTGCATGAATGCACTACCAAGTTGTTGAAGAATGATGGAGTAAGGTCATCCATGCTGCCTGGACAATTCTTTGGTGGGAGGGACTTGAGGGCTTCCAAGATCTCCTCATCGAAGCCTAGATGCCAAAACTTATGGGGTCTCCTCCGCTAATTGGAACAAGTAGCAATAGAAAGATTGTAGGAAGCTATAAAAGATGGAGGCTATTGTGAAAGTTTGATGATGGAAGTGGCTTGAATGAAAACATGTAGATCTCAAACAATGGCTAGAGGATTAGCACTATGGCACCACTATGACACTACTATCACAAAACTATTAGAATGTTGACTCACAATTGCACCAACAATTTTAAAGTTCTATCTCATCACTATGAAAAAATGGCTAGAGCATTAGCATGAGCACATCACTATCATAGCACTATTGGAACACTATTAGAGTTTTATCGGCTCTATCAATATTTCACGAGCTTCATAGTACTATTTTATCACTATGAAATAGTGGCTAGAGGATTGGCATTAGCACATCACTATCACTCTACTATCATAGTACTATTAGAACAATATTAGAGCTTGGGCCAGTGGTATCAAAAAATTGTTTGGTTATCCTATCCCACCGCTAGACCTAGAGTGCCCTAGAAGAATTGTAAGAAAACTCTACTCTTGGGTTATCCTATCCCACCGCTAGACCTAGCATGCCCTAGAGGAATGGTAAGAAAACTCTACCTTGTAGATCTTTGTGATGTGGAGGGTAAGGTACACACTCTCATACTTGTTTGCAAGCCACTGAGAGGCTTGTGCTCCTTGAGTCTCTCTATGGAAGCTGAGTCTTGTGTCTTAGTTCCCTCTCCCTCTCTTAAAGGGATTGCCTTTGAAGTGTCTATGACTATAGCTCTTTGTGCTACTCCTTTGAGTCAGTTTAGTACTACTACCTAGTTGGCCTAACCATCCTATGGGGGCAAGTCTAGCTAATAGTATGGCCTGCTATGGCTACTTCTAGATCACTACTATGGCTTCCTACACCCCCTCCTCCTGTAACAATCTATAAGGGGTTTGCACCCACTTTTGAGGGAGTTCACAATATGGCCACTCTAAATGAAGCACGATCAAGGAATTATTTGAAATTATCATCCCCACTAAAACATTCGTGGCTCCACCTCTGTGTATCACTCAATTTCTTGGTAGGATCTATCAAGTCTCTTTAGCTAGTCATCATGCCGATGCTCATTAAAGGAATAACAAAGGCTACTTGGGAGCCTAGAAAAATTTGCCACGAGCCAAGGCCACTAACCAAGAAGGACATAAGAACATAGATAGATTGACCCACTACTACAATTCCTGACAAAGAATTAGCTGTTTGTAGTTATTCATGTGCCTAGTCATGTAGGACCATCATGTTCCAACTCATTAGAGTGGGGTGGAAAACAAGCCTTACTATGAGTGGAAGGCTATGTGACAATTTTGGATTTCTATGAATTTCATGGGGGTTTGGATTTCATTTGGATAGGGAATAGTCTATATCCATGCGACTACATGATAAAGGCATAAATAGCTTAATGCCCACCTTCAAATCCCATTACATTAAGAAGTATGTCTCCACTCCTAGCTGGCTAATGCATTAATTAAGTGTACGGCCTACCCAAGATGTCCTCTAACCCCAAATAGATCACTTCTACTATAGGACCCAAGCCTCATCTATCACCTAAGAAGGCAACACTATGACTTGGGAGTGTGACCATTGGTGATCCACAACTCTTTTGTTTTCTATCTCCCAACCACTCCTCCATAATATGGAACATCTATTCCCACATCATAAGGTTCAAGAGAAGGGGGGTCCACTACTTCTTGCCTATAGCTGGCGAAGTTGAGGCCAATATTTTGGAAGAAGTATCATAATGTCCTACACAATTTTCCATCTGCTTATCTCTAGTATAACTATGTACAAGTTGTCAAAAAATGGCTATAAAAGTACATTTTCGTCAAATCTTTTTTATTATATTTTATTTTGGAGCAATATTTTTGCCTAAAAATCCCCCAAGGTATCAAAATATTGCCAAATGTGTGAATTTTCCCCAAAAAAATACATTTCTTCCAATTGCTACAATGAAACCCCTTCTAGGGCTACAAGGAGATGGGCTAGGAAGATCTCGGTTGGTGCTTTTTGTCTTCCATGAGGCTTTGGAATCCTTCCTCTTTTCTTTGAATCTAAATAACTTTGAATGAAGGAGAACTTCGAGAAAGCTTTCTTGAGGAATGATTCTACCTAGGAGATTCTTTAGAAACTGAGGGAGATATACGATCAATTCCCTCCTAGTGGAAAGGTGGAATGTGGGAGGCATCATCTCCTTGAACAAGTGCTGAAATCAAGGTATCTTTCTTAGGGACTAGAAATTCTCGATTCCTCCCTTTATGAATTCTTCACCTAGATCTTCATTAGGTGCAATAGGGCATCTCTTACTGGGCCGTCTTGTAGTAGCTGAGCTACCTCATTCTGAAACCATGATGTGGGAGATGGAAAATTGGACCCACTAAATCAAGTTTGGCTTGGCTTAAAGCAATCAACTACAAAACCCCTACTCCTTCCAAGGAGGTAAATGCTTACGAGTGAAGATGGGAGCAGGGCCGATGCACGATGCAATGGGGTATAGTCATCTGGAACACCCAGATAGTTACAAGGCCTAGCTTGCAAAACTCCCTCAGGAGGGGATGCCTTGGTCATGGCTTTGCTCCTGGAAAATATGGAAACAAGAAGCTGCCTATGGTAGCTCCATAAAAATTGTATCTTGAACCAACAAAGGGTGGGCTAGGATTGTGATAATGAAGCTGTGTTTTGGCTAGATGGCATAGGTAAGGGGGGGCATCGAGAAACTAGTGAGGTTGGGTAGGAAGGAGAAGATGAGGCTATTGGGGTAGAAGGGGAGGGAGGGTGGAGGAGGTGAGGCAATGGAGAACATATGGCAGGAGGGCGAGTGATGAGTGTGATCATCGATTCTGATGTGGTGGTAGTGGGGCCACCGAAGGGATAGGCTGGGGGGGGGTTAGAGGAGGGCTTATGGGGGAGGGTTAGAGGAGAGGAGATAAGAGGTGGTGAAGCAACTGAGGGTGGGGTAGAGGGGGGGTGGATTAGGCATGAAAGATGTGGGATGGGGTGAATGGAGGTAGCATGTTGTCACATTTTTTCTTATTTGCAATTTTGAGGTTTTTGTCAAATTAAGTTATGGTGTTGCTTATTGTAGCATGAGTGTTCACAATTGTAGCATAGGTCCTCATGTCATACTCTAGTGAGAGGTGTATATTAAAGCATGGAAAGCAAGTCTTGTATGAACATATATGGAAAAGAAACATGGATCACAAGGTCTGATGAAGGTTCTCACCTCCATAGGGATTTAAGGGTTTAGTAAAGCTTTGTAGGGTTTAGAAGGAGGATAGGGTTGTGAAGGAGGATAGGGTTGTAAAATATTATTAGGGGGTTTAAGGTTGAGAGAGTTTTGTAGGTTGAGGGTGATTTCATGGTTTAAAAAAGGGTTATTGGGTTGAGGAGTGGAGTGCTAGTCTCTTTCATGCATTCATGGGGTAAAGGGTTGAGGCTGAAGAACAAGGGTGAGGAGGAGGGAGGAGGACAGGAGGCCGAGGAGGAGGAGGAGGAGGATGCAGAAGGAGGAGGGAGGAGGAGGAGGGAGGAGGAGGATGCAGAAGGAGGAGGCGGACAAGTGTTAATGCCAGATGGTGGTGGGTGCATCCTAGTTTCCCGATTCATCACTTGTCTATATGTTCATCTGGGTGTGTGAAACGATTGCCTTTTTTAGATGGCCAAAGGATGCATATTGTGGGAGAAGGAAAATGCACAAAACAAAAAGGAAAACTTTGAATTGAGAGAGAGAGAGAGAGAGAGAGAGAGAGAGAGAGAGAGAGAGAGAGAGGGGGGGGGGCAGAGGGGGGGAGAGAGAGAGAGAGAGAGAGAGAGAGAGAGAGAGAGAGAGAGAGAGAGAGAGTGGGGGGGAGGGAGGAGGGGGAGGGGGGGGGAGAGAGAGAGAGAGAGAGAGAGAGAGAGAGAGAGAGAGGGGGGGGGGAGGAAGGGATGGAGGGAGAGAGAGAGAGAGAGAGAGAGAGAGAGAGAGAGAGAGAGAGAAGGGGGGGGAGAGAGAGAGAGAGAGAGAGAGAGAGAGAGAGAGAGAGAGAGAGAGAGAGAGAGAGAGAGAGAGAGAGAGCAATAAGTGGAAATAAAGCATCCTCTATTACATAGTCCAAATGGCATCCCAATACAAATTACATGCCATACGTATGAGTTGTTAAAATAATAGGAACGACCCTAACTTCTATGACTCTAGAACCTTATATACACAATCTTCCTACTGACATTTTATGGTGGGTACTACCCATCACATTTACAATGGCTCGCACCTCCTATGAGAATGGGCAAGTGCCGTTACTTTGTGTTCATTTTAGCTGACATCCTTTACCATCACAAATCCTTTGTGCAACTCCCTGTTGAGATATCGAGCTCCACTCGTGATATGCCAGGGTGACTGTTGTGCATTTATGTCACCGACTTGTTAGCTGGAGATGCGGTTGGTACACCGCCCACGAATAATAGCTGGATGACAGCTATCCTTATCTACTCTAGTTTGTGGCTCAGTTAGTATGCCACCTTAGTTAGTTGAGTTTGGTTTGAGACCCACATATAGGGTTCTTCTATTTTCTTTGTACTAGAGTTCTTTTGGCTTTCACAACTAAGAAGAGGAAAACTGTTTTCAGCCTCCACCTTTGTGTGTATTCCCCCATTGTGCATGTGAGAAAGCCGCAAGTGAGACTCCTTCCCTCTCTCCCACTATCTTCACATGGTATCAGAGCCTTGTTCGTGGTAAGGAGCTCAAGAAAGCAAGCCAAATTCGTGGTGTCCTGGTAAGAGGACCAGTGTTGCTTTCCTATTTCGAGTTTGGGAGCAAATCTCTACAGGTAGCATAGCCAGAAGTGCAAGAGTGCATTGTCTCAGATTGAGATGCCCTCTGCGGTGTGGCGAGAGCGCAGTATATGCTGCGGGAGAAAGGGCAAAGCCCTCAGTGACTTTATTTTTCTGATTCGAGGCCATTTCGAGGCCCGTTTTGAAGGCGGAAGTTCTTCGTAGGCACTCAGAAAAAGGAACTGTTTTGGTTGTGCGACCACTGTGCGGCTAGTCGGTGAAAAGTTGCCGCAGAAATTGCATCGTATGCCTGTGTGCAGAGATATTGGGAGTTGCAGATTCATGCTTGTTGCCTGTTGATGCAAAATCGTCACTAGGAAGTGACTGTGTGGTGAAATACCACTTTCGTCAGTTTTGCAGATCTGCCCGTGTGAGGCAAAAGCTGTGTTTTTTGCAGTGACAAAATATTTTGCAGTGTTCTGTAATGGCATCTGATTCTCTTTCACATATTGTCACTGAAAAGCTTGACAAGAACAAATTCCAGGCATGGAAGTTTAGAATGACGAATTTCTTGATGGGAAAAGGCTATTGGGAGTTCATTACAGGAAATGAAGAAGAACCTGTTCTTCCTAATGTTCCCAATCAACAGGAAATGCAGGCATTCAAAGGATGGCATGAGAGAGCCAGGAAAGTTATGTACTAGCTGTCTATCAGTATTTCGGACTCCATGATTGTGCATATTCAGGATGCAAGTATGCCAAAGGAGGTATGGGATACTTTGGCAAAAATGTACAGCACAAATAGGCAAGCCAGGAAAATGCAGCTCAAAAAGGAGTTGCACAATGTGCAGAGAGAAAATTTGAGCATAAACGACTACCACATGAAGGTGAAGAAAATTGCAGATGCACTTGCTTCCATTGGGTCGCCAGTGGAAGATGATGATCTAGTTTCTGTGACCTTGAATGGTCTAGGAAAGGATTATGCGCAGTTTCGGACATCCATTGCTGTCCGTGAAAAATTTCCAGATTTTGAAGAGTTGTTTGCTCTTCTAATTTCTGAAGAGCAGAGAAATGGGGGTGCATCTTCTTCAGGAGGAACTTCAAAAGAAACTGTCTTCTACTCAAATGCTGGCAGAGGTAGAGGCAGAGGTAGAGGAGGCCGATCTGCAGGCCATGGTAGAAATCAAAATATGCAGCAAACGCAAGAAAACCAGTCCTATGCAGGAGGACGTGGTAACTCTAGAGGCAGGGGGAGCCAAAGAGGCCATGGTGGATGGCAGAGAGGCCAAAATGCAAACAGCAATGTTGAATGCTACTACTTTGGCAAAATGGGTCATATGGCTAAGGACTGCTATAAAAAGCAGAATGACATTATGAATGGAAAATTGCAGCAAGGCAATTATGCATCTTCTAGTAGGCAGGGTGATGACAGAAATGAGCATCTATTTATGGTGCAGCATATGACCAATTCTATGACAAGTGCAGAAGAACAAAATGATGTGTGGTACATTGACTCAGGTGCGTCAAACCACATGACAGGTCATGCAGAATGGATGCAAGATGCAAGGAAAATGGAAAAGCCAGGATTTAAGGAGACTGGTGATGATACTGCACATCCTATTGTGCAGATTGGTAAAATTCCTTTGTCTATGCAGGATGGGAAAAAGAAATACCTGTCCGATGTATTTCATGTCCCGAACATCACCAAGAACCTGGTTTCTATTGGTCAAATGGTTGAGCAAGGCTTGCACGTTAGATTTAATCCTCATGGATGCTTTGTTGAGGATATGAAAAATAACGGTCGCTTGATAGCAAAAGGAAAGAAGAAGGGCAGGATGTTTACGTTGGATGCGGACATGCCTGAATTGAGTGCAGCAATGTTTGCACATGGGACCGGTGTAGTTGCAGATATTAATATCTGGCACAAACGCATTGGTCATGTTAATATACAGTGACTTAAATCAATGCAGGCCCAAAATATTGTTGCAGGATTGCCTAAATTCAAGGTTGCAGAAATGCACAAGGTTTGTGAAGCCTGTCAATTTGGGAAACAGGCAAGGAAACCTTTTCCTAGGCATGTTCAAGAGAGTAAAAAGCCATTGGAATTAATCCACTCTGATGTGTGGACTACTAAAGCTGCATCTATTGGAGGCTGTCACTATTTTGTAACATTTATTGATGACTTCAGCAGAAAACTTTGGGTGTATTTTATGAAAAAGAAAAGTGAAGTGTTTGGGCACTTCAAAGCTTTTAAAGCTATGGTTGAAAAAGAAACAGGCCTGTAAATAAAATGCCTAAGGTCAGATGGAGGGGGAGAGTACCTCTCAAATGAGTTTGCAAGGTTCTTGCAGGAGCATGGTATAAAGCAGCAATATTCATGTAGTCATACCCCACAGCAAAATGGAATTGCAGAAAGGAAAAATAGGCATATTGGAGAGGTATCTCGGGCTATGCTAAATGAAAAAAATCTACCAGATTATTATTGGGCTGAAGCAGTTGCTACAGCAGTTTATATAATGAACAGGACTCCCACTACAGCAATACATGGCATGACGCCAGAGGAGATGTATACTGGTAGGAAACCAGATATTTCTCATTTGAAAATTTTTGGTTGCATTGCCTATGTCCATGTGCCAGATGAGTTGAGGTCCAAGTTGGATCCAAAAGCTGAGAAGTGCATCTTTATTGGTTATTCTCTGCAGCAAAAAGGGTATAGATGCTATAACCCTTCTACACGTAAGTTCACAGTGAGCAGAGATGTTGTTTTTTATGAGATGAGCTGCTGGTATAAACCAGTAAATGTGATGATTGATGTAGATGCACAAAATGGTAATGCTGCACAGAATTCACAGCAGCAATCACAAAATATTAGTGGACCTGGAGTGTCCTCTAACAGTGGTTCACATACTTCGCCATGGACAGGCAGATTGAGATAAGGAGAATCTCCTCAAAGCAATGCAGAGAGTGGTATGCAGGTATCACGAAAAGGAAAAGAGAAGGTAGATCAGCCCATGTTTGATGTGAATGCAGGTCACTCTTGTGTGGATGGTGAATCCAATGGCTCAGAACAGAGCATTGATGATGAGTTGGGTATTCCCTCTGTTGTTACACCTGGAGTAAGGAAGACCAGGGATGTTTTGAGAGCACCTGGAAGTGAGCCTATTTTGCGCAGGTCTACCAAGGTTAGGTATCCTGTGGATAGGCTGAAATATAATGGATTTACAGCCATTCACTATGCCTATATGGTCAAAGTGATACAGGAACCAGAACCCACTTCTTTTGAGCAAGCCATGGGAAATGAAAAATGGGAGAAAGCCATGGATCAAGAAATGGATGCCTTGGATGCAAATGCTACATGGGAATTGGTGCCTTTGCCTAAAGACAAGAATGCAATTGGCTGTAAGTGGGTTTATAAGATCAAGCACAATGCAGATGGTTCTGTGAATAGATACAAGGCAAGATTAGTTGTCAAGGGGTATGCACAGACATATGGCATTGATTATGAAGAAACTTTCAGCCCGGTTGCAAGGATGGCAACCATAAGAGCAACCATTTCTATGGCTGCATCAAAGGGATGGTCTTTACATCAGATGGATGTAAAGAATGCCTTCTTGCATGGTGATTTGCAAGAAGAGGTCTTTATGAAGCAGCCAGCAGGTTATGTTCATGCTACTCATCCTGAGTTTGTTTGCAGGTTGAAGAAAGCCTTATATGGCTTGAAGCAAGCACCTAGAGCATGGTCTGACAAGATAGGACATTATCTTGTCACTATTGGCTTTCAGATTTCCAAGGCAGATTTCTCACTCTATGTGAGAAAAACAGAGAAAGGGATTATGCTGCTTGTCATTTATGTTGATGATTTGATCATCACAGGTGATAGTGATGAAGATATCCTTCATGTGAAAATGCTATTGAGGCAGAAGTTTGAGATGAAGGATTTGGGAGAGCTACGTTATTTCTTGGGCATTGAAGTGATTAGATCACCAAGTGGGATACAGCTCTTGCAGAGGCAGTATGGATTGGACATGCTGTCCAAATATGGGATGACAGGCTGTAAGCCTATTTCAGTTCCTTTGGAGCAGAATGTGAAGCTGAGCACAGATGCAGGTGAGCGTTTGGAAGACCCTACTATGTACAGACGCATAGTAGGAAGTTTGATTTATATGACTATTACCAGGCCAGATCTAAGCTATGCTGTTGGATTGGTAAGTCAGTTTATGCAGGCTCCAAGGAAACTGCATTTGGATGCGGCTAGACGCATACTCAGGTATGTGAAGTCCACATTACAGTATGGACTATTTTATGAGGCTGGGGTTCAGATACAGTTGCATGGATACACTGATGCTGATTGGGCTGGTAGTATTTCTGATAGACGATCTACCAGTGGGTATGTGTTCTCTTTTGGGAGTGTTGCAGTCACTTGGAGCAGCAAGAAACAGCCTACAGTTGCCTTGTCGAGCACAGAGGCTGAGTACAGGGGTGCAGCAATGGCTGCATGTGAGGTAGCTTGGTTGCATAAGCTACTTTATGATATGCATCAGTCTACAGATGGGCCAGTTGTCATTTATTGTGACAACATGAGCAGTATACACTTGGCAAAGAACCCAGTCTTTCATGCTAGAACAAAGCACATTGAGGTGCATTATCACTATGTGTGGGAGAAGGTTTTACTAGGTCTTATTGATCTAGTTTATGTCAGCACAGAGGATCAGGTAGCTGACACATTCACGAAAGCATTGGGCACAGAGAAGCTGCGCAAGTTCAGAGACCTGCTTGTTGGTGTGCAGGAATTGGGATTGAGCTCGAGGGGGAGTGTTGAGATATCGAGCTCCACTCACGATATGCCAGGGTGACTGTTGTGCATTTATGTCACCGACTTGTTAGCTGGAGATGCGGTTGGTACACCGCCCACGAATAATAGCTGGATGATAGCTATCCTTATCTACTCTAGTTTGTGGCTCAGTTAGTATGCCACCTTAGTTAGTTGAGTTTGGTTTGAGACCCACATATAGGGTTCTTCTATTTTCTTTGTACTAGAGTTCTTTTGGCTTTCACAACTAAGAAGAGGAAAACTGTTTTCAGCCTCCACCTTTGTGTGTATTACCCCATTGTGCATGTGAGAAAGCCGCAAGTGAGACTCCTTCCCTCTCTCCCACTATCTTCACACTCCCACAGTATCATCCTTGGTTTAGCAGGTTGACTCTTACTTGGGTTTTAGCTTTAGCTGCAACACTTTTGATAGCCAAAGTCCTTTGTTACCTTGCCTCAATGCTTAGCACCACCGACTTGTCTTCTAGCACTACCTATAGCTTGGGCATCCTGAACATGATGTGGATACATAGGTATGACCCGCCTCCTACTGTGCTTGCTTGCTCCAATTGCTCTTTGATTGAGGGCTCTATCTATTCACTTCACCCTCACCCTCCAATTTGCATGCTTTCTTTTGATTGCAACTAAATCCCCAAGCGTCAATTCTACGGTTCAACATGGGCCCCAACTTTGCTTTGATCCATGTCCTCGTGGCTCTAATCTATCAAGTTTTCTAGTGGAATCTTTGTCACGCATGATGCCTCACCATGGATAAATTGGAGGGGTGCGGCATTTGTAGAAGATCTTGTAGATTTTTTTGGCCTCATGCATTGAGATCTCATTCATCCAGTAACAAATATCTTTGCACATGTTTAGGCAGGTGGCTGAATTGGTTTTCCTCTTCAAATCCTAGACCGATTGGAGAGTGGACAATGAGTTAAGTAGATAAGTTATGTGGTCCTCTATCCTTTGCTTTTACACTTGTTTTCTTTTTCAAAGTGGTCATTGGATTTAAAGATCTTGGCATGGTGGAGATCCACACTCCCCTAGCTCTTGTGCCTCATGGTTGCCATCCTTCTTGGGCTTGGGATTTTGCGGTCTTGGGGCTTGATGAGGAGTTGCAAACACTTCTTTAACTTGTTGTTGGATGAGCTCATCCCATTGCACCTAATTCCTTCAAATAATTCAAAGCTCTCATGCATAAAATTGGTCTAGACTTTTGTAAATTTTGCCTTTGAGACTAGGAACTTGTCCTCATCCCTCTTGCACAGTGTGTCAACTTGGGTCTTCAATTCAACACTCTCCTTATCAACCCGGTCACTATGGGTTTGGGAATCCTTCGTCTACATCTTTTTGTAGTAATTTTGGCGCTTGATCTTCTTCTCTTCTTCTGGTAGAGTAATGCTACCTTTATCTTTGCTTTTTAAAGGACACGTATGATGCTTGCATCCAAGAATTTGTGCTCCTCCTCCAACCTTTGGAATCTACAGACATCCATACACAAGGGCAAACTATTTTTGGTGATGTAGCATATGACATTGTAGGCTTGGAAAACCTTCAATGCATACTCATTAGAATAGTTTTGAGGTTGATTTGGTTGCAAGTTTGGATGCCAATTCAGGGAGAAGGGGTCATGGGAGGTATGTTACTAAAACCATTTTTCTTAGCGAAACTATATTCTATAGTTAATTATATTAAAAAGCACATTTCCACTTCAAATGAGACTATCTATTGTGTCGATAAATCTTGGCACAAAGATGGAGAACTTCATCTAACAATGACAACGATGTTAGGAACAGTGGATACTCTAGGATGAAAAGGATTTTGAAAAAACCCACATGTAGAGGGGGTTTTCTCATAGAAAATGCCCTCGTAACTCGTCTCATAACTTCCATTTGTTGATAGGGGAGTATACTTGAAGAAAAACTATCATAAGCCCTCTTCATCGTGGGTTTCTCAAAAGAAGCTCATTTGAAGGAAATAGTTTCACTGTGAAACTACCTTGAACTTTGAAGAAATGCTCTTCTCTATCTCATCCATGGAGGAGAAATTGTATGAGCAAAGTTTTATGAGTGCTTCAAGTTTAGCAATACACTCATGCAAGATTTTACCTTGGATTCTCCTCTATCTCCTCCATGCATACATCTTCTTTGGCACTCTCTCTCTTGAGCACATCAATCTTATAATGTTAACAAGGAGAAGGGAGGGGGGGGGAGGGAGAACTGAAAGGGGTGGGAGAAAAAGCGGGGGGAATGGAAAGGGTCGGGAGAGAATGCAAGGGGGGGGAGGATGAAAAGAGGGGGAGAGGGAATGGACAGGGGGGAAAGCGGGGAAAGAAAGAGAGGAAGGGGAAAGGAAAAGATGATGGAGACAAAAATCGGGGGGAGATAAGAGAGGAGGGGAAAGGGAAGAAGACAAAAATTGGGTGGAAAGATGGAAATATGGGAGGGAAGACGAAAAAAATCAGAAGGGAAGGGGGAAAGGAAAAGGGAGAGTGGAAAGAGAGAGAAAAGGGGAAGGAAAATAGATAGTAGAATGAGAGAGTGGAAGAGTGAAGGAGAAAACTATATACCTAGAGTAGTAGGAGTGGTGGAGAAGAGGTGGAGGAAAAGTGGTGGTGTAAGATGTGGGAGGAAAGGTAGTGGAAGAGGGATGGTAGAGAAGAGGTGGTCGACAAAAAAGTGGCAGAGTGCTAGAGGGATTGTGGAAGACAAGTGGTCGTGTAGGGATGGTGATGGAGGAAAGGTGGTGGAAGAGGGATGGTGGAGACGAGGCAGTGGATGAAAAAGTGGTGGAGATGGAAGAAGTGGTGGAGGGATCATGGAACAAAGTGGTGATGGACAGCTGGTGGAAATGAGATGGACTGAAAAGTGGTGGTGGAGGAGAGGTGGAAAAAATGGTGGAACAAAGGTGGACCAAAAGTTGTGGTACAAAGGTGGACGAAAGGTGGTGGGAGAGAGGTGGAATAAATGGTGGACAGAAAGTGGTGATGGAGGAGAGGTGGAAGAAATGAGGGAAGGAAAAGTGGTGGTAGAGATGAAGTGAGGCGAGTGTACAAAAGTGAATGGGGAATGATTGAGGAGTAGGGAAGATGCTTTCATTTTGTGTGGGGGTTTAGATGCTTAAATTTTTTTAGAGCATGTAATTAAGAGAATTTTGTAATTTAAGTAGTAATTGGAAGCATTTTCATACTCCTTTTCCTTGAGTGATTTATCATTGATAGCTTTCATGGCATGCTCTGTTGCATGCAAACAAACACGTGATCCACTTTTGCTTCAATTGCTAACCTCCTCAATAGCGGCACCAAAATGCTGTCAGTTTTTCTCTCATTTCCAATTCTATGAGTTTTGTCACCAACAATTACGTTGTTGTTCATTTTGGCATAGGCGTACATATCATAACATAGGTCCTCAAGTTGTATTTTAGTGAGAGCTGTAGGCTAAGGCATGGAGGCGGTTCTTGTACGAGCTTAGGTGAAACAAAATCTTTGACCGAGATTGGGTTCTCTATCACAAAATGGGGCTAGTTCGTCCATGTATAGAGATTATAACACTTGCACAAGGCAAGCAAAATGTAGCAGCATGGGACATCGTGGGCCAGGCTGAATATCACTCCTTTCACGATTACATGTTCTTAGACATTACTGACCGAGCCAATCCCTCGTTCTTCATGTTTGTTTGGAATCCATTTAAGCTGAAGAACAACGGCAAGGCCACTTCTAGGAAGAAAACACTCGAACAATTCTGTCAAGAATGTTGTGCTTCCAAGTCAAGAAGGTCCAAAGCTTTCAAGCCGAAGTTGATCATTACATTGACTAGGAAGGATCAATGGCAAGATCTTAAAATCCAACTCAGAGGAGGTTAATAGTTGAGGAGTGAACAAGGGTGACAAGAAGGGAGGGAGAACAAGGAGCGACAAGGAGGAGGAGGAGGAGGAGGAGGAGGAGGAGCATGCAAAGAAGGGAGGCAGATGGGAGGTTGCAAGGCTAGAGCATGCTATCACATGTTGATAGTGTTGAGGGAGCATGGACATAAGGAGATCAAGCACACGGATGCAAAAGTGAACTTAACATTGAATCCCAAAGAGAGGGACCTTGTTTCCATTTAGGGGTATTTATACATGTTCTTGAGTTTTTCCTCTATACAAGTGTATGAGACTTCAATAGTCTCCAATTTTTTAGGAGATGTCAATAGTCATCACATTTTTTGTAGGGACTCCACAATAGTCTGTACACTTTTTCTAAAAGACCTCAATAGTCTCTACACTTTTTATAGGGAACTTCAAGTGTCCCTACACTTTTTGTAGGGAACCTCAATTGTCTCTACACTTTTTGTAGGGGACCTCAAGAATCTCTACGCTTTTTGAAATGGACCTCAAGGTTGTAGTCTTTCTCTCATTATTTTTAGTGTTTCTCTCTCTAGATCATGATTTTGCAAGCATATTTGGATCTTTTTGAGAGAGTGTTTTGGCTATCCGTAACCTATTACATCCATATTACAAGTAGAGCTATGTTGCTATTCCACACACACAAGTGGAGCTGTGTTGCTCATATTAGCTACCCTTCATTATACTTCTGGTCCTTGTTGTTGCCATAAAGTTAATGTAGTGAGAGGGCTAGCTCTCCTATAGCCATGCCTTGGGATGTTATTTGAGAACTGTGAGTAGTTTTAAAAGGTTAAGAAAAACCTCTCCCCTTAGGTGTGTGGGGATGTATTTGAGGTGGTTATCTTTACCTAATTCTCTTTGGAGGGGGGGTTGGTGGCAAACTCTCTTGGAAGGCTCCACCTAGGGTGTCTAAGATTGCTATTGCTATCTAATTGGTTGATGGGGTCTATCATCTCAACCCTCTTGCTAATGTTGTCTTTGGTAAGGCTATGGGTGGGTGGAGACCCAACCTACCTCTTGACACCAAGCTCTAGCCAGATGTCCCATCTACTTGCATCAAAGACACTATCTTGAGACCTTAAATATCTAATGAAATGCTCCCCCATCCAATGTCTCAACAAAGATCTCCTTAAGAGGTAGGGATTGTAGTACTTTGTGATCACCTTAAGCTACAAGACCCATCACTTGCAAGAACTAAGGAAGTTGTGTAGTAGGTGGGGACTCAAGCTCTATACCAAAGCACCATTTGGAATCATGGCATGTAGTGTGTTGTATTCATGTCATGAACTATATATAAGGCCATGATACCACGGTATAAATAACACTATATGCAAGCCAAGTAAAATGGAACTCTGTCCTACCAAGGAATAGGTAGTGTTAGGGGAGCTCAATTGGAGAAGAAAGAACCTTCCCATAGATGGTGACCTCTTAAATCTAGTCACCCTCTAAATCCAAGCTTGCTTAGATCAATCAAGAACCTAGCTCCTAGTAGGAATGAGTTCGAAAATATAGCCCATCAGTGTCCTATCTTGGAGGAACTAAACAAAAATTTTCCACTATTGCTTTTCCTCTAAGGAAAGTGATATCTAAATGGCTATGGGAGTCAAGGGAGCTGCCACGTAAGTCCCTCTTACAAGACCAAAAAGGTCACTACTAAGATTCCCCACATCAAGAACAAAAAGCTATAGCTACTAACGGGACAAAGGAAGAGGTGAGAAAAAGAGGAAAAGGGAGAAGAGGGATAGAAGGGAAGAAAAAAGGGGGGGGAAGGGGTTATGTAGAAACTAGTATCCCCAATAAAGGCCCAAAAAAGGGAGCTAAAATGGAGAGAAGTAGTCTTGCTTCAATCCCACTATCCCACAATAGCTCAAGGTCAACTTGGTAAGTATGCAACCAATCGGGTCATGGAGAAGAACCTAATAAGTATGCAAGCAACATGGCCATGGAGAAGGACCTATAGCTAGAGAACAAAAAAGGAGAGTAGTTCCTCAAGTAGGCTCCTCAAGTAGCTACAAATTGAAATATGGTGGAAAAACCCACAAACAGGTGCTAGCTACAAATTGAAAAGGGGTGGGAAAATCCATGACCAAGTGCAATAGTAAGACCCAAGCCAAGGGCTACTATAGTTTCCCACAATTGACTGGAGATCATTTGCAAAGTAGATCAAGGAACATGCATGGATGACTACATGTAGGAGGCAAGACTAGAGGAAATGGAGTGGGAGGTAGAAGGAGAAAAGATGAGGGGAGGCAAGGGAAGGGGGAAGGGAAAGCTAAAATGAGGGGTGAGGTTGTGAACAGGGGTCCTATCTTGGAGGAACTAAGCAAAAATATTTAATTATTGCTTTTCCTTCAAAGAAAGTGATATTTGAATGGCTATGGGAGTCAAAGGAATTGCCATGTAAGTCCCTTTAACAAGACTAAAAGGTCACCATTAAGATTCCATAGAATCAAGAACAAAAAGCTACAACTACTAATGGGAGAAAGGAAGAGGTGAAAAAAAGAGGAAAAGGGAGAAGAGGGATGGAAGGGAGGAAAAAGGGGGGGGGGAAGGGGTTATGTAGAAACTAGTATCCCCAATAAGGGCCCAAAAAATGGAGCTAAAATGGAGAGAAGCAATCTTGCTTCAGTCCCACTATTGAACAATAGCTGAAGGCCAACCTGATAAGTATGCAGCAAATTGTGGGGGTTAAAGGCCACTGTACCTTAACCCCAGTTATTTACAATACTCAAACACATATATATATGGATGACATAGAAGATTAGGGTGTGTTGCACGTACCAAAACTTGTGTGTCTCTCTCTTCTAAAATTGGGGTTCAAATAAGAAGGAAGAGAGTCCAAGGGAGGACAAAGGAAAAATGAAGATCGAGGAGATCAATGGAGTCATCACTGATGATAGTAACAATGACATTCTCGTCATGTCTAATCTACCTGTAGACTTACTTACCACTTCAAATGATGCATATTCCCATGATTGGATTTTGGATTCTAGTGCTTCATTTCATGTTACTCCCCATAGGGAATGGTTCTCCACTTATGACAATGGAAAGACACGTTGTATGCATCTTGGAAATAACTATACATGTGACATAGTGGGAGCAGGCGATATAAAGTTTTCTTTTACAAATGGGTTTACATTTGTTTTAAAAAATGTGATACATGTGCCTAAGCTGACCAAGAGTCTTATTTTAGCGGGTCAGCTAGATGACGCTATTTTTCAAACCATTTTTGGCTTTTAGAGTTGGAAACTTCAAAAGGGCTCTATGGTTTTGACAAGGGGTGCCAAGCGTGGGACATTGTATCCCTTACATGTATCAAGGATGTTTGATCATGTTGTTGCAATAACTGAGCAGCCAAGTACTCTTTGTGGCATTGCAGGTTGGGACACATGAGCTAGAATGGAATAAAACTCTTATGCTATTTGGGTTATGTACCACATTTGAGTTTTTTTGACTTTGAATTTTGTGAACATTATCTCTATGGGAAGCATACTAAATCAGCCCATAAAAGAAGGGGAAAGAAAGAGCTTGAAAGGCTTGATTTGGTGCATTCAGACGTATGTGATCCCATGCCTACATAGTCATTAGGCGGGGCTAAATACTATGTGACATTCATTGATGATGCAACTAGGAAAGTGTGGGCTTATGCTATAGCTTGGAAGAGCGATGTATTACCAGTATTTCAAAAATGGTTGGCTTTGATTGAAAATCAGTCAGGTACAACGCTTAAATGCCTACAGACTGATTATGGTGGAGAGTATACCTCTCATGACTTTCAACATTTCTGTGATACATGTGGGATCAAGAGGAATATCACATCTCCTTATACTCCAAAGAAGAATCCATTTGCAGAACAAATGAACCGCACCATTCACAAAGGTTGCAATGTATGCTTTCCAATGCAAGTGTTTCTAGTAATTTTTGGGCTGAGGCAATGAAGACTGCAGTACATGTGATCAATAGATCACCTAGTAAGAGTTTGGATGGTGGTATTCCTGAAGAGGCATGGAGTGGCAAGAAGCCCTCTTACTCTCATTTATGTATATTTGGGTGTGAGACATATGCACATGTGCCAAAAGAGCTTCGGAAGAAGCTAGATCCTAAGTCTAGGAAATGCATCTTTCTGGGTTATGGTAAAAGTGGAGAGATGGGCTATCTTCTTTGGGATCTAGAAGCAAATAAGATCATACGAAGCCATGATGTGGTCTTCAATGAGAAGAAGATGCATAAGACATCCATGAGGGATGTGGAAATGAGGAGAGTCGCTTTCCAGGACGTGAATCCACCCGCATATGTTGATAGACAGCAAGCTGTCCATGCACCAAATGTGCAGGAAATGGTGCCACCAGGTACTCCCACAGGTACACAATCAAAGGCAGATGATGGATCATCTATTGGTAGCAACGATGAGCCAAATGTGGCATATATGCAGGCGGGACAACAAGATGAAATGCCCTTGAGAAGAACATCTAGAGCGTGTAGACCACTTGAGAGATTTGTTCCAAGGGCACACTATGTGATGCTTATTGATTGCAGGGAGCCTTCTTGCTACAGAGAGGCTATGATGCGCGAGGATTAGTGCAAGTGGGAGTATGCTATGAAATCAGAGATGAATTCACTCATGAAAAATAAGACTTGGGACTTGGTTTCTTTGCCACATGGAAAGAAAGCATTGCCATGTAAATGGGTCTACAAGATGAAGGTAATAGGTGATGATGTGCCTAACTACAAGGCCCGTTTAGTTACTAAAGGGTTCAAGCAAGAGAAGGGTGCGGACTTTGATGAGATCTTCTCTCTAATTGTGAAGATGACCACACTTAGATGTGTACTTGGACTTGTGGTAGTAGAGGATATGAAGCTTATGCAGATGGATGTTAAGACAACTTTCTTGCATAGGGATTTGCATGAGGAAATTTACATGGTAAAGCCGTAAGGTTTTGAAGAAAAGGGCAAAGAGCATTTGGTTTGCAATCTGAAAAAGATTCTCTATGGCCTTAAACAAGCGCCTAGAGAATGGTATCAGACGTTTGATGCTTTCATTTGGTCCCAGGGTTTTAGAAGAATTGAGATGGATCACTGCCTCTACTCTAAAGGGCTAAGAATAATAGCCTGATACTCCTGGTATTTTATGTGGATGATATGCTATTGGCTAGCAAGAACACTTATGAGCTAGATGCATTGAAGGCCAAGTTGCATGAGGCCTTTGACATGAAGGATTTGGGATGTGCAAGTCATATTCTTGGTATGCGCATCACGCATGACCAAATTAGGAAACTCCTTAGGATTTCATAGGAGTATGTTACAAAAGTGTTGCAACATTTCAATATGGAGGGGGGAAAAGCAGTAAGTACTCCATTGCCTCCATATGTGAAATTGAGTCAGGCAGATAGTTCCAAATTAGATAAGGAGAGGACCATGATGGCCAAGGTTCCTTATGCATCAGCGGTTGGGAGTCTTATGTATGCTATGATCCATATGTGAAACTGAGTCAGGTAGATAGTCCCAAATCAGATAAGAAGAGGGCCATGATGGCCAAGGTTCCTTATGCATCAGTGGTTGGGAGTCTTATGTATGCTATGATAGCTACTAGACTGAACATTGCATTTGCAGTGGGAGTTGTTAGCTGGTACATGGCTAATCCAAGAAAGAGGCATTGGCAGGCAGTTAAGTGCATCATGAGGTACATGAAGGGTACCAAGGAGATGTGTATCTGCTTTGGCAGAGGAGAGATACATGTACTTGGGTACATAGATTCAGAGTATGTAAGGCATGTGGATAGTAGGAGATCCACTCTTGGTTATGTGTTCATCTTTGCAAGTGGTGCAGTGTCGTGGATGTCTTGTGCACAAAAGTGCATTGCTTTGTTTACCACAAAGAACGAGTATGTTGCAACCATAGAGGGTTGCAGTGTCATGGATGTCTCATGCACAAAAGTGCATTGCTTTGTCTACCACAGAGACCGAGTATGTTGCAGCCACAGAGGGTTGCAAGGAGGCTATATGGCTTGATCGACTAGTGAGAGATTTGGGGATTTATACAAGAGTACCAACATTGTATAGTGATTCCATAAGTGCTATTCAGCTAGCACGGAAACCAGTCTTTCATGCAAAGACCAAACACATTGAGACTAGGTACCATTTCATCAAAGAGGTACTTGAGGACAAGCACATAGAGCTTGTCAAGGTTCATACAGATGATAACCCTACAGATATGCTGACGAAGAGTCTACCTAGTAATAAATCAATCTTCAAAACTCTTGATGATAAGATGGATAAATAGATATTTCCATTCCTAGATGTTGATCTGATCATGTCATAACTTGCATAAGGGTTTCTTTCTTCAAATTGGCCTTGCTTAACAGTTTTACTTCGATAATCTATCATCCTTCTTAAATTCACCAAATTAATAAGAGTCATTACATGCATCCAATTAAAAATAATCAAAGCCCTAGGAGGAGGTAAGGGCCAATTTAAGCTCCAAAATAAGCATGACCTCATGTATGGCAAGAAGTTGAACAAGAATGGTGGCTTTTGTTTGGTATGGGTATCTGGGTGCTAAGTTGCTTTAAAGGCACACAAAACTACATAATCAATTAAATGAGGAAGAAAATTGTGGACTACTTTTTTATTAGACTTCTCCTCTGTCATGGCCGAGTTTATTCTTCACCTTTGGATTGCAAATTCAATATAACGACTTTTGTATAAATTGATGCTCAAGTATGTGTGGGTGTTTGAACATGTATGTGTGAGAGCACATGTTTATACTATGGTGAGAGCTTATGTTTATATTATGTGTGAGAGCATATGTTTATACTATGGTCTATACCCACTATTGGGTGCTAATTACCTTAGTGGGGATGTCATAGTAGCTAGTCCATGCTATGCGTGACGGAGTTTATGGTTTTTAGACTTGTGACTATCATGAGATTGAGATTGCACTCTATGTTGTGTTTTTAGAGGATGATTTTGTACAAGTTCTCTCTCTCTCTCTCTCTCTCTCTCTCTCTCTCTCAAGATGCAACATTGACTCAAAAAAGAATAGAATTGATTTATCCAAATATCTCAACATAGATATTTGACATAATTCACGAAAGATTTGACACCGGCATGTGTAGCACTCAATGACAATCCATCCACCATTAAGCTTCACCCTTTCTTATATTACTAGCTTAATGGTTCATAAATATAAGGGGGGACATTTACTAGCTTAAATTTAATAAGATGCTCCACACAAGGTTATCAAGCTTCCTTAATAGATAACTTTCCTTTACAATTGCTTAATGATTAATAAATCAAGGGGGACATACTACTAGCTTAATGATTAATAAAAGTGCTCCACACCAAGGATATCAAGCTTCCTTAATAGATAACTTTCCTTTACAATGGTTTAGCTTGAAAGTAACAAAATGTCTTGGGATATGCTTATTTCTCAATTTCAATTAAAGCACATATTTTGTCACATAATATAATATGGCAAGGCATTAGGTATGGCTAATGTCCTACTTACTTGATGTTGAGTAAAGCACATATTCCATCACGCACCACCATAGCACACATAATGGGACATGGCTTTGTACAATGACTCTAATCAAAGTCACCACTTGAGCACAAAAAGCTCTAATGCAATCAATCTACATCTCATATTGGCTTTACTTCTCATAGCCCATTCCAACACGAAGTCCCTAACTCCCATGCAAACCTAGACAATATACTAATTTGTGTTCAAGGAACATATCAATAGTGATCTCCACTATTACAATGAGAATAATAATGTAAACCAATTTCACAAGTGTTTGGCCAAATTTATTGATTTGGCTCAAAAGCTCCTAATGATTGCGATACGTCTCAATTTTGTCCAAGGACTAAATTTATGATAATCATCCATGCAAATAAACAATGACCTCTTTATCAAATTACACATGTCGTCCATGCAAATAAACAATGACCTCTTCATGTTTTTGTCCAAATACATGAATCACATTTAAAGTTCCACCCAATCTTTGAAATCTCCAGAATTTTAGCCCTTGGAGGATTGAAAGTACTATGGACACTAGTGACTGAGAGAGTAATCAGACATTCCTCCATGAATTGACATAGAAAAAGCTACAGGAGAGGATAAGGTGAACAAAAAATAAAAGCTTTAAACAAGTTTCTAAGAGGGCCAGACAATCTCTCTCTCAAAACTATAGGAGAGGATAAGGTGAACAAAAAATAAAAGCTTTAAAGTTTCTAAGAGGGCCAGACAATCTCTCTCTCAAAACTATACAGTACATATGTAAATCCTAACTTTGAAGATAGCTGTAGATTGCAATGTTCTCATCGCTGATTTGCAAACTCAAATTAGAGATTACAAGAGAGATTGGCACTGGTTGGTTTGCAGCTTTCTGCACTGATTAAGAGAGCTGAAATTACATTATAACAGAGGCAGGCATACAAGTTCGCAGTGCTAACATCTATGACAAAAACTCGCAGCAGACAGAAGGCCATGATTTTGCTTGCCAAAGATCTGGTAATGGATTGAAAATCTACAACATATGCAGGGATTGCAGAAATTTGTGTGTTATTAACACTGAATAAGTTCAAACACTGAATACGTTCAAACAAGAACACTAACCAGTGGCTTGCAGAATGGTGAAATTGTTCATCCCCTGCTCTTTAACTCGGCCAACCGCCTGCTCAGTTCGTCTTCTTCGGGGACCTTAGAGGGCTCCTGAAGGGACTGCCCCTCAGCTTGTGGAAGCCCTACTGAGATCTGTAACCCATACTCATCGGCAACCTGCTGCATCAACTCTTTCACGTCATCTTCTGGTGTGGACAACGAGGTGCTTCCCGCCATCGAATTCTCCACAAACTCTGCTTGCACTTCCATATTCACAAACTGTTTCTCAAACTCGTCCAGTGTCTCGGACATCTTCTGGAGATCGCTGCTTGCCAGGGACGTATCAAGGGTCCTCACGACGGAGGCAAGCGACCTGGTGATGGTCATCATTTTGGCCTGGGTATCAAGCTGAGAGATGACGGCATCGAGGCGAGAGGAAAGGCGCAGGTAGTTGAGCTGCTCCGACCTCTTACGGATGGAATTCTGGGCGTGGATGCGGGCACCGTCCATGTTCCCTTTCTCCATGGCCTTCTTAACTTTAAATTTCTCGCTCTTTTCCTCTTTCTCGCATTTGCGGGACTGTCGTTGAAGGCTTTTGGAGGTGAATTTCAATTCCATGATTTGGTTAAGGAGACGATCTCTGTCACCCATGGATGGAAATGGGTGATAGAAAATGGAGAAATGGGCGATGGAAAATGGAGCAGGATGGAAGGGCAAGGGCGGGCTAGATTTGTGGATGCAGCAGAGTCCTTGAAGGCTTTGGGTGCTGTTCACATGCCCACCACCAAAGAGAAGCAAAACATCTTTCTTGGCCCCCTCCTCCTTTCCCCTTTTCATCATCATTTCTTCATTAGTATACCCGTTCCATGGCTCCCTCCCATGTTGTTCCTTGCTTCCTCAATTATATCATTCCTCATATATTACAGCTTCAGCCAAAGTTGCTCGGCCTGGAGGGATGATCCGAGCTGTTTGATCAAGGCACTTTAATATCCCATAAAATGGTGGGGGCTGTGACATCGCTGATGTGTCAAGAACTTCCACATTTGCCAATCACATCATGGTTAAAAAGTTCCATGCATGCTCCCGTGTCCTAAACTTCCACACTAGCCCATCACATCAAAGGTAATTTTCTAAAAATTAACCCTCCTTGCCCCATCTACTTTGACGGTTGGTAGAAGTCATTGGTCGACCTTTACCCCATGTAAAAGTAACTCGTGGCTTCGCCGCTTGTCACTTTCACATGGGGTAAAGGCCTTCCCATGGCCTCTACCTACTCCTTCCATGATTATGAATGAGCTTTTTTGCGCTGCCTTGGGGGGACGCACTCGGCGACAATACTCAAAAAAGGAAAACTTGTTTCTGGTTTTTATTTCGTTCTTTTGGGGCCTTTTTGGCCCGCCCCATGGGAAGGAAAAAGGAAAACTCGTTTCTAGTTTTTGTTTCATTCTTCTAGGACCTTTTGGCCTGCCCCATGGGAAGGCCTTAGTGGAGATATGTCTTAGAAAGAGATTTTTTTTTTTGAATTGGTTTTTGGCTTGCCTTCATTTATTGTGAAATGTGGTGATTCATCCACATGTCATTGCAGTCAATGGGTGCCATCAAGTTGCCACGTGGACTATGCCGTGATTCGTCCACGTGTTGTTGCAGTCAATGTGCATCGTCAAGTTGCCATGTGGACTGTTCTTGTTAATCGCATGCAGAGGTCGTGTTAATGAAGAGTATTGGTCGACGATGGATAATTGTGGATGAGCCATGCACATAGAACATTTATGGAGGACATTGCGCAAGGGGAATTCTTCCCCAGACGATTGTATGTGCTTTATAGCGGTGTTATGGTGTTAGAGGCAAATAATATGTGCTCAGTTTCTTGTTTTGTAGTTCTTCAAATGTGGATCCAACCTATGGGTGAGAGTTGCCTGTAGGAAAATTCGGGGGTGTTGCATCTAACGAATATCCAAGGTGCAGAGGTCGACTATAACGTGGAAATGTCAGGTAGTAGAGGAGACGTTCTTAAGTTTTCGTTCTTTGTTTTGGTCTTTACTTGTTTCATGTGGTTGACCGTGAGGAAACTGGTGAATCCATGGGTGAACGCCAAGCCTCTCATTTTTTGATTTCGATTTTGTTCATGAGTTTCGGTTCAGTGATTTTTCTTCGATCTCTATTCCTTACCCGAGGTCTATGATTCCATTGCAGAGATGCTCAAATGGGTTTCTGGTAGAGACGTGGAGGACACTAGTGCCGATGCGAATTCTGCCATGAATTGTGAGCAATCGTCTTTTTTTGTGCATTGCTCAGCTGAATTACTGTGTTAGGGGTTTGTTGGATAACTTTGGCTCGTGCATGTGGAACCTCGTGCAATGCCCATCTCGACTCCATGTTGACAAATTGGGAGGGAAAAATTCGAGTACCATGAGTTCTCCTATTCTTCTAACTTGTGCTGGCACCCCACCGAAACAATCTGTGCTTATGAAAAATGCTACGATTAATAATAGTGCTAAGCAAGATCTCCACAAGGCGTTCCAAGTTGCTGCATGGGACGCCTACATAGAAGGTCAATAATGTTTGAATTGCTTGGGTTTTGTTCATCCTGTTTTACGATTTCAATGTGGAGTATCGTTGACTCTAAGGTTCGACTACGGTGCAGGTGTATATTAGTCGAATAGCAGGCTGTGTACATACTGTTGCACATATAGTGTTTGCAGATGTTTGCAGAGAGTACATTCTTGTGTGTGAAGATTAATACGTTGTGTGACCCTTGAAATGATTTCGCACGATAGCACGTTTCCATTATGTAAGTGGTTTGGGGTGTGAAAGAGCCTGTTCTCTACACTCTCAATCGTGGAGTTTGTGAACTCTGTTTTTGCCTCTCTTTTTTTTTTCGTGAGCGTACATGCGTTGATGTCGTTTCATGCAAGAGCTGTCCCATTCCTTCCTATTCACTCAATCGGTATGTTTTGGGGCTTGTGGGATCCACTCTTTTCCTTTCAGAATATCTCGTGTGTCAATTAGTGTGGGTAGAATCGATTGAACATGTGATTTGGTAAGGCTTGACAGTTGTTGGCCTTTCATAAAGAAGACGTGGCCTTTAATATTCAAAAAGCTTAGAGAGTGTTTGGGAGTTTCGTCTGATTCGTTATGGCACTCTTTAACTACCACTAACAGTAATATGTTAGATTAGTTTGGAAACATTATGGTTGTTTTGGGACGGCTTCAAATTTGTAATGGCATCTTTTGTAGTTTTTAAAATTAAATTGTATATATGCTTATTGCAATTCTTAAAGCATATAATATTCCCTAGTAGAAAATAAGAGCGACCTTATTTTCGAGGAACTTTATGCTTTATTTCTTTCTATTCATTGTTAACTTAATGAAATGTACAATGCCATTTATCAATGTTTAAATAATTTTAATATTGAAACAAAGCAACCTCAAATGTTTGGCATTCACACTATGTTGTCTAATAAAGTTGACAAAGAGCGGATTTAGGTAAAGCAAACAACCTCACCATAAAACTTCATGCAATAGCTTCTACGAAGAAATGAGGGTTGAAGACATTGGGTTTGGTTTCCATTGCATCCTCTTGCACTTGCCCTAAGCACAAACAAACTAAACAAAGTAAGCAATATCGTCTATGAAGAAATTGGAGAGGGTTGAAGACTGTTGTAGAAAGTAGGTCTTCCTCACAAAGAAAGGAGAGTGCAATGAGTTTGAGAACCTTGAGTGCAAGCACAGGCATAAGATGGAGGAAGAACATTCCACATCTTTAGAGCATAAGGCTTTGATTCCTATACATAGGAGGGGGAAAGGCCCTTGCTTGACATTGAGCTAGTGACAATGTGATTCCCCATAGGTTTTCTTTTGAGGGGAAGTTACTAGTGAAGTATGACACCTTCAAGGCTGAAAAAGTTACATATGCAACAAAACTTCTAGCGGACTTCACCGACCACCACAATTACCAAACCATAACTTTGGTTGTGCTGTACAATTTTGTAGACTAGTACAAAGATATCTTGGTGCCCGAGTCTTTCTACCAAATTGAGGGGGTCGTTGCACGTAAGAGAGCACTTGGCAAGGGAGGGAGTTGCTACTTCTCGCTTCATGTGTATGCAACCACCCTCATCCTGAAAGCAAACCTTCCAAGAGGAACATGCATTTCATCCTTGACACGACAATCACTTTGTGTGCCGCATGCATTGGAGATGTTTTCTTTTCGGAGGGGTACCATCTCAACTATTGTGGGAACCATAAGTTTTGTTGTGATCAAAGTACATCCTGATGGAGGCTCTGACCAAGTAATGTCATTGACGGCCCTCGAGACAAAGATTGTGCCATTGTGAGGACCCTTCTTGCTTGATTCTCTTTGTAATACACAATTGTGCTCCATAATTTCCTCACAAAGGTATTTAGCACATATTTCATAAGTGGAAAAATGTCCTCACACGCTTGATCTAGGAGTACAACTATGATGGCATTGCTATGTACTCTTCTCTTCCTCTCTTTTTTGTTCTTGAATCATATTATGTTTTATATTGGCCATTGTTGTTGCCACTACTCCATGTCATAGGTAGGGTGTGTGGGGTGTGCAAATTATGCATGGTTCCAAGGCTTTTTGTCATCTACAGATATATCGGTGTCATTGTCGTTTGTAGTATATGTGCAGCTTAGGACCTTGGGTCATATTGCGATAAGAGACATAGGCTCAAGTGTGTAAAGTGGACATTGCGCTTGCTTGCATGAAGGGAACATTAAACAACATGGTTGGGGGAATAAAGTCTTTTTCTTCCATTGGGGTTAGTGGGGGAATAGAGGCCCCTTTGCCTCCATTGGGAAATTGTTAGTACATGATAGCGATGAAGAACACGTTGGGATCCATTCTAGCTGAAGTGCCTTAGGGAGAGCAACTTGATGAGCTTTAGCAAGCATTCATGACCCAAGTCTCTAATCTTGGCTATGGACAAAAGGTAAGTAGTTTGTATTCTCAAGCCTAAGAGTATTCTTACATGTTGCTAAGTCGGCTCATACTTATTGTAGGTTTCGGGGTTTTTCTGGGTCATGAACCTCAACACCCAACTTGTGGAGTACATGTGCAGCATTTGTGGTAGATCGTGTGTCAGTCTCGCGACCTGCGGAACCCATTTTGCTATTCTTGCAAGGCACCTCTGTTGGGATATCTCAAGGTGTATGCCTCAGGCACACCTTATGTTTCTATGTGTGAGTGCTAGAGGCACAGTTAGGTGCCCACAAGCACAGTTAGGTGGTAGAGAGCCACATAGGATGATTGAGAGAATCTAGGAGTACATTGAGGAGATGATTGTGGAGCTCTGAGGTCATCAGTGATGTCAGTGAGCTTGTATGAGGTGCCTACTTAAGGATCTCACTTTTCTTCATTCCATAAGCAAGTATTCTGATTTTGTGTCCACTCTACTCTTTCCTTTCAGTATTCCAACATGGTATCAGAGCCATTTGATCCTCCTTGAGCCCATTTTTGCCACATCATCATCTTCTTCCTCTTCTTCTTCTTCACCATCTCTCCCTCTTCTTCCAAAAATTTGCTTGAGCTTGTTCTCCTCTGATTCTCACCCATTTCCCACGCCCTTCCAGCTGGAGATCCCTCTTGTTGGGGCAAATTTCGAGCTGCAAGGAATTGAAGAATTTCAAGCTCTACTGGTCGCCATTGTACGAATTTCGTCGATTCTTCTTGCTACGTTTTCTCTGCGCCTGCTCCTTCTTTCTCTAATTCCTTTCAGGGCAAGCTTCTCCATACCTAGAGCTACCTTGTGCTGAAATCTGAGCAACAATGGCTGCATATTGAAGGAGAAAACAGAGAAAAACCAGTCGACTT
Organism: Dipteris shenzhenensis; assembly: GCF_047967505.1. Taxonomy (NCBI): domain Eukaryota; kingdom Viridiplantae; phylum Streptophyta; class Polypodiopsida; order Gleicheniales; family Dipteridaceae; genus Dipteris; species Dipteris shenzhenensis. The sequence goes on along the minus strand of NC_141624.1, from coordinate 27,212,530 downwards.
TGTTGAAGAAAGAGAAGGCGACCTGACGTGTTTTTTCGCCTCTTCTTCCCAGAGGTTCTACTGTGGTATACCAGCTTTCTTTTGCCTCAGAAAGCCCCCTTTCTTTTGCTTTGAAGAGTGTGCTATAAGCCCTCCAAGTTCAGCTCTCTAGTTTTGACAGTTTTGACAAGCTTTTGAAAATGATGCTACATAAAATGCTACTCTAGCATTTCTGGTCTTTTGAAGTTTTCAATAACTTCACTACAAGTGTTGCTTCAGTTTTGTTTTGACTTGCTAGACCTGGTTCTGATTGGAAAGTGTTTATTTCACCCACTTCTATGAAGCATGTAAGAAGAAGCATCATTGTTTGAAATCTAGTCACTACTCTTTGCTACATCAAGTGCTCATATTTTTGAAGTCTTTCAGTTATTTTTGCCTTGTAAGAGAGATAGACACTGCCCAATATCTGGGTTAGACCCTCTCATGGCTACCATATTTAATCTTGAGAAGTTCAATGGAAAGGGCTTCCATACATGGCAAATGAAGGTGAAATTTGCATTGATGCGGGAGAACTTATGGGGACTTGTCAAACCTACTCCTATCGCTTCTTCTACGGCCTCCAATGCTGGACAATCTTCAACTCCGACACGACCGGCAAGGGATCCAGCAAGAGAAGAAAAGGCATATGGTATCATTGCTCTTGCTTTGGGTGATGATTATATACACCATATCTCTGACTTAGAGTCTCCTTCGGAAGCTTGGCAAAAGCTAGACATGATTTTTGGTGCAAGCTCTCATATCTCTAAACTATCACTCAAAATCTCTTTCTTTGAATTAAAGATGTCAAGTGATACTACTTTAGCAGCTCATGTCAACTATATGCAGAGTCTTATGACTCAATTAGCTTCTATCAACTCTCCTATCACTCCTGATGATGCTATGGCAGTGTTACTTAAGAGTATGCCTGAAGGATTTGATCACATTGTTAGCACTTTGAAGAATCTTCCCAATCCTAACCTTGAAGGCATTATCTCTGCTCTCCAAGAAGAAGAAAGGCATATGGAGCTAAGGAAAGGCAATGACACTGCTTATGCTATAAAAGTCCAGAAGGGCAAGTATACTCCTTGCAATCACTGCGGAAAGACAAATCACCTTTCAAAGGAATGCTTCAAAATTAATCCATGCAAGCACTGTGGCAAGAACAACCATAATGAGAAGTTTTGCAAAGCCAAAGCAAAGAAAGAAAATGCAAATCTACTTACAGTAAATGAGCCTCCACAAGATGAGGCATCCTTTGAAGATTATGCATATTAAACACATCTCTATGTATGCTCCAGATCTCTCTTTTTATGTCAAGGTACTCAGCCTGGATAGTCCTCCAAAATGAATGAAAATAAACTATTGTGTTTTGTGTGTTTTGTAAACACCTCTGGTCACCTTATGATGTAGGCCATGTGTATGTTTTTGTTCCATGGTACCTCCTGCAGACATTGTGTGCATGTACATGCAGGGGAAATAACCATTGGAAGGTCTTTCTGTATCCCTTTTTGTTTACCTTACACCCAAGGGAACCCTTGCTAGCATGAGAACCTAGCCATAGATTTATCCTTGACCACCATGAGATGGCATGAGAAACTATGAGACTAGATGTATCCTTGACATAGCCTGAGGCATTTCCTTGAGGGGGGGTTTGTTGGGATATCTCAAGGTGTATGCCTCAGGCACACCTTATGTTTCTATGTGTGAGTGCTAGAGGCACAGTTAGGTGCCCACAAGCACAGTTAGGTGGTAGAGAGCCACATAGGATGATTGAGAGAATCTAGGAGCAGATTGAGGAGATGATTGTGGAGCTCTGAGGTCATCAGTGATGTCAGTGAGCTTGTATGAGGTGCCTACTTAAGGACCTCACTTTTCTTCATTCCATAAGCAAGTATTCTGATTTTGTGTCCACTCTACTCTTTCCTTTCAGTATTCCAACAACCTCAGCATGCATCAAAGTGCCTCTCTTGAAAGGGCATATCTTCCTCTGTGATGGATCATATGTGGCTCATGGTTCACAGGTTGATAGCTTGCTCGCACTTGGGTCACCTTTCTTGGATTTGGTCAGGTCCATTATTTCTGGTATCGGGGTGGCTAGTGGAAGATTTACTATAATAGTTTCGGCCATTTGGTTTCCTTCGAGGTGAACACATGATTGTACATTCCATGTTATGGCTTTTTTATGGATGTGCCTTTGCCCTTCTTGTTTACTTCGCTTACTCATGAAATGAAAAGTACTAGTGTAGGCTTTGAGCTTGGGTAAGCACATCCTCCTAGGGAGCTCCAAATCAGTTGAGGGAGTAAAAAAGGAGGTGATGGTAAATGAAGTGTTTCGTTTGCATGCAAACTTTTACGTAGTTCTACGAGATGTCCTTATATCACTCTAAGGAGCTTCTTCTTCTCGGTCGGTTCGTGAACTACTGTCTCTTCCATGAGAGTCGGTAGAGGCAACTCTTGGTAGCAGCATATGGACACCTTGACAGAAACCTCATGCTCATGGAACTCATGGATTGTATCTGCTGGCTATCACGTGAAGAGGCACAGTCTCTAGTCGGTTGATGGGGATGATATAGTTTCGGTTTATATAATTCTAGTTAGTGTGTGTTCTTATGATTGGATGAGCCTTTGTGGCTATGCTTTTGTAGCACATCTTCTATCTTGTAAGAGCAACAAGCCTGGTCATAGGCTGAGCTCCTATTAGTAAGAATAAACTGTCTTTTGTGAGAATTATTGAGTCATTGTTCCTTCATTTCGATTCCACACAGATTAACCATTGCATGCACTAAGTGTTTTAAGATAGATTAGTCATCAGTGGTATCAGAGCAGAGAAAGAATATTGGGAAGATGTACATATGTCAAGATACTCAAATTTGAAGGTGATCATTGCTCCAAAAAAGGTGAGGAAGCCAAGGTCAAAGAAATTCCTGAAGTCATCACGTGATATCTTGGTAGAGGTGTGCTTTTGAGCTCGATTGGAATCCATTGAGTTTGTGAGATGGATATGTCGTAAAGCAAAGACAGGATGTGGGATTCTTACCTTCAATGGTAAGAACTTTCCATCATGGCAGCTTGCCACCCGCCTTTTGTTCATGCAAAAGGAGTTATGGGGAGTCGTTGTTGGAGCGGAGAAGAAGCCTAAGGGAAATGCATCAGAAGTAGAGAAGAGTGCATGGGAGACAAAGAATGAGAAGGCGATTGGATACAATGAACGAGCTCTAGGTCCCAAGTTTTTTCACCACCTTGATGTGAAAGCATCAGCTGTGTTGCAGATAACTGGCAAACATTGCAGACTTTATTTGGGGTGTGTGTGAAGAACTCAAGAGCTAACTTGAAGCAAGATCTCTTCGATTTAAAAATGCTCGAGGGAGAGAACTTGGGTATGTTCAATGCAAGCTTTGCTTAGGCAACTATATGAACTCTGAGCAAAGGTTGAGGATGAAGATAAAAAAGAGATCTTGTTGAAGAGCTTACCACCCGATCAATACAAAGAAACAGTGAGGATCCTAAGACTAGATGACGAGATGGACATTCTAGATTGCGTAGGGATGCTGCTCAGTGAGGAGAAACATACCAACACAAGAATCTTTGACCCTAGAGTGTTTGTAATCACTGATAGAAAGAAGAAGACGGGTAGAGATACTAAAAAATGCAACTCCTATGGCAGAGGACATATTGTAAGGTTTTGTTACACTAACCAACACGATGAGATCTTAAAATTAGAAAAAGGCAACGATAGAGCACTAGTGGCAGTTATTAAAAAGGAGTCAACTATGTTGGTTGAGGTAGATCACCTCAAGGATCAAGACTATGCTTTGTAGGACAGTAGTAATTGCCTAGTGTCATGCTCTTTGTGAGCAATTTTTGATAGTTCTTGAAGTTCTTAGTGAACTGCTTGCTGGTGTAGCTCTTTGTGAGAGAATTGAATCCTTTGTGGATGTTTTGGTTAGTTTTGATTAAGCTCTTTGTGAGCAAGTGATTGTTTACTTGTATCCGTGATCTCCCAATTTTGGCCGAGGGGGGGTATGTAGGCTTTGAGCTTGGGTAAGCACATCCTCATGGGGAGCTCCAAATCCGTTGAATGCGTACAAAAGGAGGTGATGGTAAATGACAAGTGTTTAGTTTGCATGAAAACTTCTACATAGTTCTACGAGATGTCCTTATATCACTCCGAGGAGCTTCTTCTTCTTGGTCAGTTCATGAATTACTGTCTATTCCATGAGAGTTAGTAGAGGCGACTCTTCGCAGTATCATATGGACACCTTGAAGGAGACCTCATGCTCATGGACCTCAAGGATTGAGTGGATCGTATCTGCTGGGGCTATCACGTGAAGAGGTGCAGTCTCTAGTCAATTGATGGTGATGATATAGTTTCAGTTCAAATCGTTCTAGTTAGTGTGTGTGTTTTTGATGATTGGATGAGCCTTTGTGGCAATGCTTTTGTAGCACATCTTCTATCTTGTAAGAGCAACAAGCCTGGTCAGGTTGAGCTCCTATAAGTAAGAATAAACTATCTTTTGTGAGAATTATTGAGTCATTGTTCCTTCATTTCGATTCCACACAGATTAATCGTTGCATGCACTAAGTGTTTTAATATAGATTAACCATCAACAAGTTCACAAGCAAGGACTTAATTGTTTAATTGTGCATCGCCGCTTCCCTCCATAAAAAATCCATAACATGGAATCATGTGTCCGCCTCAAAGGCAATCGAATGGCTAGAACTATTGATAGTGAAGCTTCCACTAGGCATGATGCTAGAAAGCATGGACCTGACATGGAGGAAACTATCAGCATACAAATCCATATTTTTGATAAGAAAAACCGTATGTGCCTTTGGCTCTTCTTGTTTACTTCACTTGCTCATGAAATGAAAAGTACAAGTTTGCAAGCAAGGACTTAATTGTTTAATTGTCCACTGCTGCTCCCCATAGTTTTGCTTATCAAAAAAATCAATGCACCCCAAGACCTCCATGCATTTAACTCCACCAAAAGAAACACATTCACAAGAAAAATCCCACACGACACAAACTTGTTGCTATGCTTATTTGAGTGGTTTCCTTCATTCTCCTATGAAAATTTAGTCAAGACTTTTTGATTCCCTCTTCATGGATGACCATCTACTTAAGTTGCCTTGGGCTGAACTTCTCATGTCCATTTTATGGCTCTGAATGCCTCGGCCCTAGACCTCAAGATGCATATCCTTAGAAACACATCAAACTCATGCTCTTTGATTCACGATTGCTTGGCTTGCTTTAGTGTGGTACTATAGTCATCCTTCAAATTACTTTGTAGGATATGGAAGGAGTCGAAGAAATATTTAGCGTTGTCATTACATCACCTTTGCAAGAACATGTTCTTGATGGAAGAGCTCACAAAACCCATGGAGGTCTTTCCCCTCTTCGTGAAACAACTTAAATTGCGACATAGTGCATGGGCTAAAGAGAACTAGGCATCGCTTGTTGAGTTAATGGCAACGGCACCAAATGTATTTTGCTTACTGCACAATACATGGTGTTGTACCCTAAATAGACATTCCCCATGCAAAACATCTCCAAGAAAATATATTGACCAAGGAAGGCCTTTGCAGCAACGACAAAGAATCAATTGTCCAACCCTTCTTCCAACACAAAAAGGCAACCAGGTCGGAAGACAATGAAGTGTTCATGCCGCAAGGCCATGCACCAAGCCATGGTAGAGTACCTTAAAAGAATTAAAGACACACCTGGTCCATCATACCCATGCATTTGCTGTGGTTATTTATGCTTTAGATTCAAACTTTGAGGCATATCCCCTTCTCAACGAGGCAATTCTTGGATAGGAAAACACTCGTTAGCAAGAGCAACTCATTTGTGCTTAGTGCCAAACACATGTGCGTAAGGGTGTCATCCCAAAATTTTGTTTGCAAAACATGGTTTTGATGCGCATGAGTCGCCACACAAGCATGCTAAACTCGATCGAGTCACGACTTATAGCTATACCCCTTTACCTAGATTTGTGAATTGTCATTTGATGGTCAATATGGCCTTCATGGAGTAATCGTTAATGTTTTTGCAGATGTTGATAGGGCACAATATATCCTCCCGCATTTCTTGGATGATAGTGCAACAATCATAGTGGCTTTGAAGCGCAAGCTCATGTACATGCACAACTACATGAGTGGGCTTGTTTGTCCCACACTTACCTTGAGAGCTTTGCGTGAACTTTTCCAAACTCTACTATATCGTGAGTGCAAAGTCTCTTTGAACCCTCTTTGGGCCCCGACCACATGCGAAACTTGGAAGCAAGCATTGAACAAGATTCTTTCAATAGCACCAATGATGATGTTGAGATGAAGATGACCCCTGCAACAAACATGCTTGAACATGGGATCTACATAGCAGCACAAGTGGTGGACTTCTAGGACAAAACAATATTTGTAGCACCTTTGGAAGGCTTTATCCAAATGAGCATTTTGAAAGACAAATATTGTGAGGAGCTTGCTTGCTTTTGCCACAATATTCTATGGGCACCCAAGACAATATACCTTGCCTCCTTGGACTTCGTTCTGAGAAATTGCCCACACTGGGAGCTCATCAACAAAGATTGATGCTTTGCGCGTTCCATAGAGAATATAATTTTTAAAACAATGAAAATACTAGTTGCACAAGTACTATCATCGATACGGGTTTGCATGAGGAAAGGCAAACTGCAGGGCAAGACCATCCTTGCAAAAGATGTTGTTCAAGACATGAACATCGAATGCTTCCCACAGTCACACATTGGTTTTGTGACTTCATCTACATGCAGACATCAGCTAATTATAATCACAAACTACAAATGAATATGTTCGTGATGTTGTGCCAGGTGGGACTGCCATGCTTTTTTGTCATGTTTTTAGCCATGCTGAGAAGATGTGGAAATTGTTTGTTGCTTGCTTGCAAAAATTGATTGTGATGACGATGAGATCATCTCCAACGCTTATCAAAAACATTTCCACTCATGACCTCCTCTGTCTTGACCTTGTTGCAACTACAAGATACTATGTCCAATAGTTCTAGTCCATCAAACACCTCTTGCGAAAAGACCCTACTACCCTTATGGTCCTCAACTTCTTCTTTGTCATAGAGGTCCAAAATTGAGGAAGCCAGCACGACCATGATTTGTTGCAACAATCTACTATGAAGCACCTAATGAAATAATGGAAGAGTTCATCGACAAATTCATAATGACAGACATCTCACAATTTGCTTGCAAGCTAAAGGACATCCAAGTGCACAAACATAGGAGCGTGTGCAAGAAGCGAAATAAAGTTTGTCGGTTTTACTTCCCTCGGTCACCAATGAGGGCAACAAAAATATAGTCTTGATTGAAGACAAAGAAACTAGGCGCAACTTAAAAATGGGGTACAATTGGGTTTGCAAAGCCTTGCAAAATGTTTACATTTGGGCTACAAGACTTTGACACATTCTTGAACATGCTAGCAATGATGAAGAGTACGTACATACGCTATGGTAGGGAGTCATGCGACCTACATTCTTCCTTAAGAGACATCCAAAAGACATTTACACTACACCAGCATGGGTGTTACTACCATTGACATGATGGAGTTAAAAAGTCCACCCTTACCATAAGGGATTGTCTTTCACGAGAATATTAGGAAAAAGACTCTGTCCTTTAGGGACATATGAACAATTACAGTTTTGTTAATGTGACACTTTAGGAATTAGCAGCAATGGTATGCTTCCATGAAAGAAGAATGCTGGTTAGGAAGTAAAAGATTTCATACTTTTACCTAACCATTTTGGAACAAGTAGTAACAAGAAACATTTTGGATACTTTTATAATTCGGCAGTCAACACTCAAGCATATGTATGTTGAGGGTAGAGAATCATGATGCAAGCTGAGATTGACCATACTAAAAGTATAGAAAGCATCTTACTGGATAACTAGTATAAGAAATAGGAGTGTGGTGGTTTCTACTTTGAAATATTAGGAATTACGACTGTACCTTGTACATGACTAAGGTGGACAAAGCCACAAGCAAAGCTATAAAGCAAGCTTTCCACAATGTTTTCAAATAGATGCTCTAGCAAACAAACGAGTACAAAAAGTCAAGAATGCCATATTAAACATGTAGGACACACATTACTGCACAACAAGCTGCTTGTGGCTACCCTTGCCCCTAACAAGAAGGACTAGATAGTTTTGCTACATCAACACAAACCCACCTAAAAATCAGACCCTGTTATACTCAAAAGGCAAGCACAACTCAAACGTATGGATCAATTCAGCAAAGACATTTTCTTCCATGACATCATTGCGAAGTACACCAAGAGAAACTTGCAGTCCAAGATACGTCAACTCATACCATGGAGGGGGGTTTGTAGGCCATTCTATCAGTTATCCGTAGGTGCCACTTATTCCTTGGTATGTGCTTGTACACCTAGTTATAGTCAGTTAGGACTATTGGTACAATTAGTACATGTACCACCTAGGTCAATTAGAACACTTAGTCTAGTTAGGACATTTAGCTCTAGGGTTTTGTCATATTGGCTCCCTCTTGAGCCTCCACTCATTGTAGCATCTTTTTCAATACAGCAGCAAGTTTTTGGTATTCTATCACTCATTTTTGAGATTCCATTGATTGCCATAGCCAACATAGATCCACTTCCCGCTATTGCTTCTCATTGAGTTCAGTTATGATAATGGCGCATGCACAATTTTATCCTTTCATACCACTAGTGTATATCAATTCTCAATCTATCGATGCGGATTTGCAAAGGTTGAGGATTAGAAGCTTCACCAGCATTGATTGGATGAAGGTGAACATTCACCCTGCAGCTTTGGCATGTTGTTAGCTAGCAGTCAGATTAGTTGTGGAGTGAAAATCAGTTGCTCATAATGCAATTGATCTATAAGCGGCAGCTATTCTTGCCTATGGACACAGAGCTGATGGTGCAACCATTGTGTTTGGCTGAGGAGATGGTGGCAGAGTTTGGCGACCCAACTCGAGGTGAGTATAAGCTTAGCGCTTGCAAGGATGTCCAGGTTCGTGATCTCTATTAATGGATTCTGGAGTCGGTCTCTTTGCAAGCTCTTTGCAAGCAAAGACCTATACGATTACTCCCAGGTCTCATGGGATGATCGTGATAGCGGTGGAGCAAAGACCAGTACCTTGGGTACAAATTTTGAAGCAGAGAATCCATGTAGAGGCACATAGGGTGGTGACAGCGGTAGAGAAGAAACAAGCTGTGAATTCAAAGATTGGGCAGATTTTGGAAGTTTTGTTTCCCTTACAACTTGACTCCACTATTCCTCAAAGGAATAAAGCACTAATTTTTACCCTGGATCCAGAAGGTCCTTTGTAGGATGTGGATGAAGGCTCATCCGGTCAAGAGTCTAAGAAGTAGAGGCATCAAGGTCCTCGTAGCACACAAGGAGTACTAGTAACAGTGCTTCCTTCTATTGCCCCCTTACTCCTTCCCATGCATTTACAGCATCAACAGGGGTGCTTGTGAGTTTCTTGAGTAGTGGGCCATTGTTTATGCAGCTCAGTGTGTTGCCTCCACTTTCCCCACCAGTGATTTTTGAGGAGGTAACTGGTTTGATGGTGCCTGCACAGACTGTGGTAGGTACTTCATCAAGGAATCCTATGGTTGGTGGTTACCTTACTCGAAGATTGCTGGAGTAGGTTCAGCACACAACACAACCACAATGGTGACATCCATTGTGGTTGTAGCAGTGACAGAGGCATTGCAGGTTACTACAGCAGAGGAGGTCATTGCAATTTTTGAGCTTGGAGTGGTCTCTTCGATAGCCTCGACTGGATTAACTTTGTGGCTACAATCAATGCATGTGTAGCTCTAGTTTTGTGCATAGATCCTAGCTCGACTAGCAATGTAGTGTTCTACAAGTTCCAATCCCTTGCAAGTTATGGCACTAGAGACTGAAGTTTTTCAGCTGCACAGTGAGGATGAGGCACTATGAAGTTAGAATGCGAGGATGCGAAGTTAGAATGAGGCACTACGAAGTTAGAATGGGTTGCGGTCCTAGAAGCCCAAGTGCAAGTAGCTGAAGTGCACTCAGAGGCCACATAGTAGTTGCATGCGAAGTACATTGTGGGAATTCATGATGAGCTGTTGCGATGACATACTACCGATGGATTGGCTGAATATTTGCGAGCTTTCCCTATTCCGATCAGTGTCAACATGGAGTAGATGGGTTCGCTCCTTGAGGCTTTGCGAGGGGACGTGCGAGTAGAGTGGGATAGACAAATTGCATGCTGGCGAGAGGCCATGGCTCTGTCGACATGTCGGGATATTGTTCCATACCAATGCCATCCAGATGGGTATGGTGATGTGGGTGCTGGTACGGGGTCGATAATGCAAAGTGGTCCTCAAGTGTAGACAAATTTTGGTCCGATGGGTTCAAGTGCTTCCACATATGGGAGCAGTAATGCGAATAAGGGAAAGGGGGTAGTTGCGGAGTCACCGCATCTACTGAGGAAGATTGGCATGCAAAGTATGAATAATTGGATCAAGAAATTTTGGAAGTTGTTGCTCGCTTAGGTAAAAAAGTACAAGTTTTAAAGTGGCAAAGGCATTCCCTGTGTTTTTGGTTGGAGCTATGTGCCCACTCCTTCAGCATGTCCCTGCCTCCTCGCCCTCCTTGGTGGAAAGAAGCGGATCAATTTTTGAAGAAGTTTTACAATAAACACACTTGTTTCCTGGTTTGCTTGATCCCCCTTCTTATGAGCCAATTGTAATAGAGTGCCTAGCTACACAAGAAGAGCATTGGTAACAATTACTGTAGGGTGCGTGGATTGAAGAGGTACCTCCTCTTGAGTAGTGGCTTGAGCATCAGCCAGTGGATTGGTCTAACCCGCATCCATTACAGTGGCTGATGGATATGGAAAAGGATCAGTAGTTGAAAATGTGGTTGTGGGAGAGGCAATAGGAGACGACTGATGCAAGTTTGAATGGAGATGAGCCTACAAAGTAGTTGTGACCAAAGTTGAGTGAATGAAGTGATGCAGGGGTTCCTGGTGCACACTTACACTCCGGTTTGAGTTCAGATGAAGAGTAAGAGTTTGCAACAGTGGCTTTTGGGTAGCCTCATAGTTCGAAGAGCACCCGGAGCGCTATGTGCTATTGCACAAGCTGGCAACAATAGCCCAATTCTTACTTCTTTAGTAAAGATAGATTCGGAAAGAGATGCTTATTTTCATGCGTCCTTAGGGATTTGGTTGTGATATTCCTAATTTGCACCTAGTTCTCTCTGCGGAGGCTTTGCCCAAAATGATTGTTGCATAGATACACAAGCACATACTGATGTCTATCATAGGGGATGGGTGTTGATTGTGGATGCACATAGTCCACTGTGAGTTCCATGTGTTATTGCATAACCATGCGGGTTGGCAACACTATGCGGGTTAGTAGTAGTGAGACTGCAAGGGGTATGCACAAGTAGGTTAGTTGCAACAACTGACGGTTCGGTTCTCCAATGGTTCCTAACTGATATCTTATTCTTGTATGCATGCTATTACTAGAATTTTGACTATGTTCTCTATAGAGATATACGACTTGCTTTGAGATATATACATTTTATGCAGTGTTATGGTAATCTTCTTTCTTGTTCTTTGTGTTTTCCATAGATGATGCACTATGTGTTCATCTTGTATACCTTGTAGCATCTGTGCGGTATAGTGACCCTACAATTAGCATATTTTTGCTGATAGCATCTATAATCATTAGAACATTCCTTACTAGCATGTCTGTGTTGTTAGCAACAAGTATGTTATTAGAAAATCTACTGTTAGTAGACTTGCACTTTAGCACACCTATTATTAACACATTTGTCTTAACACATTTGTCTTATTAGCATATTCTTACTATAATTATTAGCTTGTTTACTATGGCCTTTTAATATTGCAGATGTTACAGGCCATCCATCAAGAAAAGGAACTGAAATTGGAGGTTGCTTAGATGAAAGACAAGCATTTGAGCATGCTAGGCAAAAGCAAAAAGTTTAGGGCTTATATTGATTTATAAGGCATCCATGGTGTGGAAGGGTTAAACCCCATGGAGGAGCTAAGAGTTGCTCCTACCAGGGTGCAAGCAAATTTTTGTTGTGTAGGGAAACAATCTTCTCAGCCGGCACCTTCATTGATCTGGATGCTAGCCACACAACTTGATCTCATATGACATGTCTATTCATCTCCTAACCTTCAAGGTGACTCTTGAACCCACACTTGATAGGGTTCATGCGTTAAATGGAATAATTTCCCCCACTATCGGTTGTATTGAAATACCTTTTTTAGTTAATGTCCATTGTGTGGCGAGTCAATTTTATGTTTTGCCAATAGGTGCCATGGATGAACAGGTTATTCTAGGAAGGACATGGTGTTGGGTAGTCAATTGCCAAATTGATTGGCAATATTCATAGTCTACTCCATGATGTAACAATTCAGTCCATCACTACTAGGTAAATAGACTCCACATGTCTAGTTACACTCCATTCACTAGATCATTCATGATTAACACTTCCAATTTTATCTGTCATATAGTTCACACCACTTCATCTGCACTAGCACACACTAAGGGAAGTCCATTAGAGTCAAGCAGTCAAATTCCTCATTAAGGCCCAAAAAAGTGAGTCACTACTATATCGCTAATGCAACAATTGGTAACACGACAACTGACTCAATCTCACTTCTATATGAATAATGCAATAATTCCTCACTCGTTGTGCTAAAAATAAAGCTAGTCACTGCTATATGAATAATGCAATGACTCCTCACTTGTTGTGCTAAAAATAAAGCTAGTCACTGCCATATTAATGCCACCCGCTGCTGTATTCATAATGCCCTTGCCTCTAACACTGTGACACGATATCCCATTAAGGCTTATCGTTGCTTTAATAAAGCCACTATCATTGCTATAATAATGCCCTTGTTGCTTTATTAATGTTGAGTTGTTGCTATATTTCCCTCCTAACACCAGTTGTGATACTTTATTAAAGCTAGTCGTTGTGTTATTGCTAAAGTTGACCCGCTGCTTTAATAGGTCCCCTATATAAATAGCCTACCTCATTATCCAGGACCTCACTTGCTCTCGTACCAAAACTCTGTCGGATTTTCTTTCAAATTTCCATAGCCTCCAAACTCTCATGCAATCACTTCTATCCCTTCTTAATCGACATGTCCACTTGCTTAAGCACAAAATTGGTTGAACCCCCCTAAGTTTCATTTCAGTTCAACAATTGAGGAGGATATATATAGCCTCTCCATGATTACATTGTCTATGCATCAAGATAATTTAGGCACCAAGTGTATAAACAAGGAAACTCCTCTTTTAAAAATGGGTAAAGCTCCTACAACAAGTTTGCAAATTTTCTATTTGCACGAAGGATATGAATGTCCAGTCCACCCAATGTAGTTATGTGCCTCCTCAAGATAGTCACTATTACGAAAAGAAAAGAAAGCAAACTAAGGAGAGAGAAGTTGTTTAAAACCCACACGAGAGCATATAAATTTGACATGTGGTAATCTTCATATATAAATTGAGAGAAAGAAAAAGAAAGCAAGCTTATTAAAGAGAGAGAGAGAGAGATGACCGTGTAGTAATTACATATGTAAAAAGAGAGTGACATCTCTGAACAATCCAAGTGAATTGAACTGGATGTATTAAGACATAAAAGTTACAACAAATGAAGCGGACGCTCTCTTCAGAGAACGAACTCAGTTGAATTATTCAACAGATCACCAACAATTTCGCAATATTGATGGTTTGTTGATCAATGCATGCCCCCCTGTACATTCACCCGTTATCGCTGATAGCTATCTTGTCTGAGCTCCTTGAGCTGATCGGAACATCTCATAGGATTGTTTGTTCTCAATGAGTACCTTCACTATCTCCAATCCATAAGGATCACCCTCCTCGATCACCTTCAGCACTGTACCTCCGCCGGTGAATAGATAGTACTTTGAGTTGTGCAAGGCCTCATGGTACAACTTAGGATGCAAACTGCATTGGCAATGAGATACAGATATAAACATTTAGCAGGAAACTCCACTCATTTAGAGAAATCACACATCTTGGAGCATCAGCAAGATAAAAGTAAAGGACACGAGTACAGTACTAACACGGTATTTTATCTTGTCAGGCTGTGCTAATACTATTTTTGTCAATAGATCAATATTAATCTCTTTGTACTCCCTAAGTACTCACGACCTCTTCTCTGCTGAGGAAATCACTGGTGAAATTTCATTGGCCCTTCCTCACTTAGGCACACCTTTCTCATCTTGTATGATCTCAGTGCCACCACCCGACCAAAATGGAACAAGAGCAATTTCGAGAACCCGAATCCTCATCTCAACACTCCACTACACACTCATTCTGCAAATGCCACATTCAAGACACTATGGATGTACAAAACTTCTTTGAAAATGTAGTGCAAGTTATGCAGTTTTCACCTCTTGGCCAAGAGTGGCTTGAACAACCATAGGGCATGGTGTTGCATTTGCAATTCAAATGCAATGCAAAAGACTACAGACTTTATTACCATAATGCAGCAGCATACTAGGCACTCCAAGACCAAGATGTGGTGCCCTACATCCAACTGGTTGGCTTGCAGTCAGTATAGCAGAGTGGTTTCCATGCCACCTCAACCTCCGCTAGGCCATAGATTTTATTGATCATTACAATAAGGGGACATCCACCACAAGCTGGCTAAATGTAGATGGTCAATAACACTTCTACTATTTTATGATATAGATAGTCCTGTGGGCATTCAACCTCCCATCAATCTCCCAACCTTTTGCAACACTGCAAGCCATGGAAAAGTGATTGGCAATAAAAGTGGTCCCTACAACTCAAAGATACATCGAGAAGGGGTACCCCTCAGCCCTATTGAGAATAAGCCTGAGAATCAGTCAATGGTCAAGGCATCCCGGACGATCACATTGCTCACCAAGATTCAATTGACTGAACACCATAGTGTTGTACTCCCCAACTTCCTAGCATGTCTCATCAAGCCTAAAGAAACAAACTGGGCTGATTATTTCTATGAGGAGATACTCAACATTTGCATACATGGCAAGGATATTGGAAACCTGATGTTCTTAATGGCGATCATTTATCACCTCTCTGATGACCTCATCTTTGAAGGCTATGGTGATGCGGACAAGGAAATTGGTTTACTCTCAGCCCCCTCCACCAGGTCCACACCCACAAAGCCCTTGCCAAAGAAATGAAGAGAGGAGCAAGCACAAGAGGAAGCAACTGCCAAAAGGGAGCAAGATGAAGAAGCAGCACACAAGCTCCAGGAAGAAGAAGAAGTCCGATGATAAAGAGAGGAGGTGGAAAAGAAACAACAAGATCTTATCTAGTAGCAGGAAGGACTTGAATGGATCTGAGCAGAGGAGGAATAGAAAAAAGCTGCAGAGACACTTGAATGTTGGCGATGAGAGTAGAAGTTGAAAAGACTAATCATCTAGGGGGGAGATATTATAGATCTAACTCAATGTTAGGGGCAAAAGCAGCAACAGTAAAGAGGAGCTAGGGGGGGAGTCCTTAGATCATTAGTCCTTAGATTATTATTAATACGTTGTATCTAGTTTATTAATGAGATATGAAAAGACGGAAGTTCTAGGGGCAGGCGGAGAACTGAATAGGCACGGCAACCGTGAAGGAGTTATGTGTGCCGGTTAGATAAGAGAGAAGAGAGCGATCATTCAGGGGGATCATTGGGGCTCATTGATGAGGATCGGAGCAAGGATCAGTGTGATCAGAAGAGGAACATTGTTATGTATCAGAGAGTACGGTGTTGTACTGCTCGGAGAAATGTAATACAGAGATTCTATTGCATCTACCTTATTGTTTTATCATGAATGATTCTATCGATCACTGTTCTACTCTATGTATTTTCATACGCAGTTCTGAAGTACGATTACGCATGTAAATCTGTCGCAGTAGTGCGTTTCGAGTTAGTCTTCAGAGTAGAGAGGGCTAACACTTTGGCGACCACGGAAGATTTCCATGTTCGTCGCGGTGGATTCCCCCGGAGAGGTTGGATGCTCCCCATCTGTAACACTCTGATTCCTCGGTGCGAGGCCTAGCGCATGAATGACGCTGGGAGTGAGCCAGGGGGAACATCGCGCTCTCCGGAACGGCCTCGGGAGCCTGCAACTCCAGTATCGGCACGTACAACCCGCGAGGAACGGCATGACAGATATGTGGCTCAACGTGATCTTCTCTTCGGCTTCTTCACGGATAGTGAGAGTAGTAGCCGCTCTGACACACCTCCGCTGATCCCAGGAGAGGAAGGTCCAGCCGTTTCCGGTGTTCAGGAGGAAGTGTTCAGGAGGAAGGCGAATCCTCCGGACGCAGTAGCCCGTTCGATTTAACAAGTACTCCTCCGGAAGACGAAGCGTCACCGTTGCGGAATTCCCCACCACCGAGTCCCAGGAGACGGGGGGGTGGTGTGCCTGCAGGAAGCGGAGCCCCAGGTCCGTCACCAGATCCCGGTAGGGGAGGTGGAGGCGGTGGAGGCGGAGGCGGGGGTGGAGTTCCGGCGGTAAGTAGCGCGGCTATTCCACCACTGGTACCCAGGATGACGGTGAAGTACCCCAAGTTTTCGGGACGGGATAAGGAGGATGCGGATGCACATATACTGTCATTTGAGATGGCATGGATGGTGAATACGGCTCCACCAGTGCAGGCGACAGATCTTATGAAGATGGCGACTTTCATCCCGACACTGCAGAAGCAGGTGCAGAAGCAGGCGGCAGTATGGATCGCGCAATATGGAGCTACCCATTTCGCCACGTTTGATCTACTGCGGGATGCTTTTTTGCTCCGGTTTCGGGAGGACAAGACCCGTGTTCATGTCCTGGCCAAACTGGGGAAACTGGAACAGAAGAACCAAGAAGTGGAGGCGTACGCGGCCAGGTTTCGGTCGTTGATCCGCCGCCTCGATGCAGCAACTACCCCGGCAGTCCCTATCCAAAATGCTTACTTCATGGAGGGGCTGAATAAAGGATTGAAAAGGTCCCTGGCATCATTGGATCTGGAAGCTCTTTCATTGGAAGAAGTCGTCCAAGCCGCGGTGAGGGCGGAACAAGTCCTGTTTACTTCCAAGGGAAGGAAAGGAAAAGTGAAGTATGAGGAGGCTGAGGGAGACTCCGATACCGATACTGAGGAGGAGTCGGATCAGTCGGATGAGGAGGAGGACAAACGTTCCATGAGGCGGAAGGCTGGAAAAGCGGCAGGGAAGTCATTTCCGGAAGGATCTGCTGCCGGAGTCAAAAGCCGGGATAGTGGAATAGGGTCCTCTTCTAAAGTTCGCAAGGATACTTGGTGTAATCGGTGCCGGAATGCAGGACACTTAGCGGAGGAATGCGGTTTGAATGAGCGGTGGTGTGCGATTTGCCAAACAGCGACGCATACCACGGAGATCTGCCGCTATAACGCACGAATAGCCCCGACACCAGCGGTGGCGGCGGTAGTTGCGGCACCAGCCGCAGCACCAGCCGCAGCTTCATCCGGGATGTTGCTGTGGGCTTCAAGAGCTTCTTGGTGCTTGAACTCCAAGTAGAGGATGTGCTAATAGAGTATTTACATGCATATACATAGCAAAGAGAATAAGAAGTACTGGCACTCCACAGGCAGACCTATATGTGGCAAGAACTTCATCCCCTCCAAAACAAGCACCAAGCCTTCTCCATGAGAGGTTGCAGGATGCATCATCCCTACTTCCACACTATGTAACACATTGTGCAGTGTTCTTGACACCTACACTTATTTTTTGCACACACTAGCCATCACTCTTCTTTCATACAATATCATTATTGAGAACACTTTACAAAGATCTACTTGTGGATGTTGACTTGGATATCCTGACACTCTATTACCACCCCATTGTATATAATTTCATGGCATGGACTAGAGTGCTCCAGGAATCCGTCAACTTCATTATGACTATGCCTCTTCTTGAGCTTGTATAGCCCTCTACCCTAGAAGCCCTTCCCTAGAATCTTGACATTCTCCAATGCAATCTCAAATGGATGCAAGGGTATGATCAAAATAATTTCAAGCTCATTTTCCATTGCTTGTTTAGGACAACAAGTGAGAGATATCCCCCTACTAGCATCATTGTCCTTTATAATAATATTCTACAAGCCCTTCAAAACTTGATTCAAGCTGGCATAAGTCATTTTGATGATTCACATGTGGCCTACCACATGGAAGTCCATCTAGATGATATGGATTTAACTTGGAATATTTTTTTGATAGCCCCACAACCACCCCCCTCCTCACACATCGACACCACACCTGGCTTAGACCCTAGATCCACCCTTCACAGGTGGGTGGTCACACAAGCACTGGACCAATCACATAGCCCTACATATCACATGGGGACATGCAACAATAGCATCTCAAAGGAGAAGGACCAAAAGACATGGCAACCAAGCAATGGTACAACATCCTTAAGCCCATGCTCTTCTCTGACCTGGAGGGCCCATATGAAGAGGAGCCTGAAGACCAGAGGAGAAAGATCAGTATTCATGCAAGATCCACTCCTGACCATGACATCAGGTATGAGGAGACCACTTCATTTAGAATGGTTGAGGATGTGATAGAAATAAATTGATGGAAAGGAAAGCTACAGAGCTTTCACCTTGCCTAGAAAGACATAATAGATGTAGGAGCTCTCATTAAGCTCGTCCAATGAATCTTTTGCAAGTGGCAGTGGCAGAATGATCAGCAAACATGGAGAGGATTCAGCCGACTTGACTACAACAAAATACCCCAAGTTGATGGTGATGATGGTCTTCAACCTTAGTGGTGGGTTCCATTTTTGAAACATGCAACATTTTGGAGGACTTCGGGCTTGAATGGTGGATCGACCCTACATACATGCCACTACACATTGATGATGTAGTTGGCCAAATTTGGAGAAGATGAGGGATGGAAATCCCATTATTGTGTACAACTTTCCTCACTTCAATTTCTTGGAGGTTAGCTCTTCACTAGCTCTAGTTGCCCAAATGGTCTTGTACAACACTATATTTGCATCAGTAGTTATTAGTGACCATGCATCTTTTTCGAGTGCTCATCATTTTGTTGTGGGATCTCCCTGCTCTCAGCCTACTCTCAACCTACTAGCAGAAGAGCATCACTATTCAACTACATGTTGAGACTATATTCAATTTAAATGAGGGCCCCTTACTCCCTTAAGTGATGTGGTTATATGTACCTCATATGTACGTATCTGTTGGAATCTTCACGGTCATCACAACCAGACCTTTGAAGACATGTCAAGACACATTTTTGGAAGCCACTACATCCCGTTTGTTGCCTCTCCTATAGGACATTCAACTACTACATAATTATGAACAATGCCCTCAAGCCTGACGTCATGCACCGGACACAAATCCATGGATGGATTGTGAACAGGAAGGGGGGCATGTTATCCGCCACATCGATTAACAATTCTTGTACTATGATGGGAAAGCAAAAATGTAGGAGAGTGCATGAATAGTAGTAGATGATAATTCCCTTAGAGGCAAATGGGCATAAGTGGTTGTTGCAAAATGAGAGAAGAGAGGAACATGAGAGCATTAGGGTTAGCCCTCCCTTCAAAAGGTGGATATGTATATAAGGCCAAAAGTTTGACTTTGGTCTTCATTGTGTACTTGCAAGATTTGTAATTGAAGCTCTCTCTTCTTTTCATTCTCTTGCATTGAGTCTTCTTGCTCTCTTGCTAAGTTGTCTCATGATTGCCACTCTCCCCCTACCCCCATCTCCTCTCCCTCATGGTCTCATTACTCTTTCCCTCCCTTTCCCCACTCTTCCCTCCCCTTGTGGAATCTCTTGCACACGATCTGATAGACTCTTGGGGGACACAAGCAGATGGTTTGTGCATATGAGCTCCCACAAGGAGTTGTTTGAGAGAAGAGATGCTTTGATGGAAATATCCCAAGGTCTTCATGTACGTGAGTCACCATCGAACTTCACACCAATGCTTACATCTCAGCTGTTCAGCACTGTTGATTGCTTTGTTTTGTGTTTCCTCTACTTGGAGCCATTCCAATTCCTATTGTTGTTGGAGGATCTCCTGGCACTACTTCTAAGATTCTTCTTTTTCTGTAAGATGTTGTGCCTCTACCTCTTCTTGTAGTTTCTTTGTGGCTTCTTCATCTTGTTGCCTCTTAGGAACTGCTTCTTCTTGGGCTTGTTGGCTCTATTCCTCCTTTTTACGTTTGGGAGAGGGCTTAGTTGGCATGGATCTTATGGATGGCATTGGGAGAAAATTGACTTCTTGTGCCACATCACCATACCCTTCTAGAATAGGGTCATCAAATAGGTGATGCATGATTAGCATGAGGAACATGGGGTTGCCAAGTTTCTCACCATGTGTGCAGATGCCAACAATGATCTTGTGATAGAAAAAGTTTTCCTAGCTCATTTCTTTGGGTTTGTGGAGTCAGGCCAAGAAGTTGGGTAGAACAACATTGTGATGCTCTATAAGCTGGATTTGTGCAAGAAGAGTCATAGCCCATGCTACTTTTGCCAATGTTGTGTTGCGGATGAGGTTGATATGGATGCCACTCCTATGCACCTTGGTGTTGTAGTTGAAAATCACGGCCATTATTTTCTCCATGGTGCTTAACTTTGCAAATGACTAGGAGATGATAGAGAGGTTAAAGGCCCATAGAACTATAACTATCATGAATTGGTATAATAGTACTTCCCATCTGTGTGTATTAAGCTGGTTGTTCTGGTGGCGTGATTGTACATGTCGATGAATTCCACTGTCCGACAAAGATTGACGTGGCATGGAAATCTGCTGGCCACCATGTGTTGCCCAATCATTTGGAGGAATGGTACTACTATAGGGTCCTAGAGAGCTGATAGGATGTAGTGTTGTGGTAGTACACAACTTGTAGTCTTTGTATTACACTTGAACTGGGAATGAATGATGACCCCCTGGAGCTGCTCAAGCCAATCCTGTTTGAGAGGTGAGAACCTTGTAACATGTATTGCATGTTCAGAGAAGTTTTGCATGTCTGCAATAGTAAGTGTTGTTTGTGAAGCATGCGGGTGGTAGACTACTGAGCAAAGATTCTAGCTCATGGGTGGCTTGTTGTGCAGAAGGTTCTTGTTCCATCTAGTCAGGAAATGGAATGGAGATTGTGTGTGAAGAAGAACTCACCCTAGCTTCTTTTATCACTTGCCGCTTCATTCGAGCAACTTATTTTTTAGTTCTTTTTCTCGATGGATGGACTTGTAACATTTGAAGTGTTAATGGGCCATAGTAGCACTTAAGCTTGCTACCATTAATGTAACCACCCATTTCAATACCATCAAGAGTCACAATTCTGCATGACCCTTGAGGTGTGACTTCTACCACCTGATATGGACCCACCATTCCTCAAGATTTTAGCTTAAGCTTGGTGTATATAATGCTATATAATAGTGTGAAATCACCTTCCTTTAGGTCCTTGTTTCAAAGGTTACCTTGTAGGTGAGACCAAAGGTCTTGATCTTTAAGTCCTTTAAGACTCCCACTAGTTGAGTTGTAGCACCATCAGCTAGTTTTAAAGTTAGGTTGGTGCTCTCCACTGGCTGAGTTGTAGCACCATCAACTAGGTTTTATAATTAGTTTTATAAATAGGTTGGTGCTCTCCATTTTAGGCTTTTCCTATTTGCCTAGCACTACTTTGTGACAATGCTCACATGTTGTCTGCCATCCAATATTGTCGTGGCATTCTTATTGTGGTAGAAGATTAGAGTCATAGCATTCTTGTCATCACTCTCAAAGTATTGACCCAACTTGTTGATTGGTATCTTCAACAAATTTGACTCTTCGATGGGGGCTTCAACTACCTTGGTGGCTACTTCTTTTGGGTGATCATTTATCCTCCTATTCGATTAGAGATGTCCCTTCAAAGGATGGGGTTCCATCTTAATAAGGTAGCTATGGTCATTTTCACCTCTGTGGACAAAAATGCGGTAAGTCTGGCCACATCTTGAGGTTGGCCATTTGGTTCTCGGCCTTTAGAGTATGGTTCTTCAAACTTGTAAAAGGACACAAGGTCCTCATCTACAGCCTAATGCCAAGTAGGGTCTTCATCAAACATATTATGATGTAGGAGAGACTTTCCTAACAATGTGCTCATCACAACTATCTCATCCACCTTATCTAGGATAGGTAGGGACTTTAAAGCTCTTTTTGGGGTCTGATGGTTGGGATGGATGGTCTCCATGTTCTTGATAGTCTTGAGCTACTACTCAAATCTTTCTTAACATTCTCGTACTAACTATTGTGCCTCAACAAGGCATTGTTTCTTAGTGACTGGATCGGAGTTTAATTTTGGCCCACTAGGCTTACATCCCATCTATGTGGTTGTTCTTCACTTTCCCTACCTACCTCTATAGACCATGGTGTAGTAGGATCTATGGTCAATTGGGTAGGTCCTGATGATGTTATGGTGGATACCACTATGGTCTCTTCATCCCAGTCGTTTTGGATGATGACTTGATCTGAGTCCTTTCCTACCTTAATTGCACTTGCATGGCCTTTACCCTTAGATTCAGAGGTGGTTTCCCTTTTCTTATTAGCCTGTTTATGGAGCCCCTTACTCATGGCATTTTCTTGGGCCCTTATGGTGACATTCAATGATACAATTGGTGGACACCTGGCCTCTCTCAATGCTCAGTAGTTTAATGCTCTCTTTAGGGTCAAGAGCCAATTTGGGAGTTTTCCTCTTGGGACAATCCTTGTGAAGATGGACCACCTCACAACCAGAGCATAAGTGGGTGTCTAAATTGGTTACAATTGTACCAAAAGGTACATGTTGGTCATCTTTGTATGGGTAGTTTACAAAAATATTTGAGACATCTAAGTTAAGAATTGCAACAAATTGAGAGTTTACAAAAATTCAAACACATTTGAGAATTTATAATAATATTGAGTTCAAAAAAGGAACACAATGTTGGAATAAGGTGTCGAATCCATAAAGTAGTCCAGGTTTCGAGGAGGTCAAGGTCCACGTACTTTTCGATGCTCGTGTGTTGGACTGGCTCGTAGAGACCACCATTTGTAGTTCTTACACTCCCGATGGATTCAAAGTAGTCCAAAACTTCTACCTTTGAAGCTACTTTTGATTTTGTGGAGACTTGGAGAAGTTTTGTCTCTTTGAGCTCTTCCTATGGCCCGAAGCCCGTGGTTCATATCCACTCACACAGGCCATCATTTTTGGATCTATCTGCTGCGATGGATCAGCCGAACTATTATTTGCAATTTCTTGTGCGATTTGGTGAAGCAATCTTTGAGCTATGATTCTATGAGTCGACATTCTTCTTCTTTGTTGTTGCAAATTTCTTGAAATTTCCACACAGGTGACACATGGAATTTTGACCAAGGTTAAGTTTCCTAAGTTTCATTTTTGCAAGTAAATGCAAGGGTTGACTAGTCCATCCTTGGATGAGATTTTGGAGTTGTGGCAGAAGAGACATATTTGTAGATTTTCTTGTCGAGTTTGATTATGTAGATGCCCATGGTTTGAGGCATCTGAGGTTGTATTTTCACTAGCGATCATTGCTGTGGGCCCATGATTCTTTTGGATATACCTTATGTAGATCACTCTAGTTGCAGTGGATGCTTTATAGGCCATTTGGATGCATTGTGATCCTTGTTGGATGCATTAATAGGCACATATTTCCTTGTGGGATGCTTTATTGATTGATGTTTAGCACACGAATACTATTTTATGCTGAGAAACAACTTTGACAAATTGCAGTGGATTCACAGAATGTGCTTTGATCTCTTGGATGAGATTTTGTTGATGTATGTGCTCATGGACAATGTTTATGCTTGAGGCATTTTGGCACTTATTGGCATTGGGATTGCCATTGTTTTGCCATTACAGTTGGCATTTTTTTTTGGGCGAGATTTTCTGATATGGATGCATAATATATGCACCTGAGTCAGATTTATTTTCATGCTTTATGGATGCATAGTATATGCCCATGAGTCAAATGGATTTTGACTCTTTGAGTCTTTGAAGTTTGGTGATATTACCTTCCATTTTGGCATACACATTTGGGTGCACTTGGTATTTGGTGTGATTTCTCTCTTGCAGGTACTAGCATTTGGGATTTTGTTTCATTTACATCATGGCATCCTATTCCATGTCGGAAAAGGAGTTTTTCAGCATTAAGTTTTGTATGGGACAAACTTATTTTGTGGAAAGAACAGATAAGGGATGTGCTTATTCAAAAGAAGTAGATTAAACCCTTGGTAGGGATTGAAGCTAAGCCTATAGATATGTCTGAGGATGATTGGAAAGAGTTGGATGCATTAGCAAAGTCTACTATTAGACTTCATCTTGTAGAGTCAATCTATTTCACAATAGTAAATGAGCAGACTATGGAAGATTTGTGGAAGAAATTATGTGCCACTTATGAGAAGGAAGCTACCTCTAATAATGTTTACCTCATGAAGAGGTTATTTAAGCTGCAGATGAAGGAAGGGGTCTCCATTTCTTCTCACTTGAATGAATTCCAAATTATTTTCCTGCCAACTTCAGGCTTAGATGATGAATTTTGATGCAGAGACTAAGACAATATTCTTGTTGTGTTCATTGCCATCCTCATGGGATACCTTCCGTACAACTGTCAGTAACTTTGCATCTGGTGGAGTATTAAAGTTTGATGATGCTTTGGGTAGCTTGTTGGATGAGGAGAGTAGACAAAAGTTTATGGACAGCAATAAGCAAGATGCATCCTTAAATGTGCAAAGGGGTAGATCACAATATAGGGGGAAAGTCCCAAGAAAGAGGAACATTGAGTGTTACCATTGTGGCAAGAAGGGCCACATGAAAAAGGATTGCTACAAGCTGAAAAGAGAGCAAAAGGATAAGAAAAAGAATGCAAATTGGGGTGCAAATAAGAAGGAAGAGAGTCCAAGGGAGGACAAAGGAAAAATGAAGATCGAGGAGATCAATGCAACCATTGATAATAGTGATAATGACATTCTCTATGGACTTTGAATTTGAGTTTTTCTGACTTTGAATTTTGTGAGAATTCTCTCTATGGGAAGTAGACTAAATCAGCCCATAAAAGAAGGGGAAAGAAAGAGCTTGAAAGGCTTTATCGAGTGCATTTAGATGTATGTGGTCCCATGCCTACATAGTCATTAGGTGGGGCTGAATACTATGTGACATTCATTGATGATGCAACTAGGAAATTGTGGACTTATGCTATAGATCAGAAGAGCGATGTGTTCCAGGTATTTCAAAAATGACTGGCTTTGGCTAAACATCAGTCAGGTAGAATGCTTAAATGCCTACGGATTGATAAGGTGGAGAGTATATATCTTATTCAGCATTTCTATGATACACATGGGATCAAGAGAGAGCTCACATCTCATCATACTCTAGAGCAAAATCCAATTGCAAAAAAGATGAACCACACCATTCAGGAAAGGTTGCAATGCATGCTTTCCAATGCAAGTCTTTTTTATGGTTTTTGGGCTAAGGCAATGAAGAATGCATTACATGTGATCAATAGATCACTTAATAAGAGTTTGGATGGTGGTATTCCTAAAGAGGCATGGAGTGGCAAGAATCCCTCTTACTCTCATTTGCATATATTTATGTGTGAGGCATATGCACATGTGCCAAAAGAGCTTCGTAAGAAGGCTAGCTCCTAAGTCTAGGAAATGCATCTTTCTGAGTTATGGTGAAAGTGGAGAGATGGGCTATTGTCTCTAGGATCCACAAGCAAAGAAGATAAGATGAAGCCATGATGTGGTCATCAATGAGAAGAACATGCATAAGACACCCATGAGGGATGTGGAAATGAGGAGAATCACTTTCCAAAATGTCAATCCACCTACATATGTTGATAGACAGCAAGCTGTCCATGCACCAAATGTGTAGGAAATGGTGCCCCTAGATACTCCCACAAGAACACAATCAAGGGCAGATGATGGATCATATATTGATGGAAAGGTGGGATAGCAAGCTGAAATCCTTTTGAGAAGATCAACTAGAGTGTCTAGACTTGCTGACAGTTTTGTTTTGGGGGCAGACTATGTGATGCTTTTACTAATTGTGGAGATCCTTCTTCCTATAGAGAGGCTATGATGCACAAAGATCAGTGCCACTGGTAGTATGCTATGCAATCAGAGGACTTGGTTTCTTTGCCACATGGAAAGAAAGCATTGCCATATAAATGGGTCTACAAGATGAAGGTCGAAGGTGATGATGTGCCTAAGTACAAGGCTTGTTTGGTTGCTAAAGGGTTCAAGCAAGAGAAGGGTGTGGACTTTGATGAGATATTCTCTCCAGTTGTGAATATGACCACACTTAGATGCATATTTGGACTTGTGGTAGGTAGCAGAGGATATGGAGGTTATGTAGATGGATGTCAAAAAATCTTTCTTGCATGGGAATCTGCATGAGGAAATTTACATGATACAGTTGGAAGGCTTTGAAGAAAAGGGCAAAGAACATTTGGTTTGCAAGCTAAAAAAGAGTCTCTATGGCCTTAAGCAAGCACCTAGAGAATGGCATCAGAAGTTTGATGCTTTTATTTAGTCCCAAGGTTTTAGAAGAAGTGATATTGATCACTGCCTCTACACTAAAAGGGCTAAGGGTAATAGCCTAATACTTTTGGCACTTTATGTGGATGATATGCTATTGGCTAGCAAGAACACTTATGAGCTGGTTGCATTGAAGACCAAGCTGCATGAGGCCTTTGAAATGAAGGATTTGGGACCTGCAAGTGGTATGCACATCATGCATGACTGGAGTAGGAAACGCCTTTGGCTTTCATAGATGGATTATGTTACAAAAGTGTTGTAACATTTTAATATGGAGGGGGGCAAGGCAATAAGTAATCCATTGCCTCCATATGTGAAACTCAGTTGGGCAGATAGTCCCAAATTAGATGAGGAGAGGGCCATGATGGCCAAGGTTCCTTATGCATCAGCGGCGGTGGCCATGAGTCTTATGTATGCTATGATAGCTACTAGACTAGACATTGCATTTGCAGTGGGAGTTGTTAGCCAATACGTGGCTAATCCAAAAAAGAGGCATTGGGAGGAAATTATGGGCATCATGAGGTACAATGAAGGGTACCAAGGAGATGTGCATCTACTTTGGTAGAGCAGAGATGCATGGGCATGTGGATAGCAGGAGATCCACTTCTAGTTATGTGTTTACCTTTGTAGATGGTGTAATGTCATGGATGTCTTACACACAGAAGTGCATTGCTTTATCTACCACAGAGGCTGATTATGTTGTAGCCATAGAGGGTTGCAAGGAGGCTATATGGCTAGTGGGAGATTTGGGGATTCATACAAGCATACCGACATTGCATGAGTGCTATTTAGCTAGCACAAAATCCAGTCTTTCATACAAAGACTAAAAACATTGAGGTATGGTACCATTTCATCAGGGAGGTGCTTGAGGACATGTGTGTAGAGCTTGTTAAGGTCCATACAGATGAGAACCCTGCAGATATGTTGATGAAGAGTCTACCTAGTTAACGGTTTGAGTATTGTTGTGTATTGATGGGCATTGGATAGTATGTCCACTGGTTATTCTCCTTGAAGGTGCATTGGCCTTTAAGTGGGAGGTTAGGGGGGTTAAATACCACTGTGTCTTAACCCTGGTTATGTATAGTACTCAAACACATATATATATGGATGACATAGAAGATTAGGGTGTTTTGCACCCACCAAAACTACTGGCTCCTATTTTGCTCCTTCTCTCCCTTCCCATAGATTTTCGTTGTGCACTTACATATGCATCTCTATAATTCTCTCTCAACGAGCAAGCATTTCCTTGCTAAGATATTCAATTACCTCTTTTATTTTGTGTACTCGATGGGAGTTAGATACACTCTTCCTAGGCATTTGTTCTTCTATTCTTATATTTATTTTTCAATATTTTTCTAAGAATAACTCTTTATTCCTCGTAATTTATTCTTCATAGTTATTCCTCCTTTATGCTTGAACTCTTGTTTGGTTTAGTTACTTTAAAACAATGTATACTAGGTTAAATCTATTCTTTCCTATGCTTATGCTTGTCATTTATCTAGGGGTCTGTTCTTTAAATAAAATTATTCATTTACTTGACTAGGCTAGCCTAAAGTTTATTATTAAACTTGAGATCTTCTAAGCATTCTATTTTTTCTTTTTAAAGTAATAGGTCTAGTTTCATTCTAATATGTACACTTTAAAGTAACTTTAATAGTCTACAATATTATATTATATTAATTCTAACTTGTTGAAGGATGATGACTACCACCCCATGATCGTCCAAAGGGTTACTAGAAGGGAGTCATTTAAATTTTCCCTTATATTGAATTGTGTTGGCTACTTTTGAATCTGGTTGAGAGTCTTGGTCTTTGGTATAAGCGATAACAAGCTACGGTGCACATGCATTACCTATCTTCCCTCACAAATCTATGTCGTTCTAACACTAGGTTTGCTTGGATGGTGTAGAAGAGGATCCGAAACTTGACACAGATTGTTTTTTTGCTCCAAACTTACTTAATTTTGCTGCTAGCTACTCATGCTACTACCCTGCTAGTGGAGCTTGTTGCTCGTAGCGGTAGAATCTCTCTAGAAAGAAACTCGTTTTTTTCTTGTGAAGGGTAAAAACCAGCAAACCACAAGCTGGAATCACGATGTAGCAGAACGTTTTTGCTTCCCAAGGGATAATAGATGACCTCCCACTCTTGAATCAAGCCACAAACTTTCTGGAAAGGAGGGGCAGCCTATTGTATACACACCAAACAATAAAAAACAACCTAGTATATGCCAAAATATAGCTCCTACAGGTAGTAGAAGACCCCATGTAGCAACTAGGTGCAAAGTTAACCCTTCTTGGACTAGAAACAAGCTTTGGGAAGCAGGAAACAAGCTGAAAATCACTGCTGCAGCAAGAAAAACGAGATTCCTTCCTCCGTTTTGAAGCCACAAGCGAGTAGAAGCTTTCCCAAAATATTCCATAGTAATAGGGAAGCAAAGGGTAGCAAGAAGGCAACGGATGATAGCTTTGATACCAGTTGTGAGCTCTCAACAAAAACCTATAGGAAGGGAGAGAAGGAGCAAAACAGGAGCTACTATTTTGGTGGGTGCACAACATGCTAATATTCTACGTCATCCATATATATATGTGTTTGAGTATTGTACATAACCGGGGTTAAGGCACAGTGGTCTTTAACTTATGCAGATAGATTGAATTGAGAACCATGAAAAGTGAATGCTCTAGAAACAATGTAATCAAGTTAGTAATATAAGAAAGGCAAACAAACACATACATACATACATACATACATACATACATACATACATACATACATACATACATACATATATATATATATATATATATAGAGAGAGAGAGAGAGAGAGAGAGAGAGAGAGAGAGAGAGAGAGAGAGAGAGAGAGAGAGAGATGGCCAGGAAGACATTTAATTATTCAAGCTATTAATTTGAGGCGATATATATATAAAGCTGCACAAAAAAGTCGTCAACAAAAAAAGTAACTCAAGAGTAGAGACAATAAAAGATATTACTCAGATGATCAAAGACAAACACTACCAAGTAGGTAGTAAGAAAGGTTAAGGGATCACGCATCTAAGGAGTGGCAAAAGAGGCTCATGAGCCATTGAATTGGAATAAGTAAGAAGGAAATCATGAGCCAACAGATAATCACATGGACTGAGATCGATGTAATCAACCAACCAAATCTTGACGATCAAGCTAGTTATCATGGACCTTCAAAGAGATAGTAGAAGCCTGATGCCAACATGAGATCTCATATAACCAAGCATATTTATGTTATGCAAACAAGTAAAGCTGCAGCCAGTAACCTAGGCCATCAACCAATGAAAGAAGGCAAATCTTGTAGCATTATGTAAGGCATAAACAAGAATGCACTCGTTAATAAGAGAGCATCAATGAAACGAGCACATAAATCCATTGGTCAATAACATAAAGCAAGTTCTATATTGCAAACCTATAGACCCAAACCATGCCAATACCATCTGCCATGCAAGCCAATACACTATCTATTATGCAAGCCCACCATCATGAGTTACTCATTGCAGTATATACACACATTGTAGAGATAATACTCCATTGTTGGCCCATAACATGGTGCAAGCTAACCGTTTTATCACTACATATTAATGAAATCAATGAATCCCTTAAAAACTTATCCAATCCTAGGAACTAGCAGCATATCCTATAGAAATGTATTTGCCGACTTGGCATTACACTTGGAATTTTTTAAATAAGGTATGTGAGCCATCTTCCACACCGCTATAGCTTCATTTTGTTCTGAATTCAATATGGGAGTGAAAATAATAATTAAGAATGGACTTAGGTTCATGTGGTTGAGAAGGAAAAGCATATCACTGTGCGAAGGTAGGAGATGTTGCCAATCGGAATGAGGAGAGTTTCCCTAGTGAAAGAGAGTTATGATGAACTGACATAAGAGATAATAGTGTAGGTTGTGAGAAATAGAGAGTGTAAGATTAATCTGAGAGCCATGAACAAGATCCAAAGTCAAGGAGTGACTCCAGTAACATAAGTAAAGATTTTTGCCACCTAAAAATATGAAAATAACATACAAAGAACAAACCCACACTTGAGCAAGAAAGAAGGCCATAAGACAGTGTAGCACCATGCTAAGTGGAGAAACCAAAGTGGAGGAAGGAACCAAAGCACTGTGGTACATTGAAAAAAGGGATGAGCAATAGGTATTGTAGGACAAGGAAGAGAAGAAGCACTATAGAAGTAGGACTTGCCAAGGTGTAGTTGAGGACAAGGTAGTTGTGAGAGGACGAGGAAGGGTGGTAGCTATGAGGAAGAAGGAAGGAGGTAGCCGTGTGAGTGGAGAGACATAAGGTAGCATGCAAAAAATAGTAAGACCAACCTAAACTTGGAGAGGAGTGAAGAAATAGAAAGGGATTGGTAGAAAAGGCATAAATAAAGAGCATAATGCTCTGTCAAGAGGAGCATGTAGACTGGGGAAGCTCAAACGGGAGTAGGCAGTGGTGTTTAGCAATTGGGCAATGGGTATGGAGATTTCAAAGGGTTAGGGATTGGTTAAATGACCAGGGGGTTAGCAAGGTTAGAGGGTGAGAGAGAGGTTAGGGGATAAGCAAGGTTAAGGAGTGGTTACGGGAAATCAAGGGTTGGGATCAAGGTGGGGATTGTCGGGGAAGAAGGGGGGTGACTATCTAATGATAAATCTTAGGAAGAGGAATAGTAAGTGTATAAGGTATATATATATATATATATATATATATATATAAATAAATTAGAGGGAGTATCTATATGGGAAGGGGGAATGACATAATCAAGGATTATTATTATAAATCCAAAAGAAGAAATAATATGCTAACTAAAAAATGTCATAACAATGAGTAATAAGGACTCACCTAATAAAGAATCACATAACGAAAAAATAACAAATGCCATAAAAATGGATGAGAAAGAATTACATAACAATGACCAATAAAAAGCGGGGGGGGGGGGGGGGGGGGGAGGGGAATGTGTAAATCATAAGTGAGTATAGGGGAGGGAGGGAGGGGGGGGGGGAGAATGTGTAAATCATGAGTGAGTATAGAAAGGTGTGTGTGTGTGTGTGTGTGTGTCTTCTCTCTCTCTCTTTCTCTCTCTCTCTCTCTCTCTCTCTCTCTCTCTCGCTCTCTCTCTCTCTCTCTCACTCATACCTCTCCCTCTCTGCTGCTGCTTCGCCCGCCCTCTGCTCACCTGCCTGCCGTTGCTCCTAATGTTGTCCTCTACTCGCTCGCTTGCTGCCTCAGTCTGCAGTTTTTGTCTTGCTCCACCTGCTACATCTGCTCGCTACTCTGCCCCCCTGTAGCTCTGCCTAGCCCTCATGGTAGCCCCACCCTATAGCCCTTTCCTACTCTGGCTCTCGGCTGCTCCACCCTCTCGGTTGATCCCGCCTCTAGCACTTCCCCCACCTCCTCTGCCACCCCTTTGTGCTGCCCCTCAACAGCTCTAACCTCCAGCTCCACCACCCCTCCTTGGCGCTGTCCCCCACCTGCAACTCCTTTGCCATTAGCTCCCCCCACCTACAGTCCCTCCACCAATAGCCCGCCCGTCTGCAATTGCACCCCCCTTTCACCCCATTCCCTGCTGGCTCTCTTCTCCCCCTACAACACCTTCCTTCTGGCCAAATCTACCTCCTCCGATTCCTCCATACCTACCCTCGTAATGTGTGTGCCTCCCACAATGAGGGGAACCTTGTACTCCTGCTCCCACTCATCCCTTGCACTCAGACCTATGCAAAAGGAATCGAAGTCAGAGTCCAAGAACATGGGAAAAGGCGATAAAGAGATGATAAATCCAAGAAATATGACAAAAAAAAAAAAGCCAACACAATTGAAACTCGAGGATGTGAACACATGCTACAACCAGAGTGGGACTTGCTCCACCTGCTACATCTGCTCGCTACTCTGCCCCCCTGTAGCTCTGCCTAGCCCTCATGGTAGCCCCACCCTATAGCCCTTTCCTACTCTAGCTCTCGGCTACTCCACCCTCTCGGTTGATCCGCCTCTAGCACTTCCCCCACCTCCTCTGCCACCCCTTTGTGCTGCCCCTCAACAGCTCTAACCTCCAGCTCCACCACCCCTCCTTGGCGCTGTCCCCCACCTGCAACTCCTTTGCCATTAGCTCCCCCCACCTACAGTCCCTCCACCAATAGCCCGCCCGTCTGCAATTGCACCCCCCTTTCACCCCATTCCCTGCTGGCTCTCTTCCCCCCCTACAACACCTTCCTTCTGGCCAAATCTACCTCCTCCGATTCCTCCATACCTACCCTCGTAATGTGTGTGCCTCCCACAATGAGGGGAACCTTGTACTCCTGCTCCCACTCATCCCTTGCACTCAGACCTATGCAAAAGGAAGCGAAGTCAGTCCAAGAACATGGGAAAAGGCGATAAAGACATGATAAATCCAAGAAATATGACCAAAAAAAAAAAGCCAACACAATTGAAACTCGAGGATGTGAACACATGCTACAACTAGAGTGGGACTTGGGGTTGATAGTAGCAAGGCAAAGGTGGGATCCACTTTAGTTTCAGTTGCTACTATAGCCTCAATCTCTACGTCCACTTCAGCCCCTGCTTTAGCTTCAGTTCCAGTTCCAGTTCTAGCTCCTGCTTCAGTTTAGTTTTAGTTCTCTGGTTCCAGGTACAACATCTACATCTCCCACCACGATTATTCTCAGTGCCATACCCATGACAGATAATGACATACCCATCACATCACCCCCCTCCCTTACCTTTGGGATAGGGAGGTTGTCACAGTCCTCACACACTGGTCCACATTACGCCTCAACCTTTCTCTCCCCTCTCCCTCTCAGTCAGCCTACGCTTCCACATCCCATTGGGATTGCCTCATCCATGCCAATGTCATCTTTGTACCTCACCTAGCTCATCCACAGCTTTCGGCCTCATCCCCATACTTTTATGTCACAGCCATTCCAATTTTAGCTAGGACATGGACGGGCTGACACACCAGAGGCTTGGGAGACATTGCTCATGGAGGTACACATCATCGGTGAGCGTGAGATGAAGCTAACATGCTTTGCATAGGAGCAGGTCCGCTTCAACCAGGAGTAGAGACACATCATACAGGAACACCCTCACACCATATGGGAGTAGACTGGTCTCATTCAGGGACTTAGATAGGATATCTCGCAACTTCGACAGGAGGTCACAGCCATACAGACAATCCCAAGGAGCACCCCGATTGTTGAGGCACAGATTGCGAGCATGCAATTTGTAATTGAGGAGACTTCCAAATGGGTTGACATGGCCAAATGAGAACCCGCAAGGGTAAACATTTTGGCTACCCTCATGGAGCAGCAATAATAGAGAGCCAGCATAAGAGTTTGTGGGATGCCGCGCATTGAGGCTACACCAATGTGATAGATGCAATGGCCTTCATGGCCACTACTCTAGGTGTGGCTGTTCGAGAGGGCATGGTGGGTGGGGAGAGACCCCAACTGAGAGCAGCCCTTGATCATATGGTTTCAGATGCTTAGGGATGACTTTCAGCTTTACAACATAGGTCAGTCCTACGAGATCAACCAGCGATCTCCATGGATGGGGACCTCACCTCCCTATAGGTTGAGGAGAGGCTCTCCTTGTTGCAGCAGTAAGATCAAGCCTAGAAGGAGTTGAAGTGGGCAGTGGTATGAGAGGGATGACTTCTTATAGGCCCCCATTGATGGGCACCATCCCCTTCCCCTACATAGGGAAGTGGGGTCTATGAGACTCAGATATCCAAGACCCTATCCTGCACCACTTGGAACAGTAATGATACCTTATGATCGAAACCAAGGAACTTCTCATAATCCTACATAGGTCATGACATAGTCTTTTACACAAAGACACATTAGAGTCTAGAGTGCCCACTATTAGTAGTAGTCAGTGGGGCACTGTTATGGATAAATTTGACCAAAGTAAAAGGCATAAATATGTGTGTGTGCTTGTATGTGTGGCAATAGTATAATAAAATATGGTGTGCATAAGGCCTAGGGTTGAGGTGGCAAGGCATGACCATGTGTCACCCTTCCATGTAAGAGGACCCATAAGGTGTGTTGTACATAATCCATGGTAGTAATAATATAAAATGATAAGGTGGCATGGGTCCTCCATGCACCACCTCTCCACCTAGGTAGTCCCACGCCTGCATTTAGTGAGATATGGCACAAGGACTATGGGAGAAGTAATATAAAATAGGTGGATATGGATATTATATTGGATTATTCCCTCCATGTAGGATAGGCCCATGTGGGGGGGGGGGTGTAGAAAGTCCAAGAATGCAAGCTAAATAATGGGAAAGTAGGATGAAGTGACAAGATTCCTTATGCCAACCCTCCACTTGTCCTCCTAGATGTTTGAACGTATTATAAAATTGGGAAGAGACCAAGGGAGTATCTTAGACTTGGGATATGGGGGCTGATGTATGTGGAAAAATGAGGCAAAGGGTTGTTGCACACAATTGAGAGTGCTTAACTGCCTAGCCCACATGGGACACTCTTCGACACACACCATGCATGTGGGAGGATGAATTTATTGGGAGAGACCCCCTCTCTTGGCTATAAAAGGAGGAGGCTATTCCTTGATGGAAGACGCTCATTCTTGTAAAGCCACCTAGCTAGTACTTTCATTTCCCCCCCTCCAATAAAGCATGACTCTCTTCCCTTGATGTCTCATCTCTACATTCCACCTCCCATCATGTACATGCTCCTCTTCCCCGTCTTCCTTCCCCCTTGTGCCATAGTCCCCCTCTTCATTCCCACCCCTCTTAATATTTTTTTCCCACCTATGTTAATGCTTCTTCCCTCACATTCCCTTTTCCTCCAAGGCCCTCGAGCATCGCCATGCCTAGCGTCTAGCCTCATGCATTGAATTCTTTTCTAGTTAATAGAATTGGTGTGGCTACTGGGATCAAAATCTCCACGGCTAGTGGTGTAAAATTCATTAATCCTACAGTTGGGTGTAGTTCTGTAGCACCTTTCGTGTGTGGTTCTTTGCTTCTGTGTCTCCAACCTATGTATCTTCTACTCGTAATTCTCCGTCTCTGCGGCTGTAGAACTTCTCAATTTCTGTGCCTTTAGCTCTATGATTCTTGCACATCTTTTGGGTTCTTGTGCCTTTAGCCTATGGTTTTGTGCATCTTCTGGGTTCCTGCGTAGTGCCACGCATCTTTTGGTTGACTATGTTTGCAAAATCGCTCATGCGCATCTGCAACACCCACACACTCCTTGGTTGCAGCTAGCGCTTCTGTGCATCATGAACAGATCACGAATCGCGACTGTTTTTTGAGTTCCTACATCTTTTGGCACATCTGCATGTCGTGGACAAATCGTGACTGTTTTCCTGGGTTCCTACATCTTCTGGCGCATTTGCACATCGTGGATAGACTTTTTGGGCTCCTGCAAAAGATCTCGCACCCCTCTGCTCTTCCTCTCCTGCTTCTCTTTCTCTTCTCCTCTCCTCTCCTCTTTTTATTAAGGAGTGGGAATTGAACCCAAGACCTCCCCATTCACAAAAGGAAGACTTATCAATTGTGGGGGAAGAGAGAAGCACTTATGATACCGGTTGTGGGGAAGAGAGGAGCACTCAGGAAGGGATAAGAGACACCGTATATGATGGAGCAAAAGCTACTCCAGCTTATTCCTCTATCATATATATATGAGTATACATGGGCACTGTA
Source organism: Dipteris shenzhenensis (assembly GCF_047967505.1). NCBI lineage: Eukaryota > Viridiplantae > Streptophyta > Polypodiopsida > Gleicheniales > Dipteridaceae > Dipteris > Dipteris shenzhenensis. The sequence continues at coordinate 27,176,247 of NC_141624.1, read as the reverse complement.
CAAGTGGGTGGGCACACTACCCTTTACCCCAACAACCTCCCACTTAAAGGTAGTGTGCCTTTAAGGGAGTATAGTACACATATAATACAATCAGCCATAGGCTGAAAAACAAGATGATCAGACCATCATCCTATGCCCATCGGCACTTTACAATGTGCAAAGTGCATAGAGGATAAGCTGCTAGCAGACATCAGGTTTGCAGGATAGAAAATGGCAAGCTATAGATGCCTGTCAACCAAGATCTCATGCCAGATCTCACTGGGAGAGTGAAATCTCACCACCACATGCTCTTGTGCTAAATCCATAGCACCCAAACTATCATTGTGCAAAGAAAATGTCTCTGTACCACCTATGGCCATAAGCACATGCCCTACAATAGACCTCTGCTGGTCTACCCAACCTGCATCACTTGCATGCTGCTCCTGGAAGCATAAGGACCTGATGTCCACAACTACTTCCCTACTGCCAAAATTTGCCATAATCATGCTACCAACTCCCATTGCAACGAAAGAAAGAATCGGAAGTGTAGCCCCAATGGCAAACATGTGAGAACCAAGTCTCAGCACAGTCATGGATGCATGAAGTACTATGGCTGCCATATCAACCATAACTTGCTGCTCAACTGATCTGTGATCGTCAAACTTACTGTGTTTCAAGTATGGATTCCCCCTCTCCATACTGAAACAACCAAGTATCTGACAAACATCATCAAGACCATGCAGCTCCCACTGCAAAGCATCCCTGTCCATAAGGAGCCATATGGCAAGTAACCTCAGAAGGATAGCAACCTCCTAAATACTGAGACCATAACCTATCTCACTACGCATCACATCCTGAGCTCTCATAACGGTATCAAACCTATGAAGCCAAGCTCGAGGGGATTGCTTCTGGCCATGGAGGCACTTACGAAGCAAACATATCAATGATTCTTGCCCATGCGCAATATGACCCGAGTCAATAACTGCAAAAACCACATCTGTCTTTGCATAACCAGACAATGGATCATACCGGGCATCATTAGCTAAGGTATCCTCCTCACCATGCATAGCCTCATCCTCATCTGCAAGAGGCACTCTGCATCCTAGGAGTAAATTGTAACTATCCATAGAAGATGCATCAACAATCTCCATAGGAGTATAAACATGTGGAATACTCGAGACAACTAACCGTCTCTGACCAAAATCAGGAAGTAATCGTGGCTGTCTCAACTTTATAACCTACTCATCGTGGGAAAGACCTCCCAGTCCAAGGGATATGGGCTGCCCCTGCAAAGAATTCAGAGGTATCAGTGCACTTACACCCTCCTGGAACACCACTCTCCTGCTATCCATAGTCCTGGGCTGTCTAAACATAGCATCCTCTCTAAAATAGACATTATAACTGCGTATCGACTCTCTAGTTGAAGAATCCCATAACTTGTAGTCCCTACTGGACTCACTGTATCCAAGGAAGATACACATCCTTGATCGGGAACCATGAGCATAAGCCTTGTAACCAAACACATGTAAATGCTCATAACATGGTGCCCTGCCTGTCAAGAAGTCAAATGGCACTCTACCATTTAGAGATCTCTTGGGTGACCTGTTAAGCAAGTATGCAGCTGTCTTACATGCCTCAGCCCAATAGCATTCGGTAAGACCTACATATCGTAGCATGCTACCAACCTTGTCCAATAGAATCTAATTTATGCCTTCTACCAAGGCGTCGTGAACAGAAAGATCAGGAGTGATCAACACCCTCCTGATACCAAGTGTATTACATAGATGCTAAAATCTAGAAGAGGTAAACTCTGCATCACCATCAGTCATCAAGCTCAATAGCTTCTTTCCTGACTGATTTTCAGCATTACCCAAGAAGCGCTGAAATGTATCATATACATCATGCTTCTACTGAATCGAATATACCCATATGTACTTTGTAGCAGCATCAATAAATGTCACAAAGTAAGAGGCACCACCCAATGAAACGGTAGGCATAGGCCCACAAACTACACTATGAACTAACTGCAATGGCTCAACATACCTCTCACTGACTGTCTTCCTCACAAAAGAGGATCCGATCTGCACACACCACAAGCCCTCAAGAAGCTCCCTGCAGATCGAACACGATGACCCGCTCTGATACCAGTTGTGGGGGAAGAGAGGAGCACTCATGATACCAATTGTGGGGGAAGAGAGGAGCACTCAGGAAGGGATAAGAGACACCGTATATGGTGGAGAAAAAGCTACTCTAGTTTATTCCTCTATCATATATATATGAGTATACATGGGCAGTGTACAAGTGGGTGGGCACACTGCCCTTTACCCCAACACCAATGAGCGAGCAAATAGGAAGTGATGAAAGTGTAAATATATTGCTTATATGGTGAAATCTCATGAACTGTAACTCTCTAACCATAGGGAGTTTCCTCTTGTTGTAAAAAGCAAAAGTACATTTCATGTGCTCTATTCATATCTGATACTAGATCGTAGATTTTGAACTTTTTCAAGTTCACTCCTTGGATGCACGCCACACGAGGAGGGTGGATATTTATGTCACTTCTCGATGAGTTCAAGGATTTGGTGCTTGGTCCTCTGCTCATTACGGCTACCAATTGGCAAGATCTCTTTCTTGATCTTCATGTTGATCTTCAACAACTGATTGTACAATGCATTGTTCAAGGAGACGATGGGTGGGATGATACACCGTGGTTTCTTTTGTGATGCATGCATGCATGGCCATTTGAATAGATGCATCAACAAACATGTTCCTTCATGGTATTATCACACTTTGGTTCTCTTGCCCCATTTTGAACTCCCTGGTGATGACAAAGATGAATATGATGAGGTAACATATGAGGGACATCATGATGTATTATGTATTGCTTTGTAGATTGGTGACACTTTTGCAGTCAAAGTGGATTCCACAACCAATATAGAGGCAACTGACTTTTACCTCATTAAATGTATTGCACAAAAGGAGGAGGCTAAAGAAGACTATGTGGATGAATGGGAAAATGAAATTCCCAAACAATCATATGTCATAAATGTTTGTATTACAAGTAGAAAGATGCCTATTCCTTCAACCTCCTTTTAATTATCCCCTAGTTCACATACTATCACATCTTGTACGTTGTTCCAAGATACCCATGCAGTGTATCCCCCACAAGAGAAATATGTATTGTATCACATTGGAGACATAAGAGGCAATCTATAATAGCATGCCCTTTGAGATCTAACTTTTTAAAGGTAATTCTTGACATTTTATAAACGTCCATTTTTAAAGGGTACTCTCTCTCTCTCTCTCTCTCTCTGTCTCTCTTTGTCTCTGTCTCTCTCTATCTCTCTCTGTCTCTCTTTGTCTTTGTCTCTGTCTCTCTGTCTCTCTCACCATCCAGATGGAATGAAATTGAGAAAATGCAAAAAGTTTTTTTGCATCAACACTTGGGTGTGAAGGTTACAACACCATACTTAGTACTACTTCTAGAGACAAGATGCAGGCCCATTGAATTTCATGCTTTGGTGAAGGTAATGCAATACATTGTCCAAATACAGCAAATGAATGATGGTAGACCACCCCAAAAATCATGGGATGTGAGTAGCATGAAGTTGCAAAAAAGTCACAAAATCAAAGTTCTATCCACTGGATTGTTGGATATTTGCAACTGGTTCAATAGATGGAATGTCGAAGCTTATTTAACTATGCCACCAAGAAAATCAACATACATTGCTTCCAGATGTCTCTCTTAGATGCACTCTAGGATAATTGGTGGACAGAGGAGAAGAGAATAATGCTCAAATACTACTAGGAATACATCAATCCCTCCTTTTGTCTCTGTATAAACAAGAAGATGCCTCTACAAAGTCCTACATATACACACCCATCTTGCTTGTTTATTGCAAAAACTTGGCATGGTTCTGTACCCAATCACACACACTTGTGATAGAACAGGGTGGTTGGCATGTCGATCTTGCCTTTGCCCCTAAAGGGGACCCCTCAAGATCCATATCAACAATATCCGCTGGCATGTCGATACGGCCCTTGAGGGGTCCCCTTTAGGGGCATGGGCCATATCGACATGCCAGATTTAGTCTAGACTAAAGTAGAGATAGATAAAAAAGAGGTCTCGTATAGTTTATAGACATAGAAAGTATGCCACCTAGTACAAAACATATGCTAGCATATAAAACACTCACATTAAGGATTTGCATTACTCTACTGTGCTAGCACATAACATATGCTAACTGGCACAGAACCTATGCTAACGAGCATAGAATAATATATACTCTGGAAGTTGACTATCACTGAGAATATGCTAACTAGCATGGAGCATATGCTAACTGGTAGATAGCATATCATAACATGCATAGAATAACATATGCTCTAGAATCTAGCTAGACTAGAACATATGCTAACTAGCACATAACATATGCTGACTAGCACAGAACATGTGCTAACATGAGTAGAATATCCCTAGAGGTTAACTTAAATAGAACATATGCTAACATGCATAGAACGTGTGCTAACATGCATAGAACATATGCCAACTAGCATAGAATATATGCTGCCTAACATAGAACATATGCTAATAGGTAGATAATATATTATACATAATAGAGAATAAATGCTAACTAGTAGAGAACATATGCTACCTAACTCAGAACACATGCTAGTAAGCATAGAACATATGTTGCCTAACGTAGTACATATACTAACAATTAGAGAATATATAATAAATAGCAAAGAATAGATGCTATTTGTTAATATATGTAGCCCATAGATTCAGAGTGTTGCATGTTGCAATTTTCCAAAGATTTCCTCAATTTCAATTTATGTGATACAACAAACACAATAATCACAACACATGTAAATCATAGCATAAATTGAATAAAGACTGAGAATAACATATACTCCAGAAGTTTAGATTGAAAAATTGTACATTTATAAAGCTGTATAATTACACCAATTGAGAAAAACATATAATTACACCAACTGAGAATAGTACATTTTATCAAAAACTGTTGAACATTTACAAAGTATCTACCCAAGCCCAATAGACACTTGGATGGGATATATATAGGCACACAACTAGCCCATACATAGGACTCATTATGCTAACCAAGGGTGGGTCTCGTTGGCTTCCCTAAACCAAACTCAAGAAGGATGATCCGTTATTCCCCACATGGCAATATTTCCCACTCAGTAAGCATCGGTCATATGAGCATGTAAAGAGGAATATCACTATAGGTACCAAGCCCCATTGCACTCATTTGGGGGCTAACAGGTGGGGCATCAGCCCTATTTATTTAATGTGGCACATAAATAGAAATCAATTTCCATCACATATGTTGATGAGCTAAAAGGGGTCTACTACTCTAGAAAGCTAGATGTACTTCTAGAGTTTTTTTGACCATATTAGAGAAGGGGATCAGAAGACTAGCTGAATAGGTTCACATGAAATTATATTCATGTCCTTTGGATTCAAATGCCATGGCCACAACTCAGTCCCTTATGTAAGATACTCCAACCTTGTTCTCAAATGTATGCTGGCGTATTTTCATTAATGCATGACCACACACTTGAGGCATGCACAAACCAAGGAATTAAAGCTATGCAATGGCCTTCATATTTTTAATAGCTATGTATACATAGAAAAAATATTCTATGAATAAAAGACAAACGTCACAGTGGACAAGTTGAATGGAAAAGGTAGCCAATAAGGCAAAATAATCACTACCTTGAGTCTCAATTGCATGAAATATCATGTCATCTTTGTCAGTTGAAAACCTCAAAACAAAGTTAAGTCAAGGTACACTCTTTATGAAAGAAAGATTATTGCAAAATAGAGCTACCTGAGACATAACTTGGTACTTTAAAGATGGATTAATTCAAATCAATCATCCAACATATTTACTATCCACTTGAAGTAATGGTAGCTACAATTGGAGAAGGGGAGAATATGAGGCTGGTTTCTTTTAAGGGTCCTTCCTTACAGGGATGCTCAAGGAATAGATTTCGAGTGTTATCCCTTCTTTGCAATGAGAGCTTAAGAGGAAAGGGGGTTGCAAGTCACATGATAAGGGAGAAAGAGCTACAACAAAAATACTATAACAAATCTTTTTTTTCCAACTCAAAGCTTCTAAATTTAGAGCTTGAAGGAGAGTTAAGAGTAGACTACTTGGTTGCTTTAAGTAGCTTTGCATTTCTCGAATTTGAGTGTTAAGGCTTCTTTTCCCCTTTTGCATCTTCTTACCTTTCTTTTCGTCTCCATTTTTTTCTTCTTTTGAGGATTTGCTTTGATTCAAATAATTGGGTTCAAGTTTGGTTTCGTCTAAGGAGCATAAATGGTAGCATCTTGGACACCCAATGCTATTTGAATCCCTCTTTTAAAGGTAGACCATGCAATACAAGACCTTTAGGGTGCATTTGGGATCACATCCCTAGTTGAGGCCATACTCAAGACTTCTTCTGAGCTCAACGCTTGATTTAGGGTGCATTTGGGATCATACCTAGTGATGGTAGGGTGCATTTTGGATCATCCCTAGTTGAGGCCATACTCGAGACTTATACGGGGTGAGCTCTCAACGCTTGATGGCAACCACATTTAGGTTGTGAACATAGGCATTTACTCTAGCTCACTATTACAAAATCATTCTAATAGTTCCTCGATATTACTATGAAAGAGACATCCCATTCCTTGATCCAGTGAAGCTTAGTCTATTGGATTCACACTTTATATACATCATCCCTTATTACACATAGTTATAGTTTATGACCTCGATTCCTTGTCACCTTGAGGTTTAGCTCACTTGATAGTGACATTCTAATCATTCCTCCAGCCCACTTTGAAAGAGACATCTGATTATAAAAAAATTAGACCTAAAAAGGGGTTTGTTAGAGGATTACTAAAATATTAGAGGCTTGGATAAGGGAATATGGAATCCAACAAGGAGATAATGCAGTGTGGACTTCTTTGTAATAGAGGCTCCCCAAATCTAGGAGAATCTCCCCCAAAATACCTACAAAAACATCATTAGTGCTTCACATTAAAATATTACCTTTGGCAGTAGGCCTGGCTTTACCATGTTAGGCCTCCTTGTTTTCCTCCCATCCATCTATCCCTTAACTAGAACTATACTCATGTTTTCCTTCTGATTCAACTATCTAGCTCAATCCTTTGACTTCCAAACTAACTCTCACAATCCTCTCTCTCTTCCAAAATGTTTTACCTCCTCCATGCACTCTTGAAATGTATTTCTGCCACTTTCTAGTAGTATGTTTGAAACTATCTTCATTCCACTCTTGATTAGTCATTCTCCTCTTCTCTATTCACGTTTTTCATCCACCTGCAAAAATCTCTCAGAGAAAAATTCTATCCAAACTCTGATCGTCCCTCTTTTCTCTTACTCTGTTATCTCTTCCATTCATTCTCCACTTTCTCTCTCTTAGAAATCAAATATTCTACATGGCTTTTCTTGGAAGGAGAAAGAAAAATGATGTTTTATCATTTTCGACCCTTTTTGTGTCTTATTGAAGAATACAAAGTCAACACCAAAAGAAAATACATAATTTCAAGGTAATGACATGATTTTGCTTTCAAAACTATCTTTTGCTAACTACATAAGTTTTTATGTGAAGCTATAGCACTATTTTTGAAGTTGTTTCCTTTTTGGTATAGAAGAAACAGAGAGAAAGAGAGAGAGAGTAGGGGGAAGAAAGAGAGAGGGATTGCATTTCAAATAGTTGTGTATTCTTTTGTTTGAGGGGAATAAAAGGAGAGAGAGAGAGAAAGGGTGTGAGAGAGGAGTGCACACGATATAGCTATCCATACACTAAGTTGTATTGAATATGAACATGAAGATATACATGTGAAGCCCTTAGGATTAGGGTTAGGGATTGCCCCTAATGCCCTAGAGGTATAATGCAATTTACACTATCCTCAATACACCCTTTTAAATTGGACTAGGTAAGTAGATGGTGCATGTACAAGAATTTTTTGTGGATTTCATTTGGTGCATATGATAGCATCCAAAACTGAAAGAAAACTGAAAGGAAATCAGAGTAGTATGTGCATATGTGAGCACAGTGACTACATAGTAGAAGCATGTACAATGAGTACAACTTACGAGATCCTATACATATCGTGCATTTCCCCCTCTTAAGTTGTGGGTCATTCTTTGCCTTTGGGAATGAAACCTAGAAGATAGGACAAAGGGAAGAGAAAGGAAATGTGCAGAAAGTAAAGTCCACCTGGATCAAAGAGGGGCTTGGCATTTTTCGAGTAAGTTTTTGCGAGTTTTTATTGAATTTTTTCTATAGCTTATGGCATGCCATTAAAGTAAAACTCTTACAACCACCTTGATCTCTAGCTATAAGGATTGATTTGACTCAACCATAATGACTTTTTTAAATGGGAAAATTTAAGAAGAACTATGCATTTAGCATTGGGAGAAATTTAAAATACTATTATATGCACAACTTGAAAACTTTTGATACATGCACAATTTGACCTCTTTAACACCAGAAATGAGCACAGAAGGCCCAAAAACCATGAAAACAACTGCAAACATGGGTACCTTTAGATGAAACCCCAAAATGCCATCTAGGAAAAAGTTGTTGGCACCTTGTCTTTATAGCTCACCGGTGAGCTATTGTTTCAAGCTATTTATGCTTGGCTCAACCATGAATGCAATGATGCTGGGCTATTGCTTGCTTGCCTTTGTAACTTAATGGTGATCTATTGATCCAAGGTATTTATGATGAGATCTTGTCCTCTAATAGAACTAGCTCTGTGGTTTTCATTGAGTGTTTCCTATGCTTATGAAATATATTGCATGGTTTTATTATTATTTATACTTGCATGGTGATATGCAAGAATTATAACTAGCCACTAGCTATAAAATTCACACATAAAATTACTTGAAAAAATCACAAACTTGCAAAAAAATTTACTTGCAAAATGTCAAAACCCGATCAAAGAGACTGGTCGATCGAAAGATGACTGCGTGGAGAACTGTGTGTGGCTGCATGTCGAACATGTCAAAGTTGAACATGTCATAAGTCACCATGGACTATGCAACTGCTCTGTCAAAGAGGCATTCGGATGTGAGGCTAGTCAATGTAGTGATGGAGATATGATCCAGTAGGTTGTGAGAAACAAGGGTGTCACCAACCCAAAGAAACTGACAACAATGGTGGTGGAGGTATGCTGCAGTAGAGTAATCTGTGTCATACGTCACAGGGTTATAGAAGACTGCATAATCGATGTGGAGAGAGTGATCCAAGGGCTGAAAATCTAGGGCAGATGGTGCAGCTATGATACTTTGCTCTATTGAAGAAGAGGCTCATAAAATTGACAAGGTATGGCAACCTGTCAAACTAGTGCTCAACTATCATGAGTTGAAGGTCATCTGATGTGTGCATGACTAAACATCCATCAGCATGGGATGTAGCATTTGCTATAGACTCAAGGTAGAGCTCATAGTGTAAAGGCCTAGAAGGTTAAAATAGGACTGAGAAAACATAAGGTGTCCCTATGGAATATGAGGTGCCAAATGCTAATGTAGGAACTGATCTAAAATGGTGGATCCAACCACTAATCAACATAAAGTATGGATTGTATACGACATCCATAAGTGCATGTTGAAACACTGAGTCTCCCCAGGTTGTACTATGGCTAAACCTTATGTCTACTACACTAGGGCAAGACTGCATTGATGCATAAGTATCCTCATGCTAAGGAATGATTTGCTGATCAAAGGTGCTGATAACTGGATCCAAGGGCGACGTAATGTGGCATAACTAAGCCGATGTCTTGAAGACTAATATGCTAATCTGTATTGATGAAGGAAATTATGTCCAAGGATGTGATGAGCTCTATGTCAGAGGTGAAAGCATAAGTGATGGATGTTGAAATGGAATCACTTGAAAAAGTAGATGCCCTGTGGCATGTATCTTTGCATGCAACTAGAGATGTGAGTGCCTTGTACTAAGTGTTGAGATATCAAGCTCCACTTGTGATATGCTAGGGTGACTATTGTGCATTTATGTCACCGACTTGTTAGTTGCAGATGCAGTTGATACACCGCCCACGAATAATAGTTGGATGACAGCTATCCTTATGCACTGTAGTTCCTGGCTCAGTTAGTATGCCACCTTAGTTAGCTGAGTTTGGTTTGAGACCCACATGTAGGGTTCTCTAATTTCTTTGTACTAGAGTTCTTTTGGCTTTCACAACTAAGAAGAGGAAAACTGTTTTCAGCCTCCACCTTTGTGTGTATTCCCCCATTGTGTATGTGAGAAAGCTGCAAGTGAGAGTCCTTCCTTCTCTCCCACGATCTTCACATGGTATCAGAGCTTGGTTCGTGGTAAGGAGCTCAAAAATCAAACCAAGTTCACGGTGTCCTGGTAAGAGGACTATTGTTGCTTTCCTTTTTCGAGTTTAGGAGAAAATATTTGTAGGTAGCACAGCCGGAAGTGCAAGAGTGCACTGTCTCACATTGAAATGCCCTTCGCAGTGTGGCAAGAGGGCAGTATATGCTACGAGCAAGGGCAAAACCCTCGGTGACTTCATTTTTCTGATTCGAGGCCATTTTGAGGCCCGTTTTGAAGGCGAAAGTTCTTCGCAGACACTCAGAAAAAGGCCCTGTTTTTGCTGTGCGACCACTGCTCTGCAGGTCGGTGAAAAGTTGTCGTAAAAATTGCATCGTATGCCTATGTGTAGAGATATTGGGAGTTACAGAATCATCCTTATTGCCTATTCATGCAAAATCGTCACTAGGAAGTGACTGTGTGGTCAAATACCACTTTCGTCAGTTTTGCAGATTTGCCTGTGTGAGGCAGAAGCTGTGTTTTTTTTGCAGTGACAGAATTTTTTGCAGTGTTCTGTAATGGAATCTGATTCTCTTTCATAGATTGTCATTGAAAAGCTTGACAAGAACAACTTCCAAGCATGGAAGTTTAGAATGACGAATTTCCTTATGGGAAAAGGCTATTGAGAGTTCATTATAGGAAATGAAGAAGAACCAGTTCTTCCTAATGTTCCCAATCAATAGGAAATGCAGGCATTTAAAGGATGGCATGAGAGAGCCAGAAAAGTTATGTATTGGTTATCTATTAGTATTTCAGATTCTATGATTGTGCATATTCAGGATGCAAGTACACCAAAGGAGGCATGGGATACTTTGGCAAAAATGTACAACACAAATACGCAAGCCAGGAAAATGCAGCTCAAGTAAGCTCAAGTAGAAGTTGCATAATGTGCAGAGAGAAAATATGAGCATGAATGACTACCACATGAAGGTGAAGAAAATTACAGATGCACTTGCTTCCATTGGGTCACCAGTGGAAGATGATGATTTAGTTTCTGTGACCTTGAATGGTCTAGGAAAGGATTATGCACAGTTCAGGACATCCATTACCGTGCGTGAAAAATTTCCTGATTTTGAGGAGTTGTTCGCTCTTCTAATTTCTGAAGAGCAAAGAAATGGTGGTGCATCTTCTTCAGGAGGAACTTGAAAAGAAACTGTCTTCTACTCAAATGCTAGAAGAGGTAGAGGCAGAGGTAGAGGAGGCTGATCTGGAGGCCGTGGTAGAAATCAGAATATGCAGCAAACTCAAGAAAACCAATCCTATGGAGGAGGACATGGTAACTCTAGAGGCAGGGGGAGCCAAAGAGGCCATGGTGGATGGCAGAGAGGTCAAAATGCAAACAGCAATGTTGAATGCTATTATTGTGGTAAAATGGGTCATATGGCTAAAGACTGCTACAAAAAGCAGAATGACATTATGAATGGAAAATTGTAGCAAGGCAATTATGCATCCTCTAGTAGATAGGGTGATGATAGAAATGGGCATTTGTTTATGGTGCAGCACATGACTAGTTCTGTGACAAGTGCAAAAGAAAGCAATGATGTGTGGTATGTTGACTGAGGTGCATCAAACCACATGACAGGTCATGCAGAATGGATGCAAGATGCAAGGAAAATGGAAAGACTAGGATTTGTGGAGACTGGTGATGATACTGCACATCCTATTGTGCAGATTGGTAAAATTCCCTTGTCTATGCAGGATGGGAAAAAGAAATACCAGTCTGATGTATTTCATGTCCCAAACATCACCAAGAACCTGGTTTCTATAGGTCAAATGGTTGAGCAAGGCTTGCAGGTCAGATTTAATCCTCATGGATGCTTTGTTGAGGATATGAAAAATAACGGTTGCTTCATAGCAAAGGAAAGAAGGAGGGCAGGATGTTTAGGTTGGATGAGTGCAGCAATGTTTGCACATGGGACCGGTGTTGTTGTAAATATTGATATCTGGCATAAACGCATTGGTCATGTTAATGTATAGCGACTTAAATCAATGCAAGCCCAAAACATTGTTGCAGGATTGCCTAAATTCAAGGTTGCAGAAATGCATAAGGTATGTGAAGCCTGTCAATTTGGAAACCAGGCAAGGAAACCATTTCCTAGGCATGTTCAAGAGAGTAAGAAGCCATTGATGTGTGGACTACTAAAGCTGCATCTATTGGAGGCTGTCATTATTTTCACTTTTATTGATGACCAGCAGAAAAGTTTGGGTATATTTTATGAAAAAGAAAAGTGAAGTGTTTGGGCATTTCAAAGCTTTTAAAGCTATGGTTGAAAAAGAAACAGGCCTGCAAATAAAATGCCTAAGGTTAGATGGAGGGGGAGAGTACCTCTCAAATGAGTTTGCAAGGTTCCTATAGGAGCATGGCATAAAGTAGCAATATTCATGCAGTCATACCCCACAGCAAAATGGACTTGCAGAAAGGAAAAACAGGCATGTCGGAGAGGTATCTCGGGCCATGCTAAATGAAAAAGACCTACCAGATTATTATTGGGCTGAAGCAGTTACTACAGCAGTTTACATAATGAATAGGACTCCCACTACAGCAATACATGGCATGACGCCAAAGGAGATGTATACTGGTAGGAAACCAGATATTTCTCATTTGTAAATTTTTGGTTGCATTGCCTATGTTCATGTGCCAGATGAGTTGAGGTCCAAGTTGGATCCAAAAGCTGAGAAGTGCATCTTTATTGGTTATTCTCTGCAGCAGAAAGGGTATAGATGCTATAACCCTTCTACTCGTAAGTTTACAGTGAGTAGAGATGTTGTCTTTGATGAGATGAGCAGCTGGTATAAACCAGTAAATGTGATGATTGATGTAGATGCACAAAATGGTAATGCTACATAGAATTCACAGCAGCAATCACAAAATATCAGTGGACCTGCAGTGTCCTCTAGTAGTGGTTCACATACTTCGCCATGGCCAGGTAGATTGAGATAAGGAGAATCTCCTCAAAGCAATGCAGATAGTGGTATGCAGGTATCACAAAAAGGAAAAGAGAAGGTAGATCAGCCCAGGTTTGATGTGAATGCAGGTCACTCTTATGTGGATGGTGAATCTAGTGGCTCAGAACAGAGCCTTGATGATGAGTTGGGTATTCCTTCTGTTGTTACACCTGGAGTAAGGAAGACCAAGGATGTTTTAAGAGCACTTGGAAGTGAACCTACTTTGCACAGGTCTACCAAAGCTAGGTATCCTATGGATAGGCTGAAATATGATGGATTTATAGCCATTCACTATGCTTATATGGTCAAAGTGATACAGGAACCAGAACCCACTTCTTTTGAGCAAGCCATGGGAAAAGAAAAATGGGAGAAAGCCATGGATGAAGAAATGGATGCCTTGGAAGTAAATGCTACATGGGAATTGGTCCCTTTGCCTAAAGACAAGAATGCAATTGGCTATAAGTGGGTTTATAAGGTGAAGCACAATGCAGATGGTTCTGTGAACAGATACAAGGCAAGATTAGTTGTCAAGGGGTATGCACAGACATATGGCATTGACTATGAAGAAACATTTAGTCCGGTTGCAAGGATGGCAACCGTAAGATCAGTCATTGCTATGGCTGCATCAAAGGGATGGTCTTTACATCAGATGGATGTAAAGAATGCCTTCTTGCATGGTGATTTGCAAGAAGAGGTCTTTATGGAGCAGCCACCAGGTTATGTTCATGCTATTCATCCTGAGTTTGTTTGTAGGTTGAAGAAAGCCTTGTATGGCTTGAAGCAAGCACCTAGAGCATGGTCTGACAAGATAGGACAGTGTCTTGTCACTATTGGCTTTCAGATTTCCAAGGCAGATTTCTCACTTTATGTGAGAAATACAGAGAAAGGTATTATGTTGCTTGTCATTTATGTTGATGATTTGATCATCACAGGTGATAGTGATAAAGATATCCTTCATGTGAAAATGCTATTGAAGTATATGCCAGGGTGACCGTTGTGCATTTATGTCACCGACTTGTTAGCTACAGATGCGGTTGGTACACGGCCCACGAATAATAGCTAGATGACAGCTATCCTTATGTACTCTAGTTTGTGGCTCAGTTAGTATGCCACCTTAGTTAGCTGAGTTTGGTTTGAGACCCACATATAGGGTTCTCCTATTTCTTTGTACTAGAGTTCTTTTGGATTTCACAACTAAGAAGAGGAAAATTGTTTTCAGCCTCCACCTTTGTGTGTATTCCCCCATTGTGTATGTGAGAAAGCCGCAAGTGAGACTCCTTCCTTCTCTCCCACTATCTTCACACTAAGGACTTACCTACTGAATAACTACACGATCACTAGTAAACTCTTGCTAAGTATCTGTATCATCTATGGAAAAATATGGAGTCAGATCCATGCATGAATGTGATAGCTGTGTATCATAAGAATCGGTCTCTACTAATGTAGATGGGACTGTTAGATATCAATGCTCCACTCTCGTGTAACTATGCGGGAACTAGCTAACTCTACTTGTAAGCCCCCCATATGAGGAGAAGGCATTTGAGTAGCTCGGTTATCCGGTAGGTCCTGGGTTGGACACCAAATGGGGGCCATGTGTGGTCTAATGGCTAGACGGCTTCATATAGAGTTAGCACACTACCAACTAGGCTATATGCAAGTGCGGGAAGGCATCCCATGACTGACCGCACTGAGGGTAGATGGAGCATCTCTCGAGGCAGCCCACTCTTGGGTTGCGGGGCCCGTTTGGAGCCCCAGATGATCCCGAATGGCTGTGGGCTGAATGGTGTCCATAGGTCAGTTGCTCTATTTTGCGCCACGATTCTATCGTGTGGTCGGTGGCCTATTTTGGGACCGACCCCCAGTCGGCCATTTTGGGCGAATTGGGTCGGTCATGCAATTGGGTCTAACCGACTATGAGTGGTGGCTATATAAAGAGCAAGCTTGTGAAGCCCATCATCATCACTGGCTACAGCAACCCTGATTCCTTAACATCTAGCCTCTGTCCTCTATTGTTTCCAGCATGCCATCGAAGCTTCTCACACAGCAGCACACGGCTGGGAGGCAACGCCATCTATTGTATCAGTTTTACAGTAATCAAATTTTTGATTCTCCATACTATCTGCTTTTCTCTCTTGCATACGAGATCTTGTTATCTGTTGAGCATAGACGTTGTATTGTTTTCTTACAAGGACTGCCTCGTGTTAAGGGCTTACGATCAAATGTGTCGCATACTAAGGGATTACCGAGAAATGTGCATGATAAAAAATTGTGGGTTAATCCATGCTAGCAATTGGTGCATCTACATCCAATCGCTCAAGACCAATGAGGCTGAAGTATGCATTATAAACTGGTCCATACCCTATGGCAATGAATGGTTTAGTAGGTTCTCTTTCCGCTCATAGATTGCATCCAAAGTCATGATTGGTGCATCATCAATTGCATGATGTGAATATCTCCATGTTGGAGGTGGTCTGGTGCTCTATGAAGGAGGCTTACCCATGTACTAGTGAGAGTTTCTACCTATGAGAACACTATATGAGAGCTACCACTTGGGGGCTTACACTAAATGGTCAAAACCAAGTCAAGTGAGAACAACTGTGTGCCAAGAACCAAGCCTATAAGAAAGCAATGACAATTGAGTGTCGGGAGTAGCCAAGAGGATGTACAAGGCTCATGTATGTGTGCAAGAACCAATGCCAAAAAATAGTCAATTAATATGACTATACATGGGTGGCATATGTGTGTGCAAGAAGAACTCTAATAGGTGTCATCAATTGTGATGAACTGCCGAATGCCAAGAGAACTGAACTAGTGTCAAATGTGTGAGTGTATGCACTGATGATAGATCTGATGGAACTGATGCTAGTAGGAACTAAATGGGTAATGTGGCAATGTCTTACTTAGCTTGGTGGAGTTGGATCTCCTCTATCGCAGTGCTAGTCTACAGCTAGACTACATGTCGAATCATCAAATGCACAAAAATAATTTTATCTTAATTCATTTTAAGTGTTGGGTACACTGCAACAATGGATCAGAAGGTGGTTCTAATGAAGAGAATTGGATGATGCTGACGTGTGGAAATGTCAGATGAAAGATCTGAGATGCTCAGCGCATAGAGCACAATTTGGCAATCTATTTTGCTTTTTGGATCACCTCCAAATTCCACTTGGATCAAAAGTTGTCTTCTAGAAGGATGGCCAAATTTTGATCCCAAGAGTGTGATCAAAATGATGATGTGGCATGGAGGGTGATGTGGTAGATTGAGGGTCACATGCCAAATAAAGAACTGTTCCTGTGTGACACTATGCTTAGGTGGCACACTAATGACATGGCATGCTGAGGTGGCTTGCTAATTGTTTTGTTGCCATGGCACTAAGAGGTGGCAAATGCTTACGTGGCACAAGCTGATGTCATCTGATGATGTGGCCCCCAGTGTTGATGTGGCATTGAGTTGGCCACATTGATGACATGTTAGTCGAGATGCTGATGTGGCACTAGGGCTTATGTGGCCTAGCATGGATGCTGTGTCATGATAAGATGATGTGGCAGTGCGACGTGGCATGCTGACTTGGGAATACTTAGGTGGCAAAGAGTGCACTGGGGTTGCTGACGTGGCTTATGTGCCAATCCTGCTTATGTGGTAAGAAGACATGACATGTGGCAGATAAGGTTTCCATGTGTTAGTAATATGACCACCCCAAGTATATTGATAAGGCTATGGAATCTCAAAGATTCCAACAAAATCTTTGAGATTCTGTCTTGCAAGAATTTCCATCACACCCGCTAGTTCGAAAGTGAGAGAGGAGTGCACACAATATAGCTACCTGTACACTCCTCTCTCTCTCTCCCTCTCTCACTTCCTCTATCGAGAGAGAGAGAGAGAGAGAGAGAGAGAGAGAGAGAGAGAGAGATTGTATTTCGAATGCTATGTTTTTTAATTGTTTGAGGGGTGATATGAGAGATAGATAGATAGATAGAGAGAGAGAGAGAGAGAGAGAGAGAGAGAGAGAGAGAGAGAGAGAGAGAGAGAGAGAGAGAGAGAGAGAGAGAGAGAGAGAGAGAGATTGTATTTTGAACCCCTATGTTTTTGAATTGTTTGAGGGAGATATGTGAGAGAGAGAGAGAGAGAGAGAGAGAGAGAGAGAGAGAGAGAGAGAGAGAGAGAGAGAGAGAGAGAGAGAGAGAGAGTTTGTATTTCAAACCGCTATGTTTTTTGAATTGTTTGAGGGAGATATGAGAGAGAGAGAGAGAGAGAGAGAGAGAGAGAGAGAGAAGCTGTGAATTTGTAGAGAGAGAGAGAGAGAGCTAATATGTGTATTTTGTTTGTTTGTGTGAGAGATAAGGGGAAAGAGAGTAAGGAATAGATTTCATATCCTTAACTAAGTATTTCAAAATGATTTCTTGTTTGTTTGTTTAAGTATCTTGAAGGAAAGAGGGAAGGAGGGCAAATGTTGGAGAGAGAAAGAGAGAGAGGGGTGTAAGTAGGTTAATGTTTCTAAATAGCATGTCCATGGACATTGCTAGGTAGCATAAAGGTGGCTAACAGGTTTTCATGTCAATTCAAAATTCAGTCAGCTTACTGCCATGTCCCCATGATAGTTATCTTGAAGGCGGGATTTGTTGAGAGTTCACACTCAACATCATGTGATCATGTGTGCATAGCACCATCACGTGATCATATGTGCATAGCACTAACCTTATAGATTGCTATAAAGGAAAGGGTTAGATCCCCTAACCATAACCCTAAATGGGTTTGTATATATTCTATTTTTTCAACTAAATCTAGTATATAGTTAGTCATTTGTGGTGTGCTCTCTAGCTGTGCCCTCTCTCCTCATCTCCACTCTTCTCCTCTCCCCTCTTCATATTTTGTCATGGTATCAGAGCTCCCTTGCCTTCCGCTGAGGCATTGCGATCCTTGAGAGTGTGAGAGAGTGATTGAGAGTTCTCGAGTGCTCTCTTCCATTGAGAGAACTTCTGTTTTCTTTGAGAGAAACTTCTATTCATGTGAGAATTCCGTCCATATAGGTATTCTCTTTGAGTTTCTACCCCTTCTTCTGTGAGAGAGTGATCTTCTTTGAGAGACTTAGTGAGTTCTTTGAGAGGTTCTTGTGTGAGAGAGAGAGATTTGTTCATCAGATTAAGAGACTGATAGAGCTTTCAAAGTTCATCAAGAATTGGCTTCCAAAGATTGTAGCCTCCAAACGTGCTCCTCAGCCATCTTGCCATCTACTCCAGAGTCCACGTATGGCTCCAGACTCAAATGGCTTAGTAGTCCTGAGCCATCCTTGAGGCAGTTTCTATCAACCTCTACAACAAGTGCCGCCTCACGGCACCTCCAACAGGATGCTCCTCCATTGGGCCACATAGGCAATAGAGCGGCAGTGAGCTCCATGTAGAGGTGACATCAACCTTCTATCTCCTACTCTACGACTACCAGCATCAATGGTTCACTTTACTACTTGACTTTCATCGATGACAAAACAGATATTGTTGGGTCTACTTTCTAAAAGAGAAATCTGAAATGTTTTCCAGATTTCAAGAATTCAAAGCCATGGTAGAAAACCAAACAGGCAAAAAAATCAAGGTCATGAGATCAGATAGAGGAGATGAATACATGTCTTCAGCATTCATGAACTTTTGCAAAAATCACGGCATTCGAAGACAATTCACATGTGCAGATACTCCTCAATAGAATGCAAGAGCTGAAAGGAAGAATGGGACTTTAGTAGATAGTGCTAGAGCAATGCTTAGTGAAAAGCATCTTTTGGATCAGTATTAGGCAGAAGCAATAGCTACAGTAAACTACTTACTTAATCGGCTTCCTACCAAACTGATACAGGGTATGACTCCTTATGAAGAATTCACTAGACACAAGCCACACATTGGGCATCTCCACATATTTGGTTGCATAGCATATGCCCACATACATGATGATCATCGCAAGAAATTGGATGCAAAGTCACGCAAATGCATCATGGTTGGCTACAGTGAAGAAAGCAAAGCATATAAATTGTATGATCCCATCAACTGTAGTGATTATCTCCAGAGATGTAATCTTTGATGAGGAATTAGAATGGAAAACCTCACCTACACAGGAGATAGAAGCATCGACTTCACAGTCATCTACAGAACAAGTTGATGAAGAAGAGCAAGAATTGCCAGCAACACCCCAAGTAGAGCCACAGCAGCTCAGATGGTCTACTAGGGAAAGCATACCTCCAGCTAGATTGACATATGCTCAGAAAGGCAAAGCAATTTAGGTGGAAACCACCAACTATGCTCTTATGACTACCATCATGGCTACAGAAGAGCTAGTGTACTTCGAAGATGCAGTAGACAAGCCAGAATGGCAAACTGCTATGAATGAAGAAATGGATGCTTTGTATAAAAATAATACTTGGGAATTATGTGACGTTCCACCAGGAAAGAAGGCCATAGCAAACCAATGGGTATACAAAGTGAAGTACAATCCAGATGGCAGTATTCAAAGATACAAAGCCAGACTAGTTGCAAAAGGATTTGCACAACAATATGGTTAGGACTATGATGAGACTTATGCTCCAGTAGCAAAGATGGATTCCATATGGTTCTTGATATCACTAGCGACACTCAGTAGATGGAATGTGTACCAGCTCGATGTCAAGAATGCATTTCTCAATGGTTATCTAGACGAGGAACTCTACATGCAACAACCAGCAGGTTATGTTGAGCCAGGAAAGGAAAATAAGGTTTGCCATCTCAAGAAAAGTCTCTATAGCTTAAAGCAAGCACCCAGAAGTTGGTATAGTAGAATCGACAAGTATTTTGCTGATCTGGGATACATGAAGTCCAATGCAAATCATACTCTCTACTACAAAGTTCAAGGGGAAGACATTACTATTGCACTTTTGTACGTAGATGATCTGATTGTCACAGGAAGCAAGGATAGCTTGATCAGAAAACTGAAACAAGACTTATCTGTAGAGTTCGACATGAAAGATCTTGGACTTATGCACTATTGTCTTGGAATTGAGTTTTGGAGAGATTCAGATGGCACATTCATGAGTCAGCTCAAGTATGTTGATAGTTTCCTGAAGAAGTTTCATGTGGTAGATTGCGAGATTGCAGCCACTCCCATGGAACAGAGTTTCAAACTTACTAAAGATTCAAGAAAGCCTACAGTCAATGATAGATACTACAGGCAGCTCATCAGATCTCTTATATATTTGACTATCACTTGGCCAAATATTTGTTATGCAGTAAGCTCACTAGCATAGTTTATGGCAAATCCAAAACAGTCTCACTGGAATGCAGCCAAAAGAGTCATGAGATACATAAAAAATACAAGATAGTTTGGGATAGAATACAGAGGAAGTCATCCACAGTTGCATGGATACTATGACAGTGACTATGCCGGAGATCATGAGACCAGGAGATCGACACAAGGATATGCATTTTTACTTGGTCAAGGTGCTATATCATGGTTGTCAAACAAACCAACTGTTTCTTTGTCTTCGGCTGAAGTAGAATATAGAGCACTCACTATAGGTGCATGTGAGGATATATGGCTCAGAAGACTATTGTCAGAAACAGATTACTTTGATGAGTTTAAGCCAACAACAATATACTGTGATAATTAATTGGCTCAAGCATTGGCCAAAAATCTAGTATATCACTCCAAGACAAAGCACATTGATGTCAGAGAGCACTTCATTAGAGAAAGAGTGTTACTTGGTGACATCACACTATAGCATTGTGATAGCAAAGAGAATGTTGCAGACATCTTTACCAAACCACTCGGTAAAGAGCTATTCGAGAAACACCGACTAGCTCTTGGTTTAACATAGAGGAAGGACATTCCCATTAAAGGGGTGTGATAAAATGTAATGCTCAGTCCTTCTTCGATTTCCCAGAATCATCATCTTGAGGGAAGGCCTACTTCATGATGTTGATCTTGAGCGAAGGTGTTGAGAGTTCACGCTCAACATCATGTGATCATGTGTGCATAGCACCATCACATGATCATATGTGCATAGCATTAACCTTATAGAGTGCTATAAAGTAAAGGGTTAGATCCCCTAAACCTAACCCTGAATGGGTTTGTATATATTCTATTTTTTCAACTAAATCTAGTGTACAGTTAGTCATTTTCCCTCTCTCCTCATCTCCACTCTTCTCCTCTCCCCTCTTCATATTTTGTCAGGATCATGTATATTTGGGTAGTCAGTTACTTTCATGTCCCACATCTTCTTGTATAGTCCTCTCACTATCTCCACTAAACATGTCAAAAGAAATCGTCTTCTTTCTTTCTTAAGTAGAGACTAGATGTATACTAGAGATTTCACTTTTTGAAATATCATTTATAGATTCATGAAAAGGCTGAGCTGCCTATTTTCACCCGGGACTTCCACATGTGATCAGAGAGGTAGGACTTCAACATGTTATAACTTTATTGCTTTTTATGGACACACCTAGTCCTAGCACTTGGAACCAAGTTCCTATTCACCTAAATGACCTTAGTACCTATGAGTACATCAGGTGAGTGCAGTGACATATTGACCACAATTGTGACCTAGACCTAGCAAGAACATCATTTTGTAGACTAACAGAGAAATAGCTGTTTGGGACCTCATGTAAGTCTGATAATCACTTAGAAGGAGAGTCACTAAGACATCACTTGAGATCTTTGTTGGTGAGCAGTTGTCATCCCGTTGGTAGCAACATGAAGTTCTTTGAGATATCTCTAGAAATACACCAGGGATCCTCCACAACTCTGCACCTGTAATACTAGGACATTGAGCCATTGAAGATAATTAGGTGTTCACATTGGAAGCTTCTTGTGGGACTTCCATTGTGATGGGCATTACTTGTGCCACTGATTCTTGCATAGCTACCCTAATGATAGATGCCAAATTTCTCAGTAAGGAAGGTTCTTGTGTGACTCCCAACATGGATTCAACATTTGTCTTAATAGGTTCTTTTGTTACTGTCTCTTTTTTCAAGACAAGTCCTTGTGTTATTGCCAATTGCCTTGAAGATGATGCAATAAATTGACATGCCTTCTGATAGACTTGCGTTCGAACAAGTTCTTTTGTTACTGTCTCCCTTTTTGAGAGTGTAACTACTAGAGAGGAGGTAGATGAATTAATTTGCATATGATCCTCATGCATAAGTGCTTTTCCCTTGTCCTTGCAAGCATGTTCTTGCTGTTCTTGTCATCTTTGCAGAGTAGGTTCTTGTGTGACTACTACTAGTGCATCTGCACTCAGTGATGCTTTCGTATTGATAGATTTGGGGCTCTGCCGCTCCTGCTTTTGCGATGGAGATGGTATACATTTAGGCTTAGGGTAAGCATGGATGGGCTGTTGATTGCTCTGGCGAGGCTTGGGTACACATATATAAGAGTTGCCAAGGTAATATCCCTGGGCCTCGAGGAGTCTTGTCAGAACCCATTGGTAATGTAGCTTCCTTGTTGGATGGCATCGTCTTCTTCTTTGATGTTGAGATTTGTTGTTTACATGAGGGGGTGGTTGGCAATGGTGAGGCTTGATGTTTAGAGGAGGGGGTGGCTTCATATGTTGAGTTTTCTTTGGAATTCAAAAATATGATTCACCCTCAAAGTATCCTTGAGCCTTCAATAGATCCTTTCGGACCCATATTTTCTTGGTTGCTCTTCTTCTTTGTTTTTCTTGGTGAGGTGCTTTTCGAGGTTGAGAAGCGAAAGTGGATGTTGATGTTGGTGCTTGAATGTTGGGCTGGTTGGTAGTTCTTAGCACATCTAGTTGCGTTGACTCATCACCAAATAATCCTTTGTAAGTGTCTTGGATACAACTTTTACCAAAAATGGCGGCTTCCTTAAGGTACCTGCAAGAACTACAAAAAACTTGCAAGGCACAATGTAATTGTCCAAGGAAACTTCAACATTAAAGAACCAATAACCTTAATAGAGGTACCCTTTATGGACTGAATTTCAAAATCACATACTTGAAGGCATACCTAGCCGAGATGTTTTAATGTTTACTGCCATGGCCTCCAGATTGGCCTGCTCTACCTCTGCCTCTACCTCTTTCAACATTTGAGTAGAAGACAGTTTCTTTTGATGTTCCTCCTGAAGAAGATGCACCACCATTTTTTTGCTCTTTAGAAATTAGAAGAGCAATCAACTCCCCAAAATCAGGAAAATTCTCACGAACGGGAATGGATGTCCGAAACTGTGCATAATCCTTTCCTACATTCAAGGTCACAGAAAGTAAATCATGAGGCAGTCGATAGAGCGAGCGAGGAAAAGCCAACGGGCCCAAAAAAGCGAGCGAGCTTTTCCACAATTTCTTTATCGAGGTACTCAACACAACTTTGTGGAAACCACTATTTGGGAATGATAGTCTACCTTAACTTCCAATTGGAGCCATACTCACATTATACAACAATAGTATGTGTTTTGAAAGAAACCGAATTTCCACTCCAAAGCGGATTCCATTACTGATACAACAATTCTTTTGCATTTGAAATGGGTCTTATTATCAAACTCCTTCAATAATCAAAACAAATGCATTGCTTGATATGTTGAACTTAGTAACGTAAACATCACTTCACCCATATGTGGGGAAAAAAAACTATCTGTAGACTTCATAGCATGGGATTGCATCAACACTTATGACATCCAAAATGGTTCTTCTTATTAAAAGTGTTATCAACCATGAAAGAAAATGTTTAAAAATAGTTCACCCATATGTTGAAAAACCCAAGTGTCATTTATGACATTCAAAATTGTTCTTGCAACCATCTTGTAGTTCCTAGAGATTTTGCCCATACTTCCAACCCCTTCCCTTCAACCACTAAGAGGTATCTAATAGTTTTATAGAACACTTGAGATATCATCACCTCCTAATACAAAACCATTATTACTATTTGTAGAACACTTGAGATATCATCACCTTTTAATACAAGATCATTCTTACTATTTGTAGAACACTTGAGATATCATCACTCCTTCCCTTCAGCCACTATGAGGTACCTAATATTTTTGTAGAACACTTGAACCATTCTTACTATTTGTAGAACACTTGAGATATCATCACCTTTTAATACAAAACCATTCTTACCGTTTGTATAACACTTGAGATATCATCACCTCTTAATATAAGACCATTCTTAGTATTTGTAGATCACTTTAGATATCATCGCCTCTTAATACAAGACCATTCTTACTATTTGAGAGATTAATGGATTAAAGGTTTGAAGCTCATAGGAGACGAAGGAAGAGAAAGTCAGTTTCAACATGAGGACAATAAAACTAATTGGAATATTTTGACTTATGTATTATACCTTTTTGAAGACTATGAATTTAAGTCAGTTTCAACATTAGGATGATAAAACTAATTAGAATATTTTGACTTATGTATTATATATTTTTGAAGACTATGAATTTTAATGAGGAGAGGCATGCACACTACTTAGTAAATACACTAGTACTACTACTAGCCTATGACTATTAAGCCTAGTAGCACCAGTGTGATTTTGAGCCTTGTATCAGCCTTTTGATAATTTTCTTTCATCTTTAGTGCAATAGAAATTATTCCTTCTATCAGAAGAATCTTGCCAAATTTATTCAAAGTGATGATTTTGTAGTCTACAGCCACTATCCTCTGACTCTCAAAAATATATTAAATGTGAGCACCCATTTATCTTGTTTGATCAACCCTAGACTATGCTGCAATAGGACATTACTAGAACAAAAAAAAAAGAATTGATATGGTGATGTTCGGTGTGAAATAACCAAATTAAGAATTTAATAAGAAAGAAAACAATCAGAATCAATAGGCTATTCAATGGCTCAAATCTGCATAGAAATTATAATGTGCCTCCCAACTCTTATGCATTCCAGCTCCTCATGTTTGACAAGAATGCAAACAATAATGAAATCACATTATCTTTAGTTTCAAAGTAAGCAAAGCACCAAAAATAAATGCAAACGTGTTGGATGACGAATAAATAGGTATAGATATAGATAGACCTATATATATGCATTCATAGATATAATGATGATTAAAGTTGGACGGTCGTAATAATATTATGTGTACTATCATTGGGATCAGGACTACTATTGGTAATATTGTATGTAGTAGTAGGAGAACTACCATTAAGGAACACTCAAATAAAATTACTAATGGTGGTGATAAAACTACCACTAGTAGTTTGGTAATTACCCCTAACATCTACAACAAATATTTGATGGGTAGCTAGTATTAGGTCAAAAGGCCCCAATTGTGCTATAATAATGGACCAAAAAAGGGAGTGCTATAGCATCACCTAAGGGTCACTTTTTATCCATGAAAGAAACAAGTCGGTGCAACCTAGGTCATATAGATCTAGGACATGTGGAGTGGTTTGCGTCTCTTTCCTTGACAAAAAAGTTACACTACCTTTGATAGTAACTACAAAGATTGCTGCCATAGTGCCGTAGAGTAGCCCCTAGGTTGCACCATCATCCTTTTTTGCTTTTGAGCCATTAAGTTTGATCCACTGATTTTATGTAGAATTATTCTACTATATGTTCACATGTCCTTAATAGGATCTTGATATAATCCCTGCCATTGTAAGTACTTTTACTTCAAGTTTCACATATCCTTAACAAACCACTAGGCTTCAACACAAATTCATTCTTATGTTTCAAGCCTTAAACTCAAACACCCTTGTGAAAGGGATAATGTATTCAATCCATTAAATCTTTTGAATAACAGCTCTATTGAAAATTCATGTATCATCAATAGGATTTCATCCATTATATGTTCATTTGTCTTTAATAGTATGTCTAAAAATTCACGTATCTTCAATATTATTTCTCTCATGTGTTCCAATATCTTCAAAAGGATACCTTTATTTATGTCCAAACTTGAGCATTTATTTGTATTTATCAAACACAATTTCACTCCACCTATTCTTTAGAATGAAATTTTTTCGCCAAAAGTGGGCCAAATGTAAGGTCTTTCCACATATTCTTAAGAATGAAAATTTTGGCCTTACGTTGGCAAGTCTATGGAATGAGGGTAAGGCCAAAGTCTCTGGTATGGTGCATTAGGTCTTGATTAATTCTTCTTTAGGCTTGAATATTTAATGCATTAACTTCACAACTATTATTTATGCTTGAACTTGTAATGTATTAATTTCATGACTTAGGATTTTATGAAGTTATATCTAACATGTCCCAAATTTAATGGAAATTAATATCCTACATAACACAACAAAGTATCATCATATCCCTTCCCAAAATCAATGCTACCTAGCAACTCCCCTGGCATTTTCACTGCCTTGCATTTGAGTTAGCTATGATGAAGAATGTTGCCTGCCTTTGGAACCTCTTAGAGTTACCGTTAGGATGATCTAATTTCATGTACCCCAAAACTTGAGACTTGGAGATTCCCATATCACACCAGCAGTAGCTATCTTATCCACTCTCAATGCTAGTAAGAGCTAGGCCCCATAGACCGGTAAAAGGAGTCTTTTTGGAGGTTTAATTTTTTTCCTCCGTCTTCTGCAAGCCTCCTAATGAAATAGGATATATTCATCACCCTACATTTAATGCAAGAATTGACACAACTTTTTTGGACCTGAGTATGTAGTTTACATCCCAAAATTGGTGCTAAAATTGCAGATTGGGAGATTCCCATATCACACCAATGGTAGCTGTCTTGTCCACTCTCAACACTAGTAAGAGCCACGGTCCCCATAGACTAGTAAAAGAAGTCTTTTTGGAGGTTCAATTTTTTGCCTCCGTCTTCTCCGACCCCATGACGGAATAGGATATATTCACCACCCTACATTTAATGCAAGAATTGACAACTTTTTTTGGACATGACTATGCAGCTTACATCCCAAAATTGGTGCTAAAATTGCATACCGAGCATCTCCATTTGCCGGGGGGTGTCCCCAGCGACCCCTTGGACTTGCTCTATTTGTCTAGTTGTGTCTCTCCACAAAAATCGGAGTAGGGCCTATTTTCCCCATCTAGTAAAACTATATGCATCAATATGTATGTATGTATGTATGCATGCATGCATGCATGCATCCATGTATGTATGTACACACACACACATATGTATGTATGTATGTATGTATGTGTACTAAAACTACTAAAACTATATGCATCAAATAATGTTGTTGATCAATTTTTGGCATACCCCACCAAAATCAAGACCCCCATTGCAAAGAAAGGTAAGGAACACAAGTGCTTGTTCTTATGCTCATGAGACAACAAAATGCATGACATAGGAAACCAATGGGGTCTTACTTTTGATGTTTGTATGTATGTATGTATATATACATGTATGTACATACATACATACATATATATATATATGTGTGTGTGTGTGTGTGTGTGTGTGTGTCTATATATGTATGTATGTATGTATGTATGTATGTATAAATGTATGTATGTATGTATCCATGAATGTATGTACACACACACAGACATATGTATGTATGTATGTATGTATGTGTACTAAAACTACCAAAACTATATGCATCAAATAATGTTGTTGATCAATTTTTGGCATACCCCCCCAAAATCAAGACCCCCATTGCAAAGAAAGGTAAAGAACACAAGTGCTTGTTCTTATGCTCATTAGACAACAAAAAGCATGACATGGGAAACCAATGGGGTCTTACTTTTGATGTTTGTATGTATGTATGTATGTATATATATGCATGTACATACATACATACATATACATATATATATATATATATATATATATATGTATGTATTTATGTATATGTTCATGCATATATGTATATATTGATGTATATATTGATGCATACAATTTTGATATATGGAGAAAATGGACATGAAAATCATCTAAATTGGCTTTTGCCGTTTGATTTGATATATGACATGACCCCATTTGGATTTGTAAGTCCAAAGATACGGGGTCCTACTTTTAGGGCCTGAATGCCTAAAATAGGCAGCGTGTTAACGCGCTGCCTATTTCATGCATTTAGGCCTCAAAAGTAGGACCCCATTGGCAACACAATGGGGTCCTACTTTTGAGGCCTAAATGCATGAAATAGGCAGCGCGTTAATGCGCTACCTATTTTAGGCCCTAAAAGTAGGACCCCGTATCTTTGGACTTGCATATCCAAATGGGGTCATGTCATATATCAAATCGAATGGCAAGATTCAATTTAGATGGTTTTGATGTCCATTTTCTCCATCAACCAAAACTATATTCATCAAATAATTTTGTTGATCAATTTTTGGCATACCCCCCAAAAACAAGACCCCCATTGCAAAGAAAGGTAAAGAACACAAGTGCTTGTTCTTATGCTCATGAGACAACAAAATGCATGACATGGGAAACCAATGGGGTCTTATCATGTCATATATCAAATCGAACTGCAAGATCCAATTTAGATGGTTTTCATTTCCATTTTCTCTATCAACTAAAACTACATTCATCAAATAATGTTGTTGATCAATTTATGGCATATTCCCCCAAAATCAAGACCCCCATTGCAACGAAAGGTAAAGAACACAAGTGCTTGTTCTTATGCTCATGAGACAACAAAATGCATGACATGGGAAACCAATGGGGTCTTACTTTTGACGTTTGTATGTATGCATGTATGTATATATATGCGTGTACATGTATATACATACATACATATATATATATACATGTGCATTTGTATGTATGCATGTATGTATATATATGCGTGTACATACATACATACATACATATATATATACATGTCGTTTGTATGTATGCATGTATGTATATATATGCGTGTACATACATACATACATACATATATATATATACACACATGTATATATATATATGTATGTATGTATGTATGTACACGCATATATATACATACATGCATACATACAAACGTCAAAAGTAAGACCCCATTGGTTTCCCATGTCATGCATTTTGTTGTCTCATGAGCATAAGAACGAGACAACAAAATGCATGACATGGGAAACCAATGGGGTCTTACTTTTGATGTTTGTATGTATGCATGTATGTATATATATGCGTGTACATACATACATACATACATACATACATACATACATACATACATATATATATACATACATACATACATACATACATACATACATACATACATACATACATACATATATATATATATATATATATATGTGTGTGTGTGTGTGTGTGTGTGTGTGTGTGTGTGTGTGTGTGTGTATGTTAATGCATATATGTATATATTGATGTATATGTTGATGCATACAATTTTGATATATGGAGAAAATGGACATGAAAATCATCTAAATTGGCTCTTGCCATTTGATTTGATATATGACATGACCCCATTTGGATTTGTAAGTCCAAAGATATGGGGTCCTACTTTAAGGGCCTGAATGCCTAAAATAGGCAGCGTGTTAACACGCTGCCTATTTCATGCATTTATGCCTCAAAAGTAGGTCCCCATTGTATTGACAATGGGGTCCTACTTTTGAGGCCTAAATGCATGAAATAGGCAAAAGTAGGACCCCATTGTGTTGACAATGGGGTCCTACTTTTGAGGCCTAAATGCATGAAATAGACAGCGCGTTAACACGCTGCCTATTTTAGGCATTTAGGCCCAAAAAGTAGCACCCCGTATCTTTGGACTTGCATATCCGAATGGGTCATGTCATATATCAAATCGAATGGCAAGATCTAATTTAGATGGTTTTCATGTCCATTTTCTCCATCAACTAAAACTATATTCATCAAATAATGTTGTTTATCAATTTTTGGCATACCCCCCCCAAAATCAAGACCCCCATTACAAAGAAAGGTAAGGAACACAAGTGCTTGTTCTTATGCTCATGAGACAACAAAATGCATGAAATAGGTAACCAACGGGGTCCTAATTTTGCTATATGTATGTATGTATGTATATATGTATGTATATACATACATATATATCTATATGTATGTGTGTGTGTGTGTGTGTGTGTGTGTGTGTGTACGTATGTATATATATATATATATATATGTATATGTATATGTATATGTATATGTTGATGCATATATGTATATATTGATGTATATATTGATGCATACAATTTTGATATATGGAGAAAATGGACATGAAAACCATCTAAATTGGCTCTTGTCATTTGATTTGATTTATGACATGATCCCATTTGGTTTGTAAGTCCAAAGATACGGGGTACTACTTTTAGGGCCTGAATGCCTAAAATAGGCAGCGGGTCATGTCATATATCAAATCAAATGGCAAGATCCAATTTAGATGGTTTTCATGTCCATTTTCTCCATCAACTAAAACTATATTTATCAAATAATGTTGTTGATCAAATTTTGGCATACCCCCCCAAAATCAAGTCCCCCATTGCAAAGAAAGGTAAAGAACACAAGGGCTTGTTGTTATGCTCAAGAGACAACAAAATGCATGACATGGGAAACCAATGGGGTCTTACTTTTGATGTTTGTATGTATGTATGTATGTATATATATGCATGTACATACATACATACATACATACATACACACACACACATATATATATATATATATGTATGTATGTATGTATGTATATGTTGATGCATATTTGTATATATTGATATATATATATATATATATATATATATATATATATATATATTGATGCATACAATTTTGATATATGGAGAAAATGGACATGAAAATCATCTAAATTGGCTCTTGCCGTTTGATTTGATATATGACATGACCCCATTTGGATTTGTAAGTCCAAAGATATGGGGTCCTACTTTTAGGCCCTGAATGCCTAAAATAGGTAGGCATTCAGGCCCTAAAAGTAGCACCCCATATCTTTGGACTTGCATATCCAAATGGGGTCATGTCATATATCAAATTGAATGGCAAGATCCAATTTAGATGGTTTTCATGTCCATTTTCTCCATCAACTAAAACTATATTCATCAAATAATGTTGTTTATCAATTTTTGGCATACCCCCCCCAAAATCAAGACCCCCATTTTGTTGTATGTATGTAAGTATTATTAGCTGGAAATGAAATTGAGACTAGAGGCTAGAGGCTAAGCATGGCGATGCTCAAGGGCTATAGAGAAAAGGAGATCATGAGGGCAAACGGTTGTTATAGGAGGGAAAAAGGAATTAGAAGTGGAGGGAAGGAAGAGGGAGACTATGACACAAGGGGAAAAGGAGAGGGGAAAGAGAAGCATGTACATGATAGGAGGAGGAATGTAGAGATGGAGACATCAAGGGAAGAAAACCATACTTTATTTGAAAGAAGGGATGAGAGGGAAATATCAAAATACTAGCTAGGTGGCTTTACAAGAATGAGCGTGTCTCATCAAGGAATAGCCCCTTCCTTTTATAGCCAAAAGAGGGGGTCTCTCCCCATTAATGTATCGTCCCACATACATGGTGTGTGTGGAAAAGTCTCCCATGTGGGCTAGGCGGTTACGCACTCTCAATTGTGTGCGACAACCCTTTGCCTCAATTTTCCACATAAATCAAGCCCCATATCTCAAGTCTATGATACTCTGTTGGTCTCTTTCCAATTTTATAATATGTTCAAACCTCTAGGAGGACAAGTGGAGGGTTGGCACAAGGAATCTTGCCACCTCATCCTACTTTCCCCATTATTTAACTTGCTCTCTTGGACCTTCTATACCTCCCCCACATGGGCCTATCCCATATGGAGGGAATAACTCAATATAATAGCCATCTCCACCTATTTTATATTGCTTCTCCCATGGACTTTGAGCCATATCTCACTAAATGCAGCCTAGGTGGAGGGGTGGCACATGGAGGAGCCATGCCACCTTACATTTTATAATATTACTATCATGGATTATGTACAACACACCTTATGGGTCCTCTTACATGGAAGGGTGGCACATGGTCATGCCCTGCCACCTCAACCTTGGGCCCTATGCACACCATAGTTTATTATACAATTGCCACATATACAAACACACATACATATCAATGCCTTTTTCCTTAGACAATTTTATCCATAACAGTTCCCCCCCCCAGGCAGGGAATGCACAGCATTTCCATGCCTGGGTCCATCATGCACAAAGAAAGGCTTGAGGTAACGCTTGTTGATCACCTTCTTGCCATATGATTCATGCAGCTCCTGAACTTGTACAGACCCATTGCTACGTTCGTTGATGACTTTGTATGGACCAGCCCACAGTGGTAGAAACTTCTTATCCATTTGGTGGTCCAATCTGTTATCAAAGCATAGCACAACATCCCCCTCAGCAAAGTGTCTTTCCCATCCCTTGCGAATCTTAGCATCCAATCGGGCCTTTTGTCGATTCTTTTGAAGAGTAGTGGCAAAGCTCCGCTTGTACTTGCATAAGGCTGGAAATAATCCCTCTTAGAAATCCAACTTGCATATTCTACATGCAAGTTGTACATACGATTCCTACATGTGAGTTCTACATGCAACTCTTACATGCGAGTTCTACATGCAACTCCTACATGCAAGTTCCTATATGCAACTCCTACATGCCACTTCTACATGCAACTCCTCCATGCGAGTTCTACTTGCAACTTCTACTTGCAACTCCTACATGCAAGTCCTACATGCAAGTCCTACATGTGATTCCTACATGCGAGTTCTACATGCAACATGCAACTCCTATATGCAAGTTGTACATGCAACTTGCAACTCCTACATGCAAGTTCTACATGCAACTCCTACATGCGAGTTCTATATGTAACTCCTACATGCAAGTCCTACATGCGACTCCTACATGCGAGTTCTACTTACAACTTCTACTTGCAACTCCTACATGCAAGTTCTACATGCAAGTCCTACATGCAACTCCTAGATGCAAGTCCTACATGCAATTCCTACATGCATGTTCTACATGCGAGTTCTACATGCAACTCCTACATATAACATGCAACTCCTACATGCAACTTGTAACTCCTGTTGGGATATCTCAAGGTGTATGCCTCAGGCACACCTTATGTTTCTATGTGTGAGTGCTAGAGGCACAGTTAGGTGCCCACAAGCACAGTTAGGTGGTGGAAAAGCCACATAGGATGATTGAGTGAATCTAGGAGCAGATTGAGGAGATGATTGTGGAGCTTTGAGGTCATTAGTGATGTCAGTGATCTTGTATGAGGTGCCTACTTAAGGACCTCTTTCTTCTTCATTCAATAAGCAAGTATTCTGATTTTGTGTCCACTCTACTCTTTCCTTTTAGAGCCATTTGATCCCCCTTGAGCCCATTTTTGCCACATCATCATCTTCTTCCTCTTCTTCTTCACCATCTCTCCCTCTTCTTCCAAAAATTTGCTTGAGCTTGTTCTCCTCCAATTCTCACCCATTTCCCACACCCTTCCAGCTGGAGATCCCTCTTGTTAGGGCAAATTTCGAGTTGCAAGCAATTGAAGAATAACCCGCTCTGCTGGTCGCCATTGCACGAACTTCGTCGAATTTTCTTCCTACGTTTTCTCTGCGCCTGCTCCGTCTTTGTCTAATTCCTTTCAGGGCAAGCTTCTCCATACCTAGAGCTACCTTGTGCTGAAATCTGAGTAGCAATGGCTACATATTGAGGGAGAAAATAGAGAAAAACCAGTCGACTTTGTTCAAGAAGGTGAAGGCGACCTGACGCATATTTTTGCCTCTTCTTCCCAGAGGATCTACTGTGGTATACCAGCTTTCTTTTGCCTTAGAAAGCCCCCTTTCTTTTGCTTTGAAGAGTGTGCTATGAGCCCTCCAAGTTCAGCTCTCTAGTTTTGACAGTTTTGACATGCTTTTGAAAATGATGCCACATAAAATGCTACTCTAGCATTTCTGGTCTTTTGAAGTTTTCAATAACTTCACTACAAGTGTTGCTTCAGCTTTGTTTTGACTTGCTAGACCTGGTTGTGATTGGAAAGTGTTTATTTCATCCACTTCTATGAAGCATGTAAAAGGAAGCATCATTGTTTGAAATCTAGTCACTACTATTTGCTACATCAAGTGCTCATACTTTGGAAGCATTTCAGTTATTTTTGCCTTGTAAGAGAGATAGACACTGCCCAATATCTGGGTTAGACCCTCTCATGGCTACCTTATATAATCTTGAGAAGTTCAATGGAAAGGGCTTCCATACATGGCAAATGAAGGTAAAATTTGCATTGATGCGGGAGAACTTATGGGGACTTGTCAAACCTACTCCTACCGCTTCTTCTACGGCCTCAAATGCTGGACAATCTTCAACTCCGACACGACCGGCAAGGGATCCAGTAAGAGAAGAAAAAGCATATGGTATAATTGCTTTAGCTTTGGGTGATGATTACATACATCATATATCTGACTTGGAGTCTCCATCGGAAGCTTGGCAGAAGCTAGACTTGATTTTTGGTGCAAGCTCTCACATATCTAAACTATCACTTAAAATCTCTTTCTTTGAATTAAAGATGGCAAGTGATACCGCACTTTGAAGAATCTTCCCAATCCTAACCTTGAAGGCATTATCTCAGCTCTCCAAGAAGAAGAAAGACATATGGAGCTAAGGAAAGGCAATGACACTGCTTATGTTATGAAATTCCAGAAGGGCAAGTATACTCCTTGCAATCACTGTGGAAAGACAAATCACCTTTCAAAGGACTGCTTCAAAGTAAATCCATGCAAGCACTGTGGCAAAAACAACCATAGTGAGAAGTTTTGCAGAGACAAAGCAAAGACAGAAAATGCAAATCTACTTACAGTGAATTTGCCTCCACAAGATGAGGCATCCCATGAAGATTATGCATTTTAAATCATCTCTATGTATGCTCCAGATCTCTCTTTTTATGTCAAGGTACTCATCCTGGATAGTCCTCCAAAATGAATGAAAATAAACTATTGTGTTGTGTGTGTTTTGTAAACACCTCTGGTCACCTTATGATGTAGACCATGTGTATGTTTTGTTCCATGGTACCTCCTCCTGTAGACATTGTGTGCATGTACATGTAGGGGAGATAACCATTGGAAGGTCTGTTTGTATCCCTTTCTGTTTACCTTACACCCAAGGGAACCCTTGCTAGCATGAGAACCTAGCCATAGATTTATCCTTGACCACCATGAGATGGCATGAGAAACTATGAGACTAGATGTATCCTTGACATAGCCTGAGGCATTTCCTTGAGGGGGGGGTTTGTTGGGATATCTCAAGGTGTATGCCTTAGGCACACCTTATGTTTCTATGTGTGAGTGCTAGAGGCACAGTTAGGTGCCCACAAGCACAGTTAGGTGGTGGAAAAGCCACATAGGATGATTGAGTGAATCTAGGAGCAGATTGAGGAGATGATTGTGGAGCTTTGAGGTCATCAGTGATGTGTGTGACCTTGTATGAGGTGCCTACTTAAGGACCTCTTTCTTCTTC
Organism: Dipteris shenzhenensis; assembly: GCF_047967505.1. Taxonomy (NCBI): domain Eukaryota; kingdom Viridiplantae; phylum Streptophyta; class Polypodiopsida; order Gleicheniales; family Dipteridaceae; genus Dipteris; species Dipteris shenzhenensis. Next base: position 27,140,609 of record NC_141624.1, on the reverse strand, counting down.
ATTCAATAAGCAAGTATTCTGATTTTGTGTCCACTCTACTCTTTCTTTTCAGTGTTCCAACAACTCCTACATGAAACTTCTATATGCAAGTTCTACATGTAGGGAGAAAATGTCTTATAATTCCTACATGCAGAGAGAGAAGCTCTCCAACTTGTATAAATAGCCCATAATGGAATGAAGCTCGGACTCTTTGGAGCATTGTGTTGAGTTCTACTTCGGTATTCCAAGCAATTGTCTCGAGTATCCATGCTTCCTTGCAACTCCTCCTCCCCTCTCCTCCAACCTTGCAACCCATCCTCTCCCTCTCCTCCTCCCTTCTCCTCCTCCCTCCTCCTCCTCCTCCTCCCTCCTCCTCCTCCTCCTCCTTCTCCTCCTCTCTCTTCTTTCCCCCATGCTCTTATACCTTCTTCCTCCCCTACTCCTATGCTCCCCCTAAACCCTTAGTTCCTCGACCCTTAACCTCCATGATCTACAAGGGAGACGAGTTCTCCACCATGTACTCTAGAACCTTGGAACCTCTTCCAAACTCTAGAACCTCTCTCTAAACCTTGGATCCTCTTTCTAACCCTGGAACCTCTTCTAAACTCTGGAACCTCCTTCTAAACCTCGGAATTCCTTCTAACCTTGGAACCTCCTTCTAAACTCTAAAACCTCCTTCTAATTCTTAAACTCCTCCTAAACCCTATAATCCCTAATGAAGGAAAAAGCCTTCATTACCTCAACTATGATGATAAACGTTCCTTTTACACATGCATGCATTATATTTGCTTACCACACTTGAGCCTATGTCTCTCATCGGAGCACGACTAAAAGTCCTAAGCTACATGTATACTACAAATGACAACCCCTATATATCTATAGGTGACAAAAAGCCTCGGAACCCTACATACTAAGAATATCTAGAGGAAGGAGGAGGAGGAGGAGGAGGAGGAGGGAGGAGGAGGAGGAGGAGGGAGGACTAGAAGGGAGGAGGAGAGGGAGAGGATGGGTTACAAGGTTGGAGGAGAGGAGAGGAGGAGTTGCAAGGTTAGGACATGCTTTTGGACATACAAAGAAGCATGGACACTTGAGACAATTTCTTAGAATACCAAAGTAGAACTCAACACAATGCCCCGAAGAGTCTGAGCTTCATTCCATTATGAGGTATTTATACAAGTTGGAGAGCTTCTCTCTCTGCATGTAGGAATTGTAAGACATTCTATCTCTACATGTAGAATTTGCATATAAAAGTTGCACGTAGGAGTCACAGGATTCATGTAGGAGTTACATGTTGCATGTAGGAGTTACATGTAGAACTCGCATGTAGGAATTGCATGTAGGACTTGCATATAGGAGTTGCATGTAGGACTTGCATGTAGAACTTTCATATAGGAGTTGCAAGTAGAAGTTGTAAGTAGAACTCGCATGTAGGAGTTGCATATAGGACTTATATGTAGGAGTTGCATATAGAACTCACATGTAGAAGTTACATGTAGAACTTACATGTAAGAGTTACAAGTCGCATGTAGGCGGAGGAGGAGGAGGAGGAGGGAGAAGGAGGAGGAGGAGGAGGAGGAGGAGGAGGAGGGAGAAAGAGGGAGGAGGAGAAGGGAGGAGGAGAGGGAGAGGATGGGTTGCAAGGTTGGAGAAAAGGGGAGGAGGAGTTGGAAGGTTAGGACATGCTTTTGGATGTGGAGTGCAAGGAAGCATGGACACTTGAGACAATTGCTTGGAATACCAAAGTAGAACTCAATTTCTTGGAATACCAAAGTAGAACTCAACATAATGCCCAAAAGAGTCCAGGCTTCATTCCATTTTGGAGTATTTATACAAGTTGGAGAGCTTCTCTCTCTGCATGTAGAAATTGTAAGACATTCTCTCTCTACATGTAGAACTTGCATACAAAAGTTGCATGTAGGAGTTACAAGTTGCATGTAGGAGTTACATGTAGAACTCGCATGTAGGAATCGCATGTAGCACTTGCATGTAGGAGTTGTATATAGGAGATGCAAGTAAGAGTTGCAAGTAGAACTCGCATCATGTAGGAGTTGCATGTAGGACTTACATGTAGGAGTTGCACATGTAGAACTCGCATGTAGGAGTTGCATGTAGAACTTGCATGTAGGAGTTGCAAGTTGCATGTAGGAGTTACATGTAGAACTCGCATGTAGAACATACATGTAGGAACTGCATGTAGGACTTGCATGTAGGAGCTGCATGTAGGACTTGCATGTAGAACTTGCATGTAGGAGTTTCAAGTAGAAGTTGCAAGTAGAACTCGCATGTAGGAGTTGCATGTAGAACTAGCATATAGAAGTTGCATGTAGAACTTGCATGTAGGAGTTGCATGTAGGAACTCGCATGCAGGAGTTGCATGTAGAACTTACATGTAGGAGTTGCATGTAGAACTTGCATGTAGGAGTTGCATGTAGAACTGGCATATAGGAGTTGCATGTAAAACTTGCATGTAGGAGTTGCATATAGAAATCGTATGTAGAGCTTGCATGTAGAACATGCAAGTTGGATTTCTAAGAGGGATTATTTCCAGCCTTATGCAAGTACAAGCGGAGCTTTGCCGCTACTCTACACACAAATTATGTTCTACCTAAGTCCATGTTGCATAGAGACAACATGCTTCTGGATCCATTTTATTACCTGTCCTCGGGTTATGGCTTATTTTGATTTCAGAGTTGGGATGCCATGTGCGTAACCCAGTGGCTATTGAGCTTGTGGCATGCGAGTCATTCCTACTATAATGCTTTTGCACCATACAATTTATGGTTTGTAGCCAAGAAGTTTATCTCCTCTTAAGGGGGGATAGACGGTTGTGAATTTCAGAGGGGATCTCGTTGCTGAGGTTATGGACTCTGCCATCAAATCTTCTTGGGAAGAGGTTTGGTGGGGGTCTCATTGTTGAGGCTGGCATTTCTTGCTATCTTGCATACATGTTGGATGCGATTTCATCCGTGTCATTAAGCTTGTAGATAAGTTTATATGGAAGTCTAATATTTTTACATTTAGGAGATGGCTATGATGTTTGGAGGGGGTCTCGTTGCTGAGGCTGCAGACTCTTTTGTCAATTCATCTTGAGTTTCGACAGAGCTTCTTATCCTGCTTGTGAATTCATTGCATTCTTTGAGAGTATGGAATGACAATATGTGATACTATTAATGATGCAATCTATTATGTGCCTATGCAAAATTATGTGAGTGCACGTGATGTGTCTAACTATACGCTTGGGATTTAATAGGGAAACTAAGACTCAATCATCCCTAATATGAAATTGATTAGGTCTTCCTAAATGTGCAAAAATGTGCATATGCCAGTGAGTGTGTGTGTAACAATCTAGTGCAAACTATATGTGCAAAAATGTGCATATGCTAGTGAGTGCTCGTGATACAATCTAATCCTAACTAAGGAAGACTTGGTTTCCCAAATCTTCATTTTTATCAGGGATGGCTTGTGTGTTGAAGTAGTAGCACTTCAATCAGCTCCCATTTATTGTTGTGTTGAATTGGACTCCATCCAATGTTTCTAGCAGCACAGCTCTAATGGGATTCATCTTTCTTACTCGATAGGGTCCTTCACCTAGATACTTCAGTTTCCCCCTATGTACTTTGGCATTGTATAGCAAGACCAAGTCACCTTCCTTGATGTCTTTAGCTTTAAGATTTCTATCAAACCATGCCTTTCTTCTGCGTTTTTCTATTGTCATGGCATGGTAGGCGACTAGTCTTGTCTCTGTATACTTCTCCAAGTGATAGAGTCTTTCTTTCAAGGATTCATGGTCTCCCATGCATTCCTCTATTGCTACACATAGGCTTGGTATTATAAATTCTAGTGGGACCACAACTTCAAGGCCGTACACCAATTGAAAAGGTGTGTTCCTTGTACTAACCTTGAGTGTGGTTCTATATGCCCATAAGGCTACATTCAATTTCTCTGCCCAATTAGAATGTTGTGGTTCTACTACCTTGGTGAGGATAATGCATAATATTTTGTTGGTGAATTCAGCCTGTCCATTCCCTTAGGGACAGTAGGGTGTGCTTTTTCTATGGATTACCATAAAGCTAGACAAGATTCTTGGATTACCTCATTAACAAAATGTGTGCCTCTATTGACACAATTTCAATGGGGCATTTGAATCGGGTGATCACATTTTCCTATAGAATCTTGCTGTGCTTTTGGAATCTGCCTTTCTGACTGCTTTAGCTTCATCCCATTTTGTAAAGTAATCAGTGGCCACAATGATGTAGCGTGCATGTGTTCCTTTTGTTCTGATGGATGGATGGGGCCCACATAGTCAATCCCCCATTTTTCAAATGGTTTTTGTGCAACAACTGTTATTAGGGGATTGAAGTCTTTATGTTGTGGTTTAGTAGTCCATTGGCATACATCACAGTCTTTTACATATTCATAGGCATCTGCCCACAGTGTTGGCCACTAGTAGCCTGCGAGGAGAACTTCTTTTGCTGTGGCTTCCCCTTGGAAGTGCCCTCCTGCAATGCCTTCATGGACTTCATTCAGGATTGGCATGATCTCATGAGGCATTACACATCTTCTTAATACCTAGTCCTTGCCCATCTTGTACAGTTGTCTTGCAATGAGTTGACAGGGTGCAACCTTTAGAATTAGTTTTCTAGTATCTACTGCTTTCATTTCAGGGGGTGGTCTTCTTGTCATTAAGTACCCAATGATATCTCCACATCACTCTAGAAGAGCATCTATTTGAAATAGTGTGGTATCTTGTAAGTCATCTTCTACTTTAGTGGCTTCTTCTCTTGACTTGACATGAGACATGTGATTGGCAATGTAGTTTGGGCACCTTTGCAGACCTCTATTTTGAAGTTGAATTCTTGAAACAAGAGGAGCCATCTGGTTATTCTTCCTGTTGTACATGGATGGCTCACAAGATAAAGCAATTCTTGATGGTTGGTGTAGAAGGCAAAATCATTTACCAGTAGATAGTGCCAAAATTTCTTTACACTATACACCATTGCTAGGGCCTCTCTTTCTATGGTGGTATAGTTGATCTCTGCATCATTGAGTTGTCAACTAGTGAAGTAGAATGGGTAGTCTTTCTTATGTTCACCAGGTTGACAAAGCACACTCCCCATTGCATCATTTGGGCATGCAGAATGGCTAAGTCATTATTAAAATTTTGCTCTTCAATTTTAGCATTCTCAGCCTCAGTTTCAAGGTCCCAATGAAAATCTGAGTCATCATTGGTATGGGTACCTTCTTAAGGTTCATTATCCCACTCGAGGTCAACCATAAAGAATGGCATCTCTAGATCAATTGGTTCTTCATGTGTGAGTGAAGGATCTACCTGTAGCACCTTAGCATCTATTTGTTAGAAGATGGGGTCTAATGAATGGCAGTCTTCGATGGCTGCCAATGTTTGTATCCAGTTATTGACATTGCTTTGTGAATCGCCCACTATGGCATGTTGTTGCAAAGGAGCTGATTTTCTTGAGATTGTTGTTGAAGATGTGTCATCCAATACTCTAGGAACAATCGATTTTATAGCTCCTATCCCCACATTCACCCTGACTGTGGTGTCGTGATTTTGAATTGTCACTCTATCAGTTCCTCAGCTATGGAGGACTGATGCTTCCCGTATCCAAGGACATCCCAATAAGATTTGATAGGATTTTTTGGGGAGATCCAAGATTGTGAATTGAAGGAAAAAGGGGACTCATGCAGCTTTTGTGGACACGCCATTTACTATTCCCAAGGGTTTAGTCCGTGAATCATCGGTAAGGTGTATGTTAAAATTAGCCTTTTGCATTGGTGGGAAACCCCATTCTTTGTAGAGCTCCTTTGATAGGACATTTACACCTGCTCCACCATCCACTATGGCTTGGACTTCATTATATGCCTTGTGGATCAAAGGCACAGTAATGTTGTGTATGTCATCTCTCTCACCCATCCGCACAGGGATATCTTCGATGTCGTTCATATGTGGAGAGGGATTTGCGAGTTCAATCCATCCTTTGAAACTCTCCTTGAGATTGGGACAATTCTGTAGGAGGATTCTGATGGAAATTGACACAGGGTAACTCAGGATACTAGAGAGTGCGGCTCCTTCAAGTTGATGTGGTGGTACATTATGTTGAGTGTGTTGTTGGAATAGAGGCTTGAGTACAATATCGATACTTTGTGGTGCCAAGTCATGGATTGGGTCTTGAGCTTGTTTCTCAACCTCAAATTGAGCTTGTTTCTTAGTCTCAAATTGAGCTTGTTCCTTTTGTACCCATTGTTGAAATGCCTGAAAACGAGCCTTCTCCACTTCTGCATTTGGGTATGGAGCTTCTTTTATTTGAGGCTTGGGAGTTGATGTGGATGAGCTTGGCTACTCATTACTGGACAGAGGTGGAGGCACTTGTGATTTCTTTTTAAGAAGTCACTTTGGTTGGATTGGAATGTTAGGGTCCTTGGTGGCCTCTTTCTGTTGGCGTGTAATTACGTCCATAGATTGTGATATTACACTTGCCGGACCTAGACTTTGATGGTCCACCCCAATGATGCCGATTGGGACATCAAGCTTAACCTTTGTTTGTTGTGGAGCTTTATTTTTCATGGGGCAATCCATAGAGGCATGTCCTATACCACAATCTTTGCAGAGTGGTTGGAAAGTAGTGGGGTTACCACAATGAGGGCACTCTGTGATCCGGTCATTTTCTCCACAATCGTAGCACTTGATTGGTGCTTGATATGTGTTGGGACGTACTTGAATTGTATAAACTAGTATTAGACCCTCTACACCTTCTACATAGTACACCGGGTACTCTGCTTCATACTCAAATGGTGAGTCTACTTCCTCAGCTTGTAATTGATGTATTGGAACTGCTTAAACAGCTGGATTTGGTGCTCTTGGATACAGTCGTGGATTCATATTCCTGAGAAGTTGTGGGACTTTTGTCCAAACAGAAATAGGATTTAGCCTCGGAGCTGGGGGCGCTTGTCTAAGTGCCAGTTGCCTGTACACTGGCATGGGTGCCACTTAGTATTGTTGAGGTCAAGGCAGGTTGTTGCGCATGTTGAAGATGTAGCTGTTTTCATCATGGCCACCGACGACGTAGATATGGAACCACAACCTTGGCGGTGGATTTGCTTGTGTAGTGATCCTAGCTCTTAGGACCAGACACTCATTTGCTGTATGATTGGCCATGCAGTGTGGACACCAGACATTTTCTCACCGTGGATATGTTTGAGTTGGCGCAGCTGAGACAAGTGAAGTTTTTGTTCCATGGCCTGCATCATGTCTTCTTTCAGCTTCATGGTCATGGCCTCTAGGTGATCTTCATTTGATGTTTTTGCAGTGGACTTGGATTTTCCTTTTTTTGAGTGCTTATCTCATGCACTAGATTTGCCATCATCACTGCTAGTGTCAGAGTTGGTCATGCCATCCTCGATGTCAATGGTTGCCGCATGAGCAGCACTGAATGTTTCATAGCTACTAATCTTTTTCATATCCTTTCGGATTTTTTTTTAAATTCCTGCAACCAATGAACTAGGCCGTGACGTACTTTGCATCGGGGTGTGGGTCACATTTGGCGATTAATCTTTTCATCTTACCCAGATACGTGCGTACATCTTCTCAATGGCCTTGTTCGATCTTGCTTACTTGGAGAGCGGGATCATCTTGTAGCCACTCCATTTGAAAGTGCCTTTTGAATTATGCTTGAAACAGGTCCCATGTGACTTGCTTTTCCATTAGAAGGTCTAGTTACCATTCAGATGCTTCATCAGTTAAGGCCATGGGAAACCAAGCCACCTTGGTTTGATGGGATTGATCTCCACCTGCTCGGCATGGAGGATTACCAAAAAGCGAGCGAAGAAAAGCGAGCGAGGCCAAATAAGCGAGCGTGGACAAACAACAATGCAAGGTGTTATCTGTTTAATAATAGCCACATCATATTCAACCAGGACAGCCAATTACCACAATTTATGCTCCAAGAAAGCTTACCCACTCGCCTGCATCTTGGCTGGCATGTTTCCAAAAGTACATGTTCAAATCATGTTTCCTTTGCTGTGAAAAAGTAATGATAAAATAAAACATTGAATGCTTTCAATAATGAGAATAGTAACATATTACATTAACTGCTCTTCATGTTGTCAGAAGACACCTTTTTTCTAAAAGTTATTAACTTCATAGCACAAAAAGCATATGTCATACAAAAACAAATTAATATAAAAATTTGATGCTTCAAAATATCTTCCAACCCTTGGAATGATTGTACAAAATGTTTTTGTGTGCATTGCCAAAACATGGAAGCACACCTATGTATATCATCCGCTTCCAAAGGAAATATAAAAAAGGGACATCTAGGGTGCCTACTAAATGCTTGATGGGTTTCTTTCACCTTCAAAAAATACAACTTAGTGCAGCTTCATGCAAGGAAGCACACCTACATATATTATCCGATTCTGAAGGAAATGCAAAAAAAGGGCATCCAAGCCATACACTACATACTTGATGGGTTTCTTCTACCACCCAGAGCTTGAAACAATTCACCTTTTATCAATGCAGCCTGATGCATAAACTGATGCACCATTTCAGTTTAGCCCAAGACAACAATAAACACGAAGTATATGTGCTTGCAAGGCATGTAGGGACTTTTTCTTACTTCCCTTTTTGTAAAATCAAGGCATGTGCAACGTGGAAACTCTGAAATCAAGACACTATATGTTAGCCCCTTGGACATTGATCCTGTTGTACGAACATGGAATAGATGCACCTCATGTGGAATAATGATGTTCTCTCTCACCACCTCCCCATTTTTTGTAACTGCCTTGTGTATCCTTTCCTTGAAATCTTTATTCAACTTACTTCTCCATGAAACAAGCTTTCCATCACGATGAGAAGGGCGCACATGGCTAGGTGTATGGATTTGTTGTGCATAAGGAGGTCCCATCACACCAATAGGATCATCACTATTAAATACGAACCTTGCCCTTACAAGGGCACCCCTCTCATCTATAGTCATTGATGTCCCACTTGCAACCTTCCATACACCTGGGAGGCACCTCGAGAGACCCCAGGAACACCTTGAATGGATTTATCCACATTCCATGTATGGGTGACAGAAGTATTACAAAACCATACAAACTGCTCTATCACTCCATGAGAATGTTGCCTTCTTCCCTTATAACAAGGGGCTGGCACACCATAACTTGCACTTCTACCAAGTGAATTGATTAGTGCCCCATATCGTCTCTGACTCTCTACCAAGTAGCCAAAGCATGTGACAACGCTATGTGGTTCGGTTCTCCTAATTGCCCAATTGGCTTCATGAATATCTATCTCTCTACAAACCACGTCCTGTGATGGACTTTTAAAATCAAATTGTCTTCTTTTTCCTATCACTCTCCTTGTTGTCACTGTCATGTATTCTGGTCGATGACTATCATTTCCATGGACCGATGTTGAACATTTTGAACCCCTCTTTCTTCTTATGCTCACCGGTTCTGTTATTGGCCTATTCATCTCAGGAGATTGTATCCCAGCCTCTTCAATCACTGTGTGTGATAAATCCACAAGCCTATTTCTGTCCCCTTTACCAGATCCACTACCATCAAGTATTCTTCGCCGGAGAGCATCCAAATTTGGTCCTGTACCCAAGTGTCTTCCATTCATAAAGGCATTGTAGTGGGCACTCTGAAGGACACTCATTGCAAGATCTGCTACACAAGCATCATACAATGTTATGTGTTTTGCATATCCATGTGCTGCTCTCATGCTAGAATGTTTTGTCTCTGAAAGGTTCACTGTAGGAACAAATCCAGAGTGCTCTTCTTGCCGCAAGAACATTCCCCCCCACTGGTTGACTCTAACATCCCACCAAGCAAGCCACGTATGCAATGTTGGTAGCTCACCCTCCTTCACATGAGTCGGGGACCAATACAAATTCAATGTTTGTTTGCATTGGTCTGCAGAAGTTGAAGTTGTTGCCTCTCTCCACTTCCAACATAGAACTTTATTCTCCTCCTAAAATTGTGGCTTAATGCATCGTCTGGTGTGCTCAACCATGCTCATCTCCCAATGGAAAACACAAGTTCTTTCTCTACCATCCATCACATTTTCAGGTCCACCATTGTAAACAGTGCGGATAGCCAGCCAATTTGCTCCTGCTCCATCTGCCATGAATCCACGGAATTCAGGTTTTTTAAAACCATTCTTCTCCATTGTATTGTTCAGTAGTTCCCAGAATCTAACTTGAGCATGGTTATCCTCCACCTTGAATTCACATATTGCTATAGTTAATAGTTCCCTTATGAATGGGTCATACACATGAGCACCCATTGTTGACCATCCCCTCACTCGATGCACATGCTCAAAATGAACCCATTATGATCCCAAGCTTCCACTAGGCCGCATGCGATTCACTAGATCAACTCCTGATCCTGGACCAATGGTCGACATTTTGAAGATATGTGGTTGTTGTTCATCTTGCAATTGTTCAGGAAATAGGATACTTTGTAGGTATGGATATTTGCATCTCCTCTTTAAATCAAGTATTAAATCCATTCCACCATCCCCTCCTCTAGCCTCACTTCTTGCGCTCTGCACCACTCTCTGAAGCCTCCTTCTTTGGGTCATTGGTGTAATGGTTTCAAGCACTTCTTCGAACTTTTGATCATCTAGCGGCTCCACAACAACCCCATCCTTTGCTAGCATCATCTCCATCACAAGGTCTTGTGCCACAGACACCTCGATATTTTTGCAAGAGGAATTTCCATTCAACCTAGCACGCATTGAAATGAGATCCTCTACTTGCATTTCCTTTGCTGGACTTCTACCTTTTTCAACTGGATGGTCATGGAAACCCACATGCACTGCACATCTCGTTGTCTTCACTCGTTCATGGGGAAAGCAATAATATATAATAGCACTGCATAGGTAAACACACTCTGGTATTGCATCACAATGCTTGCGCACAAGTGACCCCAAGGCTGGATCAATGGGACCAGGTAGAGGAGGTCTCCTAAGCTTTCCTTTCCATTGTGTATCATTTAAAATTCCCATTCGTTCAAGGAAAGGACAATCCAAATTATAACATCTCAAATAACCCGAACATCTACTCATTCTCACAACACCATTGAAGCAGTCTTGCGAACATGTGGAATATTTTGTCCAAACATGACCATCAGCATTCTGTTCCATTCCAGACATTGGTGAACCCTTAGGCATAGGTGGAAGTTCAAAGACAATATATCCATCGTAAGTTAGAGGAAGCTCAGTAACCTTCTCCACTCGAACTGCAGATTTGAGCGCAACATGAAGAGAACTATTCAAAGGCATCCTCTCTATAAGTGAAACCACACTATTCAGTTCATGATTCATAAAGTCACCATGAGTACCTCTCTTATCGGACATGTGAACTCTTAAGGTAGATTGTTGGCCGCCACTAATCTTGAACCCTTTTTTACCATCCTCTAAGTTCACCAATGGAAGTACGATGGCAAGCTCATCTATTCCAATTTCTTGATGCAGCTCAATGTCCTCGTTCTCAATGTGAAAGTGTTCCTTAAGCTCCACCAATGAAACCTCCAGGAAAGGAGTGTCAAAACGAATGGTCAATGATTCGTGTTCTCCAAAGTGAATGAAAACTGAGAAAGGCATGATTCAAATGCTAGAGCCAAGATGTAGCACCAGACGACACCAACCAAAGAACAAGAGAAAAGCTAGCTACACAAAGGGTCCGAAAGCAGGGAGGCAAAAGAAGAAATGGCATAGATGTGTTGGAGACCGAAGAGAATGGAGCAAAGAGAAGTGTTGAAAGAGCCACTGAGAGGGATTATGGGAGAGAAGCAAGTTCATCTCTGTAAGTGTCAAATGCAAATGGATGTCATTGTTAGCATCCAAGGTGGTCATTTAACTACAGGTCTTTATTGAACGAATATGTGTTTATTAGCTACAACAAGATGCCTTCATGCATTTGAATGACGCCTCCATGCATTTCATTCAGTAAGGGTGTACATTTAATATAAATGAATAAAAAGAGAAGTAACTTTCAAATCTATATATTGGTATTGAAAGACTAAAATATCAAGAAAAAAATTAAAGATTTATAATTGCTATATTTTACTAGCAATAGTTAGAATGAGTAGTATCTTCAAATCCATATCTAAAATGAAAACTATCGAAATGTGTTTGTTTACTTCACATTTGCATGAACAAGCAACATTACTATTTCCATCATGAGTCATTACATGGTGTTCTCCTCACTATTACAAGGTGTTAGTTATGCGGTCTTCTCTTACCGTCTAATAATGACCAGGCCTGCAAAATCCCTTAAAAATCATTTCTCTAAAGGCTACGCCTGCAAAATCTGTCTAATAATGACCATCGCCTGCAAAATCATTACTACAAAATCGCCTGCAAAATTTGTCTAATAATGACCATCGTCTGCAAAAGGAAGGGCGTGGTGGGTTGTCTAGCCTTGAAGCGATTTTATCTCTCTTTCTCTCTAGCCTTGAAGCTTCCCCCAAATGCTCCTCACACTCCTCCAAATGTCCAAAAAAATTTATTTTCCTGCCCTCTCATCTTTTCACAGTTCAAAAGTTTAGCGATGTCGACTCCTTCCTTTCCGAGGTGCCTGCCATGACATCGAGCTGCTTGTGGCTTTCAACAAACTTCAACGACATCAACCTCCTTGCGGCCTTCAACAAACATCAACGGGCAAAGAGCTTTTGAGGTAAGTACTCTTTTCTCTTCAGAAATTCAACGACCATAGCCTAGGGAGGCAAGCGTAACGGCAAGAGTGCAAGCAAGAAAAAGATATGAAGCAAAGTGAGCCGAAAGAGATATGAAGCAAGGTGGCTCACTGTGGTAAAAGTTGGACTCCCTGGGGCAGCAAAAGAGGCAGCGCGTTGCTGCCCCAGGCAGTCCAACTGCCACCACAGCGAGCAAGGTTATCCAACTTCCTTCCTGGACTGCCTAGGGCAGCAAAAGAGGCAGCGCGTTAAACTGCCTAGGGCAGCAAAAGAGGCAGCGCATTAACGCGCTGCCTCTTTTGCTGCCCTAGGCAGTCCAGGAAGGAAGTTGGATAACCTTGCTCGCTGTGGTGGCAGTTGGACTGCCTGGGGGTTAACGCGCTGCCTCTTTTGCTGCCCCAGGCAGTCCAGGAAGAAAGTTGGATACCTCCAGAGCTCGAGGCTGGAAGCTTGATGGTGAGGTCGACAACGGGTTCAGAGGCAAGGAGATGGTGACGTCGATGACGGGTTCAGAGACTTGTTTGAAGAGGAGGAGCTCACGGGTGGTGAGGTTGAGGATGCACAAGTTAATGTGGAGTCTGGAGTCCGCACTACATAAGATGAGATTGCTCTCAGACCCCCTCGTTGTGTCCTGGATTTCCTTCTACATTCAGTCGCATAGTTTGAATTGTTTTCAGAAGAGATTGTTTTTCCTTATACAGTCTCAAAATACGTGAAGCCTCTGATTCTGCAACTGAAACGATAAGGTATGGAGCGGATTAAACACAGGGCACCAAAGCTCTTGGATCACTATCTCCAACTGGGCGCTTTTGCACTACCTACATTTTTGCACTCGCCTCGTTTTGAAACGAGGGAGAAGTGGGCTTTGTAGTACTTGGCTGAGACAGGATACCAGCAAAAGCATGTCTCTCATTCATCTTCTTCATGAATGGAAGGACAAGGAAAGAGGAGAAAAAGCAGGCATTTAGATAAGCAGCGAATTATTGAAGGCAGGAAGCTATTTAGGAGATTCCAACTACCAAGCCAGGAGATGGTGGCAAGGAAGAGGAAGAAGAAGAAGAGGGAGCTCACCGGTGAGCTCCCGCCTTTCCTCAACCTACAATGAATTGAGTACTCTGCAATTGTAGGTTGAGGAGGGTGAGGAGGAGCTCACGGGTGGTGAGGTTGCAGAAGAGGAGGAGCTCAAGGGTGGTGAGGTTGCAGAAGGTGAGGTGGCAGTTGGACTGCCTGGGGCAACAAAAGAGGCAGCGCGTTAACGCGCTGGGGTGGCAGTTGGACTGCCTGGGGCAACAAAAGAGGCAGCGCGTTAACGCGCTGCCTCTTTTGGTGCCCCAGGCAGTCCAGGAAGGCAGTCCAGGCAAGTGCGAGTGTTCGGACTGCAGCGCTCCTCCATCATTCGTGTGAACAAGAACATCCTCCCAGCAAGTGTTCGGACTGCAAGAGGGCTACGTCACCTCGGCCTGCCTTCAGCAAAATGTATATGATTGTGTTATAAGTACTAGTGTTTGGAAGGCACCCCATAGCTGTCATTATCTCGAACAATTCGAGAGCTTCATCTATCTTTCCCTCCTTCCCAAACCAATCGATGAAGATATTGAAAGTCCCAGTCTCGGGACTGCAGCCCTGCTCCATCATTCGAGAGAATGTAGAGAGAGCCATGTGGCCTTGGCCTGCCTTGAGCAGGCCAGATATGACTGTATTATAATTTATGGTGTGTGACTGGCAGCCCATGGAGGCCATTTGCTCCAACAATGCCATAGCTTCACTGATTCTCTTCACCTTGATATGGAGGAGGGCATTCAAGAGTGCGTTGTAAACAAACACATTGGGCTGGCAGTGGAAATCCTTCATGGACAAGAATACCTTCTCCGCGTCTCCGACCATGCTAACCCTTCCGAAGATCGCGACCAGGGAGGTGAAGAATCGGGGAGGAGGGTGGACTCGGGCCTTTTTCAAGGAATGGAGCGAGGAGAAGCCAGACAGCTTGGGGCTCATTTGCGGCGGAATGACAAGAGGGCAACGACATTCCCATGGGTCCCCAGTCATCTTTACAGGCCGAAAGTTCAAGGAATATGTACAAACCAAGGCGATTGATTGATGTGATGAGGATACCGTTCTTGCTCTCTTCCATCGTCAGGAGCTCAGCTGTGACATCCATCGGAGAAGCTTTCTACTTCTTTGAGAAGTTCTGATTATGGATTTACAAGAGCAAGAGCAGTTAGAGTACCCACTCTTGATGGTTTTGCTTGTTCATGGCGATAGAGGAGAACGATCGGTATGATGGCTTCTTGTCGCCCATATTCTTAAATCAAGAGTATAAAAGCTAGCTGATTGCTGCACTCTGATTGCTGCACTGGAGGATCCTAGTGAGCGTAACAGTGTCACGCACCTTGACATGAAGGAGCACGTTCTGGTTTGCTTCGATGAAGCTGCTTGTAGCTTCTCCATTCCCGTGTGGCATTCGTCCCAATATTCATCGTCCTCTTTGTAGCTGCCTGCAAGCCACGACTGATTCTGATCCTTGAACTTGTATGCAACTCGTATACAAGTCCAAAACTTACACAATGGTTCTGCTATGGAAAGCATCGCCGCTAAAGTTCAAGACGTATAGGACATCCGTACAGACGCGTTTGCACGAGCTTTGATACCAGAGACTCCTCAATTTTTTACAGCTTGTAACCTTGACGATTCGAGCTCTTCTAACTATGTGGCGCTGAATGAGAAAATGAACAAGGACTCCAGTGGATCTCATTGCAGATACACACCGGAGAGAAAATTGTCTGGCCATTGAAAAAACTTGTTCGGTTGTCGTATTGATGCAGCCCAAACAGATTCGGCTCCCCAACAGGCATTGTGATCTGCATCAGAAACGTATGTCAGTAGAATGAGCATCGGGACTCCCGTCCGCCCAATCCATATATATACACTGATCCATTACTCAAGGAGACAAAACTAGACTCGCCGTCTTGATCTTGGTTATTACAATCCAGAAAGCAGAGCCTTGAGTCCGTCTAGCTCTCGCAAAGCCATGCACGACGTGTGCAACCTAGCCAAGCAATTTGATTGGCAAAGAGAGACTCCTGTTAAAGCCTTCTTACAGCAACTCGTATGCAAGCCATAAATGCATGTAAGAGGCAAAACGTGCAAGTTAGTGAGTGTGTGTGTATAGTGCCGATCGAATAGAAACCAGATGAAATGTCCAGGAAGTTCACAAAGACAATTTAAGTGATGAAAAGCTTTCAGCAGCAAAACTAAAGCCTAGACTCTTGAATCTAAAGCTGCAGAACTGGAATTACAGTAGAGAGCTTCCATGGTTGCTCTCAAGAATCAGAGATGAGGTCAGAGTAAGAGGAACATCTGGAATGCTGTGCAGCAAAGCTTAGGCAACTCCAGCAGGTTCTCGGCTTTTGTGAGGAAGTTGTAATGATTCTGCACCCTCAGACCAAGCTTTCCCCAGCAAACGAGTCTCGACCACTGCATCCAGATTTTCAGTAATAGACTTGGCCACCTTCTTCTCCTCTTCGTCCTTGAGAAGATCCGATGGAGGAACAGCTTAAGCTCTAGAAAAGCAAGCATCGCAGAAATTGGGAGCCTCCATTCCTAGCATCCCCCTCAACCTCTCCAGAGGTAGAAATGCAAGAGAGTCTGCTCCTATAAACTGCCTCGTATCCTCCACATTCATTTTCATATAATGAATTGTAGGTTGAGGAGGGTGAGGAGGAGCTCACGGGTGGTGAGGTTGTAGAAGAGGAGGAGCTCAAGGGTGGTGAGGTTGCAGAAGGTGAGGTGGCAGTTGGACTGCCTGGGGCAGCAAAAGAGGCAGCGCGTTAACGCGCTGCCTCTTTTGCTCCCCAGGCAGTCCAGGAAGGCAGTCCAGGTAGTCCAGGAAGAAAGGAGCTCGAGGCTGGGAAGGAACGAGCTTCCTCGGCTTCCTCACTGCAGCAGCAGCTATGGCCATCCCCGCCGCCCTTTGGGCTTGCTCACTCCCTTTGCTCCTTCCCTGATCAAAGAAGAACGACTACTCCACCGCTGGGAGCTCTTCGGTCTCATCACCTGGAGGTACATCGATAGCAATTCCTTGCTCCGTTATGAAGCTCACCGATGTTTCAACGAGAGCATCGGTGAAGAGCATAGCAGAATTTGGATCTGAGCTTCTTTGTTTTGGCTTCAGTTGTGGGTAGAAATTAATGCAATAACTACATGCCGGGAGGCTCTTTCAGCCAACCCTGCCTTCTCTCTCGTAGCGCCTCTCCTTTTCTCGATACCTGCTTCATTGGCGTTTCCTTGAAAGATTGCATCGTTTCCCTCAAAGATCCCGATACCTTCTTCATTGACGTTTCCCTCAAAGATCCCGATACTTATAGCGTTATTATTACTTTGCAAGGGAGGGGAACTTGGACTGTCGGGGGTAGTAAAATAGGCAGCGCGTTAACGCGCTGCCTATTTTGGTCCCTCGGGCAGTCCAATAGTCCCCTCCTTGCATAGCGTTCAAAAGACCATGTGACCTATCCCTCCAAGAGTCCAATAGCATTCCAAAGACCATTAGACCTATACACCAAAGCATACTTGTAGACAAAAGATGAAATGGTCGAAGCAACCTTTTGTGATTATGAAAGAAAGTATTGATACATGGAGGATTGAGTAGAAAAGCTTTCATAAAAAGCCTTCATGAAAAGACAGCTTGAGATGCCAAAAAGGATAGCGCGTTAACGCGCTGTCCTTTTTTGCATCTCAAGGTGTCTTTTCATGAGGGTAAGGGGTAGGCATAGAAGTGCATATTTACCACTGCAATTCCATATATCCAAGTGTATAGATACCACTGCAAGTTGATACACTATGTGAATTAGAGATGAACCTTTTTCTTTTAGGACAGAAGTGGGTGAATGTTCCCTAAACCGGAAATCAATTGCATTGGTAGATACATGTATTTGTTTTTAGTTTTGGTTTTTATTGAAACGGTTTTGAGAACTATGATTGGAAAAATGCCTTGTTTTTTGTCTTTTCAGGATGACAGGAAAAAAAGGCAGAAAATGTCAAGTGGCACATTCTACAAAGGTGACAAGACAAGAGGAACAAAAGTAGATCACAATGTTGAATCATCAGTAGGTGGAATGGAAGAGCAAGAAAGTGTGGTGGGTCTAGAGGTTGAAGTATCATCAACTCAAAGAGATGAAGGTCCAAGAGTGGAGGAGGATGACTTGGATGATAGCGAAGTTCAGGTGGAAGGAGGAGGTGATGTGATTAGCAAATGTAGGATGCTTGATTCAGATCAGTGTCCTCGCATTCCCTTGTGTAGGTTGATACCTTATGCAAGAGTGAGAGGACTTCGTGATGATGTATCTTCACTCAAAAGTACATTTCAAGTGGAGGGCTATCTCCCAGAGAAAGGGTCTTTCATTGTATTTGTATGCAAGAGTGATGGAGAGGAGATAGTTGTGACAGATGATATGAGGAAGTGTTGGTCTCCCACCTGGAGAGAGGTGGATGGGGAGTTTGAGAAAGATGTGATGTCAAACACTGATTTTCATTTTATGTCGCAAAAGATGTTATTTGTTTGGGAGGGCAATCATAGGACCACTGCATGGATGAGTGTCATCAAGGAAATCTTTCCTACAAACAAGAAAAGAAATGTACGAGTGGTATGCACAATAATTGATCCACGGAAAATTAGTGAGATTGCTCTCTTGGCAGGGCTACAACGAATGAATTCGTAAGTACATGGACTCTTTGAATCTTCTCCACATTTGTGTTTTATGCTACTTTGCATTTATTGATTGGGTTTGTACTTTGCTGTTTGTTTTCTAGCATGAATGAACATGCCATTATCAAACCCAGTCTAAGGGACATACTCATAAATGCACACAACATTTGTGAGTGTGACTCTATGGTGTTTATGAGAACATTGTCTTCGAGTGAGATCAAATCAATAGAGAATTGGAGGGCTCAAGAGAGTAAAGGGAAGAAGCCATGGTTTCCATTGACAAGAGGTTATCTGGCAAGGCTTGTCTTCCAGGTAGAATGTTGCATTTGTATTGATGCTTACATCTTTATCACTCCTTTGCTTTCTCTAATTGGAACTTATGTATGTAGGTTGAGTACAATACAGAGCTTAAAAAAGCAATGGACAAAATATCTACAAAGCTACCTTTCGATCAAAGGGGAGAGGCGAAAGGAAAGCAGCGTACCATAATTCAAAAGAGAATTGCTGATAGGATGGGAAAGGTGTGAATTGAATTTTCTATACTTTGTTGCATTTATTTTGAAGTTAAGTGACTGACATGTCATCTTTGGATAGGTGTTGAATTGTATAGATCCTGATCTTGGAGAGGCTTGGTTGGAAAAGTTGTTTGCCTTGCGCTTTGATGGTACAGACTCTTGCGTGACATTGGAGAAGCTCCAACTCATTGCAAAGTCTGATTTGAGATTAGAAAAAAAAATATTTTCCTTTCTTTGTTAGAAGCCACTAAACCTATGCGAGACATGTACTTCATGCCTGTGGGCGACCTTGAGTACAGAGGGTGTGTTTCTTATACCAATACAAATCATCTTTCATGGTGTTTGTTTGTTTCTTGCCAATGGCATGACTCTTATTTTTTTATTATAAAATTGAGTCAACTTTTACTGTTTAGGTGGATTAGTAGAGAGATATTTTTGGAGAAGGTGGAGAGACAGTCATTGAAAGTGCTTGAAGATTTGAGGGTGATCACAACAATGGGCATGCCTTTGGATACCCCTAAGGATTACACATTGCAGCAATACATGGAGGATATAAAACTGGAGGGGAGAAAACATATGTTTGTGGTGCTAAGATCAAAGGAAACAAAGATGGAGAGCAAGGGTGGAAAAAAAGGAGATGGACTATCTGAGTTGGACATGGCTACCCATAGGGTGGTTTATAGGTATGTTGTCAATTCATTTGAAGGTTCATTTTTCATTTGTCTATGTTTCTGCTGTTGATTCATGTAATTACACAATCATTTATGGTTGTTCCACTTGATTTCTTGACCTTTTGATGGTTTGGGACATCCAATTTTTTTTTGTTTCTTGGTTGATAGATATCTCTCCCACTTGGCAATAGAGAAAAGGATCTCTGACATTCCAAATTTGTGCAAGAGTTGGGTGGAGATTGGTCATGCTGCATGCATGTATCCACGTGGCATGCACCGTCTCTCTCAATGGGAATTAGCACATTGTCCCTGGTGGATAGATTTCCCTAAAGGACAAGTACTGGTGCGAGAAAGAGACTTGTACAATACTTATGCTTCACAAAAAGCCAATGAAGCAAGTAAGGACAAAGTGGAGGGAAGCTCAAGGAGAGATAAGAAAGAGAAAGAGAAACAAGAACATCCTACAGAATAAGGTAAGGAAGATACAATATGATTGTTTGTTGATGTTGTCTTCAATTCGTTTTGACATTGCATTAATAAGTTTATGATTGTTCTCTTTCTAGATGAGGGACCATCTAGTCCTATGCGGCATGAAATAGATCACATAGAGAGTGCAGGTAAGGGTGTTGTTGTGTTCTACATATGTAGTTGTTCCTTTAACACTAGTTTTACTTGTAATTGATTTGCTTTTGCATATAGGTGGAGAATCAATCTCGGGACTTGTGAAGCAATACGTGTTCCATCGATCACAGTCACCTGACATTTCCTTGGCCCATGGCATCACACCTTTGTTTGCTTGTACAGTTGGAGATTACATTGCAATGGGCAAAGACTTTGCTGACTCTAAAAGAAATGATAAGTATGCTATTTTGCATGAGTTTTTTATTACAGTGGCTAGTCGAGATCAGGACTACAAGAGGATGGGTAAGAAGGTGAAGTGGGCTTCAGATTTTATATTGCTCGATTTTCCATCTGGCTATCCACTTGATGAGAGAGGATCCACTCCTACTTGGAATGTCTTGCTCGAGGACCATGTGCGGCATGGGCTTGCAGTTGCATCAGCTTCTTTGTCTGATAGTGGTTGGTTGGCATGCATATGTCCTTTGGCAGGTAAGGCACAATACCACAATTGACATTTCACATTTTGTGTTTCCATTCTACTAGTTTTAAATAAAATTAATTGCTTGCAGGACAATGTATTGGTTGGATGGAACGGTTTGCATATGTCCAGGGCTTGGAGGTTGTCAGACGTGTGATCATTCATGACAAGTTTCCATATGGATTTTGTAGAGAACATGATAAAAGTGTTAAGGTAAGCTACCATTACCATTCCATGCATTCTATGTTTGCATTCCATGATAAAAGTGTCTTTGACAAATGTCTCCTCATTAGTCCTATGCATGCTATGTTTGGAAGGATAAGTCCTATGCATGCTATGTTTGCCATCTTTCATGCTATAATGCTTGCTAGTTGAAGTCAATATGCTATACATGTTTTTCTCCATGTGGTTTCCAGATGCAATCTTCAGTATTAGCTCTAATACGTAGAGCAAAGAAGAATCCAACAGTTTTTTGGGAGGAGAGCTTTCCACTTTTCCAATAGCTTTTGATTGATCCACGTGAAGATGTCTGGACTCATCACATACCTCCCTCTGCAAGGACAATCGTGCCGATGTCTTCTCAGCTAGCACAAGGTGGACTAGAGAGGAGTAGTTTTTTTGTAGGTTGCATTATGTCTCTTCTCTGTGCTCCTAGAGGGCTGGTTCTAGAGATGGGTTGTGGTACAACCCCTCTTATGTGTGCTTGTCAGGCCATTGGCAGGCCTTGTTTTTCATTTGATTCAGACAACGGTATTGTGGCTAGCATTGTTGAGCCACTTGTGGTAGATCATTCTGGAAAACGGATCAGGTCAGAGCATGATGGAGAGGGGGAAGAAGAGAGAGTGGAACCTGTCACAAACCCCTTTGATGAGTAGTATGCTACTAGCCCTGAGTTTTTTTGTTGTATATTTTGAATGCTAAAATTGAGGACTTTGAAAGTGTTATTTAGCATCTCTATAATATGGTAGATAGTGAACATTTACGGGTGCCTTTGAATCAAGAAAGTACAAATTTTGATGCTTTGGATAGTGTTTGTGAGGCCTTGATCTAGCAATTGATTTTTTCTACTTTTTGTTGGTAGCGAATTGTCTTTTGTATAACACATAAGGATGGCAAGTTCTTCTTATTGGAAATTATTTTCATTGTTCCACTTTGACTTACTTTCCTTTGAAATGTATGTTTTGTTGTAGTTTGTTACCATGCTATGCAGAAAAAATGGCAAGATTCATGACAGCCGACAAGAGATATGATGAGTGCCAATTAGATAAACCACATGCGCGCAACTACTTTCTTGATGATGAATGTCAGGGGGATTAGAATATGGTTTAAAACACCATTTTGTTCATAGACTGATAATTGTTGTGGTGAACCATGGACACATTTGGAAAGTTTTGGTCTAGTGCATTTTGCAGGTGAAGTGGTATTTCAACAGTCATCTATGTTATGAGTTTGGTAATTAGTTTATGTTCTTCAAGTGAAAGATAGGGTGGATTGTAAGTCTGATTATTGGTATTCTTATTATGACAACATCTTGCTATAGTAAGTTTGGTCTCAAATTTGTTCTCATCGGAGGAATTGTAAAAAAACTCGCTCGCTTCATTGGGCCCGCTCGCTTTTTCTCGCTCGCTCTATTGACTACCTCCTCGGCATGCAGCCTGCAGAAAATGGGTTGGATCTCCCCTGCCATTATATTTGGGAAGTTCCAGCTTTCTTAAGGGGCACCTGCCTTGATTGTTGTTATTTCTTCGATTAAAGAATTTGTCAACCTCTGCATCGAGGTCGATATCCCCATCATTGTCGCGATGGCGTCCAGCCATGTTGTAGCATGGAGTTAAAGGGATTGCTTGAATTTCATGGGGGGATTCGGGGTAGAGGATTGTTGGGGGTGGTGGTTGCAGTGGAGTTGTATGCAGATTTGGCAAGCTTTGGAGTCAAAGGCGTTGGCCGAAATGTAGTTGCATGCAGATTGGGCAAGATTTGCAAAGGGTGTCTCTACCGCAAGTGCGAGTGTTGATGTTGTTTTATTTGGAAGGTTAGAGTTGTGTTAGTGTTGTGGGGACCATCATGGTAATAATGTGCCTACGATTGTCCCACATGTGTAGGGAAATGTGCCGGTGTAGATGGATCGTCAATCAGAGGTCACAGTGTAAAGATACGAGCGAATTAATGCGAAATGAGGCCCACACAGGGGCACAAATGAGTGAGTTCTAGAGATGCCAAAATGGTGTGCAATGGGCTGGAAAAATTCCCCATAGCGTGGTGTTTTTGTGTGTGAAATTTTGGTTCAAAGGGGGTCCAATTTGGGTCCCAAATGGGCGTGATACAAAGTATTGAAGTAGGGGTAAAATTGGCCTTTTGGGGGGGGGGTCTTGGTCTTAAGGTTGGTGTGAATGGACTTTAAGTCCAATTGAGGGATTTGAACCAAGTTAATTCCAGTTAGTCTAACTTGTCTATAACCTCCTCAATTATTGTAACTGGGTAGTTAGTTTAACTAACCTAACTACTTTCACCAATTACAGTGAGTCACTAACTGAAGGTTAGTTAAGCTAACCTAGCTATTAGTAACTAACCTAGGTTAAACCTAACTAGGGCTAGATTAGGTTCTTTTAATTAAAATTATTTAAATAAATATATATATAATTTAAATTTAAAAAAATTCGAGGGGGGGGCATTGTGTTACGGCCGACGGTAGGGGGGTGGTGGCTGGAGGGGAATGGGGAGGGAGGTGTGGAGTGGAGGGGAGGGGAGGGGGGCTGGTGAGGGGAGGGGGGAGGAGGTAGGCGGTGAGGAGGGTGTGGTGAGGGGTGGGGCGAGGTTGGTGCTGTGGCGAAAGGGAGGAGGTGGCGTGGAAGCGGGGTGAGCGAGCACTGCCGCTGGTGGCTCTGCCACCTTGGGCGAGCGCTGCATGCAAGCACCGTTGCCTTAGCAGCAAGGGCTTAAGCCCTTGCTTAATAGGTTAGTTTGTAGGTATTTCGAGCGACTGGCGGGGGGGTAGAGAGAGACAGAGAGAGAGGGGGGGAGGGAAAGAGAGAGAGAGAGGAGGAAAAGAGAGAGAGAGAGAGAGAGAGAGAGAGAGAGAGAGGGGGGGGGGGGGGCCAAGAGGGAAAGAGAGTGGTGGTGGAGGAGAAGGGGGGGAGGGGGTGGTGGTGGAGGGGGAGATGGAGGAGGGGGGTGGAGGAGATGGAAGGGGGGGTGGAGGCTGGAGAGGGGGGGATGGAGGAGGGGGGGTGTAGGAGATGGAAGGGAGGGGTGGAGGGTGGAGAGGGGGTGGAGGAGATGGAAGGGGGGGTGTAGGGTGGAGAGGGGGTGGTGGGGGTGGAGGGGGAAAAAGATGGGGGGGTGGAGATGGGGGGGGGGGTGTTGGAGGGTGGAGGGGGTGGTGGAGATGGAGGGGGGATGGGGGGAGGAATGAAGGGGGGTGGGGGGGGGGGGGGAGGGGAGGGTGAAGTGGAGGGGATGGTGGTAAAGGGGGGAATGGTGGAGGGGGAGGGGAAAAAAAGAAAAAACTTGACAGACGAAAAAGTTTAACAAAAATCCAAAGGGAGGAAGAGATGGTCACCTGAACGCTCTCCAAGTCTTTCTCGATGTAACGGGATTGTTGAGGACCAATGGTGGATGGGTAGGTTATCGCTGTGAGATGGGCTCGAAGTAACTTACCATGTGAGGATGGGAGTAGGGTAGTGGTCGATGGACAGGGAGGAGTGTCTTGCATAGGGCTCGGAATGGGGAAGAGGATGGAGGCGAGATGTGAAAGAAAAAGTATGAGAGGGATGGGTGCTCTTTTATAGGGAAGGAGGGGGAGCTATGGATTTAGTCAAACATATCACACCTTTGAATTTTTCCACTTTTAAGTAGTCAAATACATGTACAGCTTTGAATTTGTCCACGTTTGACTAGGGAGGTGGTTCTAATTTTTCTTTTGGGTTATGGCATTTAGAACCTTTGATCATTGATTGCCCATAAATTTTGGTGGTTGTGTCAAAATGTGCTTCCGTAAAAAGGAGAAATAATCAAAATTTCAAGCTCTACACTTTGACAACCATCACATGGTCTGATTTATTCTTTAAGGTGTTGTTTTTCTAGAAAACATGCATTTTCCTAAACCGGTAATGAAGAGTTTCAGCTAGGAATCATTTTTTAATTTTTTACTTGAGTTTGAAAAATTTTAGCTCTACTAGCTCTTGAGTGATATGTTCATGAAAGTTCAAAGTAGTTTGTTTTTTACACATACTTGCATATGTTTACTGTTACATTACTTGAGATGCTAGTCTCCCCAACAGCGGTACCAAATGTTGGCTCTTTCCCATGGCTTTTGCAAGAAGAGCAGGATATTCTCAATATGCAGGGTTCCAAGGCTTTTTGTCACCTATAGATATATCGGCATTGCCATTTGTAGTATATGTGTAGCTTAGGACCTCGAGTCGTGTTTTGGTGAGAGACGTAGGCTTAAGTGTGGTAAGCAAACATAGTGCATGCATGTGTAAAAGGAACGTGTATCATCATGGTTGACGTAATGAAGGCTTTCACCTTCATTGGGGGTTACATGGTTTAGGAGGAGTTTAAGGGTTAGAAGGAGGTTTCAGAGTTTAGAAGGAGGTTCTAAGGTTAGAAGGAGTTCCAAGGTTTAGAAGGAGGTTCTAGAGTTTAGAAGAGGTTCCAGGGTTAGAAGGAGGATCCAAGGTTTAGAGAGAGGTTCCAGAGTTTAGAAGAGGTTCCAAGGTTTAGGGTAGAGTACATGGTAGAGAACTCGTCTCCCTTGTAGATCATGGAGGTTAAGGGTTGAGGAACTAAGGGTTTGGGAAGAGCATAAGAGTGGGGGAGGAAGAAGGTGTAAGAGCATGGAGAAAGAAGAGAGAGGAGGGAGGAGGAGGAGGAGGAGGAGGAGGGAGAAGGAGAAGGAGGAGGAGGAGGAGAAAGGAGGAGGAGGAGGAGGAGGGAGGAGGAGAAGGAAGGAGGAGAGGGAGAGGACGGGTTGCAAGGTTGGAGGAGAGGGGAGGAGCAATTGCAAGGTTAGGACATGCTTTTGGACGTGGAGTGCAAGGAAGCATGGACACTTGAGACAATTGCTTGGAAGACCAAAGTAGAACGCAACACAATGCCCTAAATAGTTCGGGCTTCATTCCATTATGGGGTATTTATACAAGTTGGAGAGCTTCTCTCTCTGCATGTAGGAATTGTAAGACATTCTCTCTCTACATGTAGAACTTGCATACAGAAGTTGCATGTAGGAGTTGCAAGTTGCATGTAGGAGTTGCATGTAGAACTCACATGTAGAACATGCATGTAGGAATCACATGTAGGACTTGCATGTTACAATGCACCAATAAATACATTAATAAAGAAAGAGCACATCACAGACAATGATGCATATGCATATTCACAACAGAAACTTTTACAAAATAAATAAACATACATTTCTTCAGCTTGTCAACTAGATCTAAGAAACTTGGTCCTAGGTCATGGCGCCTCTTAGCCCCCTACCCTGTGAGTGCAGGAACCAGACACCACTTCCCGAACCAAGCCCTTCTTTGATGTTTGAAATCATAATACCACACTACATAAAGCATGCCAAACCAATTTCAACTTACTCTATAGAATGCACCAATAAATACATTAACAAAGAAAGAGCACATCACAGACAATGATGCATATGCATATTCACAATAGAAACTTTTACAAAATAAATAAGCATACATTTCTTCAGCTTGTCAACTAGATCTAAGAAACTTGGTCCTAGGTCGTGGTGCCTCTTAGCCCCCTGCCTTGTGAGCACAGGAACCAGACACCACTTCCCGAACCAAGTGCTTCTTTTACGAAATACATTAAAAAAGAAAGAGCACATCACAGACAATGATGCATATGCATATTCACAACAAAAACCAGACACCAAGCAAGCAACCAGACACCACTTCCTGAACCAAGCCCTTATATAAATCATGCCAAACCAATTTCAACTTACATTATACAAAGGACCAATAAATACATTAAAAAAGAAAGAGCACATCACATCATGCATACCAGACAATGATGCATATGCATATCCACAACAAAAACTTTTAAAAAATAAATAAGCATATTTTTATTCAGGTTGTCAGCTAGATCTAAGAAACTTGCCAAGTAGACAGAGAGAGCCTGAGAGGAAGATCAATAGTGGGATAATAAATAGTCGATCAATACCAAATGTGAAATACAAAGTCTAAATGCTAAATCTTTACGGTAATTTGAGATCCAAGGTCGGGGTTAACTTACCTGCCACCATCCAAGAGAAACTAAGTGTTAAAACATCATAGTTTCGATTGGGAAGATAGGTAATGCCTGCTTACCCCGGCTTGTTATTGCTTGTACTAGAGAACCAAACCACCATCCAGATTCAAAAGTTGAAGATGATAAATGTATAAAGTAATAAGTGTGTCAGAGTAGACATCATTATGCTTGTGCACGTGTATGCTTAACGGGTAACCCCATACTTACTATCATGAATAATTATGCTAAATGATTTATGAACCCTATGTTGGAGAAAGTCCTGCCATATACTTAATAATTAGTCTCAAAGTGTAAATTAAATAAACCTCAAAGCGTTAAAAAAGTTCTTAGAAAAAACTCCACCAAATTGGAGGAGGAATTTTCAAAACTTACATGTACCTAAGTAATACATTTATTTTATTTATATACATACATTAATATATATATATATATATACATATATATATATAATTTGTGTATGGAACAAACTTACAGTCTATCATCTACACAACCAATACAACCTAAACTTACACAACCTCTACTCTACAAGGCGAACTTCAACCAAAGTCTTAAATGTCAAAATAATGAAAGCTCATACATATACACATTCATAGTCATCAACCACTATGTAGAACAACCACTACTCTCTGATATTGTTAGATCAATACAACTGAAGTATGCAGCTAATTGAGAGTGAAAATATGCATTGTTTATATAAGATGATGGAGCTTACAAGCCCCAATACCGACTAATTGTGTGAAAATTGTACTACATAGTGAGGGCCAACATAATCTTCATAATTGAGCTCATCTTGACGTTCCTGAGTCGAGTCTGAGTCATCGCATACAAGCTACAACCTTTGACAGAGACTTGTCCTAATCAATAGCACCAAAACTGCATACAAGCTTTCAGGGGGAGCTAAGCACCTCTTGGCCGCCATCGCTAGTCCTGAGTGCTCAGTGCGACGTTGTCCAGTGGAAAAGTCACGTAAAGAGTAGGAGAAACTGAGAAGGGGTTTTTCCACGTTCCCATGCAAAATAAGAAGGAAATCCGCCTCGTAGGAGGGAATACGGATGCCATTAGTAGAAGGCAAGTGCTAGGGCATGCATGCCAGGAGCTCAAGGTAGAGCAAATGCAAGGAGCTACTGCATATGCTTGCTCATAAATGAAATTTCGGTATGGCTTGCCTCTACACTTTAAACTGCCTTGCTAAAAGAAAGCCAGAGATATGTAAATACCTCTCCCACAGTCCTGAGTGTTAGCTATTACCAAGCAGATGTTATAGATCAATAAACCAGTCCGTCAATGGGACAGCCACGAGTGGGAACCAGTGAGTATACACCTTAAAGACTAAAAACTGAAGCCTGTGAGACACATTCTTTAGGTTCATGAAAAATGCAATAGAGACCAGTACGTAAGAACAACCATATAGGAGCAATGCGCAAGACCATGAGCGAGACCAGAAATTTTTTAGCAAAGGACTTGCGCAAAAGGACCCAAGCTAAGAATTGAGGTTACCAAGAGATGCAACCAATTACATCTGAGCCAAAGTGTACTTATGTATGTGCCACAGTAAGCAGCTCGCTATCACCAAGTATGCTACAAATTTCCTCCTACCTCCCAATGATGAGCTCATTCATGAAAGCTAGCGTAGTAAGAGGTTGGAGTGGAGATTATTTCATGACTAAAATAATAATGCGATAGACGTCCACATTTTAGAGAGAACTGTAGATGGGTTTGCGTGATGTAGAAGTACGCTTGGATAAAGTTGTGACAATCATCGAACAAGTACTAGATCTCGGAGTTGAAGTACGACAAGGTCAAGGAAATATTAAGCCCATGCAGCAGGCTGCCAGAGAAGCAACTAAACATAGAAGAAAATAGAAATGGTATCCCTCGTGACGGTAGTCAGGAGTAGACCTTAGCGAGCCAAATCTGAATAGAGATATAGATGATCGTCAATAGCATAGGTAAAATAGAGCAAGCAAAATATGAGATCAAGACATAATACTATAGAATGGTAACACAGCCAAGGCTTTCCTCCTACGTACACTGAGGCTAACAAAGATGCATTCCAGAGAGAGATACATTCCAGACATATAAGTGGAACACAAAGGGATCAAGAAGATAAAAAATACATACCTGAGAATCCGCTATAGGATCGCATGAGCAAGGGAGGCATAGTGGTCCAAACACTAGTGCAAAGCAGCAGACAAACTTTCACGGAGAGTGGAAGATGGGGTATGGGATGCCAATTATTACAAAGCAGAAGAACATTCGCTTAGCATGGAGTAGGGTAGAGGGGACTGCACACAGCCAGCAGAGCAAGGTAGAGGGATGGAAGAGAATGCCAATACAAGAAGGCGGTGCAACCATACAGGGAGACAGAATATGTAGATAAGTCGTCAAAGATTTAGGGAGCACCGCCAAGAACATTAAATGGAATCTTATCCTTAAATCATAGGCACGTTGTTCGAACAACACACTATCAATCACACTATCCATTCCAATTGTAGCATGGGCCAACCTTGTGCCTTTGATTGCATAACCATTGTAAAAGCCAACAACGTTTGTATAAGATCTCAAGTCCATCTGGTTAGTCAATAAATGATTACTTTGAGATGTATAGTGCAAACTTGTAAACCAGTGTACCAAAACATCAGAGGTTTTCAAACTATTAGCCCAAATATACTTGAAGAGTCGAACAAAGAACCAATATCGTGGTTGTATGAAATTCATTGATAATTGAAAACACTAGAACCCCACCCTATAAGTAGAAAGACATAGCATTGTTATTGATTGGATGTTCATGAGTTTTGCCTCATAGACCCATGTAGTGGGTCTGTCTCAACAGTGACTCATGTGTCGTGGGGTAGTTGAAGATATTTCGATGGAGCTTCCACTCCTAGATACTCCTTGTGGGACCAATGCATACCACGAGCCGTCTGCAAGTGTAACTCAAGCAGCCTCTGGATTGTTGCAATGTGGTTTCACATGAGGAAGAGGGAAGGGGAAGAGGGGAGGGGAGAGGAAGAGGAGGGAGAAGGGAGGAGGGGGAAGGGAAGAGGAGAGGGAGGAAGGGGGATAGAGTGATAACCACAAAGGCACTACAATGGAAACAAGAGAACACCCAAAACACTCTCTTGGAAGAGAAGAGGGAGCTTGTATTCAAACTTGTGCAAACAACAATGAAGACCAAAGTCAAACATTTGGCCTTTTATACAAGTCACCTTTTGAAGGGAGGGCCAACCCTTTTCCTTTTTAGCACTCTCCCTCACTTTACAACCATGGGCTCTTGGGCTCGTAGGGTGCCAAGGCATATTGCTATTCTTACCGACTCTCCCTACTAGCAGAAATGGAACTTGTGTTAACCATATTAAAGCGCTTGGGACAAACCTAGTATTAGGAGGTGGTCCTAACCAATTTTTAAATAGCGCTTATGTTAGCCTCGCCACTCCTAGGATCGAGTGATTTGGGGCTCAAAATCCCTGAGCGCCCTCACACCTTCACCTGTTTGTGGTCATGCATGATACATGACTTAGTGCATATTCACTACTCTAGCTCTATTCATTAATTTAGTTGAATTTTTACCTACTTTTCGCAATCATAAACTGCAACTAAAGAAATACTTAAAATATCTAACAAGACACCTTCTACCAGGCCATTATAGAAATTTTCATTCTTTAATTTTAATTTGTGTCATTTTAATCATTTGATTCTTCTTGCTAAGAATCTACGTGTTGCTTATGTTTACCTATGTAGGTAGTGTCCTTCCATGTCCTTGTTGAAGATAGAAGCATGGAGAGATCCCTACTATATGACTTGATGAGGGGTAGACATAGTGCTGGTGATGGGCCTACCATAGGCTTAAGTTAGCCAAATGTACATTGGATATAAGGCCACGCATTGGTCTAGTTAAGGTATTGATTGAGTGTTGAATTCAATTTGTACTGTCTCGGATATATTGGCGACAATAGTACATTGCATTTACATTTTATGCAATACCAAACGGCTTCATGTTCAAATAGATAAAACCTCCACATTATTATCATCCTAGCAAGCATTAAATGTTAACACTAGATTGTACTTGATTGCACAAGTCTTCTTTTGGTGCTTAATTTTATAGATCTAGCCAAGATTTTAAATTGTATATATAATATGTAGGCGAAAGTTTCCAAATATATTTATTTATTATATAAAACTTTGGCGAATTTTCATGGACTTTATTTATAATTTTATAATCTTAAAGGCTAAACCTAGCTTTTTTTTAAATTTTAGTTTCAAATTGTGGCAAATATACTAAGCTTTTATTTTTATAAAAGCATACAAACTTTCACAAGCCATATAAAACTTTCGCTTATTAACGAAACTAACGCAAAAAAATCATCCATGTATGCCACCAAGACAATCAACATACATTGCTTCCAGATGTCTCTCTTAGATGCACTCTAGGATAATTGGTGGACAGAGGAGAAGAGAACAAAGCTCAAATACTACCAGGAATACATCAATCCCTCCTTTTGGTCTCTGTAGTATAAACAAGAAGATGCCTTTGCAAAGTCCTACATACACACACCCATCCCCCTTGTTTATTGCATAAACCTAGCATGGTTCCATACCCGATCACATACACTTGAAATAGAACGGGGTGGCTGGCATGTCGATTTGGCCTTTGCCTGCTAAAGGAGACCCCTCAAGGGCCAAATCAACAATATCCATTGGCATGTCGATATGGCCCTTGAGGGGTCCCCTTTAGGGGCAAGGGCCATATCGACATGCCAAATTTAGTCTAGTTGAGGGCATGGCATCCTAGGCACCTCTTGGATCATCATACAGGTGGCATTGGGGACTACAACAACAGCCCATGAGCAGGGCTCATGGTCCCTTATATAGGCCTAGACCAAGCCGACCAGATCAACCAAAAAAGGGCCGACCTAGCTAGGGCAATGAGCCGACTCCCACTCGAAAGAGGAGGTGTTTTGTGTCCTAGCCCTATAAAAGAGAGGAAACATACCATTTTAAGAAAACTAATTAGTGAAAGGAGGAGTTTGGAGAAGCAACATTCAAAAGGGTATGGATTGAGGAGACAAAGAGAAGCCTACAAACAAGGAGAAAACATAAAAACAATAAGTGTAGCTTTTATACTCTCCTCTTTCATGATTGTTTTTTATGTATACAAGGTGTGAATCCAATAAACTAAGCTCCACTGGATCAAGGAATGGGATGTGTCTTTCATAGTAATTTTGAGGAATGATTAGAATGAATTTGTAATAGTGAGTTGGAGTAAATGCCTATGTTCACAACCTAAATGTGGTTGCCATCAAGTGTTGAGCTCACTCTGAATAAGTCTCAAGTATGGCCTCAACTAGGGATGATCCCAAATGCACCCTAAATCAAGCATTGATCTCACTCAACTAGGGATGATCCCAAATGCACCCTAAAGATCTTGTATTGCATGATCTACCTTTGAAAGAGGGATTCAAATAGCAGTGGGTGTCCAAGATGCTACCATTTATGCTCCTTAGACCAAACCAAACTTGAACCCAATTCTTTGAATCAAAGAAAATCCTCAGAAGAAGAAAGAAACGGAGGTGGAAAGAAAGGTAAGGAGATGCAAAAGGGGAAAAGAACCCTTAACACTCAAATCCAAGAAATGCAAAGCTACTTAAAGCAACCAAGTAGTCTACTCTTAACTCTCCTTCAAGCTCTAAATTTTGAGGCTCTAAGCTGGAAAAAAAAGATTTGTTATAGTATTTTTTGTTGTAGCTCTTTCTCCCTTATCATGTGACTTGCAACTCCCTTTCCTCTTAAGCTCTCATTGCAAAGAAGGGATAACACTTGAAATCTATTCCATGAGCATCCCTATAAGTAAGGACCCTTAAAAGGAACAAGCACCATATTCTCCCCTTCTCCAAATGTAGCTACCATCACTTCAAGTGGGTAGTAAATATGTTGGATGATTCCTTTGTCATAGCCATTGATACGATTTATTCCATTTTTAAAGTACCAAGTTATGTCTCAGGTAGCTCTATTTTGCAATAATATTTCTTTCATAAATAATGTACCTTGACTTAACTTTGTTTGGAGGTTTTCAACTGACAAACATGGCATGATATTTAATGCAATTGAGACTAAGGGCAGTGATTATTTTGCCATATTGGCTACCTTTTCCATTCAACTTGTCCATTGTGACATTTGTCTTTTATTTGTAGAATATTTTTGCTGTAGATACATAGCTGCTAAAAATATGAAGGCCATTGTGTAGCTTTAATTCTTTGGTTTGTGCATGCCTCAAGTGTGGTCATGCATTAATGAAAATATCACAAAAGACACAACCACACATTTAAGAACAAGGTTGGAGTATCTTGCATAGGGGACTGAGCTGTGGCCATGGCATTTGAATCCAAAGGACATGAATATAATTTCATGTGAACCCATTCAGCTAGTCTTCTGCTCATCCCCTTCTCTAATCATGGTAAAAAAAACTCTAGAAGTACAACTAGCTTTCTACTATCTAGAGTCGTAGACCCCTTTCAGCTCATCAACAATTAATCCATCAACATATATGATGGAAATTGATTTCTACTTATGTGCCACATTAAATAAATAGGGATGATGCCCCAAATGAGTGCAGTGGGGCTTGGTACCTATAGTTATATTCCTATTTACATGCTCATATGACCAATGCTTACTGAGTGGAAAAGATTGCCATGTGAGTAGTGACAGATCATCCTTCTTGAGTTTGGTTTAGGGAAACCAACGAGACCACCACCCTTGGTTAGCACAATGAGTCCTATGTATGGGCTAGTTGTGTGTATATATATAGGCCATCCAAGTGTTTATTGGGCAGGGGTAGGACAAGAGAGCAAAGGCTAAAGGGCTATTAGGAAAGTGCCTAATAGGGTAGGGTAGGACAGCAGTACAAGGGTCAAAGGGATGGGGAATCGCCTAATAGTTTTAGTGTGCAGAGGCCCATTTTTGTAGACATGTAGGTGGCAAAAGAGCTAACGGCCCATTTTTGTAATCTTACATCAATCCCTACGAACACCTTCTTCCTAATAACTTACCCCTTAGCTTTTCTTTTTCTTTTTCTTATTCCTTCTTTGAATGGTCACAAGTACTCAACTCGGCTCACTCAAACCCTAAGGTGCTAGTTCCAGAAGAATCACTCATCCACACTTCCAACAAACATTCCCTAACAAGGAGCCACTACATCCCTCTACTGCAATGGACCCAAAAAAATTCATCCTAGTACTCTAGAAAGACTACTTTGCATGATCTTCATTGACAACACTCCAACAACCATGAACGTTGCATGATCTAGAGGAATGGATCGAGATCAAATGTGATTTGATGGACAGTGGCAAGTCTGTACAGCCAGGATTGTGTCTTGGAGCTAGATGGGCCCAAGAGGATGGTAAAAGAATGAGAAGAGAGAGTGGTATAAAGAGATTAGGGTTGGCCCTCCCTTCAAAAGTGACTTGTATAAAAGGCCATATGCTTGACTTTGGTCTTCATTGTTGTATGCACAAGTTTGGAACACACAAGTTTGGAATACAAGCTCCCTCTTCTCTTCCAAGAGTGTCTTTGTTGGGTGTTCTCTTGTTTCCCTTATAGTGCCTTTGTGTTTGCCACTCCATCCCCCTTTACTCTCTCCTTCCCTCCTCCTTCTCCCCTCTCTTCTCCCCTTCTTCCTCACTTCTCCCTTCTCTCCCTTCCCTCTTTCTCTCAGGGAAATACATTGCAACAATTCGGGAGCCACTTGAGTGACACATGCGGACAACTTGTGCTTTGCATTGCTCTCACAAGGAGTAGCTTGGAGTGGAGACTCCATCGGCGTTCCTTCAAGATCCCCACAACATGTGAGTCACCGTTGAGACCACCACAATGCGCTAGACGCTTGGGTGACACAAGCATGAGGCTTGTGCATACGAAGCTCCCATAAGGAGTTTCTCGAGAGTAGAGGCTTTGACGGCATTCTTCCAAGATCCCCACAACATGTGGGTCACCATCGTACTACACATTTTTGGCACCTTTGCTAGGGACTTATGTGTCAAGGGGATCTTGCTTCGAAGCCTCTACTCCCAAGCAACTCCTTGTGGGAGCATCGTATGCGCAAGCCTCATGCTTGTGTCACCCAATCATCTATTGAATTATGTGCAAGTAGCCATCTCCTCCTTTAAAGGTTATCATCGTGGTGAAGTTGGAAATGTTAAGTTACATGGCTCCCAAAGGCAATTACAAAGGCCTTTCAAAGGGGAGAGATTGTAAACACCACATAACAAAAGTTTTCCAATGGGTGTGATATTCATCTAAGTGGTAGTACTCTCCTCCTTTTATGGCTCTCATGATGAGAAGTTGGAAATTGTGTTGACGATTTGAAATGTTAATCTTCCTTTTTTTGAGTCCATATTTTTTATATCTCATTTGATATAATGTGGTCACATGGTATTGTTAAACTTTTACAAATTCGATCATGTAGTCATGGCAAACTTCTCCCAAGAGAGTCAAGCTAATGCAAGGGATACCTAGTAGTGGAAAGTGAGTTGGATTGCATTGGAATGATACAAGCTATCATGAAATTGAGCTTTGGAGAATTCACCATGTAATATACTAGATGTGGAATGGTTCAAAGTTTTGTGTACCCCAACTATAAGAAAACATTCAAGAATGCCTTTTTTTCCACACTCAATCAAAATTCGGCATGACCTTATAGATAAATTTTTGCTACCTCATCGTTGTGAATGATATGTACATTTTTGTACTATTCTTATTGGATAACTTGGACCATAAAGTTTGTGGATTGTGGATGCACCTAATAACATAACTTGTTCTCGGGTATGTTTTCAAGTGGATCACTTGGGCACAACATGGTGGTATGTGGTTCAAGTTGCACCAAGAGAGCAACATGTCTTTAAAGATGAGGACATTGAGAAAGAGATCCAAAATGTCACATAGATGGCATGGAAACAAGCATTGCCAATGCTCCTCCCCTACTTGATGAGCCACTAGCTATAAAACCTCCATAAGATACTGATAGTTTAATCTCTTAAGACCATTAGTTGAACCGAAATGTGAGGGATCTAGTATTTGATGCAGAGAACACCACATGTGATGTCGATGTGTTATTAGAGGATCATGTAGAAGATTTGTCTCATGATTCATAGAATTGACTATGCACATAGCTTGGATTGCAAATATAAGACTGTATGATATTTTCTCTATAAATCAAAGGGTTCCATATGTTTAGAAGCCTAGTTATGTGTTACAAATAGTGCATGGCATCTATGGAATGGATAGACTAAGATGACTAAAGGGATTTAAACCATAATATAATCCATTTGGATAAGCATATATATGCACCCCCTTTCCCTTAGATTGCTCAAATTGCAATAGTTTCAGCCCATGGGGATGAGGTCTACCTATATGAGGTAGCAACTTGTATATGAGAGCATAAGATTTTGGCTTTCACTTCGGGATCCCCATGCCACCCTCGCAAGGGCAAACAATTTGACCGCAAGGATTGGCATTCCAATTTTTTTCTTCCTTTAGGGAAAATGACCAAACAAAAGTTCATAGTTGCTTCATCTTTCAAATGTCTTTTAATTGGACCTACTCCAAGAGATGACTTAGTGTAGCACTACATGCAAACAATTACAGATAAGAGAGTTCATATATGATTGACTATGTCAAGGACCACAAGAGTGAGTAATGATACAGGATATGGCTAAAATTTGCATTAGCTTATTTGATACCTTGGCTAATAGGTTAAAGTGATTGTAGTAGTAGTGTCTTAGGAAAGTTTAAGCTCTAATCCACATTGTTTGAAAACTCAATTGATAAAAGTTTAGTTTACTCTAAAGACACATTAATGTAATCAAATTTTGAATCAGAAGTATCTTTGAAAATTACTGTAGTTTTCTTACCATGCTCTCTTGCTTTTTTATTCAATTAACATGAACAAATTATTGTAACCTAAATTTGTTCCTCTCTAAAAGACATTCATTGTAAGATAATGAAACTTTTGCCCTATATTTCATCATTACATTTGTAAAGAGACTTCTTGTGACCTTCCTCACGCTTTAGTTTCTTCATATTAGTGGCATAAGCTCACTATTTTTCTTCAAGGATTTGTATTTTGGCATATATGCTAGCATATCTTATCACGTAGCAATCAATTGACATCATATGGCATGTTATATTGGTAATATAACTTCAGTATTATAAGGGGGCATCATGCCACATGCCAAAGTATGCTTGCTATCCTTCAAATCAAGATCACAAGAATCCGTTCCACAAGGCCTTCCCTTACAGGTGTGGACATGCCGACATGTTATATTGCATTTTTAGTATGAAGCCGCATGTCGATTATTTTGTTGATGAACTTCATGCTTTGTTTCTCTACATAATACTTATCTTCATTAATTTCACTTGTTTGTTGATCATCAAATTCTTGAAAGCAGAAGCCATTCTTAATAAACAAAATCACATAGTTGGCATGGCTCCCTAAAAATCCATGCTAAGGATCCAATCAACATAAGCTACTTATTTAAAAGCTAGCATATGCTCTTCTTTTGCTCTTTTGGCAATCTAAGGCCAACAAGCATACATTTGGATATAAACTCAAGAAGAAACAAAAAACAAAGTGTATGGCCATCAATTGAATTTTTTTCCTCACCTTCCCACCATGATCACATATTGGATTTTTATTTTTGCCAATTGTGAGTGTACTTCACATCTGGTGATGTAGAGCTATGAGCAAGCACAAGGTAAAACATTACAAAATATTAGTAGCAATTTTCTTACTCCCTTCCACACTAGTACATTGATTTACATTTTGGCACCATCTGGGTCTTGTCTATGGGTTGTAAGGTGGGCCATAGGCAACATTGCCTAATCCCATTTATTTCATAGTCTTGAGAACCTACCAACCTAACTAAGTATCACCAATGAATATCATATTTCATCTTTCTCAATGTTGCCTTTTTTGTAGAAGCAAGTTCATTCCCTTTTGTGCTAAAAATAAAAAGATGCCCCACATGTTTTTACGAAAGATTTGCACTAGAAAATTTTCTAATGCAAAGTATTTAAAAGGAAAGCCATATGAAGATATATAAACCTTTGCTTAGAGTAACATGAATAGTTATTGAGGCTTAGGAAATTTTCCAAACGAGGGTCTTTGAAAAGTTAGTACTACCGACCATGAAAAGTGCCTAGGTCTCCAATGTTTATACATCTTAGTAACTACCTAGTGATATGTCGCATTGGCACTAATGATTATCAACCCTCTCTATATGTCAAGTAAAATTATTATACTTTTATGTAACACCTCACTCAAATGTCAAATAACCAAAATGTTGATTTAACTTCAACAAAATGAGTTAGGATGCAACGCCACAATATATTGTTAAGTTTAATGGGCCACTAATGCAAGGAGCAAGGTTTTATCTATGTACTATTTGGTAGTATGATGTACCTAAGGAGATAAGCTACAACGAGGGCACTAATACACATTTTCAGGTCAATAACACAATGTTGACTTACCATCCATTTTGTTATTAAAACTTTGGCATTGATGCTACACATAAGGACCCATTTCATAAAAAGTTGACTTACCATCCATTGTGTTATTAAAACTTTGGCATTGATGCTACACATAAGGACCCATTTCATAAAAAGTCTATTCCCTCGAAAGGATCTATTTCATTAAAAGATTATTTCCTATTATGTGCCTTGCTTTTCCTAAGCATAATACAAAGAAACAAAATAGAATGATATTTAAGGCTCAAGCTTGCTTACGCATGGACCAAATGACACCAACATTGGTCACAAGTGGGGGACTTGCCTCATATAAGACGTATGACACCACTACTATTTTCTCCATAAAATATAAAAGAGAATACACATCCTTTCACACCCTTGGATAGGGTCTTGTGAGGTTGATATTTTCTATAAAACCAAGGTCAACAAGAATGATAATTTCCTTATAAAAATATGATTGTCTCTTTGGTTTTTTTAAAAACAAAGTTGGAAAAGTAAGGCAAGTGGTCACATTTCCTCGTGCTAAAAGTTGTTAAAACAATGCTACTTATTAATTTTGTACGTGGGTTGAACTTAGATGATTAGGGCATGAATTCATGTAGTGATAGGTCGAATATATACAAATATTATAAAGACCAAGGTAGCGCTATTGTATAACATTAAGTTTTCTTAAACAAGATAAGGTTAATATGAGCTACCAACTTGATTCCTCTAATAGTTTGGGTTCTTAGGCCTTTGTTTTTTGTCATTTTTTCTTATACTTTTTGATACGTTGATTTAGGGCTTTTCTCCATGCGCTATGTGCATTTAATTATTTGCTACAGGTTCTTAAGAGTGGTTTCTTCCAGTTTTATGGAGTTTATTTTTCATTGTAACATTTTTAATTATAAGCAAGAAGTATTCTTTGGTCTTTATTCTTTTTTCAAGGTGTCTATTTTTAAATAGCTTATCATTTCCTAAATTCAAAATCCAATGTTGACCCACTTTTTTATGTTCTAAGGATGAGCTTGTCATAGTATGGGTGACGTGCATGATGAGGAGTGCCTTGGAGAACACTTTATTGTAAACATGCATGGTTAGAAATATCTTGAACATTCATAGAGCTAGATGGGTCAAGAGACAAGGAATTGTACCTAACGGTGCTACACTAGAAATTAGCTTTACAAGGGGAATCAAACTTTGGCGATAAGATGCCTTGAAGGATGGAGAATCTTATGATAGGGGTTTAGAGTATAGACAGTGAAGTAGCTTTTGACACGAGGGATGGAGGTGGATTGGTGTCATCTTGGGTGCAATAGGGTTCACGAAGGTTCACGAAACGCGGAGATGAAGGATAGGCAAGGAAATGGGGAGTTAAGAGAGATGTTTATCTGGTCAATGTGCACCACAAATAGGGGTTTAGAGTATAGACAATGAAGTAGCTTTTGACACGAGGGATGGAGGTGGATTGATGTGTCATCTTGGGTGCAATAGGGTTCACGAAGGTTCACGAAACTTGGAGATGAGGGATAGGCAAGGAAATGGGGAGTTAAGAGAGATGTTCATCTGGTCAATGTGCACCACAAAAAGCCGGAAAGTATGTAGACATGCAAGAGAGAATATGAACATTACATAGCTTCTAAACTCTACAAAGTTCTAGGGGGAAAAGATGCAAGTTGAAAAGTTGCCTGTTTCATCTATAAGAGTGAGAGAGTGTGCACACTATTTCACAATTGCCCTGATGGCTACAACATTCATGCACCCATATAGAAAGTTGTATCGGCCTATTGGTTGCAGCATGTGGAGCAAAAATCAACCACTTGGGTGGTTTGCTGAACGAAAATATTTTTTGCCGACATGCCCATCGACCTATTATTTTGTACCACTTCCTGCCCATGTCCCTGTTCCTTTTGCCCGTTGTGAGAGCTTGTGAAAGATGTTGCGGAGTAGCGGTGCCAACTGTTGTGGGGGTTTGGGCACGATGCCCACTTGAGTGCAGGGTTAACGTTTATATGTTCTAAGAGCGCATTCCTGTGAAGGTTAGAGGGATTTTTGCATGCAAAATCAGATGTAGTGTGGGAACATGAAGTGAATTTCAGCTGTTAAGATTTTTTAATAGCAAGAGGGATATTTCTGCGGAAATGGAAAGTTTTGTTTGGTTGCAATGTCGTGGAAGTGGTGGAGTACCGAATTCTGTTTACACACTTGGCCCACCGTGGGCATGCCCAAGGTTCATGGACGGGCAAGATTGCCCGCCCATCGGCCGCCCACGGTGGAGATGCAATAAATGAAGGATGGGCGGGCTTGGGGGCCCATTGTGTCTAAACACCCTTATTGTCAAGGATTTCTCCGATGTTAATGGGCAGTCTTGGAAAGATGGCGAGTTCTGCATTTTCAGTTCACCGAAACATACTCAATGCAGATTACGCCCGCCCACTCGGGCATGCTGACGGAACGGCGAATCTTGGTGGGTGATCGTTGGTTTGGCAAGAGGGGTTCAAATGGGAGCATGCTTGCGATGACACGTCAGCAAGGAGTTAAGGTTCTTCTCAGGAGAGGTCAAGGGCTAGCACGAGGAAAGGATATCTCGTGTGTGTGCCAAGGTCGGTGTAAAAAAGCCAAAAGGCGTAAGAGGCGTGTTCACATGGGACTTCGTAAAGATTCTAGTGGTGTGAAGGAACCCTCCAATGGAGGACACGGAGCTTCCTCCCTTTTCATCCTCCCCGTCTTTTTTTCTCTGAGGTTATCGTGTTGCTTGGCGTCGCACTGTGCGGCGACCTTGTCGCATCAATTTCTCTGCGATTTCTCATCCCCAATCGGTTTTTCCCTCTTCAACACTCCTCAATCCTCCTCCTTTCTCATTCCCTTCCGCTCCATTTGTCTTTGCTTCGTCCCTGACTTTCTTTTCCGCTCCAGCCGAACGTCTACACTCCAAAAGGCGTTCCGCGGGCCGAAAGATCCCGGGACGAGGCGGGGTTTGCTCAGGAAGTGCAGATTTTAGGGGAAATTGAGCTGCAG
Source organism: Dipteris shenzhenensis (assembly GCF_047967505.1). Classification (NCBI taxonomy): domain Eukaryota; kingdom Viridiplantae; phylum Streptophyta; class Polypodiopsida; order Gleicheniales; family Dipteridaceae; genus Dipteris; species Dipteris shenzhenensis. Next base: position 27,099,140 of record NC_141624.1, on the reverse strand, counting down.
GGGGACGAGATTTAGATCACTATGCTGACAGGTGTGACTTGAATATAGAGGAATGAGATGAATCGCAGAGGCGCTTGGCTGGACGACCACAGCGGAGGAGGAAGACGAACGTCAAGAAAGGATAAGTGTCGATAGTTGAGAGAAAGCAAAGACTAGTACTGAATTGAATCTGGCCGGGGTAGAAGCAGGGGGGATTTTCGTGAAACTTCCTTGATTGTGTTTGCAAACAAATGAATCCATGGGTCTGGATGGTTCACATAACAGCAATGCACCTCCACCTTTCCTCACGAAGACCTATGATATGGTGGACGATCCTGCTACGGATGCAGTTGTGTCTTGGAGCAGCAGCAACAATAGCTTTGTCGTGTGGAATCCGCCAGATTTTGCCCGAGATTTGCTCCCGCAGTATTTCAAGCACAACAATTTCTCGAGCTTTGTCAGGCAGCTCAACACTTACGTATGCTACCGCCTTCTTTTGCTCTCTGTCCTATCTGAGTAGCACTTGATTTTCGTGGGGAACTAGCAGGTCTTTAAGTCGATTTATCTTTCCTGATACAACGATATGTGCTCAGCTCAGCTTTCTTGGCACGCTTACAACGAAAATTTGGGTGTGCTTGTTGATGATTTGCACAGGGTTTTCGGAAAATCGATCCCGATCGCTGGGAGTTTGCAAACGAAGGATTTATAAAAGGTGATAAGGATTCACTAAAGAATATTCATCGGCGGAAGCCGTCATCCCATGCCGCTCACGGACAGCAGCAAAATGCGTACCAACAGACGCAGCAACCGCCACAGCAGGCATCTACCTCGTCTTCTGAATGTGTTGAAGTAGGAACCTTTGCTCTTGAGGAGGAGATAACAAGGCTCAAGCACGACAAAAGCATTCTTATGATGGAATTGATGAGGTTGCGCCAACAACAGCAAACTACAGAGTTTGAGTTGCAGGACTTGGGGCAACGGCTTCAAGCTGTGGAGGAACGCCAGCGACAGATGATGGCGTTTTTAGCAAGAGCTATGCAAAGTCCAGGGTTTTTGGCTCAGCTAGTGCAACAAACCGACAGCAATATGCGCTTAGCAGCGTTCAATAAGAAACGAAGATTGCCTAACCAAGAAGTTCCTGTTGCGTCAGGAGAGTCTGGAGCTGACGATGGACAAATTGTACAGTATCAACCAGGGGGTGACGATATGTCCGATGTTCAGGCTATCAGTTCAGAAGCCATGTCCAATGTCGAGGTGTCCCCTAGTGCCTTTGAAGGATTTTTGAGACAGCTTGCGCTTGCCTCCGGGAATCAAGTAGATGGTAGTAGTCCTGTAAGCCGTAGCTCTGGTGTGACTCTTACGGAGATGCATACTTCTGTTCGTGTCCCTGATGCTCCACACACTGATGTATCTGGCCAATCTGCCATTGATTTCATGAATTCTAGGCCAGCAATTAACAGTATTGACTCGGAAAATGAGACTATCAGAAATGATGTTGAGGCTCCTGACATTTTGGGGGGAAAGGAATGTGGAAAAGCTAAGGCTGATTCAATGGAATTGGATCTTAACGTTAGCAATAAGCCTGAGCCTCAACCAGCGGCTCCTCAGTCTTCACATGGGAAAGCCACAAATAAGCAGGGTCTTCTTCCTGGAGCAAATGATGTCTTTTGGGAACACTTTCTTACTGAAAGTCCTCATTCCACAGACACAGAAGCAGAGCTTGGAACAGATGATCCGGATGATGGGACAAGTCTATCTGACTGAATTCTTGCCAAACATATCACCAGTTCTTGAGCTTTCTTATAGGGCAGATAGTAGCTGTACCTCTAACCTAAGCCTTGTAGACATTTACTGCTAGAGAAATCATTTTAATTTGAGTAGGGAAGGCTTGCTATTGTATTACATGAAGGAGCAGCTGAGTTACGCTCATTTCAAACTTCAATCCGAGACAGCTGTATATACCTTCAAAGTCAAAAATGAAGAATTTCTGCTTCTGCTTGTTTAGTCTTTTGGTTAAGCCAGGTTTATATGCAGCAATTCTAAACAGGTGCCTCCTTTTGGTGAGGCTCTATCTCTCTCTCTCTCTCTCTCTCTCTGTGTCTCAGCACTTGATTTAGGAAGGCTGTTGGATTCTGTTTGCAACTAAAGCAAAGCTCTCGCTCTCATGATCACAATGCTGCAGTCTGATTATCAAGTGATTAATGAAGCCAATAGGTTTTTAGAGTCCTAAATTACCGGGGGGGACTACTGAATTGACACATGGGAGCTCAAGGACGTGCCAACATCATCCCACTCCAAGTGCCACCTTATCCACCCTTTGGGCAGCTAGGGTAGCCCCTGTAGGTTGGCTGGCCCTGCATGACTTAGTCAGCCACTCCTAGGCAAAGTGTTTTCTTGGGAACAGGGGAAGCAGGTGGTTTAGGGGAGGGGGGGTTGCGTTGTTGGGGCTACGGCCTGTTAAACCTCCCACAGGATCCCCTATTTCACTTATTCCAGCCTGACAACTGATACAGCAACACATGTCATTAGGGAGAACCTAGTTGTAACAAGCATGGACACTACCTAACTTCTCTCACACTAAAACAGAAACAGAAGTGGAAACAATGTAGAAATATGAAAGAGTTCAACATGGGGCTAGGACGTCCCCCAAGTACTACATGACCTATGCTGAAGATGGATAATACCCTGATGGTGGACACAGCAGCCCCTTCAGGATTTTATTGGTCAGCAAGCAGTTGTGTACGGAGCAGGTAGCCGGGTTTTATGAACAACATTGGTCTTTTGCAGATGCTGATATTGTCGTACTTTCTTTCTTTCTTCTGCTTTGGCCAGCCCTCAGACAGAGCTGCTAGTCTTGTACAGGAAACATAAAGAACTATAGTCAAGAGACAGGTAAAGCTGGAAACAACACGAACTACAGTCAAAAGATGATCTAGGTGTTTTAAGTCAAGATTTAGCAACTGCTAAGGCTTTTTTGTTTTGTTTTGAGAGCCGGCATTTTCTTTGTGAGGCACTTACACTCACCAGACATCTCATGGAGATCTCTTTCCCCCAGGTTTTCTTAATTGAAAAGACAGCTTGCTAGTGACAGGATGCAGAACAGTGATTCAATGTCCAATCACGTCACTAAGATCCAGGATCTCAATTGCTGAATAATGATGAGGTAATACCTGACAGCCAGCTTGTGTCCAACTAGTTTGAATGCATTACCAGTCTTATATGTCTTGCCATACTTCTCTAGATCTGTCCATGAGGGGTAGTGCAGTTCCGCTTACTTGTAAAAGCTAGCGGGACTGCTATTGCAGAAAGAAGGCCTTGTTTGCAAAGGACGAGAACAAGCCCCATTTTGGTGGCCATTAGTCCAAGACTTCTTCAGCTCAGCCTGTAAAGAAAAGGTCAGATAATGCAAGTCAGCACAAAAAGAAGGGTAATTGGCGTTACTGTAAGAAGCCTGGACATATATCAATGAATGCAAGAAGAGGTTGGAGAAAGAAAATAAAAAGAAAGCTGGAATGGCACCTTCAGATTCGAGTGCCTTACATGCAAACACGGATAGTGCTTGAGCAAACTATGTGGCTGAATAATTGGTCCTTGGTCAGCAGTTATGATTGCCAACCATGAGTTATCTCACTTGGTGTGCTTTAGCTGTAGTCTGCTATATTGACAGTGGGCTTCCTGACAGATCACTAAAGAACAAATTACGGCATGCTCTAGTTGGCAAGAGTGTCTTGTGCCATGAATTCTTCATACCCTATGAAATTGGGAGACGAGGGTATGCTACCATTTTTCGTGCATTGTCAGGGATAGAGAAAAGGATAATCAGGTAGTCACTACAGGCATTTATACAAGCAAGACAAACATGACAGCAATGAGGCCTAAGTTACTTCAGCAATAGAAAATGCAGAACTATGGCATGCAAGTTTTGGTGATGTGAACTATGGAAGCTCATAGTTATTGCAGAGACATGGGGATGGTATTGAAAATGGCTTCTTTGGAGACTAATGCCTTTCCAAGAGATGAATCAATTAGAGTTGAAAGACAATTGCAGCTCATACATAGTGATGTATTGGGGTCCTATGAGGACGCCATTTGAAACCGGCCTCTAATCAATCAGAGGGCAGTGGAACTAAACCTTTAATCACTTCAGCACTTATTTACAGCTCACAAAGCATATATCACAAGCATTAACCATTGCATGATCACCATTTGGCATTTACCCATTTGTTCACAAACAAAACCACTAAAAAAGGGATGTAGGCTAGAATGCCCCTGCTCAACAAACATAGACAAGTGCACCCAATTGGCCCCAAACACCGTGGCGCCCCTTTTGGTATTTCTTTATATTTCACAGTGAAATGATTACAAGTTACATCTGGGAGATCTTCCTTGCAACTGAGCACACAGCCCCAATTCACTGAGCTTTCGCAAGGCTTTCAAGCATAGAATACCATCACATAAGTGTACTTAATCCATAGGCTCAATCCAAAGGCATTCTATTTTCCGAGTGCAATTCCATTACACCCCAGCTGCACTCTCTTTGAGTGGTTTCCAGATGGCATTCACAAAGCTTTTTAAAAGCTCCAAAATAAAATCAGCAAAGTACCCAACCAAAGAATGACTCATGTAGCACTGTCTGGGCACCTGTGAACCTAGAAAGAGGCGGCACACGAGGCCAACCAATAGCTCTTGGCAAAAAGAAATTGCAACAGTAAAATCACAACTCACTAAGCCTTGAAAACTCGAACCAAGTTCTCAATCGCCAAGAGGACTTAGTAGCCAATGCCCAATTGCATTCTCAGCCAAAGAGTGCAAAGGCATAAAGAAAGAGCATTTACAAGAGCCGACCAACAAGAATTCCACTGAAAAATGCAAAAAGAAGCACTTCTATCGTGAAGAAGTGGGAGTTCTTGGGCTCAAAAGAAGCGTGTTTCAGAGAGGAATGCATTGAGAAGGTTTTGGAGAAGTTTCATCGTCGAAAAGTCCTCCAAAACTGAGAAAAACCAGTCAACCAGCACGTGGGACCGCTCGAAATTCAACAGAAAGCTGAAGTTTTACAAGAGGAGAGGCCTAGGAGGTTGTAGAAGCAAAAAGGTCCAGAAAAAGCCACTTTTGCAAATTCAACCAGCAAAAGAAGTGCTCAACTCTGCCCATTCTACCAAACGCACGGAGGGAAAAGCATATCATTGCGAAGGGGAGGCAGAGGGGAAGCCATCAAGCCAAATGGAAGTCGAGGAATCCAAACGGGTCAGGAGTTATGAAGAAAAACAGAATTCAGCTGAAGGAGGCTGAAAAACCAGTCCAAAATCTCAACAAAGGGAGAAGATGAGAGAGAAAACTACACGTGAAGTTTAGAAGGCCCAGGAAGGTCTTGGAATGGCAAAGGAGCATGTAGAAGGCACTAGAGCCACCTGGAACTCTAGGGGGACCACTGAAGGTACATGGCTCTCTAGGGGGCCCATTAAAAATGCCACATCATCATTTTCAAAAAACCACTCTTTTAATTCCTTGGAATGCCTTTGGGCCTAGGGATTAATTGCGCTTATGTGCTATTAAGCCCACGCTTGGACTTTTAAAACCAAAGTTGTCACAGTCTTGTAATACATTAAAGTTCTTAGAATTTCATGCCCCCGTGACATACCCCTCTCTTGAAACAGCAAACCACAGTTTGCTGTCCCAAAACACAAGAGCGAGCATGAAATATACCATGAAAGAGTATACAAGAAAGCCGCAGCTATAGTATACAAAGACGGTTAGGAGAGGCATGCATCCATCCATATACACTGTTCAAAATCTATGTGATCCTCAGTGATCAATAGTCAAAATACATCAATATCATGAAGTCTCACAGCAGAAATACAGTCTGCTCAGTATCTCGGATGAAACATATAGTGTCATCAAGCGACCTCATGAAATCACGGTGAGCCCGTCTGTACTGAGGGAGTGGAGGTGCTACCCCCCTCTCGAACACCAGGTAATGCTCCAGATGCTTACTCTTTTGAACTACCTGTAGGAGCTTGGACTATAGTCGGCTCTAGCTGGAAAGCATCAAGGTAAAGCTACAATATCCCAGATAAATTTGCTAGTTCATCTTCCTCCATCCATTTCGCATCAAGTGATGGGTAATTTTGAAATTTTACCAAGTAGCGACGAATAACTTTACCCTTGAGCTTTCTATCTCTATGTGCCAGAATCTGCTCTGGGACCAAAAGCTCATCATGTTCTTCCACTTCAGGCTGTACCTCACATTAGGTAAATCCTCAGGAACATCTCCATGATATTGCTTTAACAAGCTCACATGAAAGGCATTATGTATCTTCCAATGTGGAGCCAACTTCAACCTGTAAGCTACCTCGTTTATCTTTTCAGAAACCTGGAAAGGACCATAGTAACACATGTTCGGCTTTGTGTACAACCTTTCCTTGCCTTTCTTATTTTTCAGCCTTGCCTTCTGAAAACATAAACCAATCACCTTCTGTGAATACCAATTCCCTGTGGTGCTTATCTGCTGCTCTTTTCTACTTGTCTTGACTTCTTTGCAAGGCATATTTGATCTTCTTGTAAGCCTCTTCAAGGCTTTCCACAAAACGATCAGCTTTGAAGATTTTCTCTTTTGTATGCAAAATAGGAGGTATCTTCCTGGCACCTTCCACTATTTCAAAAGGTGCTTTACTTGTGGATGTGTGCACCATATTATTGTAAGCATATTCTAGCAAAGGAAAATAATGCTCCCATTTGCTTTTGTGGTTTGAGACATAGCATTTAAACATATCCAAGATGGAAGAGTTTTCCTGCTCTTGTCCATCAAATTGAGGGTGAAAAGATGACGAAAATTTCAGCGTAGTGCCCATATTTTCAAATAGCCCTCTCCAAAAGAGGCTGGTCATCCTTGGATCTCTATCACTAATTATGGATTCAGGCATCCCATGATACTTGAAGACATGCTGCAAAAACAATTTGGCCATTTGATCTGCTGTAATTTTCTTTCTTACTGGCACAAAGTGGGCTTGTTTGCTAAACCTGCAAACTATTGTCCCACAATCCATCATGTCTAGTAGCAATATGTGGAAGATCAAACACAAAATCCATAGCTATGCTTTGCCCTAGTCTATCTGGAATTGGCAAAGGGTATAACAACCCAGGTGCCTTCTACCTATCAAACTTTACTTTTTGACAAACCATGCATGTTCTCACATATTCTTCCACATCTTTCCTCAAAGATGGCCAATAAAAGTATTGCTCTACTGCTGTAATTGTTGTTGTAATTCCTCGATGTCCTGCATATGGAGGGGCATGACTTTCCATTATGACTTTCTGTCACATCTTATCAGTGACACAGAGTCGTTCATGCGTCAAAATGAAACCCTCTTTCAACATATAGTGATCATGCCTTTGACCATCAGAAAGTTGATCATAAATAGTTGAAAAATCAGCATCATTAACATACTGATCTTTCATCACATCTAACACATTGTTGTAAGCAATGCTCACTGCTGAAACATTAGGTTTCTTGGAGACTGCTTCAGGCTGTGGTTTCCTAGAAAGTGCATCAGCCATGACATTTTTGTTACCCGGCACATGTACAATTTGAAAATGAAACATTGAGAGGAAGCTAGCCCATCTCATGTGCTTTTCAAATAATTTTCTCTGCGTGAGAAAATATCTAAGTGACTGAGGATCTATCTGCACATAAAAATCAGCTCCAAGAAGGTAATGTTTCCATGTGGTCAAGGCATGTATCACTGCTAACATTTCCTTCTCGTATGTCTACAAGTACAATTCAACATCTTTGAGAACTCTACTCTCATATGCAACCACTCTGCCATCCTGCATCAAAGTGCCTCCTATAATGTTCCCACATGATCACAAGTTACAGCAAAGGGTTTGGCAAGATCTGGCAAGATAACATAATGGGTTCAGAACACAACTTTTGTTTCAGCTCTTCAAAAGCTGCATTTTCCTTTGGTCCCCACCGAAACAGTACAGCATTCTTCTATAAAGCATGCAAGGGAGAAGCAATTTCTGCAAAGTACTTTATAAACCTCCGATAGTATGAACACAACCCAAGGAAGCTTCTGACTTCATATAGATTTTTCAGAATTGGCCAACTCCTTATGGCCTCAACTTTTGCAGGATCCATCTTGACTCCATCCTTTGACACTATATGACCGAGAAAATGAATCTCATGCATAAAGAACTCACTTTTCTTGGTGTTTATTAACAGCTTGTGTCTTTTCAACTCTTGAAACACAATAGTGAGATGTTTCCTGTGCTCCTGCTCCTTTTTAGAGAACACAATGATGTCATTGAAGAAAGTGCCCACAAACTTTCTGTGTGCTCTAAAAATTATGTCCATCATTCTATTGAAAGTGGCAAGTGCATTAGTCAAACCAAAAGGCATCATAAGGAACTCATATAAGCCAAATGAAGTATAGAAGGCAGTCTTGTAGACATCTTTAGGCTGTATCCTTATCTAATGGTATCCACTTTTAAGGTCAATACGACTGAACATTGAGGAACCTTCCAACTGATCCAATATATCATCAATGCATGGAATTGGAAAACATTTCTTAATTGTGACTTTATTCAAAGCCCTATAATCAATACATATTCTCCAACTGCCATCCTTCTTTTGCACAAGCAACACAGGGGAACAGTAAGGAGAATTACTTGGCTGTATTAATTCCTTTTCCAAGAGTGAGTTCATTGTGACATTATCTCTTCCTGTTGTGCCTTACTGACATGATAGGGAGGTATATTAGGTGGTGAGATTCCTAGAATTATATCAATTTGATGATCCTCGGGCCTCTTGGGAGGTAATTCTTACTGAAGAGCATCTGAGAAACAATCCTGAAAACATGAGATAAAAGCGGCCCTTTCTCTATCTAAAGCAGAAGGAGTAGAGCCATCCTGAACTGGTTGGCTGTCCTCTTTGACAAAAATCAAGTACGTTGAAATATGACACTTTATTACATTGGAAATACAAGAAGCTGAAACTATTGGGATGGACTCCCCTTTCAACTTTACATCAAGTACATGATTTTTGCCTCTATGAGTTAAATCTTCTTGTTTCTAATCTGTACATTAACCCCCACCCTGTACATCCAAGGCATCCCAAGCAAAGCATCACACTCTGGCAAAGGCATAATGTAGAATTCCTCTACATCCTGATATCCCTAGATATGTATGCATCCTCAACTTGCCAATGATAGGAGTGAAAGGTGTGTTGAGTTCAGGGTTGTCCATATCACACATGCCGGATGGCCCCATTTCCTTAGGCTTGATGCCAAGCCTTCCTTCCATATCAAGAGTTATGACAATTGCCTTTTCCCCAGAATCAAAGAAAAACAAACAATTCTGATTTTTGATTTTTCCCCATGCTCTGCACATCTCAGTCTTTTTCATTTCCTCTTCATCATGTGCGTGTGGCAAACTCCCAATCACATCTGGAAGAAGTCCTGCGGAAGGTTTAGGCCTTTTGCCCTTGCGATCAGCGTGTTAATCACCATTCTTATCATCATCTGACCTGTCTCTTTTCTTGGATGGGCAATCATAAGAGCGATGTCCCTCTCCTTTGCATATAAAACATTTGTTTTGCTCCATGAGTGACTTTTTCTCTTCATCAGATAACTTGGTACGGGGTTGTTTATTAGGCTGTCCATGCCTTTGACCAGCTTTGAATTGGGTTTTTCCTCCCTTTTGAAATAGTCGTTTGCCATAATTTTTATTTTTAGACTTGATGTCCTTGTCCTGGTGTTTGGCAGCCCGTTTGCTGTCTTCTTTCTTGCTATCCATAAAGCCCAAATTCTTCTCCTGCATCCATGCATATGCTATCCTTGCATTGTCAATTAATTAAGTCATAGAACCCACCTTGGTTTTGATGCAATAATCATGTAGCTCACTAGGCAATCCACAACAGTACATCTCTATTTGCTCTTTCAAAGAAACATGCCTGTAAGAGCTCAATGGCAGCAAAACATCCCAAAACCCCTGGGTGTAATCATCAAGATTCTTGCAAAGTTTTTATGACAAGTCATGCCAGTGTAAAAGTAATTCAACTTCAAAAGTTGGAGTAAGCCAAGTAGAAGAGAACACTTGCTTAAATTCTAGCCAAGTAGCAGGAGCATCTCCATGAAGCATAAGGTTGGTGTACCATTTAAGTGCATTGCCCTTCAAAAATGTGGCATCCTTCCTCATCTCGGATGCTTCTGTAAACAAACCCCCAAGAAATGCAGCATCAAACTATTGAAGGAATGTGAGGGCTTTGTACCTATCCTATACTCCATTATATGTCTCAAACTTGACATGAGAACCACCATCCTTAAATTCTTTATATACATTTGATATTGGATGTCCCAAAGATGGCTGTATTTTTGCAGCATTCCCTTCACTAGGGAGAGCCATGCTTGGCTGAGCATTAGGCATGGGAGCATATGATGTGGCTTGCATGCCTGGCTGCATTCCCACATTGTCGTGCATGGCTTGCTTTCTATGCCCAGTTGGCAGTGAAATCAACATAGCATCAAAGATAGAATTTGTACCAAAATATTCAGGTTGCTGCCTCAAATATGGTTGAGGTGGTTGAGCCACATTTATGGACTGCACATTATTATTTTGAGGAGTAGAAGTACCCAAACCAAGGCCTTGTGCTGGCTACTCATACTACTCATACTGTTGCACTGGCTGTACTTTTTGTACCTCTTTCTCAAGTGCTCTTTTGGGGGATTCCTCTCTCTTGGAAGTCACTTTTTGAGTCATTTTTGATGGCTGTCCCTCATGGGAAATTGATGCATGAGTGTGCGGTCTGCCATGAGAAGTTGATGCATGTGTGTACTCACTCTTTCTTGCTTGAGCTTTCTTGATTTCTTCTTCTTCTTGACATTTGTTTGCACAATCTGAGCCAAATTTTGAGTCAGCTAAGTCAAAGCAGTCATTGCACTTGCAAGCTATGCATTCAACATAGTAGCATCATTTGACTCACTGCTAAAACTAGTATCACCATTGAGCTCAGTTGTAGCTTCATGTGTTACCTGCTCAAAAGGCATTTGTTGTGCTCCCTGCAATTGTACACTAGCTGGATCATTAAGTCTTTCATGCCTTCTCCTTTGAGGAGTTGTGGTGCTCTCTTGCTCATGGGTACTCAGCATGTTCATGGTTGTAATATTCAGTTGTCAAAAAGTGCAGAAAAGATATCTTTCCACCAAACTACCGAGGCCCACCTCTTGAGGAAGAGTGTGTGGTATCCCCACAATGGAACCAATGAAATCGGCCTCTAATCACTCAGAGGGTACTGGAACTAAATCTTTAATCACTTCAACACTTATTTATAGCTCAAAAAGCATATATCACAACCATTAACCATTGCATGATCACCATTTGGCATTTACCCATTTGTTCACAAACAAAACCACTAAAAAAGGAATGGAGGCTAGAATGCCTCTACTCAACAAACATAGACAAGTGCACCTGATTGGCCCCAAACACCATGGTGCCCCTTTTGGTATTTCTTTATATTTCACAGTGAAATGATTACAAGTTGCATCTGGGAGACTTTCATTGCAACTGAGCATGCAGCCCCAATTCACTAAGCCTTCGCAAGGTTTTCAAGCATAGAACACCATCACGTAAGTGCACTTAACCCATAGGCTCAATCCAAAGGCATTCTCTTTTTTGAGTGCAATTCCATTGCCTATCCAGATGCAATCACACTGCACCCCAGCTGCACTCTCTTTGAGTGGTTTCTGGATGGCATTCATAGCAAAGTACCCAACCAAATAATGACTCATGTAGCACTACCTGGGAACTTGTGAACCTAGAAAGAGGTAGCACACGAGGCCAACCAATAGCTTATGGCAAAAAGAAATTGTAGTAGTAAAATCACAACTCACCAAGCCCTAAAAACTCGAACCAAGTCCTCAATCACCAAGGGGACATAGTAGCCAATGCCCAATTGCATTCTCAGCCAAAGAGGAATGCAAAGGCATGAAGAAAGAGCATTTACAAGAGCTGACCAGCAATAATTCCATTGAAAAATGTGAAAAGAAGTACTTCTATCGCGAAGAAGTGGGAGTTCTTGGGATCAAAAGAAGCATGCTTCAGAGAGGAATGCATTGAGATGGTTTTGGAGAAGTTTCATTGTCGGAAAGTCATCCAAACTGAGAAAAACCAGTCAACTAGTGCATGGGACCACTCGAAATTCAACAGAAAGCTGTAGCTTTGCAAGAGGAGAGGCCCAAGAGGCTGTAGAAGCAAAAAGGTATAGAAAAAGCCACTTTTGCAAATTCGACTAGCAAAAGAGGTGCTCAACTATGCCCATTCTACCAAATGCACGGAGGGAAAAGCATATCACTGCTACAAAGGAGAGGCAGAGGGAAAGCCATCGGGCCAAACAGAAGTCGAGGAATCCAAACGGGTGAGGAGTTATGAAGAAAAACGGAATTCAGCTGAAGGAGGCTGAAAAACCAGTCCAAAATCTCAACAAAGGGAGAAGATGAGAGAGAAAACCACACGTGTGAAGTTTAGAAGGCCCAGGAAGGTCCAAGAATGGAAAAGGGCATGTAGAAGGCACTAGAGCCACCTGGAACTCTAGGGGGGCCACTGAAGGTACATGGCACTCTAGGGGGCCCATTAAAAATGCCACATCATTTCCCAACAACCACTCTTTTAATTCCTTGGAATGCCTTTGGGCCTAGGGATTAATTATGCTTACGTGCTAGGCACCATGCGGCGTCGTTTAATTACACGTTTAATTACACATTATTAAGCCCACGCTTGGACTTTTAAAACCAAAGTTGTCACAGTCTTGTAGTACATTAAAGTACTTAGAATTTCATGCCCCTGTGACACCATCTTTGGGATGTCATTTGTGTTTTGTGACCTTCATAGATGATTTTCAAGATTCTCATGGGCTGATGCTTCAAATAGTTTGTGTCTATGGTTGAGAATGAGTCAAGATGCAAAGCACAGATTTTTAGAACAAATAGAGGTAGAGAGTATCATTTGCCTTTAAAAACACATTGGGTTACAACAGTGAGAGAAAAGCTTACTGTCTCAACAATCCTCAGACTAAGAAGATTTTTGTGAGTACAAATTGGGTTTTTGCAGGAAAGTCATATTAGTCCATGATTGAGTTTGATAGACAGCTGCATATAGCTTCTCAACATGTGTTTGAAGGGTTACTTCCACTGGTGATTGCAAGCTTTAGAAGAGTGAGTAGAAAATTAGCAATTAGAGCCTACACATGCTGATGCACAATAGCCTTAGGATGCTCTCGATCAGGTCCTAGGATCAACTTATGACACATGATGATGTTGAAGGGAATGTTAACAGAGGAGAGAGCTGCTTCATAAAAAGCTAGAAAAGTCCCTGGGTGGCTGACTCAGACTGTATAGGACAGTAGACTTTCAGCTTCTTTCTCTAGCAGAAAAAGGGCTAGCGCAAAGGGACAAGATAGCTTGGATGAGCTCATTGTGTGATATAGAAGAACCTGATAGATTTGAGGATGCTCTAGATAGTGAGCATTGGATGAGACCCATGAAGTTAGAGGTCAATACTACTCACAAAAACAATAGATGGGATCTGAAATATATTCCCATTGGAATAAAGTGGATGTGCAAGATAAAGAGAACAACTGATGGTACCTTTGGTAAGTATAAGGCAAGTTTAGTTGCCAAAGGTCATTCTCAACAATAGGGCATAGACTATGATGACACCTTTGCCCCCACTTCTAGGGGGACCACCATCATGTATTGTTTCATTGGCTACTCATTTTGGGTGGAAATTACATGACTTGGAGATCAATAGCCTTTCTCAATGTGGGATTGGCATGAAGTTTATGAGTCAGCCTATTGGTTTTAGGTGCCTAGTTCGGAAGAAAAACTAGCTATTGATCTCAATGGGGGACTTGCATGAAGTTCTAGGTCCCAGTGAGTCCATCCTTGTGGGATCCCCAATCTGATCCCCATGGTTATTCACGTTGCTTAACCCCCTTGTTGGATGCATAGCTTTTCGAACAAGGCTGCAAGTAGGATATCTCTTTCGGCCATGATTTGTGGATCATAGCCATCAATGGTACATCACTGAAGCAGCTAAAAAATATGCAAGATGTAGTGTCCGTTGAGATCTCGGTACAGTGCAGTTCCAGAGAGCAAAGCTCAAGAAGAGTGGGAAGCGGGAGGGAAGAGAATGCCTTTTCTTCCCCATCTTGCTTTCAATACCGATCTGTTGATACAAGACGAATGGCTTTCAACTTTATAGACTCACCCAAGGGTGTCCCTAATGTTAAGGGTACCCGCATATTGGATTTAGTTTCTAGTCCCTACTATGCATGATGGAGTTTATGGTTTTCAACCTTATGAGTGACTATCATGAGAATGAAATTGCACAGTGTTTGATTTTTTAAGACGATAAGTTTAGGCATGTTCCTAGATTCACACACACACACACACACATATATATATATGAACTTAATCTTAGAGTAACTAATGTTAAAGGACCTCGTTAAATGGGTCATGTGCTTGGATCTAACCTCATTCTAGTGCTAGCATATATGTCTTGTAAGGGGGCATGACAGCCTTCCAGGAAGTTTTGGGTGAGAAATTCAAGAAATTGCCGGCAATGGATTCATGCTTTTTCAAAAGTTATCATCTCATTAGATTGATCTTCCATTTAATTTATTAAGGAAATCAAGAATACTCCTATTTCTAAGTGGTTGCACCCTATAATCCAGAATTGCCTTTGATTCATGTTAGATATAGGTCATAAGGACCTCCAAACGAACAAGTTCCTCAATGGAAACTAAACCATCATCTATACCAAAGCCTCCTTCAATCGGCTGACATGAAGGATTGGCTATATTGCCTCACACTCCAAGCGATAAGTCTCATTCATAGGTAAAATTGGTGGTTACACAAATCACACTTTGTAATGTCTAAGAATCCTTGGGAATGCTTAAATAAACAAACTTGCCAATCACAAACACTCGAGGTGAATGCATCTGGTTAGCGTAGAATGTAACTCTATCTTGTGCTGTGGGTAAGTTCTCTTTAGCAAACATCAGCTCACATTGCTCTTGTAAGAAGTCAGAAGCGGCTCTAACCTTGATGTCTTGGACCCTTATGGTCTGTGGAGCCTTAGGCTGAAAACCATACATCATCATGAATGGACTAGCTTTGTGGTTGTATGCTTTGCACTATTATATTCAAATTCAGCCATTGGAGGATCTCTGCCCAATTAGATTGCTCACGAGAAACATAAGCATGTAGCATATCTTCCAGTATTTGATTCACTCATCCCATTTGACCATCTCGCTCTAGCTTATCAGCTAGATTCATGCTCAACTTCATCTCCAACTCCTTGAAAATCTCATGCCAAGAGTGACATTTGTAACTTTTGAATTGCAATCATTGACAATCTCTGCTGGAAACCCATGAAGATTGAATTGCCTTTCCACATAGTGGCATGTTTATCTTACTCGTCGTCAGAATAAACTTGGCCATCATGGTGAAATGATCTACAACTACCCTAACGACATCATATTGTGTACTCATATGAGGTAGTCCAACTATGAAATCCTCAAAAATACTTTCCCACTTTCCCAATTCTATATTGGAATCTTCCGAGGATGTAGCATGCCACCTTGCCTAAGGCATCCCACCTTATTGACTTGGTGTTGTTGACATCCTCAAACATATTGTTCAATATTAGTCTACATCTTTGGCCCTAGGATGTTGAGCACAAGGGATATCATGACATTCATCAAAGACTTTCTTCCTCATGTCTTCAATACTTGGTACGTAGACTTTGCCTTTTTGGAATGAAAGTCCACTCTAAATAGAGTATTGATCCATTGTTTTCTAGCAAAATATAGAACCTGTATGTTTTTATCTCTACATGTCCCACCTTTGACCTATTGCCATGTAGGGAAGAAATTCTAATCATGCTCATGTATGCCTTTAAAGGGAAGGAAGAGATCAGATTGGATTTTTGTGAAACTCATTATATTCTCGTGTCCAATGCAACAGAAGGCATCTGCTCTTACACAAGTAGCTCCCCTTCTCTAACATATTTTAAAGTCAAATTCTTGCATCAACTCTGACAATCTTTCCTTCAAACCATGCAAGTCGAAAGCATTACAAAAATACTTAGGGATGTGTTATCCACACACACCACAAAAGTGGTGGATATAGATAATGCCGCCATGTCTTTTATTTTTTTTTGTAGAAAAAAAGTATCAATTCAGAGATTCAAAAGTCATAACTTTTTACATAGACCACCGTAAACCCAAAGGGTGAATAGACTTGCAGAAGTACATGGCAACAAGTAGTAGAGAAACCACCAATAGGGGTAACTGAGGAAGTAGCCACAAAAGCTGAATATATCTACATGTGGAAACTAATAGTTAAGACCTTCAGAGGAATCATCAGCATCACAGACAATGTCAGTGTCTTCAAAGCTTGAGTCTTCATCAAGGGAAGAATCATCAGCATCAATGGATGTAGTGGAGAGTGAGTCCACATTCTTGGGGAGGCTCATAGTAGGATCAAGATTGGTACCAGCAACATCAAAGTGGCTTGCATCCTTGTCTGATGGATCTTTGATATAAATCGCTAGCTAAGACCCATGTCTGTTAGAGCTTAAATAACAAAGTCCCATTCTAATCTATCATAGGCCTTGTCAAAGTCAACCTTGAGGAAACAAATATCCTCATAGCCTTTGCATACTCAGCCCTCCCAAATGTTGGTTATAGCCTCTAAGAGGTCTTTCCCTTTGATGAAGCCTTTTTGCTCTTAAAGGATCCAAGTATCCATTATTTTTTCAATTCTGAGAGCAAGTGCTTCAGCTTGTACCTGCAATTGAGCATAGTTAGAGGTCTCTAGTTTATGAGCTCCTCTTTAACTCCATACTTAGGAATTAGCTTAATGACATCACCATTAACATGAGGGGGAAGGGTCTCATTCTTGACACTCTCTTGCCAAAGAAGTAGAAGGTATGGTCCAATAATTTCCAGAACTTCTTCACCTGGAGTTTTGCCATCTGCCATTACTTTGACTGATTCCTTGAGCTCCTCTAAAGTGAGGGGTTTTTCAAGGTAGACATTGTCAAAGTTGTGAATAGTTCTCTCCCTAGCCAGTCTACAGATGTCCCTAGTTGTGTTGACTTCATCATCAGGGATTATAGTGAAGGAAAGTAGACTTTTGAAGTGTAATTGTATAAGATCTACATTCTCTTTAAGGGAAGTAGCTAGAAAGTTGTATGCCTTTCTAAGTAGAGGTACTTATTCATTTGTTGCCTTTCTTCTTATAAGTTTAAAGTATTCCCTGGAGGGTCTGTCTACCTTGCCCACTAGTCCCTAAAGTAGACCTTAGAATCATTGAGAATAATTTTCTCTTGTCTCGTCACCTCCTTTCTCTTTAGCAATAGATCAACTTGGGCCTGAGGATCTCCTTGTCTAGCAAGAACTTCTAGCCTATTGATTGTAACCTAAAATCTATCCATTCTTCTAACACTGATTTTGGTCCGTCCTTTCTAGCCTTTTTTAGCAACTGTTGAGTCGGTTCTATTGTTGTTTGCCAGGTATCTGAAGTAGTTGTAGTATCAGTAAAGGCATTCTACTAGACACTCTTAACACTCTCTTGAACACTTTTCAACTCAAAAAGTTCAGGGTAAGGCTTGAACCAAGAAGAGGACCTCTGCCAAAATAAATTCATTAGTAAGAAAATAGGTTTGTGGTCAGAAAGACATAGAGACATAGAGAGAGAGAGAGAGAGAGAGAGAGAGAGAGAGAGAGAGAGAGAGACAGAGAGAGAGACAGAGAAGAGAAAGATAGAGAGAAGAGAAGAGAAGAATGCTACCATGTTGGCGATACATGGGTCACATCATAAAGCTCTTTCTCATCATAAGATATCTTACCAATTGACTTTTCACTTATAAAAGCTATAGGGTGCATATCTTGAAACAATGTTGCCTCAGTGGCATAATCATTGACATCTATTTCAACCACAAAAGGTTTACTAAGATTGACTATATGCAACATAGACATGTGGTGATCACAATTTGAAGCACGCATTAATTTCATTCACCCATGTAATGGGTTGATACTTAATCTTCTTTTACGGAATCCCTTTTTTGGCAATGTGAAGCATGCATAGTCATGAATGAATGATAGGAAAAATGGTGAGAAGCCTAAGAAAGATATCAATTCTGTGATAGACTAGCTACTTAACTTTGTCTAGCCATGCACAACGTTTGATGAAAACATTCAAATGCTCCATGTACCATATTAAAAAATGTGTTGCTTCTTTATGGACCCATACATGATCATGCCAGTTGAATGGCACCTCTATCATTGGCACCTTTGTCATCCAAGCTGCATGCCTAGGAAGTAAGTCCCCTATCCCATAAAACATAGAGCATGACACCATTCAAGTCGAATATGAGGACTCTACGATCATTCTCCTCTACAAGTGGCATAATATTTACATCAAGGACAACATCTTCAAGCATAGGTAGCACTAAAACAATGTCCTCTATGTCTTCCTCCATTGGTAATGCCTTTTCTCTTGTGGCATCTTTTTTTTCTTTGGTTTCCCAAGAGGCAACAATGTCTTTAACTCTTCATGGCACACTATGGTTGGTATATGTACACATGGAAAGAAATTATGAGGCATGTATGCTTGCAAATACGTCAAACCAAACATTTGTGGCACCCATGCAACATGCATATGACACCCCCTCTTGACCAATCAATGGCAATGCATGCGAAGGGAGGTAGCCAAATAACTAATGTACAACCACTAGGAGCAAAGCTTTTTGTAAAGAAAATTGTGGTACTTAAGCATAACAATAAAAGATTTTGATTCATGCATAAATGGGAAAGGGAGAGACTTCATTATCTGATTGACAAAATGAGTTTTCACTATCATTGTCATTACAAAACACACCTCCTAGAGGTGGGGATCTTACAAAAAGACACCTCCTAGCGTCCAAGAAACTATGAACCTCATAATTTCTTGCATGCATGCGGTTTGGGGGATTTCATTGTGGGTGATTTGGGTTTCTGGAATTTTCATGCACGTCATGTGCCCTTGACTTTCTTTGGACAAGACTCTCGACTCGTTGTGTGGTCATGTCCCTTCTTCCTCAACAATGTTTTCAAGAAGTGAGCCAAGGGAGAGTCATCTTGAACTTCTGCATCTTCAATCTCTTTCGGGGTATACCAAATAGATGCAAGATCTGTGATAATGTTGTCAACCATTTTTGACAATTGTCTGCCACTAGAATTCTTGGGGATCTTAGTTGCATTCTTCAACTTCCCTACATGTTGTACCTTTGTCTCCTCTACATATTTCAACTTATCTGCAATTCCCAGCTATAGCAATAAAGTTGATGAGTCATCCAAGTCTTCACCACCACACCCAACCCACAAACTATCAGCAACATTCTTCATCTCAACCAAATTTTTAGTAGAGCATGTGTCTTCGTTGCCTACTTGCATGTGCAATTTGAGTGTCTACTATAGGCATGCTATCAATCTGCCCTGATGAAAACACATTTCGGTCATACGTTTTTCTTGATGAGCTACATATTGATGGATCTACAAAAATGTCAATCCAATGACTAAGACCTTAAGTAAGAAAGAGCTCCAAAACTATTTGTTAGTAGTGCGTGATAGCTAGCGCGTCATACATGCTAAATTGCATATCATGGGTGGTAAGTATCATAGAGATTATGCTACCTAGCACAAAACATATGCTACCATGGAGCATATGCTATCTAGCATAGAACATATGCTAACATAGAAGAAATGCTACCTAGCACAAAACATCTACTATCTAGCATAGAATGTATGCTAACATAGAGGATATGCTACTAGCTTTCAAGCTATGCTAACCAGCATACAAGATATGCTAGCCAATCAACATATGCAAACCATCATACAACACATGCTACCTAGCATACAACATATGCTAACTATGCATGGAACATACATTAACTAGCATGTGCATATGGAAAAATAGACATGTGCTGACTAGCATCTATAACGTGTGCTAACCAACATGGAACAGATGCTATAAAGCATAGAATAAATGCTAACTATTACATGTAAAAGAAGAATAATGATGTATTTTCTTGCTCTCCAAGCCACATTGGAACGTGTAGTCTGTGGAATTGCCATGGTACAATTGGGATATTTGACCAATAGAGCATGCAGTTGCAAAGCAAATTGCATGGTATGTGTGTTTGCATGGTAGCATTACCAGCATCAAGGTATCCTCTACATTGAAAGCCATTCCACAACCAACATGGTTTTTTGAATGACTTTTGTTGTCTGCATGACTAGTAACCATAGAAGGAGCACATGGGAAAAGGCAAGCTTGGCAGCCTACTTGCACTTGGTGAAGCATCTCCAGAAGAAATGCATGTTGCCATTCCAACTCCTTCACTAGGTGAGACTGTAGCTCCACATCAGCCTACAATATAGAAAACATGCAAAAGAAATTAATTTATATACACAAACATAAAAATAAAGAAACCTAAAAATTGATAAAAGTACCTCAATCAGGGACATTATATCAGAGTTATCCAAGCAACTCTGATGTTGACTGATTTGTTGCTATTTGCACCTCAAGTTTGGATCTCTCAATGGAATTTTCAAGAGCCAAGGAAGCTAGCTTGGCTTGTGTTGATAGAACTTGTGCTTTTAAAATACCTAGGGCTACACCAAATTTCTCATTGCTCATCTTCTTAATATTTGCTTCCTCCATTGTATTTTGCACAATCGCAAGTGCATTCTTTCTAGTGTTCTTTTTTTTTTGTCTTCAATTAATGCTTTAACCATCAGGCCTCACCTTTGCCAAAGAAAGGACGGGTTGAAACAAACCCTTAGAGCATGGTGCCTGGAAGACTCCAAGTTGCTCATCATTATGAGGGGGCAACTAGAAAATAGTGGCATTTGGGTTACTCAAGTTTGAAGGAGGTGGTACAAGGAGGTGCTACCAAAGATGGATCTATGTACCAGGATGGTATGCAAAAGTGAAACCGGGCCTGGTGGAGCAAGAGCCATTGGCTGAAAAGCCAGAAAAAGATTTCGACATCAAAATGTTTGTTGTCTCTATGCCAACATGGACTTAGGTAGAACAGAATGTGGTAGAACAGAATATGTGTGTAGAGTAGTGGCAAAGCTCCGCTTGTACTTGCATAAGGCTAGAATAATCCCTTTAGAAATCCAACTTGCATGTTCTACATGCAAGTTCTACATATGATTCCTACATGCAAATCCTACATGCGAGTTCTACATACAACTCCTACATGTGAGTTCTACATGCAACTCCTACATGCGAGTTCCTAGATGGAACTCCTACATCATTGTGAGTTCTACATGTAACTCCAACATGCGAGTTCTACTTGCAACTTCTACTTGCAACTCCTACATGCAAGTTCTATATGCAAGTCCTACATGTAACTCCTACATGCAAGTCCTACATGTGATTCCTACATGCATGTTCTACATGCAAGTTCTACATGCAACTCCTACATGCAACATGCAACTCCTACATGCAACTTGCAACTCCTACATGCAAGTTCTACATGCAACTCCTACATGCGAGTTCTACATGTAACTCCTACATGCAAGTCCTACATGCAACTCCTACATGCGAGTTCTACTTGCAACTTCTACTTGCAACTCCTACATGCAAGTTCTACATGCAAGTCCTACATGCAAGTCCTACATGCGATTCCTACATGCATGTTCTACATGTGAGTTATACATGCAACTCCTACATGCAACATGCAACTCCTACATGCAACTTGCAACTCCTACATGCAACTTCTATATGCAAGTTCTGCATGTAGAGAGAGAATGTCTTACAATTTCTACATGCAGAGAGAGAAGCTCTCCAACTTGTATAAATACCCCATAATGGAATAAAGCTCGGACTCTTTAGGGCATTGTGTTGAGTTCTACTTTGGTCTTCTAAGCAATTGTCTCAAGTGTCCATGCTTCCTTGCACTCCACATCCAAAAGCATGTCCTAACCTTGCAACTGCTCCTCCCTTCTCCTCCAACCTTGCAACTTATCCTCTCCCTCTTCTCCTCCCTTCTACATGCAACTCCTACATGCCAGTTCTACATGCAACTCCTACATGCGAGTTCTACATGCAACTCCTACATGCTAGTTCTACATGCAACTCCTACATGCTAGTTCTACATGCAACTCGTACATGCCAGTTCCTACATGCAACTCCTACATGCCAGTTCCTACATGCAACTCCTACATGTGAGTTCTACTTGTAACTTCTACTTGCAACTCCTACATGCAAGTTCTACATGCAAGTCCTACATGCAAGTCCTACATGCAATTCTTACATGCATGTTCTACATGTGAGTTCTACATTCAACTCCTACATGCAACATGCAACTCCTACATGCAACTTCTGTATGCAAGTTCTACATGTAGAGAGAGAATGTCTTACAATTCCTACATGCAGAGAGAGAAGCTCTCCAACTTGTATAAATACCCCATA
This sequence comes from Dipteris shenzhenensis, assembly GCF_047967505.1. Lineage (NCBI taxonomy): Eukaryota > Viridiplantae > Streptophyta > Polypodiopsida > Gleicheniales > Dipteridaceae > Dipteris > Dipteris shenzhenensis. The sequence continues at coordinate 27,076,638 of NC_141624.1, read as the reverse complement.
ATGGAATAAAGCTTGGACTCTTTAGGGCATTGTGTTGAGTTCTACTTTGGTCTTCTAAGCAATTGTCTCAAGTGTCCATGCTTCCTTGTACTCCATGTCCAAAAGCATGTCCTAACCTTACAGCTGCTCCTCCCTTCTCCTCCAACCTTATAACTTATCCTCTCCCTCTTCTCCTCCCTTCTCCTCCTCCCTCCTCCTTCTCCTCCTCCCTTCTCCTCTTCCTCCTCCTCCTCCTCCTTCTCCCTAGTCCTTCTCCTCCCTCCTCTCTCTTCTTTCCCCATGCTCTTACACCTTCTTCCTCTCGTGTGGGGGTTAAAGGTCATTGTGCCTTTACCCCGGTTATGTACAATACTCAAACACATATATAAATGAATGAAAAAGAACATTAGGGTGTTATGCACCCACTAAAACTTGTGTGGCTCTCTGTTTCTCTCTCTCCCTCTTCCGTTCTTTCTTCCGGGTGATCTAGCTGAGCGTGCGTGAATGCTTGAAGCTCAGCAGTTAGAGAAGAAGCATCTGAGTATGTAGAGACCTTGGAGGAACCTTTGAAAAAGTCACTTTGGTTTTGCGAAGTGGTTTTGAGAGCTTGTTTAGTGTTTTCAAAGAAAAAGTTGTTTTTTGAGCTTTTCCCTGTTCCGTTCGATGACAGAGACTCCGTATTGACTTGTAGAGGCAACTATTGCTTGCTTTTGGTATCCACTTCACTTCAGGATCTTGGAAACACCTTCATTATTGAATCTGGGATCATTTCATTGGATTTCTGACTCACTATGTTAGTTTCTACATTTTTTTGCCCGGGTGTTGGAACTCAAGTTTGGAGCAATCATTTGCAGATCTGTCAGTTTCGATGGACTCAGGAGGTCCTAAAACTTCTATTTTCTCATCATTTGCACTCCGGTGGCGTTTACAAACAGCTCTACTTCCAAAAACGTTTTTCAGTCCGTGTGTTAGACCTAGTGATCGAGACCACGGTTTTTAAAACCGTCTGTCTCATTACATTTCGGACGCCCAAAAACCCCTATGTGTCAGTTCTTACATGATTCGGTGGGGGATTTTCAGAGTTATGGATCTCTGTGTATTCGATTTTGTCTCTCTGTTATGCATTTTTCATTCTAAGGCTTTGAAACCTTAGATTTATGCCACATGGCAATGGATAAGTGTTGACTCCCATTTCTCACTCATCGGTTGGGATTTTGGAGTTCCAATAGAAGAGACATATTTGCAAATTTTCTTGTTGAGTCCGATTATGCAATGGCACCCATGTTTTGAGGCATCTCAGGTTCTATTTTCGGTAGCGGTCATTACTGCGAGACTATGATTTCTTGAGCATACCTTATGCAAATCGCTTTGATTACAGTTTGAGCAGTGTTGTGCGCTCATTTGTGGTGTGCATTGGGTTGCAGTGGATGATTTATAGGCCATTTGGATGCATTGCGGTCCTTATTGGATGCACTGATACACCCAAATTGCCTTGTGGGATGCTATTTTTATGGACGCTTTGCACATGGATGCTATTTTATGCTGAGGGATAGCTTTAACACATTGTAGGTGATGCACTGATAGTGCTATGCTCTCTTGGATGAGATATTATTAATGCATATGCCAGTGGATAGTGTTTACGCTTGAGTCATTTGGCACTTATTGGCATTTTGGATTGCCATTGCAATTGACATTTTCTTTTGGGCCATATTTGCTCATATGGATGCATTGTGAAGATAGTGGGAGAGAGGGAAGGAGTCTCACTTGTGGCTTTCTCACATGCACAATGGGGGAATACACACACAGGTGGAGGCTGAAAACAGTTTTCCTCTTCTTAGTTGTGAAAGCCAAAAGAACTCAAGTACAAAGAAATAGAAGGACCCTACATGTGGGTCTCAAACCAAACTCAACTAACTAAGGTGGCATACTAATTGAGCCACGAACTAGAGTAGATAAGGATAGCCGTCATCTAGCTATTATTCATGGGCGGTGTACCAACCGCATCTGCAGCAACAAGTCGGTGACATAAATTCACAACAGTCACCCTGGCATATCACGAGTGGAGCTCGATATCTCAACACTCCCCCTCGAGCTCAATCCCAATTCTTGCACACCAAGCAGGTCTCTGAACTTGCATAGCTTCTCTACGCCCAATGCCTTCATGAATATGTCAGCTACCTGATCTTCTGTGCTGACATAAACTAGATCAATAAGACCTAGTAAAACCTTCTCCCGCACATAGTGATAATGCACCTCACATAGGCAATGCAACCAAAAATTTTCAAATGAGAAATGTCTGGTTTCCTACCAGTATACATCTCCTCTCGTGTCATGCCATGTATTGCTGCATAGGAGTCCTATTCATTATGTAAATTGCTATAGCAACCGCTTCAGCCCAATAATAATCTGATAGATCTTTCTCATTTAGCATGGCCCGAGATACCTCTCCAATATGCCTGTTTTTCCTTTCTGCAAGTCCATTTTGCTGTGGGGTATGACTGCATGAATATTGCTGCTTTATGCCATGCTCCTGTAGGAACCTTGCAAACTCATTTGAGAGGTACTCTCCCCCTCCATCTGACCTTCGGCATTTTATTTGCAGGTTTGTTTCTTTTTCAACCATAGCTTTAAAAGCTTTGAAGTGCCCAAACACTTCACTTTTCTTTTTCATAAAATACACCCAAACTTTTCTGCTAAAGTCAAAAATAAAAGTGACAAAATAGTGAGAGCCTCCAATAGATGCAGCTTTAGTAGTCCACACATTAGAGTGGATTAATTCCAATGGCTTTTTACTCTCTTGAACATGCCTAGGAAATGGTTTCCTTACCTGTTTTCCAAATTGACAGGCTTCACAAACCTTATGCATTTCTGCAACCTTGAATTTAGGCAATCTTGCAACAATATTTTGGGATTGCATTGATTTAAGTTGCTGTATATTAACATGACCAATGCGTTTATGCCAGATATCAATATCTACAACTACACCGATCCCATGTGCAAACATTGCTGCACTCAATTCAGGCATGTCCACATCCAACGTAAACATCCTGCCCTTCTTCTTTTCTTTTGCTATCAAGCGACCGTTATTTCTCATATCCTCAACAAAGCATCCATGAGGATTAAATCTGACCTACAAGCCCTGCTCAACCATTTGACCAACAGAAACCATGTTCTTGGTGATGTTCGGGACATGAAATACATCAGACAGGTATTTCTTTTTCCCATCCTGCATAGACAAAGGAATTTTACCAATCTGCACAATAGGATGTGCAATATCATCACCAGTCTCCACAAATCCTGGTTTTTCCATTTTCCTTGCATCCTGCATCCACTCTGCATGGCGTGTCATGTGGTTTGACGCACTTGAGTCAACATACCACACATCATTTCGTTCTTTAGCACTTGTCACAGAATTGGTCATGTGCTGCACCATAAATAGATGCTCATTTCTGTCATCACCATGTCTACTAGGAGATGCATAATTACCTTGCTGCAATTTTCCATTCATAATGTCATTCTGCTTTTTGTAGCAGTCCTTAGCCATATGACCCATTTTACCACAGTAGTAGCATTCAACATTGTTGTTTGCATTTTGGCCTCTCTGCCATCCACCATGGCCTCTTTGGCTCCCCCTGCCTCTAGAGTTACCACGTCCTCCTCCATAGGACTGGTTTTTTTGAGTTTGCTACATATTTTGATTTCTACCACGGCCTGTAGATCGGCCTCCTCTACCTCTACCTCTACCTCTTCCAGCATTTGAGTAGAAGATAGTTTCTTTTGAAGTTCCTCCTGAAGAAGATGCACCCCCATTTCTCTGCTCTTCAAAAATTAGAAGAGCAAACAACTCTTCAAAATCAGGAAATTTTTCACAGAGGGCAATGGATGTCCGGAACTGTGCATAATCCTTTCCTAGACCATTCAAGGTCACAGAAACTAGATCATCATCTTCCACTGGTGACCCAATGGAAGCAAGTGCATCTGCAATTTTCTTCACCTTCATGTGGTAGTCATTTATGCTCAAATTTTCTCTCTGCACATTGTGCAACTCCTGTTTGAGCTGCATTTTCCTGGCTTGCGTATTTGTGCTGTACATTTTTGCCAAGTATCCCATGCCTCCTTTGGCGTACTTGCATCCTGAATATGCACAATCATAGAATCCGAAATACTGATAGATAGCCAGTACATAACTTTTCTCGCTCTCTCATGCCATCCTTTAAATGCCTACATTTCCTGTTGATTGGGAACATTAGGAAGAATTGGTTCTTCTTCATTTCCTGTAATGAACTCCTAATAGCCTTTTCCCATAAGGAAATTCGTCATTCTAAACTTCCATGCCTGGAAGTTGTTCTTGTCAAGATTTTCTCTGACAATCTGTGAAAGAGAATTAGACGCCATTACAAAACACTGCAAAATATTCTGTCACTGCGAAAAACACAGCTTTTGCCTCACACGGGTAGATCTGCAAAATTGACGAAAGTGGTATTTGACCACACAGTCACTTCCTAGTGACGATTTTGCATCAACAGGCAACAAGCATGATTCCGCAACTCCCAATATCTCTGCACACAGGCATACGATGCAATTTTTGCGGCAACTTTTCATTGACCAGCCGAGCAGTGGTCGCACAGCAAAAACAGGGCCTTTTTTTGAGTGCCTGCGAAGAACTTTTGCCTTCAAAATGGGCCCCAAAATGGCCTCAAATCAGAAAAATAAAGTCATCATAGGCTTCGCCCTCACCCGCAGCATATACTGCCCTCTTGCCACACCGTGAAGGGTGTCTCAATCTGAGACAGTGCACTCTTGCACTTCTGGCTGTGCTACCTGCAGAGATTTGCTCCTAAACTCGAAATAGGAAAGCAACAATGGTCCTCTTACCAGGACACCACGAACTTGGTTTGCTTTCTTGAGCTCCTTACCACGAACAAGGCTCTGATACCATGTGAAGATAGTGGGAGAGAGAGAAGGAGTCTCACTTGTGGCTTTCTCACATGCACAATGGGGGAATACACACACAGGTGGAGGCTGAAAACAGTTTTCCTCTTCTTAGTTATGAAAGACAAAAGAACTCAAGTACAAAGAAATAGAAGAACCCTATATGTGGGTCTCAAACCAAACTCAACTAACTAAGGTGGCATACTAACTGAGCCACAAACTAGAGTAGATAAGGATAGCTATCATCCAGCTATTATTCGTGGGTAGTGTACCAACCGCATCTATAGCTAACAAGTCGGTGACATAAATTCACACACGAGTGGAGCTCGATATCTCAACATGCATAGTATATGCACATGAGTCAGATGCTTTGAGACATGAGTTTTGGTGATATTTCACTCTATTGTGGCATACACATTTGGGTGCACCTGGTATTTGGTATGATTCTCTCTTGTAGGCACTAGCATTTGGGATTTTTGCTTCATTTCATCATGGCATCCTCTTCCATGTCTGAAAAGGAGGCTTTTAGCATTAAAAAGTTTGATGGGACAAACTTTTCTTTATGGAAAGAACAAATAAGTGATGTGCTTATTCAAAAGAAGCAGATTAAACCCTTGGTAGGGATTGAAGCTAAGCCTGCAAATATGCATGAGGATGATTGGAATGAGTTGGATGCATTAGCAAAATCTACTATTACACTTCATTTTGCAGAGTCAGTTTATTTCACAGTAGTAAATGAGTAGACTATGGAAGATTTGTGGAAGAAACTGTGTGCCACTTATGAAAAGGAAACTGCCTCTAATAAAGTTTACCTCATGAAGAGGTTGTTTGAGCTGCAGATGAAGGAAGGGGTCTCCATTGCTTCTCACTTGAATTAATTCAATATTATTTTTAGGCAGCTTCAGGCTCAAAAGATAAATTTTGATGCAGAGACTAAGGCAATATTTCTCTTATGTTCATTGCCATCCTCATGGGATACCTTCTGTACAGCTATCAGTAACTCTGCACCTGGTGGAGTACTGAAATTTGATGATGTTGTGGGTAGCTTGTTGGCCAAGGAGATTAGATGAAAGTCTATGGATGGCAACAAGCAGGATGCAGCCTTAAATGTGCAAAGGGGTAGATCACAGTTCAGGGGGAAGTCCCAAGAAAGAGGGAAGTCTTGTAGCAAATCCAGGGCATGGAACATTGAGTGTTACCATTGTGGCAAGAAGGGCCATATGGAAAAGAATTGCTACAAGCTGAAAAGAGAGCAAAAGGATAAGAAAAAGAATGCAAATTGGGGTGCAAATCAAAAGGAAGAGAGTCCAAGGGAGGACAAAGGAAAAGTGAAGATCGAGGAGATCAATGTCATCACACATGATAGTGACAATGACGTTCTCTTCATGTCTAGTTTATCTACAAAGTTGCTTACCACTTCAAATGATGCATATTCCCAGGATTAGATTTTGGATTCTCGTGCTTCATTCCATGTTACTCCCTATAGGGAATGGTTCTCCACTTATGACAGTGGAAAGACAAGTTGTGTGCATCTTGGAAATGACTATGCATGTGACATAGTGGGAGTAGGTGACATAAAGTTTTCTTTTGCAAATGGGTCTACATTTATTTTGAAACATGTGAGACATGTGCCTAAGTTGACCAAGAGTCTTATTTTAGTGGGCCAGCTAGATGATGCTGGTTTTCACACCACTTTTGGCTTTCAGAGTTGGAAAATTTAGAAGGGCTCTATGCTTTTGGCCAGGGGTGCCAAGTGTGGAACTTTGTATCCCTTACATGTATTAGGGATATTTGATCATGTTGTTGCAATACCCGAGCAGCCAAGCACTTCTTTGTGGCATTGCAGGTTGGGGCACATGAGCTAGAATGGAATGAAACTCTTATGTCGTTTGGGTTATGTACCACATTTGAGTTTCTTCGATTTTGAATTTTGTGAGCACTATCTCTATGAGAAGCAGACTAAATCAGCCCATAAAAGAAGGGGAAAGAAAGAGTTTGAAAAGCTTGATTTGGTGCATTCAAACGTATGTGGTCCCATGCCTACATGGTCATTAGGCGGGGCTGAATACTATGTGACATTCATTGATGATGCAACTAGGAAAGTGTGGACTTATGCTATAGCTCGGAAGAGTGATGTATTCCAGGTATTTCAGAAATGGTTGGCCTTGGTTGAGAATCAGTTAGGTAGAATGCTTAAATGCCTATGGACTGACAATGGTGGAGAGTATCTCTCTCATGACTTTCAGCATTTCTGTGATACACATGGGATTAAGAGGGAGCTCACATCCCCTCGTACTCCAGAGCAAAATCTAGTTGCAGAAAAGATGAACCGTACCATTCAAGAAAGGTTGCAATGCATGCTTTCCAATGCAAGTCTTTCTGGTTGTTTTTGGGCTGAGGCAATGAAGACTGCAGTGCATGTGATCAATAGATCGCCTAGTAAGAGTTTGGATGGTGGTATTCCTAAAGAGGCATGGAGTGGCAAGAAGCCCTCTTACTCTCATTTGTGTATATTTGGGTGTGAGGCATATGCACATGTGCCAAAAGAGCTTCGAAAGAAGCTAGATCCTAAGTCTAGGAAATGCATCTTTCTAGGTTATGGTGAAAGTGGACGGATGGGTTATCGTCTCTGGGATCTAGAAGCAAAGAAGATCATATGCAGCCGTGATGTAGTCTTCAATGAGAAGAAGATGCATAAGGCACCCGTGAGGGATGTGGAAATAAGGAGAATCACTTTCTGGGATGTGAATCCACCTGCATATGTTGATAGACAGCAAGTTGTCCATGCACTAAATGTGCAAGAAATGGTACCACCAAGTACTCCCATAGGTATACAATCAAGGGTAGATGATGGATCATCTATTGGTGGAAATGATGAGCCAAATGTGGCTGGTATGCAGGTGGGACAGCAAGCTGAAATGCCCTTGAGAAGATCATCGAGAGTATCTAGACCACCTGGTAGGTTTGTTCCAGGGGTAGACTATGTGATGCTTACTGATTGCGGGGAGCCTTCTTGCTACAAAGAGGCTATGATGCACGAGGATCAATGCAAGTGGGAGTATGCTATGTAATCAAAGATGAGTTCACTTATGAAGAATAAGACTTGGGACTTGGTTTCTTTGCCACATGGAAAGAAAGCATTGCCATGTAAATGGGTCTACAAGATTAAGGTCACAGGTGATGATGTGCGTATGGATTGAAGGTTGGAGGTAGCTGAATAGCACTCATGGAATCACTATGCAATGTCGGTACACCTGTATGAATCCCCAAATCTCTCACTAGCCGATCAAGCCATATAGCCTCCTTGCAACCCTCTGTGGCTACAACATACTCGGCCTCTATGGTAGACAAAGCAATGCACTTTTATTCACGAGACATCCACGACACTGCACCACCTACAAAGGTGAACACATAACTAGAAGTGGATCTTCTGCTATCCACATGCCTTGCATAGTCAGAATCTGTGTACCCAAATACATGCATCTCTCCTCTGCCAAAGCAAATACATACCTCCTTGGTACCCTTCATGTACCTCACGATGCACTTAACTACCTCCCAATGCCTCTTTGCTGGATTAGCCATATACCGGCTAGCAACTCCCACTGCTAATGCAATGTCCAGTCTAGCAGCTATCATAGCATACATAAGAATCCCAACCGCTAACACATAAGGAACCTTGGCCATCATGGCCCTCTCCTCATCTGATTTGGGACTATCTTCCTGACTCAGTTTCACATATGGAGGAAATGGAGTACTTACTTCTTTCCCCCCCTCCATATTGAAACGCTGCAACACTTTTGTAACATACTCCTTCTGTGAAAGCCAAAGGAGTTTCCTACTCTGGTCACGCGTGATGTGCATACCAAGAATATGACCTGTAGGTCCCAAATCCTTCATGTTAAAGGCCTCATGCAACTTGGCCTTCAATTCATCAAGCTCATAAGCATTCTTGCTAGCCAATAGCATATCATCCACATAAAGTGCCAGGAGTATCAGGCTATCATCCTGAGCCCTTTTAGTGTAGAATGAAAGCATCAAACTTGTGATACCATTCTCTAGGCGCTTGCTTAAGGTCATAGAGACTCTTTTTCAGCTTGCAAACCAAACACTCTTTGCCCTTTTCTTCAAAGCCTTCCGGCTGTATCATGTAAATTTCCTCATGCAAATCCCCATGCAAGAAAGTTGTCTTGACATCCATCTGCATAAGCTCCATATCCTCTATTGACACAAGTCCATGTACACATCTAAGTATGGTCATCTTTACAATCGGAGAGAATATCTTATCAAAGTCCACACCCTTCTCTTACTTGAACCCTTTAGCAACCAAACGGGCCTTGTACTTAAGCACATCATCACCTGTGACCATCTTTCTTTCCATGTGGCAAAGAAACCAAGTCCCAAGTCTTATTCTTTATGAGTGAACTCATCTCTGATTGCATAGCATACTCCCACTTGCACTGATCCTTGTGCATCATAGCCTCTTTGTAGCCAGAAAGCTCCCCACAATCAGTAAGCATCACATAGTCTAGCCTTGGAACAAATCTCTCACATAGTTTAGACACTCTAGATGTTCTTCTCAAGGGAATTTCAGCTTGCTGTCCCATTTGCATATCAGCCACATTTGGCTCATCATTGCCACCAATAGATGATCCATCATCTGCCCTTGATTGTGTACCTATGGGAGTACCTGGTGGCACCATTTCTTGCACATTCGGTGCATGGACAGCTTGCTATCTATCAACATATGCAGGTGGATTCACATCTTGGAAAGTGATTCTCCTCATTTCCACATCCCTCATGGGTGTCTTATGCATCTTCTTATCATTGAAGACCACATCATGGCTTCGTATGATTTTCTTTACTTCTGGATCCTAGAGACGATAGCCCATCTCTCCCCTTTTACCATAACCCAAAAAGATGCATTTCCTAGACTTAGGATCTAGATTCTTCTGAAGCTCTTTTGGCACATGTGCATATACTCTTGCTAGGTGATCTATTGATCACATGCACTGCAGTCTTCATTGCCTCAACCCAAAAACCACCAGAAAGACTTGCATTGGAAATCATACATTGCAACCTTTCCTAAATGGTGTGGTTCATCTATTCTGCAACTGGATTTTGCTTTGGAGTACGAGGGGACATGAGCTTCCTCTTAATCCCATGTGTTGTTGAGAGTTCATGCTCAACATCATGTGATCATGTGTGCATAGCACCATCACCTGATCATATGTGCATAGCACTAACCTTATAGAGTGCTATAAAGGAAAGGGTTAGATCCCCTAACCCTAACCCTAAATGGGTTTGTATGTATTCTATTTTTTCAGCTAAATCTAGTTTACAGTTAGTCATTTAGGTGTGCTCTCTAGCTATGCGCTCTCTCCTCATCTCCACTCTTCTCCTCTCCCCTCTTCGTATTTTGTCATGGTATCAGAGCTCCCTTGCCTTCCGCTGAGGCATTGTGATTCTTGAGAGTGGGAGAGAGATCGAGAGATTGAGTGTTCTTTCACTTCCATTGAGTGATAGAGAAATTTTCATCCATTTGAGAGAAATTTTTGTCCATGAGAGATTGAGAGATTTTCATTAATCTCCTTTCATTCGATTCATTGTTTCTTGAGAGATCTATTGTGAGAGAGAGTGCTCTTCTTCAAGGAAAGAGGTAGAGAGCATTGAGAGATTTTAGTTGTTGAGAGAAAGAGATCTTTGTAGGATTCATTTAGAGGAAAAGAGAGAGATCTTGTTGCTGTGAGAGTGAGAGAGATAAAGAGAGAAACGAAGGTCGATTCTGAAAATTAAGATATTTGTCTCCAAGAGTATTCGAGAGAAAAAAAAGCGAGTCCTTCATAGTCTTCTGTGTCACTGAGGGAGAGATAGCATTTATATTCCAAACGACTCCACACGAGTCTATCCTCAATCCTCGGCATCACATTAAGCCCATGGCCGTGCAATTGGGCAACACAGCAAGCACCAACGAAAAGGCTCGCCCCACGGCTCTTTTAGGGAGAGGCTCCACGACTCCTTTAGCTCATTTGCATAGCCCATTTGCGACCTTCAACACGTCCAACAACAAAGGCTCCGAAGCCTTAATTGTCGAGCAACTCAAGCTCCAATGCCCTTCTAAGCCATGCCTAAAATTCCCGACTAGTACCTACTCAGAGTCAATCCATATGCTCACATATGGTTTCACATCATTACATTACCTGAAACCTTACGTTCATCAGTTCAATGAGTAGATTTCAAAGTTCAGAGGCATTGCAAATTGTTTCAGTGCGCAGATAGCATTTCATTTCACACACACATGCCACCATTGTAAAGCCTATTTGGCTATCTCACGGCATCGTGCACATCATTTCAACCTTGTAAAGCCTCTTGGCTATTCCCGGCATCATTGCCACAAGCCTTGTAATACAGATCAGATTTTATATATTGCATTTCTATCTTCACCGACAGTTCAGAGATTTCACTTGGCATAGTTAGTGTATTTGCAGTTGATTCATACAGAGATATTCACGACACTTTTGAGTACATTTATTGCACCATGTCTACAACTAGCAACCTCAATCTGGAGGCATCTGCTAAGTTAGACAACTCCAATTATGGTTCATGGAAATACCGAATGGAGACCATTCTTGTACTTTAGGACAAATGGGAGTATGTCGATGGGTCTACACCTAGACCATTGGCCGATCCAGCCACAAGTAGCTCTACTCCATCTATTGTCATAGCATCAGCAATGGGATCTACATCTACACAAATAGTTTTCGCACCAGTAGCAGATCCTACCGTTGCCCGAGCTCAGGCAGAATGGGATAAGAAAGACAAGTATGCCTATCACCTAATCAAACAGAATGTGCAAGATGTCATGCTAGGTCAGCTCAACACAGTCAAGACATCAAAAGAAGCATGGAATATGTTCGCAGCTCTCTACGAGTCTAAGAACACATCCAAGATTCTCACCCTGAGAAACTAGATCAACCAGAGTTTTCACAATAGCAGTGAAACTAGTCATGCTTATGTACTCTCCATAAAAGACTACAACAATCAACTTGCAACAATAGGAGAGACTATGAACCCTATAGAAATGGTTCAAGTTATTCTAAATGGACTAGGAGAGGGATACGAAAATCTAGTCTAGAGTATTGCCATCCAACGGCAAATTCTGACTCTGGAAGAACTTTAGTCAATTCTACTTGGTGAAGAACTCAGAAGTCAAGCTATTCAAGCTCATAAAGGTTATTCTAATGATCAGGCATTCACAGCTTCAGATAGAAGTAGAGGCAAAAGCAAAGCCAGAGGAAGATCATACTAGAAAAGTGGTAATCATCAGCAAGAAAATCAAAGTCAGCATCAGCATCATCCTCAGCAACATCAAAATCATGACAATACAATCTTGGGATGCATCATAGACCCATATGGAAAGTTATTGCAGCTCTCTTACTCCTTTTGTTCCGATTCCACCATTGGCATTAGGAGAGAGGCTTCAAGATTGGCATCTTCAGTCTTCAAGTCTAGGCTTATCTCTCAACCTTTGCATTTACTGACTTCCATACAGGCTTATAGATTGATTTTACCTCCTCCATGGATTGATCATCATGCCAATTCTCCTTTGCATCTAAATAAGTCTTTATCTTGGTGGAAAGCAAATTTGAAGTTAATATGAAAGCTAAAAATGCCATTAAAGTAGAGACTCTTTTTCTGGAGATGCATTGTTGTTATTTTTCCACTGGGAGTGAAATCGGCTCAAAGAAGGATTGCCTCTCCTCTTTGTCCAAGATGTCATCATGCTCCTCAGAGTATTCAATGCTTATTGTGGTTTTGTTCATATTCGAGGGACCTTCTAGACAAGATCACCTATTTTTTATCTCTTAGATTTTCAGTGCACAAGTTCTCAAGGTTTTTTTAGATGTTTGATAGATTACCAGCTCCTTTGTCCTAGTACTCTCTTTTCTTCCATTGGATCAGATATTGGGAATTGTGGACCCTCTAGCTTCAATGAAATCATGCATTTCTAGCTTCATCTCTTCAGCACCCTTATGAGTTCTTATGGGCCTCATTGTGGCAGTCCTTATCTGATGTCTTGCATGAGGAAGGTTTGGATGTCTCTTGCATTGAGATTTGCTTTTACCATTTATGATAGATACGGTTTGGCTCTTTTCTAGAGTCTTGCCCTGTTGTAAAATGGATATTTCATAATATAATGTTCATAGTTTCACAAAAATAAATTTTGTGTGTGTGTGTGTGTGTGTGTGAGAGAGAGAGAGAGAGAGAGAGAGAGAGAGAGAGAGAGAGAGAGTACACATCAGTTTTGAGGCTCACTTATGTCAACCTCAACATGTTCATAGTCCATCCAATTATGTGGCTCATGTATGCTGGCCTATGTCAACCCACAAATTCTACATGCTAAAACATTATAAGTCTAAGTGTCAAGTAGCTCCATAAATATTTCCAATAACTTGTAAAAGGGAGATGATAGGTGTAAATTGGAAGGAAAGGAAAAGAGAAAAAGCAAGTGAAGGTGAAGGTGAAGGAATATGGGGAAAGGTGGATGAGTGAAAGAGATGAGAGAAAAGAGCTGTGTGAAGGATGGACCATTAAATAAAATGTGTCTATTTTGGAAAGAGTAATATGGTGTCCTACAAGAGACAAACAAAGCCTCTATCTTTAGAGAGAAATACCTAATAAGAGACAAAACCATTTAGGATCTTCACAACAGAAGCTCTTAGACTACTATGTGACACACACTTAAAGCTCATACTAACCACAATTTGCATGGTCAAATTGACCAAATGTACTAACTTCAAAACTATGGACCTAATTAGAAACTCACTAACCAAGACATCCCTTAGGACCCTTGTAGGACCCAAAAATAGATATTTCATGTGGCATTTGCAATTAGATACACTTGTTGAGAAACTAAGATGTCAAGATAGATCATAGTATGCGTGCAATATAGATTGCATCCATTATGGACATCAAATTAATTAGATTGTTTAGGTTTCTTTGGGCTTGTCTAGCATGATACAAAAGCCAAACTAAACTTTGCTTTAGTGCCCTCAAGATGGGAAAAAGGAAGACGAATGGAAATAAGTTATAACATATGACTTATGTAGCTTTAGCACATTATACTCATCCATGGAAAGCATTTCTAGCTACTACACTAGTGTATGTGAAATACCTACATTCATTGCGCGATCGAGCATGTTTTTGCAAATGATTATAGTGCAAATAGATGCTTACTCAAGAAAGAGTGGGATGTGGAAAAGGGGGCATACCATCCCATGCATATTTTGTAGGTAGATCACCATGTCCAATTATGTATGGAGGGGACAAGATTATTGTATGGTCTCTTTGTCTTGAGGACTCTGATTTTGTACTACATGCATTCAAGTTCAAAAACTGCATCAATCATCCTTATGGGCATAAATGTGAGCTCTCCCCTAAGAAGCTTGGGCCTTTCGATCCATCCACCTCATAAAGAGATCATCTTAATTCATAGATTGTGTACATGATATTAAGAGAATATCAATATAAAATATTTAAAACATTGGAATGAAAATTCTTAAATGTAAGAGAGTTGATAAATCAATCTTTATTTATTCACCTGAAGATGTACTACTGAGTCTTGTAGGTGGTGATTGAACCACATGCAATGATGGTATCAATGCACATCTAACCTCATGTGTTTGAGGCTTTTCAATGAATTCGATGGGATAACCTTACATGAACAATGCATATAGAATTTGTGGAATACAAGGGAACAATTCCACTCTGAGTCTACTTTGTGCCTTCATTGTCTGCAATTTTCAAAAAGAAATAGTGCATTTTCACAAATTGCCGAGCTCATCTAATTCTTTATGGGCCATTTTCCATGCCCAATATTACTCATAAGCCAAATAGACATTATCTCCTTGATGGTGATGATCCTTTTCCATTTCCAACCTTGAGGATTGTGATAGGGTTGAGTGATAGCTTCTACCTCTACCCTACTAGGTAGCATTATCCACATCCTCTATAAATTTCATTGCTCTAGCTACCTTAACTTAGTGCCTTATATGTACATGGCTGCAAAGACGAAGCCATTGTGATTTTGCTATAAAATAAAAAGAAAGAAACCTAAAGACAAATATGGAAATAAATATGGACCATAGATGCATTCCTTGATTGAAAAGAAAACAATAATTTTCTTTAAATTGAAAGAAACCAATAGCTTACATATAAATGCAAGTAAGGAACAAGGCATGGAGATTTTGTTAATATACAATAGTCTATAGAAACAATTTTGTATAAACAATTGTGAGAACCAAGGCATGAAGAATTGGCTAAGGAACTAAAAGTAGGCATGAAAATAAATATGAGCCACATGTACATTAATTATTTTAAGGAAACATTCAACATAGGGTGTCATATAGTAACATTTTTGGCAAATTGCCAGTAGTCCTTGACACTCAAATGTATAACTTGCAAACACTAAAGAAAGGCCTCATTCTCTATCAAAGTCATGCCTTCATGTCTTCCATGAGTTGCGTTAATTCATCCTAATCAATCATACATGATGATATCTTTCATAGTAGCATTCTCATTAATCATATGGGCGTGTAACCTACTCAAGATATCTTCCATACTAGCATGCTCTAGAGAATGTTCTTTTGTTAGCATTCTTCGAGATTTCTCCAAGAGTGCCATAGCTTTATGCTATGGCACAATCAAGGAACCTAGCCATTTCTCCAAGCAACCAACCAAACATATAATCGTATAAGTGCATTGATCATAGACCCTTTGGTTGTAGACATGTAATTGTTTGATAAAGCTATTTTGCAAACTAGATAAATCTTGTAAGTGGAGCATGTATAGGATCTTGCATTGGTTGAATCTCAATCCAAAGTAAAGACACTTCCCAATTGATTATCTCTATTTACATAGATTTACTATCAGTCATGAATCAAGCATGCACTTACTACCATTTCAACTATGTGTGTGTAAACTGTCATGAGTGCACCTCTTTCAATTCATTAAAGATTACCATAATGATGGAAAATGGTCATTCACCAAAAGTCTTGCCCATCACTTGGTGTAACAAGGGAATCTCTCCAATCCATGCACCAGATTCTTTTGTTGGTGAGATACTATTTATTTATTTGGAATAATGATGGAGGGAGGAGGACACATGAACATATCCTGCGACTACCCCTCGGGGAACTCCTTTGCTAGCTGCGCATGGCTTTGTCGGGAGTCCCAACGAGTTTGTAGCACAGATGAGCAATGAGGAGGCAGTACCCTCATGCCCCTTCGACCGAGGGGTCGTCACCTGCGCATGCCTCTCATAAGGGAAGGAAGAGTAGGAAGGGCAGCTTATGTTGTGCTGGCTCGAGAGATGTAGACGAGTCAGCACACTCACGTTCCTACAGGTCTCCAGTTGTCCGGAGACACAGTATCAGTCAGGTCCCTTGCCCTCTTCTACTCCCACTGCTACTCCTCGCTCCACTCCTTTTGACTCTGCTACCATCAGTCCTCCTTACTCATCAGGGGATCTCTCCTATGAAATCATAGTTGCCGGAGAGATAATAAAAGATAGAAAGGGCAAAGCAGTGATGGCCACCATGAGGTGGTTGATGAGTCATCACTTCAAAAGTGGCATTGCTACCGATTGGCGGTATCAAGATGACCAAAAGAAGCAAGCGGTCATCGATGAATTAAAACAAAAATACCCTAACCTACCAAATTGGGAGTTTAATGAGGATTATATGTGAGAGCGCATGGGTTTGGTCTTGAAGCATCGTAGATCAACCTTGCATACTTCCATCACAAAGGGGTTGGCTAAACCCAGCTGGGCAGACAAAGCTGATTGGAAGTTCTTCGAGAAGCAGAATAGGGACAATCCCAAATTGTTCGAGGGTCAGAGGAGGGCTGCGAAGAGATGGCTGGACATCGTAGGTACTTCGCACTTTGGTGCAGGCGGACGGTTGGCATTCGAGGCAACCGTGGTAAGTCTACTTCTTCTCATTTAATGTATTGTTCTATTTGTTTTACTACATATTACATGCACTTTAGCTAACTCTAACTCTCGTAAATTGGATCCACAGGAAGCTGCGATGGGTCGTCTTCCTACAGATGTAGAGACGCGACACGCATTTCGGATAAGAACAAAGCCATGGTTTATTAAGCAAGAGGCAATGGAAGCGACGGTCGATTAGGCTGAGGTGGCTGCTCGCATGGTATAAGTCTACTCCTACTTGTAATCTCACTTTTTAAATTGTTTTATTCTTTAAGTTCCAATCTAATTTTTGATTTATATGGTTCACTCTTAGGGTCGAAGCTCAAGCGTCCTATCATCGGAGGCGAGCGATCACCAAGGCTAGGGATCAGACGCACGTGACGAGGATCAAGGAGAAGGCGCAGCTCATGAGGACCAAGGAACAAGCCAACAAGATGAGGACGATTCGGATTCGGATGAGTAATAGTAGTAGTAGTGGTAGTAGCAGTTTGCATTTTCTTCGCCCTGTATGTCATTTTGTATATCTGCTCGTTTGAGCAATTTTGTATCGCCCTTTTGAAAGGGTAATTTTGTAACAAACAATGTTGTATATGTTCGACATGTGTATGCTTTTGTTGCTTGATCATTTCATTTGAGCGATTTTGTATCACCCTTTTCGCAAGGGAAATTTTGTTATAAAAAAACTTTGTTTTGTAATTATCCCCAAAAAAAAAGGGATTAGTGGGGCTAAACAAGGCCATAGGAAGCCCTATTTAGCCCCACTAATTCTTTTTTTTTATTTCTATTAATCGTCGCTATATAGCGACGTTTACCAGTGTTACTATATAGCAATGATTAATAGTGTCGCTATATAGCGACGTTTATGATCGTCGCTATATAGTGACGATCATAAACGTCGCTATATAGCAACGATTTATAGTGACGGTTCTTTTTCGACGCTTTTAGCGACTTTTATAGCGACGTTTGCGCCCGTGAAAAAAAAAAATTTAATGTAAAAAGCGTCAGTATTTTCGTCGGAAAATGACCTATGCCTTGTAGTGTGGATTCAGGCTTGGAGGGTGAATGGAGAGGAACCTCCTTGTGGTATGAAGAGCTTATCGATCTTTAAAGAGCTTCCTTACTGGGGTCAATTATAAATCAATCATCTCTTGGATCCCATGCATATCTCAAACACCCACAAAGTACATGCTTTGCTTCATGAAAGGAGCATTTTCAAAGAACAATAAGCTTAGTGGGCTCAAGTCCCATGATTGGCACAAGGTCTTACAGGTATTCTAAGCTGTAAGATTAGTGTACCGATAATCGTGATGCGTTAGTGTTATTATGATTATGTTATATTGTTGACATGACTTCTTTATTGCTTTAATAGTTCATCCTCCCAATTACAATAAAAGGGTACTTACAAGAAGATGTTAGAAATGCTATATTCAAGATCAATGGTATTGTGAGATATGCTTACTATCTAATCGCATTGATTGCATTTTCTTCAATTTAAGCTGAATAATCTGTAGACTGATTATGAATATATCTTACATGGGCATGTGAAATAGGTGGATATCTCAAAAAGAAATCTCCATATCGAGCATCGAGAAGGCTAGGGTGGAATTCATCGAAGCCATATACTTGCTTGAGAAGCACTTTCCCTCGAGCATTATGACAACTCAAGTGCACTTGCTTGTGCACATAGTTGATGAGGTGGCCATTGCAGGTATCGTTCATAGTCAATGGATGTTTTTTCTCGAGTAGTTTATGAAAACTTTAAAGGGATTTGTAAGAGAAAGAGCAAGACCAGAAGCAAGCAGGGCAGAGGGATGGCTTGTGCAAGAGTCATTAGTATATATCACAGAGTTTCTTGCATCCACAGATCTCGATATATACAAGCTTGGCATAACAAGGATGATGATCGCATTGTTGGCGAGGTTCCTAAGGAAAAGGGATTGAAAGAAAGATGAGAGAAGAGAAAATGGAGAAATTCAATAAGTTTTGTATCCTCAATAGCAAGGAGATACAGAAGTGGATTGAGAGATATGAAGTGGCCAAAGCAGAAAGAATAAATGCAAGGACGAGATTCAGAGTAATGTACAGGCGATCGCAACCATATCCATGGGATCTCACCCTTCTCTCCACTCACATGTCACTTGATTGGCTATAACTGGCTCTACGTAAAGCCGAACGCAATGGAGAGATAATAAACGAGCATGGGCGAGAGTTATCATCTGGATGTTTGATGCATGTAAGTTTCTTACCTCTTGACGTAATTAAGTAATTATTTGTGACAATATATGCTATAAAATAGATGCATCTTCATTGTTTTAATGGTGCTCTTTTACAGTAAGAAAAGTACAGTGCATTATGATCATATGGATGACATTTTCACATGGAACGCATCGATTCAAAGAGAGTCACGTATGATTGTGGAGTCATAGCTAACTTCACACAAGATGGCCAAGCAAGTGCTTCGGATACCAATCTTCTCTCCTCACAGTTAGATTATTGTGGAACCATATGCGAAATCTATGAAATTGATTTTAGACGATTTAGTATTTTCATTCTTGATGTAAAATGGTTTAGAACTATTTACAACGGTCCCCATGCGACAGTGAGAAAAGACAATAGCGGTTTCTTTGCAATAGACTCCACCAAACTTTGGACCGATGAAAGTGATACTTTGTTCTTCCCGAGCACTGTGAGCAGGTGCATACTAATGATTTAATTAATCGAAGCTTTCGTTTTTAAAGATCCATTGATACATATACTTAAGCATAATTTCATATATATAATTGATGGCATTTGGCACCCATCTTCAATATAGGTGGTTTTTCATTCAGATCGTTTTGATCTAAGATGGTGGTACGTGATCCAAGTTGCACCACGAAGTAAGCAAATTTTTGAAGATAGAGATGTGGATAGAGAGATGCTACTACCAATGCCGAATCCAATTGATCCAGATGAATTTAGCGAAGAAGATGAAGATCACAATATGAGCCAAGAGGAAGATGCGCATAATGACATCGTATGGGAGGAAGATGGAGATCACGATATTGAGGAAGAAGATGACGATCATCAAGAATCACCATACTTTATTGAAGAAGATGATTAAGTACTCTTCGTACAATGTTGGAGTACGATGATGACATAGGAGATCAACTCAGTATAGAGTTAGAGATAGACTTGCCGCGGTGCATTAGACTTGGCTCAGGATGAAGCCATTGATGTAAATGCTCTTCATTGATTTTTTTCATCTCAAACTTGGACATGAATATATGAGCTTCAAAGGCTTGATGTACATGCTCTTGTACTTTTATTCTCTCAAAGGATCAAACATGCATGAAAATGAAAAAAATTATCATTGGGAAAAACTATCTTTTAAGGTCGATACGGGAAAAAAAACTCTTTGTAAAACGTCGCTATAGGAAACTGTCTCAGTGTCGCTATATAACAACCATCACCAATTTGATAAGCATCGCTATATAGCGACCCTTAATGAAGCCCGCTTCAAATATTGACAATTAGCATCCCGTGCATGCTAAACATCGATACTTAAGCGTCGCAATAGGATCCGTATGTAGTAGTGAGATAAACATCCAATAAATTCACATAAATAAACATAAAGAATGGGTTTTCTAATTTAAAAAATCATAAAATCCAATTTCTATAAAGCAAAAGGAATATAAAACCATATGTAAGCACGGATTTAAAGTTCGTCCTTGAATGCAACGTTGTATATAACTTAGCACACCCGTCAATCATTTTTCTTTCAATGAGTCCTAAAGTACGGGGGTTTAATCGGATACATTAAATTTCCACCCAAAATCTACCTTTTCATTGAGCTAGAATCACATCTTGCATCCACGAGAACTCCCACAACCCCCATATTTTCTGTAAAAGCTTATAGCACACATACCTTGCCAGGAGGGTCGCGAGTTTTGTCCTTACTTTGAAGGTAGGTTGAATCTCTATGAGAGAATTCTGCATAACTGTAAACTTCTGCTAACATACCTTAAGGCAGATAGATTAGATTGTGCGCGATTTAACTCAGATGCAACGAAAAAAGCTAATGTACATTGAAAGGATGCAGAACTCTGCCAAACTAAGTTCTTATGAATGGTTCATTCGGAAGAAACTGCAAATAGGCAGTGGATTATCTAAATAGATATAATGTATAAATATGAGCCTTAAGCCTGACATTCTTCTCTTTCAACAATATGTGCCTCCTTCCATTTACAAGTCTCTACAGGAACCCAGGCACTTCCCAAGAGAGAGTGAAACGTATTTGGATCTGCTGCCCCAATTGATGATACACAGGTCCAGGCAAAAACATAAAACTGCTGAATATTGAGCATCTTCCATCTTTGTCGATCCGAGTGGCAGAAGCCAAAAATCTGGTGCAGCTCAAGGACTATCCCAGGAATTTCCTGGGGCTCTTGCTCCACCTGAGTGCAGATTATCATTCTGACAACTGAAAGGCTCCAGCTTTGCTCCTGTACTGAGTGAGCTGATGCTTGCTAAATCCCTTTGGGAAAGCGTCCTGCCCATGCCTGCAGTAGCACCTGCCATCCCACTGGGTCCTCCTACACCTAAGAAATCAAGTGTTGTTTTGTCACCTCCCTCTTCGCCGCTTTGCAAGCCTCCAACTTGAAAGTGAGACTTTCCATGCAACAGATTAGATTGAGAGTCTCGCAGTTTCTCTCCTACATTCATATGATGCTGCAGGAGGCTGTTGCTGTGCTGCATATATCCCCTTACTCCATTAGATAGTCCAAGTAAAGAAGGCACATCACTGAATCCACTTCCAAACAATCCACCTCCTCCTCCAGATAAAGAATTCATGAAATCCTGAACACCTGAATTCTCTTTATACCTACCATGTCCGAGAACAGAGGAAGAGCCAAGAAAGCTTTGTGCTCCTGGGCCATTTCCTGTGAGATCCCCTAGCTGCCTTGTTGAAGGATAGGTAGCCAAAGAGTTGGACAGAACCCCGGCTAATCCCTGGTCTTGCCTTGAGGATTGTCTTGCTCCCCCATGAATCCCAGAGGTGGAGTCCCCCGCTCCAACAAAGCCCCGAAAAGGGTTGCTCGCTGTTGCACCCATCTGTGCAGCTTTCTGAAGCAAGGCTGTAGCAGACATTTGAGCACTTGCTGTATGCTGCTGTTGATTATAGACGGACGTCGATGCCGATGGTGCACTTCCACTTCTGAAATTAGAAATGCTACCAGATAATCCAGCAGAAGAAAGTGCAAACGCAGACATTGTGGAACTTCGATCCAAGGGATTATTCATCACTCCTGCAAAACTTGGCAGCCCTACCATGCCATGGCTGGCGTTCTGTCCAACGCCAGAGCCTTGTGGTGGCGAATATCCATTACCTGAAGAAAACAAACTCGCGAACATATCCCCGGCACCAGTGGACAAAGGTAGCATACCTCTAGCTAGCTTGTGAGGACGCATTGTGTCATCTTCTTCTGAACCCATCATTCCAGAAATCCCGACCTCATTCATCCCTCTGGAACTTGACATCAAGAACGGAGGACCAGAATCTGGCGAGGGTTGAGTTCCAAGGCCTCCCATCATCTGCTGAAGCGCACCAGGAGGACCGGGTCCTGGGCCGGTTCCTAGCCAGAGAGATAAACCTGCACCTTTACTCGTTGCAGCTGCAGACGAATTCAGCCCTACGCCACCTTGCATCCACTTGGACGACAACGACGCAATTCCACCTTCCATCACTGCAAAATTGGATATATCGTCAGGCATTCCAGGCTTTGATACCTCCGAAGAAGTGAGAGCAGCATCCGTTGGACCTACACTCAATTGAGAGATAGCGCCATGAGGCGACGAAGTTGCCCCCATCGCAGCAGATGGACCATTCTCACGGGCACCAGACTGCTCGCTTCCGCCCTCCCTGTGAGCGGAGACGCGGGCAGTTTCTTCGGCCAAGGCATCACAAAATGCTCTGTGAGTGATAAAGCTGTCCCTCCTGCTTTCAGCAAACAGTGTATCATTACTGCCGTCAGTCCGTTTGCTGGGCGTTAATGGACACGAGAGAAACATGGAAACCTAGCCAAATTGTCAAGTTTGCGACGCTTTCTACGATCGATTGGTTCTGATATCAAAAGATAGATTGGTTACGTTTACGCTAGCGTGCATCAATCATTATAGTCAACAATACAATCGCAGTCAAACGCGGGCAAGATCAACAGCGACAACGAAGACACGGCGTTGCTTGGCGATCAAGTTCCGAGATTTTTGCATGGAATCTAATCGCCTACAACTTGGAAAGCGTTCTGAACCGATAACTAAATCTGAAATATGCAACACCCAACCTTGAGAACAAGGTTCCACAGTCGCAACGATATTCTCGTGTTCCGCAGGTTTTGAGGTGCGCCTTCCAATCCGACTGGACGGCGTATCGCTTGGAGCACTTGTCACATTTCCATTTCTTCTCCCCATGCTTTCGGCAGAAATGCTTTTTGATGCCAGTTAGATCACCCAGAGCCCTCGACGGATCATGATGCACGCAGGTTGGCTCCGGGCAAATGTACACTCTCTTCCTAATTTCGTTGCTCGTCCGTTGCCGTAATTTCCAGGGCAGGTTATGACCGCGCCTGTGCAACTGCAGGTTCTGGTCGCGTTGGAATCCTTTGTTGCATATCTCACAGATGAACCTGTTTGTTGCCATGAGAGTTTTGGGAGAGAGGGCTATGACTTCGGCACCTGGGTCTGCAGCCAACACCCATCAGCGCGAAAAACGTGATCAGATCAGAAAATATGTGGCATAGAAGCAGTCTGACGGGGCGAAAAGCTGCGATACATAGAAGCTTACTATAGAAGAAGCTATTCACAGATTCAATGCGTTAACCAGCATACTATTGCAGGCAATGATTTCCTTCATCACTAACCTGGCGTGCCAGGAAGATTTCTTTTCCTTTTCACGGCCGGAGTTTGGAGCTGACCGGAACCATTAGTCATCGGAGCAGTCGTCGCGTTACTTGACGTCGGATTCTGCCGCTCCTGCCCAAAGACACCGTCACCTCCCTTCCCAGAAGAGCCACTATCTTCCCCGGAAGCCGAACTGAGATTAGACATCGTTACTAAGGAGGGTCGCTCGGAGCACTACAATTGTCCAAAATCCAGCCGGCTGCAAGTATATGCGATCGGCTACCGAGCCCGCTATATTATCTAAGTGATCCCGAATGAGTTTCAAGCTGCAGCTGCCGGTCAAGCTACAAGAGGGTGGAATCAAAGGGCCGGATCTCACAGACCTAAAGAGCGCCAGTCGGGAGGAGGAGGGAAGCTGATGAGGCAAGGGAGGAGGTGGAGGAGGAGAAGTAGGAGCAGAGCGGGATCACTGTAGTACGAGGCGGGGGGGGAGACAGAGTGCGGGAATGGGGAAGGGATGTCGTGATCGTCATGGGTGGGTCGTTCAAACTTGGATGGGATGGAAAAGGAGGACGGGAGGGGGGGGGGGGGGGGGGGAGTGAGGAAGGAAGGCGGGAGGGACGATTGGCGTTATGCTGTCTGTGGGGAGACCGCCATAGCCGCAAGCAAGCATCACGAGAAGCAACAAAAGAGAGAGAGGAAAGGAAGAGAGGAGAAGCACGGGAATGGATTTAGTCGCTGGGTTCGATAATGATGAGAATGATGAAGATGGAAAGAAGCAGAAGAACAAGTAGTGGAAATAGTCTACGTTAACAAAATGCTAATAATAATGATGGTTAATATGAAGAAGAGGTTTTGATTGAAAAGGAGGGCCTTGTCTTTGTCTTTGACGGGAGCCTTGTATTTGTTTTGTATTATCCCCTCTTTGGAATCATGCTCCCCCATTCCACGACAAACTATCCTACCTCACCTCTGCCCCACCCCTTGTCACCTCCACCTCACCCTTGCCCCCACTTCACATCGTTTCTTGTCATGCTCAAGGTGTGGGACCCCCGCCCCTTCTGTGCTACCACATCTCACTTGCTCGCCCCCTTGCCCTGTACACCCCCTGCCTTGCCCTGTACACCCCCTGCCTTGCCCTCGCGTCATGGCGACAATTGCCACACCAAGTTCTCCTTGACTCCAACTCCTTACATTGCACAGTAAGCACAGTGATGATCTCACAGAAGTTTTTATTTTTGCAAATCGAGAAACCTACACTCTTCCATGTAGCAGGTTTTTCCTAAAACTTTCAAGTTCGTAGGCCAAAATATTGAACAGGCATGAGAAGTTTTAAATATTTTCGAGATTTCATAATCAAATTTATGTGGTATATTTGCAAAATGTGCACTTGCATTGTGCATAATTTGG
The DNA here is from genome assembly GCF_047967505.1 of Dipteris shenzhenensis. Classification (NCBI taxonomy): domain Eukaryota; kingdom Viridiplantae; phylum Streptophyta; class Polypodiopsida; order Gleicheniales; family Dipteridaceae; genus Dipteris; species Dipteris shenzhenensis. Next base: position 27,051,452 of record NC_141624.1, on the reverse strand, counting down.
GAGTTTTTTATGAACACTAGAGTCAACACGCGATACCCAAGCTAGTGAACACTACCATCATGTTTTTGGTCCAACATTGGAGTGGATGTTAACTCCTTTTCCCATATGGAGTGATTATCATTAATCATGCAAAAGAAAACCATGGGGTCTTTAGGGTTGAAAGAGTCTGCAATAAGCATATATCGATTAACCATAAGGACCTCATTGTATCATTTTATGGAACATGGTGCTTTACTGGAGCATTACCACATCCTCTCAGAGTCTACACGTGTGCAACTAGCCAAGCCATAATTTGCAAAGTTATAATGAATCTCTTCTTTATGGGCACAAGCGTAATGTTGGCATAGGGTTCCCTTTGCTATTGAATCTTTGAAGGCATACTAAAGGGGAATAAGTGCTCTCTAGTTAGACAAGCACTTGATTATTTGTTGATGAATGTTTAAGTTTTGGACTTGTTACTCACATGTTAGGTTTGAGTCCTCATTGAGTCACACACATTTGAGCTCATTTTAACTACAGTGTAGTAATGGGCTAGTCCATCCAATATCTAATAAAGGAATAAAGGTCACCATCTCAACTCTTTAGAATCGAAGTGTGCAGACTAGGGTGAACTGCCTTGTTGTTTCTCCCAAAGGTTACAAGTTAATATCATGTTAGACTATCGATATTGTGTTAGAACTCTAAAATGGATAACTTATTAGATCTCTATGGACATTTTCAATTCTAGGCCCCTCGAATAAACAATTTTAGCACATCATACCTTGGTAAATGCCTCTCACTTCTCATCTCACCTCTATGTGTTGTCAACTAATCCACTATGTGGAGCTAAATCTAAGCATCTATCAACTACACAACCTTCTCTTAACTCTAACAACTCACTTTTATGGTATTGACCTACCTTTTTACACATGAGAAGCTCCCTTATGGTGTATCTCCCCTCTCATGCAACCTCAACGGTGCACTCCCTTTCACATACTACCTTGGAACCCTTACAATCGTGCTATATAACACAAACTAACAATAGTGATATCATATGAACTTGTGATGCACATTGCATAGAGACTATATGCGTCCTTGAAGTGTGCAAAATCTAAAATATTGGTGGCTAAGATATAGGGTCGATACCTAAAGTATTTAAGTATGTATATAGGTGGTAGTATCTAAGGGTGGCTAGGTGTATTTAGCTATTACACCCTTTCTCTCAAAAGGGCTATTATGCATAAGGGGGCTTCTCAAATATACGAGACATATACAAAAATGTTTGCAAGTAGCATCCTAAGCACATGTGATAGGAGAGTGATAGGAGCACTGTTCAGGATCTACACCCCATGGTGATGCATAAGCATGCTCACTATGTAAGCATTTTTTTCATGTCATGTCTATCTTTATAAGCCAAACATACTCTATATCTTGTTCATGTTGCCAATCAATATAAAAACTCTCTCTCTCTCTCTCTCTCTCTCTCTCTCTCTCTCTCTCTCTCTCTCTCTCTCTCTCTCTGTGTGTGTGTGTGTGTGTGTGTGTGTGTGTGTGTGTCTGTGTCTGTGTATGTGTGTGTGTGTACATTTAATAATCCCATCAATAAATGAACCATACAATCTATTCAGTCATAGAATAGCTTAACAACATTAACTAGAATTTAATTCAGATATGGAGAATAAATGCTTCAAGAACTCAAATTAAGTTTAATGTAAAATGACATATTATTAGAACCAAAACCGTGGAGCGTTTCAAAAAATGAGTAAATACTTATCGAATCCGTTAGGTAGCCCAGGCTCCAAGGTTAGGGTTACTTACCTGCCACCATCCAAATAAACCATATTTTAGAAGAGTATAGCTTAATTTGGATAGACAGGTAATGCATGTTTCCCCTGCCTTGTTATTGCTTGACCTAGGAATAAGAACATCCCTCTAGATTCTAGCATATAAAAGTATAATGATTTTACAAAGGAAAGCACTAATAAATAATGCATTAAGTCAGTTTTAAAGGAAAAGATACCATAAGACTAAAGTTGCATTTAAAGGAGGAGTAAATTAATTAAAGAACAAATTAATTAAAAAAGCTTTTGTGTAAGTGTGTGCATGTGTGTGTGTGTGTGTGGCCCACCCCAACCCAAAGGGTAACACCATATGGTGGCAATTAAGCCCACCATGTGGAACTTACTCCCCAGCTAATAAAATGCTAAGTGACTTCTGTATGATAGAAATGGATAAGTACTATAAGTGTGAAAAGTGTTTTTATAAGTAGTTGCATACTCCCAATTCACATGAGGTTGGATACAATGTCTTTGTATAAGAAACCAATAGTTAGAATTCAAAGGAAAGAGTAGCCATTACTAAACTGAAAACCAAAACCGATTGTATGGTACTAGTACTTAGACGACTATGCAAGCTTGGAGTTATGTTACCAACCACACTTAATATGGGGCCCATCCAAGAGGATATAGAGCATGTTTTTCGTTGATATCCTACAAGGACAACAATTAGAGGCCTGTACTAATCACAGACATTGGACACCACCTATAATGTAATATGGAATTTACTTTCATTTGAAAGTGAAGACTCTTAGGGGGACAAGGGATTAGACATCTCTTCCCATAACCTATCAAGCACATGAAAGATAAGGGATATAGTTAATCCAGAATTACATTATTGTTTAAGGAGATCGATACTCACTCCTATACCTCATCGTGTGTGTAAACCTGATAAATAAAATTGTGTGTGTGTGTGTGTGTACCTACATGCACATACATATGTGTGTGTGTGCGCATGCACACCTCTTGCACACAAGCATGATCTTATCTTCTTCCCCTTGCTTGACCAATCTATTCATCAATAAAAATGCATCATTGAGTCAGTGACCTTTCTTTATATATGGAAAAGGGTGTTGAAATGCCATATTTAATTTTTGTACAAGAAAGTGCTATTTTGTATACAAGTACATTGTTTTTAGAAAAATGGAGGTTGCACCCCTTACATAAACAGAAGTGTACGCGTATGCATGCACATGTGTCAATCTCAAGCACAAATGCATGCAAACGTATCTGCATGTGTGCACACATGTGCCTATCTCATGCATGCATGCATGCACGTGTGTGTGTGTGTGTGTGCGCGCACACACGCATGTGTGTGTGCATGTGTGTGCACCCGTGCATGCATGCATGTGTGCATGTGCATGTGTGGGTGCATGCGTGTGTGCATTTTAAAACACTCTAGGTCCATCTTGTATGAAAGTAATGGGCACCAAAATGGTAGAGGGATTTTGCATAGACAGGCCCACAAATTTTGGACCGATATTAACCATGCCTTTGGAGGAGCATGGGTCGGGTCTTGCTAATACTTATTTTCAGTCCAATGTAGGCTTCTTCCCTAATCAATGATTACTATTCACATTGACTCGTCATCCCCTATGAAATCCAACATGTAGTTGGTTGCCTATAGATCTATGTGAGCATATCTTTTTTCCATGGACTGCTCTCAAAGCCCTTGCAATAGTAGTAGCAATAGACAAAGCATGCTGACAAAACAACCTTGCTCGAAATTTGGTGAGCAAGGAATTCTAGTCGAAGCATGGTTCTTCTCTCCGATGCATAGTTTTAACCCATCTCACATATGTTCCATAAAGCTGTGGGAGACACATCAGCATATCGCCTCACACTACCTCCATTGAAAAATGGAGTGAAAACCCAAATCTCTTTGGTGTGTGAGTCTCCTAATACCTGACAAACAACTCTATGGACCACTGTCATCACTAGCTCATTCTTTAGTGATGCATGAGCATGGGCATCATCTCTATTACTCCCCTTGCTAGCGTACCATGATGTTTTGAGACACCCAAAACTTGTACCTGATAAACCTTCCCTTATCCTCCTTTGCCCACTAGTTCATGCATTTTTAGTGCTTCCAATAGAAAGTGCACTGTGTGAGAGAACATGTCGGCATATGATGTGCATAGTTGTATCTGTGCCCTCCTTTCAATTTGTGCTAGATCAGTATTTGCATTTGGCCCACTAGCCATCTTGGTGAAATGGACCAAGGCACTAGTCGTCACTTTTTCTACAACCCCTTTCTCCTTTATATATTTTTTTCGATTCGAAGCTTTCAACTCCTTCCATTCAATCATCCATAGTGCAAGCTTCTCCCCTTCATTGATAGGCAAGGTGACATTTCTTGCCTTAGCAAATATGTCCCATTAACCTATTGGATCTCCATACCTTAACATTCGGCCATGTCTTTGCCATTTCATGTAAAGATTTTCAAATACTCGGCTTGAATTTGATCTTGCAAATATTTTGAAGTTACAATGGCATGAATATCTTGATCGCTCAATCCTACCATATGTTCAATTGCTAACTGATAGATAAGCATATGAATCTTGGCCTTCAGCTCGGCTATCTCGATCTCTTTTGTTGCCATGACGGATGAATGTATAGTGATCTAAAGCATGCAACAATCATTATGTAAGTGCTAAAACTACTTTAAAATTAAAGAAACACAAGAATTACACATGCAATGCTAATATCAATTAAGCCACTCACAATGATATGCAACACAATTGACTATCATCATGCAAAATAATTTTCATGGAGCTTCCACACCATAGAATCTCAAATACTAAATATGTTTTAGAGCGTTAATGTCAATTAAGCCATAGCCCACTCACAAAATTGACTATCACCATGCAAAGTGTTTTTAATGTATTAATAATCTTTGTAAAGTTGCTATCTAGAATCAACCTATCAAGGTGGTAGAGTCTAGAATAGGAAACATGTAAGTACATCACGTAACGAAGAATGTAAGTACATCACGTAACGAAGATGATCTAGATAAGCTTTGCCAATCACACATGTGGTTGGAGAAGGTTATTTTCGAGATGAACCGATCGGCAAAAGCGGGCCATCATTTGAACAAAACCTAGCTCTATTTACACCTATATATATAACTAAAAAATAAATAAATATGTTATATCACTATATCAAAGCGGGGGGATTCTGACTAGTACAAGTGAGCAATCACCAGGCTTTGATCTGATTTATCGAAAAGTGAAACAAGTTAGGCAAGGTATTTCTAACAAGCTGAAGCGAGCCATCTCCTAGCTAGATTGATACACAAACATGCATCTCTCTCTCTCTCTCTCTCTCTCTCTCTCTCTCTCTCTCTCTCTCTCTCTCTCTCTCTCTCTCTCTCTCCCTCTCCCTCTTCCTCTCTCTCTCTCTCTCTCTCTCTCTCTCTCTCTCTCTCTCTCTCCCCCTCCCTCCCTAAGCCCCCCCCCCTCTCTCTCTCTCTCCCCCCCTCTCCCTCTTCCTCTCTCTCTCTCTCTCTCTCTCTCTCTCTCTCTCTCTCTCTCCCCCCCTCTGTCTCCCCCCTTCCTCTCTCTCTCTCTCTCTCTCTCTCTCTCTCTCCCTCTCCCTCTTCATCTCCCTCCCCCCCCCCTCTCTCTCTCTCTCTCTCTCTCTCTCTCTCTCTCTCTCTCTCTCTCTAGCATCCTACAGTTAGCCAGATTCCGACCAACCGAAGTGAGCCATCACTTGACCTGATTGACACACACACAAAAATAGCAAAAAAAAGTGAGACTCACCAAAGAGAAGTGAGGTAAAATGACAACGAAGTGGGATTCTGGCAGCATGTGAGGGGAAACGAGGGAAGGGGCCTCAGTTAGAGCTTCTATGCATAAATACCACATCATAAATTGAGTTAGCGCATGGCATTTTTACGGCCCCAAAGCTACATCATGTGTCGCCACGTGGTGTTGAATTTACCACGTGGTATTTTGGTTTACCATGCGTTATTTTTATATACTACATAGTATTTTGCCGGTCAATAAAAGGTTACCTCCAACTGATTGGAAAAAATGTGTTTTTTCATTTAGAACATCTAGACATATATTTTATAATAGAAAAGTATGTATTATATATATTTTTTTAATGTACTTTTTAAATCCCTGAATTTGATACACCCTATAACTATTGTAGTGCATAGATTGATTGTGATCGTAGCCAAAGGAGGTCCTAGTCTCATTATGACAAATCTATGCATATTTGTGTCTTACTCACATGTTACTCCTTTAAATTCTCTTTCTAGATGATGATCTATAAAGGAATTGACAATTTACCTTTGACATGGGAGGATTTTGAGCTCCAAACCAATTAGATGCATGGATGTTTTCTTTAGCAGCTACTTTACATCTTTATTATAGCCAGCTTAAAGCATTGATAGACTTGTTGACCAAGGCTTCATCTGGTTGACCCTAAGGTGTACAATAAGATGGATTGTCAAGATCCTCTTCCACCTTGATATTCAATATCATTTTGACTTTAAGTTCCATTAGTGGTCTCACACATAGTGGGTATGATGTGATAGTAGCTTCTATAGCTCTATAACATCATTAAGTACTTGAGTCTTCATGGAGAACAAAATGTCCTAGCATTCCAAAAATATTTTGTTATTTGGAAAGCATTCCTAGAGTCATGGACTATGAAACGGTATACATTGATGCAACAACCCTCATGGTTGACTTTGATAGGGCAGCCTCATGATGGTGTCTTCATAATACTCATGACAGTGTCCTCATGGTTGACCTTGATGGGGCAACCTCATGACAGTGTCTTCTTAATACATAACGAAACTTGCTAGTTGGAAGCGCTCATTCTTTTTACCATTGGGGGTAAGTGTGCTGATCATCTTCATGGGTGGACATATTGGAGATTTGTATTTTAGGGAACTCAAGAAATTGGCTCATCTTGCCCTTAAACTATCAACAATACAAGATATTATTAAGAATAGCTAAGAAATGGAGAGGTTCACATATTCAATTTTGAAAATTTTCCATTTTCTTACATGAATAGGGCATGTAAGAGTATAATGCCTATTAAACCACTTTGAACACATGGTTGGCATATGAAACTGTCATGGAAGTCATCTTTTTCCATCTAGAGCTCTTCTAAGCTCCAAAGGTCTTCCATCAGTGCTTTGGACTAGAAATAGAGAGATAAATGCTCTATGATGAGCCTTCTTAGTGGTCTAGTTACATGCTTAGTGTATAACCAAATAGCAATTTCATTTATAGTCTTAACAAGTAATTTCTTGATTTATTAGTTGGAGGCTCCCTATGATCCTTGTTTCATGTTTAGGGGCAATGAAGAGGCAAAGCCTATATAGAATAATTTAAGCTTTTGCCACCCATTTTGTACCTATATTATACATATTTCATGTACACCCATATAATGAAAAATCTCTTATCTATCCTTATTTGAGCTTCGTGTGTTGTGTTGTTAAAAAGTTTTAGTTTTTAAACACACACACATCCTCATCCCATCCTATCCTCAAACTAACATTCCATCCCTTCTCCTCTTTCTACATTGTCTTTTATGTTGTGTATCCATACCTTATGTTTTGGTAATTGTATGTTAAAAATTCCTAGATCTAGATTCACCCAAGAATCAATTCCTCATCAATTCTCAGCAACCTACAAGCTAGTTCGAAGTGAGAGCACGTTCAACACCTTTTGGAAAGACAAAATCTAGTTGTAGTTCAAAAAGTACAAGGACAACAAAATAGCAATAACTCTTTTTGTGGTAAGAAATCAACTTTATTTTTGCAAGGAAACAAGAAAGATAGGGTAAGGTTGACTATTTACTGCTTATATCACATTATGGATCATCCAAGGAAAATCAAGAAAAAGAGAGGAGATGGATTCCATGAATCAGGGTCAAGGTTAACTTTAAAACAAATATTTGGGTGTTCCAAAGATAAATTAAAAGATAGGCTTCGTGGTTGGGAAGTGGTAACACTTGAGTGGAATGCTAGGTTGGTGATCATTCAACATGTGTTAGTGGTGCTACCACAATGTATCAGGCTTTTGGTGTGGAACTTCAAACAATGACAAGGGAGTACTAGAAAAATGCTTATGTATCAAAGATGGAAGGAGGAGAAAAGTGCAGTTCATCCCATGGGATCCACAGACCAAATCCAAGGGTGGGTTGGGGATCCCTGATGTGGGGTGAAAAATGGGCTTTCCTATGTAGATAGATCCCTTAAATTTTTAGCATAGCTGAGCTCCTTGGGTTGATTGTTTGAATTGGTCTGTGGGGAAAGACAAGGGTGTGAGACTAGGGTCTTGAGGAGTCTAGATAGGTATGACTTGATTTTTTGTCTATTCCTTGTGGAGGTTGTGTGGCGGGTCTAGGGACAGCTTAGAAGGCAATAGGACCAATCCTCATGTGGAGAGCCCTTATGGGGATCCCAGTTTGTGGGGGAACTTATGGTGTAGTAGGGTGATAATGCATAATGTGAATCCCCTTATGAGGATGGATTTGTTTAGTGCTCGAATTCTTCAAAAGAAGGGGACCTATCTCAAATCTGTTGAACTTGACTTTGGTAAATTGGAGAACTACAAAGGTTTGATAGTTAAGAGAGAAATCACTCTTGGCAAGAGTGTTGACTTGCATTCCTAAAGAATGGTTGTCTAACTACATTGCATCTATGAGTGAGAGGGGGCCCACCAATGGTCTCTAGGAGGTGTTGTGGCCCTTAGTAAAGCTTTGGTGAAGATGTTTTATAGGTGGTTGTGCTTATATGGTACATTGTCACACAGAGTTGAATTGGAAGTGGGATCTTTGGATCAATAGAATCGTCTTCATTTGGAAATTGTATTAGGTTGGCAAGGCAAAGTTTTGTTATGGAAGATTATGTAATCTTGGTTGCTAGAGGTGAGTTGGCCAAATAGTGTGGCGTGAACCCTTTATTCCCTCTCCAGGGATTTGGGAGGGAATTCAAACGAGCATTTTAAACCGGCAAATTAAAACATTTTAAACATTTTTTGGACCCCCCTGGAGTGATTTAAATCGACCTCGCCATGTTTTTTTATCGGGACCAACTACAGCCCATCACACATGGTAAAACTACACATCGTATGGTAAGAAGATAGATATACTGCTTGGTATTTATCTATACCGAGCAGTGATAGATATACCGCATGGTACAGTTCAACTACCGCATGGTTTTTTGCACATACCATGCAGTACAGTAGACATACCACGGGGTCAATATCTTATATATAATGTGCACCCACCTCGTACTATTTGCATTCCTAAGAATCTAGCTCTACTTGGAGTCTTTAAAAAAACAAAGAAGGACAAGCAAAAAGGGACAAAGAAAGCTTCCAAACTAATTTGTAAGTTTTTGTATCCTTTTAAAAAGTGTCCAATGTCAGTGGTGGGCTCGCTCATGCTAGCTGATATCTACCCACTAGGATGCAAAATGGATAAATGCAAAGCTCTTAGTTTATGGTTTATCATTTGTGATTTGAAAGGATTATTTTCATAAAGAATAGTGTTTTTTTAAATATATTTGAAGTTATTTTCATGAAAAAATAAAAAAGAAAGTTATTTTTGTAGGCATTAGCCATTTAGCTTTTAAAATTTAGTGTAACCTTATAGTTTTTGGTATTTATAAACTTGTAAAGAAATTACATGTTTAGTAGTCATTAGCTATATAGGTTACAAAAAAATAGTAAAAGATATAGATGGCTTTGAAAGCAAGTATCTATGTACTAGTGGGGACTCCGCATATGCTGACTTGTAACTACTTGCATATGCATATAGAATATCTTTGAACCATGTGCCAGTGGGTGGTCCACATATGCTGACCAGTAACTACTTGCACATGGATGTGAAATAGTAAACGATATAATATAGTTTATATGTACTTATTATGAAAATAAAAATACTTGGCTTTCACCAGTTCTGGCTCGCATTCGCCAGCTGATAACAACCCATTGAAAGTCTATCCGATTGTGTAGCTCACAATTGCCAGCTTGTATCAACCTGCAAATTACATACTAGAGAACGTTACGGGCTATACTTGTATGCTTACTTGTAAGATGAAATTTGTGGCATACTATACCATGCATTTATGTGTAGATTGTAATACTTTCTTTTCAGAACAATTAGTTGAACTTATGTAGGTATGATATGTATGTCTAAACTCATGTTAAGTATGTCTAACCTAGGTAGGTGTCCTTTACTTCGTAGATTCAAACAAAGAGTCATGATAAGTGCACATGTAGGTATTGCTGGCTACTACACTAGTGTGTGTGTGTGTGAAATACCAACATTCGCGTACAAAGCATGATGTCACAAATGATCATATTGTAGATAGATGCTTACTAAAGAAAGAGCGGGATGTGGGAAAAGGCACCTTGCCATCCCATGCTTATTTCCATAGGCAAATTACCACATCTATAACCATCCAATTATGTTGGGAGGGGGCAAGACGATTGAGACAATTGGATGGTTGCTCTATCTTGAGGTCTAGCAAACTTACATTGTTTTTCGATGACATGTTAGTGACATTGTCTTGAATTGCTAAAAACATATTAATGATCTAAGATGGTTTATCTCTTTTACATGGACAGCAATCATGGTAGACAGAGAAGATGGGGTAAGGCCAACAGCAACCACAAAATGGGGCTCATGGACGAGGGCAAAGTGTTGTGAAACCCCAAGATTTTGTTACAATGTTAGGTCATCAAAAGTGAATGTGCAACTTTTGCAACCAAGTCTTCATAGGATCTGCCTTGAGGATAAGAAAACATTTGATTGGTGATGAAGAAAAACTAATAAAGAGATGTGAAGGACCAAGTGTTGAATCCATTGCTAGCATCCTGCAAGGCATTAACCATGCATAGTGTAAAGTAACCCGTGTACAAGCTGAAGATGTAAATGAGTGAACGTTTAATATGTGAAACCATTCCAATGGAGTTTGACATTGATTGGACCATGGGTATTATAAATCAATCAATTGCTATATTTTGTTTGAGTCCATATATTTAAGACTGCTTGTCGCATGAACAAATGCTTTTAATCTTTTGAATAGTTATGTCATATGGTTGGGATTGAAAAGTAGAGGGTGTGAGAGAAAGAACTGCTATGTGCATGTCAACAGTGCTAGCTACTGCACTAGCATGTGTGAAATATCGACTTTTGTGTATAGAGCATGATGTCACAAAAGATCACAATGCAGATAGATGGTTACTCGAGAAAGAGTGGGATGTGGGAGAAGGCAATTTGCTATCCCACGCCTAAGTCCATAGGCAGATTACCACATCTATAACCATCCAATTATGTCAGGAGGGGGAAAGATGATTGGATGGTTGCTCCGTCTCGAGGTCTAGCACACTTACTAAGTGTTGGTAGAATAAGACTGCATGAAATAATTGTTCCATGCAAGATGTATTGTCAAATAAATTTGATCAAGATAGAACAAATATTTTTGATACGTGTCAAGATAGAACTTTTGCACATTATTGATCCATTAGTATGTGCATACAGACATGAACATGGCTCCAGAGAAACAAGGCTGAAACCCTATAAAAGCACATAATTATGTTACACTCGTAACTACCACAAAGCGAAGATGTAACATTTTTCATGAAGAGTACACGGGTTCAGGTACTCAGATGTGCAAACATTTCCTAGGCAATCCTCAAACACAGATTGAAAAGTGCAAGGGTTGGAGGGAGTGGAAAGGGTGGTAGCCATTTTGGGTGGTCAAACATCCACAAGTGTAGACACAATTGTGGATAACATAGTCGCACGCCACCAGTCTCAACTTATAATCGAAGAAAGAACCATAGGTCTTGGATCCCTGGGTGAGCAATCAATGATATGATGGAAAGTTCGCAAAGTGCAACTACACACACTAGTGGCATAGGATCCCTTGCACAGTCGGCAAGTTCCTCGAACGTGCATATGGAAAGAGGACAATCCAATAATGTGCCTCGTTTAAATGCCCGTGCACGTGTGCAGCAATTATCCTTAGAAGCTTCGCACAACATATCGAGAAGGCACAACAAGATGTGTTTAAAGCTATCTATCGCATGAGATATCCATTGAGCATGGTGCAAAGCCCACATTGGAAAAAAGCCATGGCCTCTGTCGCCAAAGATGGCCCAGGTTTCACAATGCCTAGTTATGATGCCATCCGTAACAGCATATTGGATGCATACTATAATAGGATGAAAGAGGAGATGCAACAAGTGGTTTACGATGACATTGAGAAAATGGCTTGTACCATCATATCAAATGGATGGTAGAATGTTAGCAAGAGGATTAATGTCATGGTTGTGAAATTCAAAGTGAAGGCTTTTCGACAATCGATTGATACAAGCGGTGAGGCCAAGATGGAAGAATTCATGCAGAGCAGCTAAGTAGATGCATTGAAGACATTAGTCCTAACAATATTATTCAATTGATTATTAATAATGCAAAGAGCTGTCGAAAGGCTGGGAAAATTATAAATTGTATGTATCTCCCTTCCCCTCCCCCCCCCCCCTCTCTCTCTCTCTCTCTCTCTCTCTCTCTCTCTCTCTCTCTCTCTCTCTCTTTCTCTCTCTTTCGCTCCCTCTCTTTCCCTCACTCTCTCTCTCTATATCCCTCTCTCTAATTGCCTACTGATAGTCAGCCAGGGCAAGGTGAATCTGACCGACTGAGACAAGTCATCACTTGGCCTGACTGACCGACACCAAAAGCTATAGAAGAATTCACCCAAAGACCCAAGAGAAAATGCGAGAAAAAGCAATAGGTATGCATAGGGCGATAGTGGCGGGAGCAGGGTCTTTCTATAAGATCTCGCAACTCCACCATGCGGCACTTGTCCTGACCGTGTGGTGTGTCAATGGTCACAATTGCATATCATTCCAAATCGGATGATCCACGATGACACACGTGCCAATATGACAATCACCATGTGGTATGGGTGCATTACTAAGTGGTGTCTCTTGGCACCCTAAAAAAACCCCGCGGTATTACTGAGGGACCGTGCGGGGTCCCTCATACAGCTTGGTATGGTTATCTACCATGCGGTGTTCGAAAGCTCATACCATGCAGTAAGAGGACAAACCACGTGGTAGGCTCTCGGTCGACAACCAATGTAAAGAACCATGTTTTTTAGCGTTACGTCACGTTTTTAAATCAAAAAATACGGATTTTAATTTTTAAAAACGTACGTTTTAAATCCTTGGCCCTCTCTTTGTGCCCCCTATGTGGAGTCCTTGTTGATTTTGTTCACCATCGTTTTTGGATTTGTTTGGGGTGTGATAGCATTTAGCGAAGGCGGTGAGAAGTTCTAGCCTTTGCTTGCCTTTTCATGTGTGTTGAGTTGGAGGGCTATTTTTATTGGCGATACACAAGGGTTTAGCTCAATTATGGCGACACTTTGGCCCTACTTGAGGGCTGCTCTCTTGTTGAGAATTTAGGAAACTGAGAGGCAAAGCTTGCGGCACTGTCCAGTTGATTCTTGGGGGTTTGAGATCATTTTGCTTGCCTTTAGTGTCTTGGTGAACTCCAAGGAATCTTTGGGTAGACTCTTATTAGCACTGCTTTCTTTATAGTGGAGGATTGAAACTCCTTTTGTGATCAATTACACTAATTTTTATGAAAATTAAAATTGAAAAAATGTACCTTTTAATATCGTACACCCTTTTAAAAATTCGTTTGCTTTATCACTATAGTGGAAGGCCACAGCGTTTGTTTTTTTGAATAAAACCATGACTATAGTGAGGCCACGCGCGTTTGTTTTTTTGAATAAAACCATGAATTGAGTCGCCAGAGTGTATTAATACCTCTTCCCGGGTGCTAATTCATGTAATGCGACCTCCGATGACCTGCCAGCTTTCGAAAATTTTATATTCAACAGTCACGATGATTCAAATCATCGTGTAGAACGTTAAAAAAGATGACTCGTGACTATCAGTCAGCATGATGAAGCGTGACGGGGGTCAATTTTTCATGCCGCAGATGGAGGGCTGAATAGAATTTCTTCTCTAGAGAGCCCGGTGGGAGTGATATAGAGGCGAGACCGACGTATTTTTATCCGCCATGTTTGTTTCTACGTACTACACGTTCCCTGCCTACATGTTTTTAATAACCATTCGAAATGTGTGGTGATGGACAGATACCGTCATATGAACAGACCTGTCTAACGAGGTTGCTGTTGGCCAGGTGGCAAAATAATGAACTATTTTGCTTTGTATGGTTGGTCCCATCGAAGCAAGGTACGTACAGTATCCGAAAAAGAACAGCCATCTGGCTACAGGCCAAAAGTGTGACTTGGAAAAACCGCTCTTTCTCTTCCGTCCTTAAAATCGCTTCCAAGATCCTAAGTAGCATAAATAAAACTTCTCACAAAGTGTGACGGTACTTTCTAAAAATGCTATGTGTTCGATTTTGTCACTAGCGGAATGCCCATTGCCAATCATGGAGCGATTCCTCTACAGAGAGTGGAGTTACGACTTTTTATTTAAATTAAAGAATCCTGCCTGCAGTGCAGGCTGCTTTTTTATTAACGGTTGAGGAATAATAGTAAGGATCCATGATCATCCAAGGTTTAAACAGAATATAATGCAAGAAGAATTTTATCGGATGTTGAACCCGCCCTTTAACCAGTAATGTAAAGCAGTTCCAATAATGAAGGGAGCTTCATCTCAAACAGTGACAAACACCGTTAGTAATATGACACGTGTCACGGCACTCAATCATTGAAGGGGTAAAAAAGGCCACAAAAAGCTAGAAATGTGATCAAAAGGCCAGTGGAAAGTAAAAACAGAAAGTACATCCGTAAAATGGTGATCGTTGAAAAGGGTCACATCATGCCAGCTCATCAACAGCTACTATAGAGCCCTCAGCCCGCGAGAGGAATCTCCTGCAGTCAGTGACACGCAGGGCAAGGGCCCCACTGAAAAAATTGCAGAGGCGGGCCCAATTGCAAACAGCTAGTTGCCATCGCCAGTTTTGGGAAAACTAGCGGCCACTCAAAACGCCGTCTTTGAATACAAAGTTTAGAATATAACTAGTGTTTATTATTTGAGGGCTTGGGGAATCCTCTTGATTTGGCCTCCCGCCGCCCTATTGGCCGGCTTCCCACCGACACTCTGTCTTTTTCCTGGGTCAACTTTATAGTTCTCCCAGTCCTTTTATATGTCCCAAGCCTCCAATCCTCCCATTTTAACTCACCTCCTTAGCTAAAAGAGACTCAAGGATTAACACTCCATGGTAGTGGCCAAACATAGGATACACCTCTATTTTTCAACTCTTCCCATCGTGGTCCAAAGTCTCACTCTCTCGATTAGTTTCACTACTACCCACATTTTTGGCCTGCCCTTACAGGGAGCCTTAGCAATGGTTCTACTTTGGCAAAGCTAAAATAGGGGAGTTTCCCAATAAATGTGGCAATTATGCATAAGTAAAGATTTTGGGTCTCTCTCTCTTCCTCTCTCTCTCTCCTTCCCTCACTCCACCACTCCTCTCTAGCCCACCCACCCTTCGACTCCACATTCTCCTCTTAACTTCCCTCACTCCACCACTAGTCTCTCTCTTTCTCTCTCTCTTAGCTTCCCTCACTCCACCACTCGTCCCTAGTCCCCCCCCTTCGTCTCCCCATTTCTTTTGGGCAGGCCTATTGAATGACATGTGTCATCCATCTTTTTTCACTTGTTATTGGCCTGCCCTCAATGGGTGAGCCTTAGTAATCGTTTGGCCTCCAAAGAGAAAATTAAGTAATTAGTTCTTTTTATATTCACTTTTTTTTGGCATCCATTGATTGGAGGAGCATGTGAGAATCCCATGAAATTCTCCACCTTTTTCTCTCTCTCTCACTCCTCTTCTTGTTCTTCTTCCCTTTAATCCTCCACTTTTTTCTCCCCCCCTCTCTCTCTCTCTCTTCTTCTTCTTCTCTTTCTCTCTCTCCCCCTCTCAGCTTCCAATTCATCCCCTTTTCCGCTCACCATCTAGGGTAGGCCACATGAATGAAATTCACCTTGTTATTATTATTTTTAAGCTATCTATGCAAGGAAAAGTTTGAACCTTCTCCATAGAGGACTTACTCGAGTAGTCTCACTATCCACAACCAGCCCAACCACATTTTAAAAATAAGCTACCTATGCAACATTGATAAAGCAAATGATGACTATGGTAACGCAAATGATGCCTATGTGTACTATTGCTTGAATAGGTAATAGCAAGTTTCAATACTCTCATAGATATAATCTTCTTTTTAACAAAATATCCTAAGAGGGCACTAGTGGGAATTGAACCCTATTTTTACACCTTCTAGGATGACGATGTGCACCTAGTGATTTTTGCAAAGGTGACCATCATTTTCTAGTTACTACTTGTACAAGATTGACATACATACCTCAAGGCTATTGATTGATTTCTTACTGCCATCCCTCAAGCTTTAAGAAGATGTCTTGTTATATTAAAGGCCTAATAGCACCACCTTGTCCTATTGCATTTTCAAGCCCAAAGGCAAACATAGATTTGACTTGGGAAAGCTCAACCCAAAATATCAATTTAGCCAAAAAGGGTAAATTTTTTCTTGGCTAAAACTTTGAATGGGAAGAAATTTTATTATACCAAAGCCTAATAGCAACCTTGTTGTCCACTTCCCATCCTGTTTTCTTTTTGGGCGTCAAAGACAAACATTGATGTGAGGAGGGAAAGATCAATCCAAATTTGGGTTAATAAAATTGGACTACTTATCTCCACTATTGATTGATTTCTTGTGTTCATCCCTCAAGCTTTGAGTTGATTCAGAAAGAGAGGTTTTTATACTAGTGGCTTAACAACAACCTTGTTCTCAATTTTCTATCCTCTGGGCCATCAAGGAAAACATTGATGTGACTTCATATGTATTAATGGGTCTTAAAAGAACATTTATTTCTTTACTTTGGAAATCATCCAACAAGTGGCAAGAAAATGCTTTACAATTCTTTTTAATTCTAGGCTTAAGGGAGCTATTCCATGAATGCTTTTCCCCTTGTGAAGAATCTCTTATGGTGGGCTCCTTGAGAGGGAAAAGCTCACTTGTGCACAAAACCCTGCATAAGACATGCATTCAATGCATTCAAGGGGTACTAACAAAACCCCCACTTCCATAGAGGCCTTAGATTTCTTTTCTTATAAATCTTTAAAATCTTAAAATCTTTGGATTAAGAAACCTAGGAGAAACCCCATATCTACGCAAACTCAGGTGAATTGCCTAGATTCAAAAACCCCTTCTTTTTAACCCATGTTATATATAGCTTAGAAACATTTACATTTGTATTACAATGAAAAATGGCAAATATATGTAATTGGAGCATAATTTTTGCATTTATGTCTACATATTAGTATTGATTACCATTTCCTATGCATTGTATACAAAGTTCAAACATAAAATCCTTTGAACACTCCCTACATGGTGCATCTCCAATCTTGATTGCATATTCCACCCATGAACAAGTGACTTGCAAGTTGTTGTATACATAATCATCAATGATAAATAACACAATCTGGACAACATTAAGTGTCTCTTGCAAGATGGTGAACTCATGAATTAAAACACATATAGTCTAAGAATTAGTATCAAACCTTCACTATTCATGATAACCTTTACACATCCCTCTTTAGGTAGTGAATCATATGATACTCAAATGACACTATCAAATAATCTCACAACAAATTATTTTAGAAATAGAAATCCCATCTAGGCAATTGAGGAAAAAATACAGTGATTGGTTTGAGAGTTATTAAAAAATTCCTATTGAATTAGGAGGGGATTGGAAGATCAACATCTCCTATATACATAGACATAAGAATCACAATATCTAGGCAATTGAGAAAAACAATACATTGATGGGTTTGAGAGTTATCCAAATATGCCTATTGAATTAGGAGGGGATTTCAAGATCAACATTTCCTAAGTTAAAAAGTATACATAAACATATGAATCACTTATTTATTACTAAAAAATCTATCTTTAGTTGAATGCTCTCTATGTTGAAAAGAAATCATGATATAGTTATAGGGGTGTCAACCTACAAATTGTCAACTTCATCCAATTCATAATATGTATGAAATGAAAGATGTAAGGAGGACAAGAAATGATACTAGCTTATCATAGAAAAAGGTATATTATTTACTAAGAAGTAAGTTTATCAAACTAACACTTTAAAAACCAGACAATTTTAGAACAAATTCTTCAAAAACTACAAAATGTTCACAT
Source organism: Dipteris shenzhenensis (assembly GCF_047967505.1). Taxonomy (NCBI): domain Eukaryota; kingdom Viridiplantae; phylum Streptophyta; class Polypodiopsida; order Gleicheniales; family Dipteridaceae; genus Dipteris; species Dipteris shenzhenensis. Next base: position 27,033,410 of record NC_141624.1, on the reverse strand, counting down.
TTTTACATTTGTGTTAATAGGTTATTAACATTTGTGAATTATTGCTAAATGAAATCAACATGATCACGTTGCTTACCAAAAAAATCACTGGCAAACCGAGCAACACTAGTGCCAGTATTGTTAACATAACCAGCGGGAAATGTATATATTATTGATGGTTATGTTAATAATACTAGCGGTAGTGTTACCACTAGTTTCTATCATAATACCATCGATAATAGCTACAGTACCAACAATATTGTTAGTTATAGAGTCACAGTTTCTCCCGCAGCTCGGCACTTTATATTGGTGGAAAGGGCAATAGAGGCTCTTCATTCAATCCGATTGTGGTTCATTCCAGATAAACTATTTGGTACGTTGGGATAGAAAGGTGAACCATGATCTAGATCATAGTGGTAAGAAGGCTGAGTAGGGTAGGGTGAGTCAACATTCATTATGCTTGTGGGTGTGGTTTGCCACTCCAATTCCTTGTGATTTGGGGAAATCGTAGACCAACAGGAACACGAGTGCTACTGAATGCGAGTGTTTGTTGTGTTCTTCTGAGGGTGCTCTATACTCTGACTCCTTGCATTTTGGGGAATTTGTGGGGAGCACGATCATGAGTGCCAATGAATGTGAATGCTAGTGAGGAGTCTTGAGTTAAGGCATGGAGAGAATGGGGACACAAGATGGCAATGACTTTAGCAAAAATAGAGCATGAGTTGTGACTGTTGAGATATCGAGCTCCACTCGTGATATGCCAGGGTGACCATTGTGCATTTATGTCACCGACTTGTTAGCTGCAGATGCGGTTGGTACACCACCCATGAATAATAGCTGGATGGCAGCTATCTTTATGTACTCTAGTTAGTGGCTCAGTTAGTATGCCACCTAGGTTAGTTGAGTTTGGTTTGAGACCCACATATAGGGTTCCTCTATTCCTTTTGTACTAAGAGAGAGAGTTCTTTTGGCTTTCACAACTAAGAAGAGGAAAACTGTTTTCAGCCTCCACCTTTGTGTGTATTCCCCCATTGTGTATGTGAGAAAGCTGCAAGTGAGACTCCTTCCCTCTCTCCCACTCTCCACATGGTATCAGAGCTCGGTTCGTGGTAAGGAGCTCAAGGAAGCAAACCAAGTTCACAGTGCCTTGGTAAGAGGATCACTGTTGCTTTCCTTTTTCGAGTTTGGGAGCAAATCTCTGCAGGTAGCACAGCCAAAAGGTGCAAGAGTGCACTGTCTCAAATTGAGACGCCTTTGCGGCGCGGCGAAAGGGTGACATTATTTTTTTGATTCGAGGCCGTTTCGAGGCCCGTTTTGGTGGCGGAAGTTTTCCACGGGCACTCAAAAAAGTGCCCTGTCTGCAGGTCGATGAAAAGTTGCCGTAGAAATTGCATCGTATGCCTATGCGCAGAGATATTGGGAGTGACAGAATCATTCTTATTGCCTGTTGATGCAAAATCGTCACTAGGAAGTGACTATTTGGTCAAATACCACTTTCGTCAATTTTGCAAATCTGCCCTTGTGAGACAGAAGTTGTGTTTTTTACAGTGACAGAATATTTTTGCGGTGTTCTGTAATGGCCTCTGATGCTCTTTCACAGATAGCCACTGAAAAGCTTAACAAGAACAACTTCCAAGCATGGAAGTTTAGAATGACAAATTTCCTTAAGGGAAAAGGCTATTGGGAGTTCATTATTGGAGCTGAACAAGAACCAGTTATTCCTAATGTTCCCAATCAACAGGAGTTGTAGGCATGTAAAAGGATGGCATGAGAGAGCCAGAAAAGTTATGTACTGGCTGTCTATTAGTATTTCAGATTCTATGATTGTGCATATTCAGGATGCAAGCAAGTGGGATACTTTGACAAAAATATACAGCACAAATACGCAAGCCAGGAAAATGCAGCTCAAGTAGGAGTTGCATAATGTGCACAGGGAAAATATGAGCATCAATGACTACCAGATGAAGGTGAAGAAGATTGCAGATGCACTTGCTTCTATTGGGTCGCCAGTGGAAGATGATGATTTAGTTTCTGTGACCTTGAATGGTCTAGGAAAGGATTATGCACAGTTCCGGACATCCATTGCCGTCCGTGAAGAATTTCCTGATTTTGAGGAGTTGATTGCTCTTCTACTTTCTGAAGATCAGAGAAATGGTGGTGCATCTCTTCAGGAGGAACTTCAAAAGAAACTGTCTTCTACTCAAATGCTGGAAGCGGTAGAGGCAGAGGTAGAGCAGGCCGATCTGGAGGCCATGGCAGAAATCAGAATATGCAACAAATTCAAGAAAACCAGTCCTATGGAGGAGTATGTGGTAACCTTAGAGGCAGGGGGAGCCAAAGAGGTCGTGGTGGATGGCAAAGAGGCCAAAATGCAAATAGCAATGCTGAATGCTACTACCGTGGTAAAATGGGTCATATGGCTAAAGATTGCTATAAAAAGCAGAATGACATTATGAATGGAAAATTGCAGCAAGGCAATTATGCATCCTGTAGTAGACAGTGTGATGACAGAAATGAGCATTTGTTTATGGTGCAGCACATGACAAATTCTATGACAAGTGCAGAAGAAAGCAATGATGCATGGTATGTTGACTCAAGTGCGTCAAACCACATGACAGGTCATGCAGAATGGATGCAGGATGTAAGGAAAATGGAAAAACCAGGATTCGTGGAGACTGGTGATGATACTGCACATCTATTGTGCAGATTGGTAAAATTCCTTTGTCTATGTAGGATGGGAAAAAGAAATACCTGTCTGATGTATTTCATGTCCCGAACATCACCAAAAACCTGGTTTCTGTTGGTCAAATGGTTGAGGTTAGATTTAATCCTCATGGATGCTTTGTTGAGGATATGAAAAATAAAGGTCGCTTGATAGCAAAAGGGAAGAAGAAGGGCAAGATGTTTACATTGGATGCGGACATGCCTGAATTGAGTGCAGCAATGTTTGCACATGGGACCGGTGTAGTTGCAGATATTGATATCTGGCATAAACGCATTGGTCATGTTAATGTACAGTGACTTAAATTAATGCAGGCCCAAAATATTGTTGCAGGATGGCCTAAGTTCAAGGTTGCAGAAATGCATAAGGTATGTGAAGCCTATCAATTTGGAAAACAGGCAAGGAAACCATTTCCTAGATATGTTCAAGAGAGTAAGAGGCCATTGGAATTAATCCACTCTGATGTGTGGACTACTAAAGCTGCATCTATTGGAGGCTGTCATTATTTTGTCACTTTTATTGATGACTATAGTAGAAAAGTTTGGGTGTATTTTATGAAAAAGAGAAGTGAAGTGCTTGGGCATTTCAAAGCTTTTAAAGCTATGGTTGAAAAAGAAACAGGTTTGCAAATAAAATGCCTAAGGTCAGATGGAGGGGGAGAGTACCTCTCAAATGAGTTTGTAAGGTTCCTGTAGGAGCATGGCATAAAGCAACAATATTCATGCAGTCATACCCCATAGCAAAATGGACTTGCAGAAAGGAAAAACAGGCATATTGGAGAGGTATCTCATGCCATGCTCAACGAAAAAGACCTGCCAGATTTTTATTGGGCTGAAGCAGTTGCTACAGCAGTCTACATAATGAATAGGACTCCCACTGTAGCAATACATGGCATGATGCCAGAGGAGAGGTATACTGGTAGGAAACTAGATATTTCTCATTTGAAAGGTTTTGGTTGCATTGCCTATGTTCATGTGCCAGATGAGTTGAGATCCAAGTTGGATCCAAAAGCTGAGAAGTGCATCTTTATTGGATATTCTCTACAACAGAAAGGGTATAGATGCTATAATCCTTCTACTCATAAGTTTACAGTGAGGAGAGATGTTGTTTTTGATGAGATGAGTAGCTGGTATAAACCAATAAATGTGATTGATGATGTAGATGCACAAAATGGTAATGCTGCATAGAATTCACAGCAGCAATCACAAAATATTAGTGGGCGTGTAGTGTCCTCTAGCAGTGGTTCACATAGTTCGCCATGGACATGCAGATTGAGATCAAGAGAATCTCCTCAAAGCAATGCACATAGTGGTATGCAAGTATCACAAAAAGGAAAAGAGAAAGTAGATCAATCCATGGTTGATGTGAATGCAGGTCATTCTTATGTGGATGGTGAATCCAGTGGCTCAGAACAGAGCCTTGATGATGAGTTGGGTATTCCTTCTATTGTTACACCTGGAGTAAGGAAGACAAGGGATGTTTTGAGAGCACCTGGTAGTGAGCCTATATTGTGTAGGTCTACCAGAGTCAAGTATCCTGTGGATAGGTTGAAATATGATAGATTTACAGCCATTCACTATGCCTATATGGTCAAAGTGATACAAGAACAAGAACCCACTTCTTTTGAGCAAGCGATGGGAAAAGAAAAATGGGAGAAAGCCATGAATGAAGAAATGGATGCCTTGGAAGCAAATGCTACATGGGAATTGGTGCCTTTGCCTAAAGACAAGAATGCAATTGGCTGCAAGGGGGTTTATAAGGTGAAGCACAATTCTGTGAGCAAATACAAGGCAAGATTAGTTGTCAAGGGGTATGCACAGACATATGGCATTGATTATGAAGAGACATTCAGTCCGGTTGCAAGGATGGTAACCGTAAGAGCAGTCATTGCTATGGCTGCATCAAAGGGATGGTCTTTACATCAGATGGATGTAAAGAATGCCTTCTTGCATGGTGATTTGCAAGAAGAGGTCTATATGGAGCAGCCACCAGGTTATGTGCATGCCGTTCATCCTAAGTTTATTTGCAGGTTGAAGAAAGCCTTGTATGGCTTGAAGCACACATCCAGAGCATGGTCTAACAAGATAGGATAGTATCTTGTCACTATTGGTTTTTAGATTTCCACAGCAGATTTCTCACTTTATGTGAGAAAACTAGAGAAAGGTATTATGCTGCTTGTCATTTATGTTGATGATTTGATCATCACAGGTGATAGTGATGAAGATATCCTTCATGTGAAAATGCTATTGAAGCAGAAGTTTGAGATGAAGGATTTGGGAGAGCTGTGTTACTTCTGGGGCATTGAGGTGATTAGATCCACAAGTGGGATATGGCTTTTGCAGAGGCAGTATGGATTGGACATGCTATCCAAATATGGGATGACAGGCTGTAAGCCTATTTCAGTTCCTTTGGAGCAGAATGTGAAGATGAATTCAGATGCAGGTGAGCTTTTGGAAGACCCTACTATGTACAGACGCATAGTAGGAAGTTCGATTTATATGACTATTACCAGGCTAGATTTGAGCTATGTTGTTGGGTTGGTAAGTCAGTTTATGTAGGCTCCAAGGAAATCGCATTTGGATGTGGCTAGATGCATACTAAGGTATGTGAAGTCCACATTGCACTACGGACTATTTTATGAGACTAGGGTTCAGATACAATTGCATGGATACACTGATGCTGATTGGGCTAGTAGTATTTCTGATAGACGATCTACCAGTGGATATGTGTTTTCTTTTGGGAGTGCTGCAGTCACTTGGAGCAACAAGAAACAGCCTACACTTGCCTTGTCGAGCACAGAGGCTGAATACAGGGGTGCAACAATGGCTGCATGTGAGGCATCTTGGTTGCATAAGCTACTTTATGATATGCATCAATCTATAGATGGGCCAGTTGTCATTTATTGTGACAACATGAGCAGTATACACTTGGCAAATAACCTAGTCTATCATGATAGAACAAAGCACATTGAGGTGCATTACCACTAAAAGCTATGGATGAAGAAATGGATTCCTTGGAAGCAAATGCTACATGGGAATTGGTGCCTTTGCCTAAAGACAATAATGCAATTGGCTGCAAGTGGGTTTATAAGGTGAAGCACAATGTAGATGGTTCTGTGAATAGATACAAGGCAAGATTAGTTGTCAAGGGTTGTGATGATCAAATCATCAACATAAATGACAAGTAGCATAATGCCTTTCTTTCTTTTTCTCACATAGAGTGAGAAATCTGCCTTGGAAATCTGAAAGCCAATAGTGACAAAATACTGTCCTATCTTGTCAGACGATGCTCTGGGTGCTTGCTTCAAGCCATACAAGGCTTTCTTCAAACTACAAACAAACTCGAGATGAACAACGTGAACATACCTAGTGGCTGCTCCATATAGACCTCTTCTTGCAAATCACCATGCATTAAAGCATTCTTTACATCCATCTGATGTAAAGACCATCCCTTTGATGTAGCCATAACAATGACTGCCCTTACGGTTGCCATCCTTGCAACTGGATTGAATGTTTCTTCATAATCAATGCCATATGTCTGTGCATATGATAATGATGAAGATATCCTTCATGTGAAAATGCTATTGAAGTAGAAGTTTGAGATGAAGGATTTGGGAGAGCTGCGTTACTTCTTGGGCATTGAGGTGATTAGATCCACAAGTGGGATATGGCTCTTGCACAGGTAGTATGGATTGGACTCCTTCCGTCTCTCCCACTTTCTTCACAGCTAGTTCCAAAAGAATCACTCATCATACTTCCAACAAGCATTCCACAACAAGGAGCCACTACATCCCTCTATTGCAATGGACCAAAACAAGATCTAGCCCAGTCACACGAATGACTACTTTGTATGATCTTCATTGACAATGCTCCAATAGCCATGAACGCTACACGATTTAAAGGACTAGATCGAGATCAAGAAGGGGGGCATGTTAATGGATTGGTTAACAATATGCCACCGCTAGTTAAGTGATGTGATTTGATGGACAGTGGCAAGTCCGTAGAGCCAGGATTGTGTCTTGGAGCTAGATGGGCCCAAGAGGATGGTAAAAGAATGAGAAGGGAGAGTGGTATAAAGAGATTAGGGTTGGCCCTCCCTTCAAAAGTTGACTTGTATAAAAGGCCAAATGGTTGACTTTGGTCTTCATTGTTGTTTGCATAAGTTGAATACAAGCTCCCTCTTCTCTTCCAAGAGAGTGTTTTGGGTGCTCTCTTGTTTCCATTGTAGTGCCCTTGCGTCTTCCACTCCATCCCCATTCACTCTCCTCTTCCCTTCTCCTTCTCCTTCCCTTCTCCCTCTCCTTCCTTCTCCCTCTCCTTCCTTCTCCCCTCTCCTCTCCCCTCTTCCCCTTCCCTGTTTCTCGCATGGAGACACATTCCAACAATCTAGAGGCCACTTGAGTGACACTTGCAGTGGATGACTCATGCCTTGCATTGCTCTCACAAGGAGTAGCTTGGAGTGGAGGATCCATCAGCATCTCTTCAACATCCGTTACAATCACAACCGACACATCATTTTGAAAAACCAAATCTCCAAATAATTATTTCAGATAAGCATTATTATTCATGGCTATTTAGTATTTAAAATTTTCTATTTAGTATTTACAAATTTTAAATTATACAGACAATGCATTGAACAGAAATTTTAGCATCTTCAATTTCTTTAAAAAAAACCCTACTCAATATATAGAAACTTTCAAATTAAAAAATAATATAGAGTTTTCAACAAAAACTAATATGCATTTGTCAACAAATAGAAATCAAGGACTAATTATGAAAAAAATTAAAATAATGATACTTATATGTATTTGTGGGTTGACACAAGCCAATAAAAGCAAGTTTACACAATTGACTTATTATACTTTTTTGAAATGCATAAATCAAACCCACAAATTCAATTTGAAGAATTTTTTAAACTTTTTGTTGTTTTTTAGATTTCATCAAGCTCATTAGAGAGCACTAAAATCTTTGAGGTAGCAACATAACAACAACAGTGAGCATGTGTGTGTGTGAGTGTGTGTGTGTGTATGCGTGTACGTGTGTGTTTTTAAAAAATGAAATCTTTCAATAGCATGGCACACGCAGCTCTAATAAGGGTGGATAAAAAACATTTCATTATATGGTTGCATATTCAATATGTAAAGATTGTTACAAAAATTGTAGAATCCATTAAGTAATCCAATCTTCTAGGTCAGGTTCCACTTACCTATCACCATCCGAACAAAACAATGTGTAAGAAGATCATAGTTCTATGAGGGAAGACAGGTAATGTATGTAAACTCCAGCTTGTTATCATCGAAGCAAAACACCTATCAAGATTCTAAAATGATTAAAATAGGGTGTCAAAAACTAATCATAAAAAAAAGAGGAGGTCATGCACCCTTGCAAGAAATAATTAAATTCTTACTCTTTTTTTGTATAAAAACAAGCAAGGGGGGTATTCCACACCCTTGTAAATGAAAGAAAATTATTGTAGATTACTGGAACTTATTGTACATGGGGGGTATTCCATGCCCCACAATGAGGAAAATAATTGTTGATAAGGGGGTAGTTTATAACGAATCCAAAAAAAAGGAAACCAAATTTTTTCCTTATAACCCTTATCTTTGAAAAATGTTATATATATTTTTTTAATTTGTTCATTTTTCATGTATTTGAATCATTTTCTCCTTTTCAGTTATTTGTTTATTTATCTATTTTTCATGTTCCTAAACCCTAAACCCTCATAGGATTTTCTTTCCTTCTACACTTTGTAACTTTTATTTTTAGATTTCTTAAAATTTTTAATTACTTTTATTCCTCCTTTCTAAGATCATTATCTATTTAAATATCTTTATATTGACACACACACACACATATATATATATATAATTTTGTAGTTATGTTCCCAATTATGCATTATTTTTCTTTCTCCTTGTCTTTAATGCTCTCATTTTGATGAAAATAGCTTCCTTTGGCTTTTAATCCTATAAATTTGTTTTATCATTTTCTAGATTTTGTTACGTGACTATTTTAATGGCCTTCAGAATTTATAAATTTTAAGCAACCCTACTTTCCCAAACTTTCATTAGTTTTCGCTTAAACTATAAACTCTCATTTTTCTAAATTATTTTAACCTCTTAATGCTCCCGTTTATGTTTTTCTTGTTTAAAGTTTTACTTGAATTTATTTTAAGATAATTAAAGTTAGTATTAAAGTGCTTGCTTTGAGTAAAATATATATGTTTTAATTGCTTTGATTCAAATACTACATCTTCTATGATTTAAATTCTTTTTATGTGCATGGGTGTGGAATACCCCCATCATTGTTTTAAAAAAAATATTTTTTTCTCAAACAAGGGTGTGGGCTTACCCCCTAAGATTGTTTCTTTTTTACTATTCTTATAGGGCATCGACTAACCCTCTAAGTGAACACCCTAAAACATTAAGGGCTAAAGAATTAAAATGTAAAATTGGGGTTAATTCCCTCAACTTTTGAATATTTTTTTTAAAAAGTATATTAAATAGGAGACAGAAGTCATTAACAGACTTACAGACTAAGATACACATAAAGTTTTGTGTGTGTATGTGTGTGTGTGTGTGTGTGTGTGTGTGTGTGTGCGTGTGTGTGACATGAAGTTTGGGGTAATAAAACTTCACGCACCTCTTAACTTCCCAGTACTTCCAAACTTAGTGATAGAGATCTTCATCACTGGGAAAGGGGAGATAAAAAAGAAAATTTCATGCAAAGATATCACACCACACATTATTCCCTTTCTTCCCTTAGATGAAGATGGTAACATCCAAGTGATATTGTAGTCTACCATAGGGAGAAGGAAAGGATCAGTGGAGTGCCATAATCCCCACACTTTGCAACAAAGAGAAGAGCGATACGTTGTTGAAACAAAATCTTGCATCTCACTATGACATGAACTGATATGTATTAAGGGGTTTGAAGGGGTAGCGGGTTGATTGGGTCGGATGGGTAGGTTTCGGGGAAACATTGCACCTCCTTCATAGATGCCTCTACAAGTAGCTCAATGCACTTTGCAAACTTTCATTAGCCACAGAGGACTATAACTTCTAACAGAGACATGATATGAAATATTAACCACATATAGATATGTGCTTTGAAATGGGCTTCATGGTTATAGAAGTTTTCTAAGAAATAGAGAAGTGCTTGAAAAGTTATGGACATTTTACTATGGAAGAGGGTAAAAATTGTCTAAAAAATAAATAGCCACACAGAGAGTCATAGATTTTTTGTCTAATATCTAAAACACAAACTAAATATCTAGGATGATGCGCCTTAAAGAAATCTTTGCATTGATATAAATTTCATCAAAATCGTAGCATTGAGCAAAAAGTTATCAGCAAAATACTGACAAGGGGTCAAATCGTCATGAAAAATTCCTACTCCTACTACTAATGCCAACCTGAGAGAATACTCCCTCCATGCTCAAACTTCATCAATGATCCAAGTCCCATAGAGGTAGCCTAGGAAAGAATGAAGATCTCCCTTTATGGCACGAGAAATGGATAAACCATGTATGTGCAATGATCCGGCCGAATAGACAACAGTTTTGAAGACTTTGGAAGAGAGAGCAATTGAAAAAGGGGAGAGACACTCAATAAGAGAGAGAATCTAAAGTGACCTTCATTACCAATAGAGTGATACTCTACCGAACTGAAACTCAAATTTGTTAGAATGGTTTGTCCTCATGGGAGGATAGCTGCTAGTAGGGATGATCTGATTGGCCCATGCAAGCCTTGAAAGACCTATTGGACAAGGCTTCTCAAGGAGGACACTTGGCATTGAGTATACGTGGTGCATGGTGTTTCCATTGGCAGTGAGCATGGAGGTTTTTGGGTCCTACATCTACGTGCGAGCACAAGTTTTCTCTCCCCCTCTACCAACCTGATCAGGCCAGGTGTGTGTGTCTCATGAGAGTGGGTGTAGTGCTTTTACATATAGGGATGATTATAGAGCTATGTTTTTTGCCATGTTCTTATGAGCTCCACCAAGGTCAGCCGACCTGAGGAGCCTTTGATGATAGTTTTGATAGGTTGAGTTGTCTTTGCAAAGTGTCTTGGAAGCGTGTGTATCGGCTCGCAGAAGCTCGGCTATGAGCTTGGGAGCCCGTGAGGTCCGTGGCAGATTTGGTTAGAGCAGTGCATTGGCTAGTCGATGGGCCTGTATGGTCATAGGCTAGTGAGTAGGAGGGAGGAAGATGTTGCAGCGAGCGCTGATGGCGGAGGCTGCTCCCGATTGGTATGTTGTTGGAGTCACCTGGCATCCATGGGCATTGTAGCTTGGGCATTATAGGGTTGAGTGCATGCGGTGGCTAGTAGTCATTGGAGTCAGCCCGTAGCTATTATTGTAGCTGTTGGAGAGGCGGATTGATGCACTTTGGAGCTTTGGCTGTAGACGAGCTGGTGGTTGAAGACGAGCTACCGGTTGAAGATGGTAGATCGCGCATTAGATAGATTTAATTGAAGGCTTTCATGTATTACTTTTTGTGCAAGATCACTTGTCATTTCATGTGAAGCTAAGTGTCATTTTATGCAGTCCAATTATCTTTTCACTTCATGAGAAATGAGTTGCTTATGTGAGAATTTCCTTAAGTGGTATCAAAGTGGAGAACAAATCTGGGGAGGTTCTATACATATCGAAGTATGATTGTGGGAACGAAGGGTGTCCACTAGAGCAAGCATTTCTAGTCTAGGCGAGTGCAACACAATCACCTTCTAGGGGAAGGCATATAACATTGGGATCACATCACATCAAGGGCTGGTAGTAGTTACAATAATAGGCATGGTGAAGATGAGCAGTGGAGCGGATGAGTAAGGGAGCAGATGAGTGATGAGAGTTGGAGGAGGGAGCATGGAGAAAAGTAGAGCAAGCACAGAAGAGAGGTGGAGGAGGGTGTATGGAGAAAAGTAGTAGAGCATGTGGAGAAAAGTAACAGAGCAAGGTGGATGAGAGCAATGTAGTAAAATGCCAAATTCCACGGATCTTATATATTAAAAAGTTCAATCCACCATGGTGGTTGGAGGCCCAAAGGCTCGGTATTCCATCCATATTAATTGAAGCCACCTGGTAATCATGAAGGGCAGGTGAGTGATTGCAAGCCACTATGGTGGCTAGTAATCTTAGCCATGACATATGTGGCAGATGAGAGGCACCACCGTCGGGTAGTAATTACCATAAAAGTAAATCATGAAGCCTAATCCTGGGATGCCAACTACCTTTGGTAAGAAAACCTATCAAAATCTTGAGCATGAGATGAATTTAACAATATGCCATGAGTAGAAATTAGTCAAATTAACATGGTTGTGTTCTACACTAAAAGAGCTTCAAATATGTCTTTACACCTTCAAATTTGGGTTACACATGAAAAGTTACATTCATTTGAAAGGACATGGATTTTCATAGTTTACTGTAGTTTTTGTTTTACCCCCCCCCCCCCCTTGGGCCTCACATATTATGAAAAATATGTACAAATACTAAAATCTTGCATATTTTTCAAGGTACATGCCTTATATTTTGTGGGAGGAGGGACATGAAAATTTCATATTTTTCCCTTGCATATTTAAAAATTTTAAAGGAAATCCATGCATATTCTATATAGACCTTGTCCCCCTATACCTTGGATTTTAGACGAGGGTAGTAACATATTACATATTGAGTTGGTGCCCCAAGAGCCTAATTACCTTTAATCACAAGTCCGGTGACTGGTAATTTATTGCACTCATAGTAAACATGTATGCAAGCTCAGTGGTAGTAACTGGTAGGTGAATAATCCTCCCCTGATGTTGAAATCATGACATCTTGGAGCTCCTCACTCGCTCTTCAAAAGTCCAATTTGGATGCTCTCAGCAACTTCAGCAAGTTGGTACAAGAGGTGAACATGAAGGAGGGACAAATCGTCTATCAAGATCAAAAGATTACCACCATTAAAAGCATGATTGAAAATGCACTAGGCATTCCTAGAGGAAATTTGCAAGGACACTTCTTCAAGAAGTAGTGGAAGAGACCTAATATTCTAGATGTATACCCCAACGCTCACATTAGTAAAGATGGTGGAGTCAAGATTTCTAGCTTGCCAACAGACCTCCAAGATGTTATAAAGAAGACAATGCACTTGTTTCCTGATACGAGAGGAATCATGAAGTTTTGGTAGGCTCAAGCAGTAGTAGAGCAACTAAAAGGATGCAATGTCTCTTTCTCAAGGGCGATCTCCAAGAGCATTATAACTAACCTAAAGAATTGCATGGATGGCAAATCCAAAATTTCATCTCAGTCCATTGGAGTTGCAATGCACCTAATGACATCTACCCTTAAAGGGATTTTTGAGTGATACGATAAGAAGATGTCTCAGAAGGTGACTTTTCTACAAGAGAAAGCCACAAATGTAGCAAAGACACTGCAACTTGAGAAAATTCTCACAGAGGATGTAGAAGCCAAGGTAGACGAGGCAAAAGCAAGGGCCTTTCAGGCACGAGAGCAAGTTGAGGCCACTGCAAAAATGGTTGACATGGAAAGGCATAGAAGAGATGAAGCAGAGAAGGGCATCAAGGAGCTCCAAGATAGGCTTGAAGACGTTAGAAGTGATGGGGACATCACAGACAAGGAGCTAGCAATGATGCGAAAGGAGCTTGAAGATTAGAGAGCCGAAAACTTAGGCATGCTCTCAGTGCATTAGAGCTGATCACCAAGTTGAGTTCCTTCCCCAGTGCAAAAGGTTGTGTGCAATTACGAGAAACTCAACACCAAGTTGAGTTCTCTCCCAGTGCCTCATAGAACAACAACGATCTGTTTCCCTTGGCTCCCCATCCTGCAACATGGTTGGTCATGAGGGAGTGTCTGATTATCAAATAGTTGTGTTGGCAAGGTCCTTCTCCAGGGATGAGTTAGAGAATGCCTTGAAAGAGAAGAGGTTCCCAAGATCAAACATGTTTAAAATGTAGATTTCTTTTGGTCATTTTTGGATGTTATGGGCCAAGAATTAACACTCATGGCCAATGCAATAGTGGAGAAAGGCTCTGTCTCAAAGGACATCAACATAGACCTGACAAAACTATTTCCCAAATGGAAAAACTACTTGAAGGTCAGAGACTTGTGACCTATAACAATCTTAAATACATTCTATAAGATCATTGCTAAGGCATTAGCATTTCATATATGAGAGGTGTGGTAAGTGGTGATTGACAAGGAACAAAATGGGTTTGTGAAGGGTAGAGACAAGGATCTAATACTCTAGCATGCTACCCAATGCTGACCATAGTGAGACTTGTTGATGCCTACCATAATTTCTTTGAGGCCTTTCTTACTGGCCTTGTATTGTTTGTCAATGTCCTTAGGTCTAATCAGAATGCGATAAATTACGACATCCCACCTCTAGATGGGGTCTACATCACCTTGCTCTTCTTCTGGCCATAACTATGATGGTGTCACAAAACCTTTTTGAAATAAAAAACACTTTGTTAAACTTAAAGGAGAATATCCATAGATCTCTTTCTTCTCACTTGAAACACAAAAACTCCAAGTCACAACTACATGATCAAACGAAGGCTATACATTTTCCCCGCAACATACTTCTCATTCACCAATAGTCATCCAATACATAAAATCTATGGAGTCTACGTACTACTCAAAAAGGATCTCCCTTCCAATGATCGCTCAAAGTGAAGTAGAACTAGATAAAGAAAGTCAAGTGCACCATGGTTTAAACATAATTTGTCGTAGGTATCTCTCTCATACCTTGAAGGAAAAACCAATTGGTGAGGCCTATCCTATGTTTTATGAAATTCCAATCACCACCTAGCACCCAGTGATTCCCTACTAGAGCTATGTTCATAGACCTCTAGCATTCTCCCATATCATGCACATTATTGGGAGCATATACACTCGCTATCTTGAACTTGAACCCCTCTACAACGGTTACTACCCCAATGAACCAACCTTCATCATCCCTAAAAATTTCCTTGGAACTTAAAGTTTTATGCACCAAAATCATAGAAAAACCATCGGCTTAGTTGGGGAAAATTGAAATGAGCAACATAGTCTAACTAATCACAAGGGGACCATAAGAGTCTCATCTGTACCATGCTTTAATTAGTAGAGTAAAACTAGTTGGGCTTCACCCTTATCAAAAATTTAAGACATCCTCTCTCCTTAATCATATCACAACTCCCTCTAAGGTTCCACTGCAAGATAGACACTTCTATATGGACACCTTACCTCCCAAACCTGAACTAGTGAGACAGGGCATTGTAAGCATCTTTAAAAAGTTGAACCTGTTTTCCTTCCCTGTGCCCACACCTCTGGAAAAATCTTTAATTCATTTCAATAGACTTTGAGTCACTGGCGAGTTTATATTAATATTGACCACATCCATTGGAACTTTTTCTTGAATCTCTATTATTGGTTTCTTTTCTTATTGTTTGCATGTGGCATCTCCACCTTGAGCTATGAAGCTTGTCATTCGGTCCTCCTCAATCTCTTTAAAAATTGTGACATTTGGCTCGCTTTGGGATCAATAATATTGAGACCCCCTTCTCCTATGGGGAGGTCAAGAGAACCTCAATTAGCATTACCACCTAGAGGCCTATACAATGGCAATAAGGAAGAATCAAATCTTCAAAGCCCAAAGTCTAAACACGAGACATTTAAAATGCACGATAACACAACACATGCTACCAACCATTGGCAGCATGGTGTTGTTTGCTCTTCGTGCATGTATGTTGTGCTTGAGACGATGCTAAGAGCATGAATAATGATGATGGTGTTCCAAAATTTGCTAATCACAATGCAAAATTATCATCCCACCCTAAACTTGCAACCATAAATCAAAAAACAACAAGACATTCAGAATGCAATGAGACATTCAAAACCTACTATCATCATCATTGTCCTCATTGCCACAATTCATGAGTCACTATGCTTGACATCATGTTCATCATCAATGTCCTCATCTTCAAGACCATGTGGAAGGAGAATACTTTTTCCTTCATCTTCATCTAATTCATACTCCTCATCACTATTCTCCTCAGATGTTGCACCATCAGTGCCTTCCTTATCCTCTTCTTGGGGTTCTGAGATTTGCAACAATGGGACTGCTTTAGGTTGGATAGCATCAAGTGGGATATCATAGGTCCATTTTGAAACTTTGTCCTCATATCCCACATCTCCTAATGTTTCCAGCATTTTATGATTGGCATAGATGTACACTAGCTTCTTAGCCTGATCCTCTAGAAGTCTATTTCATAAAGTACTATGAATGTACTTATAATGACTCTAGTTTCTTTGTGAGCCTGAGTTCGAGCATGTCGGAGAAAGAACCATCATTGCAATCGGATGTAGAATCTCACACGTGCCACCATTCATCATCCACCATTTCCAAGTAGATGTAGCTTCTGCCAATGCTTGAACATAGCTTGATGGAAACAACCCCTCCTTGCATCAATGCTTGGCTAGCTGATTACAACACTTTGCAAACTCATGGTTTTGGGGATAATATTGTGGCACCACCTTATGGAATTCATGCATAACAATTGGGATCTCTTTGGGCTTCATATTCCACCACTTGGGGTATAAAAGGTACCCAATACTATGCAAGGGATTGTAAAATTACTCCCTTCGAGGCCTAAACAACTACCACAATTCCTTACATTTTGTAGCATTAAATGGTCTTTTCTCTTTCTCTTGGCCTGGGTGAGTAGGGGGATTCCTTGCAATATAAGAGCTTGCTCAATACTCCAAAAGTGCATCCATGCATTTCCAATTGTTGGAGCCTTTGAGTCCAAATCCCTAAGCACATATAATATAGGTTTCATAAGATCAACAACATCCTCAACCATTTCCACAATGTAGGGGATCCCAATGTTTCTTTAAGGTCATGCATCTTCTCCTTTGTTGCCCTATCGGTCAACTTTGAAATCCATCATTCAAATGCATCACAATGAAATGTCTCTATAAGAAAACTACTATTCTTCACCAAGGATTGCAATGTGTAGACGTAAGTGGCAAATCTCATGGTTGGTGGAAACTGCAACATGGTAGAAGGTCATCACAAGACATAAAGATTGCTTCAAGATGTTGCTTCAATCGTATTAACTTCACAATGTCTTGAGCCTCATGAGCAATCTCTTTAAACCATAGCACTTGTTTATACATATATTTCAATGCAAGATTTAAAGTATGCATACAACACACAGATGCATATAGATTACTATACTCCCTTCATAGTATTCTACCCACCTTTTTACAACTCTTGGCATTGTCCATGATGACTTGCACAACCTTTTCAGGGCCTAACCCTCTTATAAACTTTTATAATACACCAGCTATATAGGTCATGGAATTCTTTACATGTGAGACATCAATTGACTTATGGAACTTCTCCCCACATGGCGATATAGCCATCACATTCAATAAAGCATGGCGTTTTATGATTGTCCACCTATTTGAGATAATTATACATCCAATGTTATGTAGTAGTTCAAAAATGTTGTGGTTTATGTGATATTTCTCTTCTGCATATGCCTTGTCCAACCATCTTGTACGCAATGTGTGGTATGAAGGGGGCTTTGACAAAATATGAAGAGGGGAGAGGAGAAGAGTGGAGATGAGGAGAGAGGGCACAGCTAGAGAGCACACCACAAATGACTAACTGTACATGACTAACTGTACACTAGATTTAGTTGAAAAAATAGAACATATACAAACCCATTTAGGGTTAGGGTTAAGGGATATAACCCTTTCCTTTATAGCACTCTATAAGGTTAGTGCTATGCACATATGATCACGTGATGGTGCTATGCACACATGATCACATGATGTTGAGCTTGAACTCTCAACAACTTCCCTCAAGATCAACATCATGAAGTAGGCATTTCCTCAAGATGATGATTCTGGGGAATTGAACAAGGACTGAGCATTACATTCCATCACACCCCTTTAAAGGAATGTCCTTCCTCTACATCAAACCAAGAGCTAGTTGGTGTTTCTTGAATAGCTCTTTACCCATGGTTTGGTAAAGATGTCTGCAACATTTTCTTTGCTATCACAATGCTGCAGTGTGATGTCACCAAGTAACACTCTTTCTCTGATGAAGTGCTCTCTGACATCAATGTGCTTTGTCCTGGAGTGATATACTAGATTTTTGGCCAATGCTTGAGCCGATTGATTATCACTATATATTGTTGTTGGCTTTGACTCATCAAAGTAATTTGTTTTTGACAAGAGTCTTCTGAGCCATATAGCCTCACATGCAGTTGTAGTGAGTGCTCTATATTCTACTTCAGTCGAAGACAAAGAAACAGTTGGTTGTTTGTTTGACAACCATGATATAGCGCCTTGACCAAGGAAAAATGCATATCCCTATGTCGATCTCCTAGTCTCATGATCTCCGGCATAGTCACTATCAGAGTATCCATGCAACCGTGGATGACTTCCTTTGTATTCTATCCCAAACTGTCTTGTACCTCTAATGTATCTCAAGACTCTTTTGGCTGCATTCCAGTGAGACTATTTTGGATTTGCCATAAACTGTGCTAGTGAGCTTACTGCATAACAAATATCTGGCTGTGTGATTGTCAGATATATATAAAGAGATCCAATGAGCTACCTGTAGTATCTGTCATTGACTATAGGCTTTTCTAAATCTTTAGTAAGTTTCAAACTTTGTTCCATGGGAGTGGCTGCAATCTTACAGTTTGCCATATGAAACTTCTTCAGGAGACTGTCAACATACTTGAGCTGACTCATGAATGTGCTATCTGAATCTCTCCAGAACTCAATTCCAAGACAATAGTGCATAAGTCCAAGATCTTTCATGTCGAACTCTGCAAATAAGTCTTGTTTCAATTTTCTGATGAAGCTATCCTTTCTTCCTATCACAATTAGATCATCTACGTACAAAAGTGCAATAGTAATGTCTTCCCCTTGAACTTTGTAGTAGAGAGTATGATCTGCATTGGATTTCATGTATCCCAGATCAGCAAAATACTTGTCAATTCTACTGTACCAACTTTTGGGTGCTTGTTTTAAGATGTAGAGATTTTTCTTGAGATGGCAAACCTTATTCTCCTTTCCTGGTTCAACATAACCTATTGGTTGTTGCATGTAGACTTCCTCATCTAGATAACCATTGAGAAATGCATTCTTGACATCGAGCTAATACACATTCCATTTGCTGAGTGTTGCTAGTGATATCAAGAATCGTATGCAATTCATCTTTGCTACTAGAGCATAAGTCTTATCATAGTCTTGACCATATTGTTGTGCAAATCCTTTTGCAACAAATCTGGCTTTATATCTCTGAATACTGCCATCTAGATTGTACTTCACTTTGTATACCCATTTATTTGCTATGGCCTTCTTTCTTGGTGGAAGGTCGCATAATTCCCAAGTATTATTCTTATACAAAGCATCCATTTCTTCATTCATAGCAGTTTGCCATTCTAGCTTGTCTACTGCGTCTTCGAAGTACACTAGCTCTTTTGTAGCCATGACGGTAGTCATAAGAGCATAGTTGGTGGTTTCCACCTGAATTGCTTTGCCTTTTTGAGCATATGTCAATCTGGCTAGAGGTCTGCTTTCCCTAATAGACCTCTGAGCTGCTGTGGCTCTGCTTGGGGTGTTGTTGGCAATTCTTGCTCTTCTTCATCAACCTATTCTGTAGATGACTGTGAAGTTGATTCTCCTATCTCCTGTGTAGGTGAGGTTTTCCATTCTGATTCCTCATCAAAGATTACATCTCTAGAGATAATGACTTTGCGGTTGATGGGATCATACAATTTGTATGCTTTGCTTTCTTCACTGTAGCCAACCATGCTGCATTTGCGTGACTTTGCATCCAATTTCTTGCGATGATCATCATGTATGTGGGCATATGCTATGCAACCAAATATGCGGAGATGCCCAATGTGCGGCTTTTGCCCAATGAATGCTTCATAAGGAGTCATACCCTGTATCGGTTCGGTAGGAAGCCGATTAAGCAAGTAGTTTGCTGTAGCTATTTCTTCTGTCCAATACTGATTTGGAAGATGCTTTTCACTAAGCATTGCTCTAGCACTATCTGCTAAGTCCCATTCTTCCTTTAAGCTCTTGCATTTTGCTGAGGAGTATCTGCACATGTGAATTGTCTTCGAATGTCGTGATTTTTGCAAAAGTTCATGAATGCTAAAGACATGTATTCACGTCCTCTATCTGATCTCATGACCTTGATCTTTCTGCTTGTCTGGTTTTCTACCATGGCTTTGAATTCTTGAAATCTGGAAAACACTTTAGATTTCTCTTTCAGAAATTAGACCCAACAATATCTGCTATAGTCGTCGATGAAAGTCAAGTAGTGAAGTGAACCATTGATGCTACAAGTCTAGGCATAACCCCATACATCTGTATGCATCAAATCAAGAATACCTCATGCACGAGAGGTACTTCTGACAAAAGTGGTTTGCTTTTGTTTGCCGAAGCAGTAGACTTCGCAAACTTTTCCAAGAAACTGTAGCTTCGGAATCCCAATTGCCATATTATGATTCCTGAGATCTAACAAGTACTTGAAGTTGACATGACCATATCTCTTGTGCCATTTTGCAGATAGTGGAATCTGTTGTGGTTGAGCTGACATGGCATGCTTATTTGGTACTGTAGCTAGCATTTTGTATAAGCGTCCTTCCTTGACACCTTTTGCTACTAGCTAACATCTTTTGGATTTGTCTCTGATAGTGCATTCATCACCGTCGAAGATGACTTTGTAATTGTGTTCCGTCATTTAACCTACTAACAAAAGTTTCTTGCTGAGCTTCAGAACATAGAGCACATCTTTCACTAATCCTTTTGTACCAGTGAAATTGTTCATAGGGATAATACATGTCCCTTGAACTGGATTTGATGTATTGTCTACTGTTTAGATGGCATTTTTCTATCCTTCTAATGGTTTCATCTCTGTGAACCATTCCTGATGATTTGTCATATGAGATGATGCACTGCTGTCGATGTACCAAGGATCCTATTCCACTTGGTCGACTTGATAGCTATAATCCTCTTTGGGATTGAAATCAGTATCTAGGTACACTGTATCAGTCTGATGCAATTTCTCGCTTGCAAGAAACATATTCCCATGTTCATTTGCAAAATGACTGTGACTAGAATATCCACCATGATGATTTCCTCTGCCTCAAGAATTCCCTCTATTACTGCTAGATTGATCGCCTTGGTCGTACTGCTTCTTAAGGCGATCTCTTTCATAGTGTCCAAACTTGTGACAGTAGTTGCACTGAATGTTTGACACATTGGTGGATGCATTCCCTCGTCCTTGGAATCTTCCTCGATTGGAATGATTTTCTCTTTGCTGATTTTGATGTTGCTGAGGATGATGCTGATGTTGATGTTGATGCTGACTTTGATTTTGTTGCTGATGATGACCACGTTTCTGATATGATCTACCTCTACCTTTGCCTTTGCCTTCGCTTCTGTATGAAGCTGTGAATGCCTGATCATTAGAATGACCTTTACATGCTTGAATGGCATGAGTCCTAAGTTCTTGGTCTGGTTTTCTTGAATTTGCTACATATTTTGATTTCTGCCACGGCCTCCAAATCGGCTTGCTCTACCTCTGCCTCTACCTCTTCCATGATTTGAAGAGAAAACTGCTTCTTTTGAAGTTCCTCCTGAAGAAGATGCACCACCATTTCTCTGCTCTTCAAAAATTAGAAGAGCAATCAACGCCTCAAAATCAAGAAAATTCTCACGGATGGCAATGGATGTCCAGAATTGTGCATAATCCTTTCCTAGCTCATTCAAGGTCACAAAAACTAAATCAACATCTTCCATTGGCGACCCAATAGAAGCAAGTGCATCTGCAATCTTCTTCACCTTCATGTGGTAGTCATTGATGCTCATATTTTCTCTCTGCACATTATGCAACTCCTGCTTGAGCTGCATTTTCTTGGCTTGCGTATTTGTGCTATACATTTTTGTCAAAGTATCCCATGCCTCCTTCAGCATGCTTGCATCCTGAATATGCACAATCATAGTATCTGAAATACTGATAGACAGCCAGTACATAACTTTTCTGGCTCTCTCATGCCAGCCTTTAAATGCCTGCAACTCCTGTTGATTGGGAACATTAGGAATAACTGGTTCTTGTTCAGCTCCAGTAATGAACTCCCAATAGCCTTTTCCCTTAAGGAAATTTGTCATTCTAAACTTCCATGCTTGGAAGTTGTTCTTGTCAAGATTTTCAGTGACAATCTATGAAAGAGCATTAGATGCCATTACAGAACACTGCAAAAATATTCGGTCACTGCAAAAAACACAACTTCTACCTCACAAGGGCAAATCTGCAAAACTGACGAAAGTGGTATTTGACCACACAGTCACTTCCTAGTGACGATTGTGCATCAACAGGTAATAAGAATGATTTTGTTACTCCCAATATCTCTGCGCATAGGCATGCGATGCAATTTATGCGGTAACTTTTCATTGACTTGCGGAAAAGTGGTCGCACAGCAAAAACAGGGCACTTTCTTGAGTGCCTGTGAAAAACTTTCGCCAACAAAATGGGCCCCGAAATGGCCTCGAATCAAAAAAATAATTTTACCTAGGGCTTCGGCCTCTCCCGTAGCATATAATGCCCTCTTGCCACAGTTGAAAGGGCGTCCCAATCTGAAACAGTGCATGCACTTTTCGGCTATGCTACCTACAGAGATTTGCCCCCAAACTCAAAAAAGGAAAGCAACACTGATCCTCTTACCAAGACACCACGAAGTTGGTTTGCTTTCTTGAGCTCCTTACCACGAACTGAGCTCTGATACCATGTGAAGAGAGTGGGAGAGAAGGAAGGAGTCTCACTTGTAGCTTTCTCACATACACAATGGGGGAATATACACAAAGGTGGAGGCAAAAATCAGTTTTTCTCTTCTTAGTTGTGAATGCCAAAAGAACTCTCTCTTAGTACAAAAGAATAGGTGAACCCTATATGTGGGTCTCAAACCAAACTCAGCTAACTAAGGTGGCATACTAACTGAGCCACTAACTAGAGTACATAAAGATAGATGTCATCTAGCTACTATTCATGGGTGGTGTACCAACCGCATCTGCAGCTAACAAGTCGATGAAATAAATTCCCAATGGTCACCCTGGCATATCACGAGTGGCGCTCGATATCTCAACATTAGCACCTCAAGGATTGTGTGAGCCAAGTTGAGTACTTGTGACCATTCAAAGAAGGAATAAGAGAAATAAAAAAAAGACTAAGGCGTAAGTTATTAGGGAGAAGGTGTTAATAGGGATTGATGTAAGATCCTAGTGGTGTTAGTGTTAGCAGAGTAAGTAAAGTGCATTCTCAAGTTCCTCTTATGTCCCAGATTTGATTTGAGTGGTACTTCTAATGGATTCTCATCAGACTATCTTTGTAATGCTATGTTTTAACGTCCAGAGTTGTGCATGACATTTTGTCTTTCTTCCCTAAACCCTTTTATGGATTACATTTCATTGAGGGCTTTGCTTGGAAGTATTTGAGCCCAATAAGGTTGTGGTACCATCTGGAGCTTTATTTGTTTGATTCATCAAATTGAGAGGAGTCTGAGAATACACCATACAAACCCCTAAAATGAAAACTATGGCTAAAGAGGTTTATAGAAGGGGGATTCTAGGAAAGGCTTCTAAGATAGAACTGAAAGAAAAGAAAAATAAAGAAAAGAGAATGAGTACAAGTTAGATAGTTAATGGTGATGTTAGTAAAGGAATGTGAAAAAATCTTTAAGGGTTACAAGAAACTCATCCAAACCCATATTGGTGTAATCACGTTCATCCTAGAGTTGAATGCATCCTTGAGAGCTATTTGTGTAGAACCACTTGTCATTCCATGTGTGAACTCAAATTCAAGATGATGACTTAGACATAAGTAAGTGCCCTGTATTGTTTTGGCTCTGCTAATGGGATTTGTTTTTTATGTTGTTTGGTGTAAGTGTTATCTTCCTAACCAAGGAGCCATTGAGCTGATGTACTTGTGATTTGCTGAGTGTGCCGTGCTGAGGACCTAAAGAGGACTGACTGCCTATGTCCACCTAGTCCTATTTTCACCTAGGACTTCCACATGTGACATATTCACCAATTGTGACCTAGACCTAGCAAGAACATCATTTGGTAGACCCCCAGAGTAAGTCTGATAATCACTTTGAAGGAGAGTTTCTAAGACATTACTGGAGATCTTTGTTGGCGAGTAGTTGTCATCCTATTGGTAGCAACTTTGC
Organism: Dipteris shenzhenensis; assembly: GCF_047967505.1. Classification (NCBI taxonomy): domain Eukaryota; kingdom Viridiplantae; phylum Streptophyta; class Polypodiopsida; order Gleicheniales; family Dipteridaceae; genus Dipteris; species Dipteris shenzhenensis. The sequence goes on along the minus strand of NC_141624.1, from coordinate 27,009,468 downwards.
TTGAAATTCTTTGAGATCTTGGATTGCAGCAGTAGGTTCTTGTGGAGCTACTCCATTTTTAGGAGCAAGTTCTTGTGGATCTACTATTGGCATGTTTCTCATTGTCAGTGTTGCACCATTGAACATTGCGATCTCCCACAGGTACCACTTCTATGATACTCATCGTAATAAAGTGATATATGTTCTATGTATCAAGTAAGAGTAGGATCACAATGTCTCCGAGATCTTTTACTTTTGTTGAGCCCAAGTTTTAGCTGAGAAAGTTTTCAAGGATGAAGATAATTCATTTTTCACATTGGAAGGTTCTTGTGTGGCTTCCGTTGTGTTGGGAATTACTTGTGTGGTGGACTTGTGCATAGCTTCCCTGATGATAGATGCCAAATTTCTCCGTAAGGAAGGTCCTTGTGAGGCTCCCAATGTGGATTCAGCTTTTGTCTTGGCAGGTTCTTGTGTTACTGCCAGTTGCCTTGAAGATGATGCAATAAATTGACATCCCTTTTGATAGACTTGCGATCGAGCAAATTCTTGTGTTACTGGCTCCCTTTCTGAGACAGGTTCTTGTGTAACTACTTGAGAGGAGGTAGATGAATCCCTTTGCGTATGATCCTCCTACATTGGTGCTTTTCCCTTATCCTTGAAAGTAGGTTCTCACTGTTCTTGGCATCTTTGTAGAGTAGGTTCTTGTGTGACTACTATTGGTGCATCTACACTCGTTGATGCCTTTGTATTGATATATTTGGGGCTCTGCTCTTACATTTGCACTAGATATGGTGTACATTTAGGTTAGGGCAAGCATAGATGGGATGTTGATTACTCGAGCGAGGCTTGGGTACCCATATATAAGAGTTGCCAAGGTAATATCCCTAGGCCTCGAGTAGTCTTGTGGGAACCCATTGGTAATGTACCTTCCTTGTTGGATGGTGTCTTCTTCTTATTTGATGTTGAGGTTTGTTGTTTACATGAGGAGGTGGTTGGCGATGGTGAGGCTTGCTGTTTAGAGGAGGGGCTGGCTTCATATGTTGAGGTTTCTTTGGAATTCAAAAATATGATTCACCCTCAAAATATCCTTGGGCCTTCAGTAGATCCTTTCGGACCCATATTTGCTTGGTTGTCTTTTGTCTTTATCTTCTTCCTTGGTGGTGTCCTCGTTGAGGTGGGGAGGTGGAAGTAGTTGCTAATGTTGATCCTTTCCTAGTAATTGGTACATCTTGGTGGGATGATTCATCACCAAATAACCCTTTGTAAGTGTCTTGGATCCAGCTTTTACCAAGAAGGATGGCTTTCGTCGTTAAGGTACCTGTAGGAGCTACAAAAAACTTGCAAGGCACAATGTGATTGTCCAAGGAAACATTCAACATTAAAGAAGCAATAACCTTAATAGAGGTACCCTCTATGGATTGAATTTCAAAATCACATACTTGAAGATGTACCTGGCCGATATGCTTTAATGTCTCCCAGGATATGAGGTTGTGGCCCACCATCTACCCTAGCCTATATTCGGCATGTTGCACCTGCTGATGTCAGCTCTACCCAAAGTTGAGATGGAATCATATCTATCTCATTAGTATCAAAGGAATTGTTAATTCCTAGTTCAATTTGACTAGGTAGTACCACTCTTATGGTGTAAAAAGGTGTAATGGAGCTAAGTTGTTCATCATCGAGGTACATCATTTGAGTGCCCTCAGTATTTGATGGATCTATTGCCACCAGTGTATGCACCCAATCAATTGAGTCTTCTAGATTTGGTAAAGGAGGACACCAAGGTTCATCAAAACTCTTCTCATTGTCCTCTTTCTCATATTTTTTAACAAGCTTTATTGGCACATACCTATCGGTGGTATCCGATTCCTGAAACAAATAGGTTTGCAGCCATAGTGTGAGCCTTCCATGTTCGAAGATCAACCCTCATGACTTGCTGACCTTTCCTTAGATAAATGTTGTTGGAGCACCAATCATGGATCAATCATGTCATATGCAAGAAAGGTCTTCCTAGAATAGCCTCATACCTAGGATTGTTTTGGAAATCCATTACAACAAGGCACACCCGATATGTGAGACCACAGGTTTTGATTTTAATGTCCTTGAGTACTCCTATGGGATGAGCTATGCCTCCATTAGCTAATTTAACTACCAAGGAAGTACTATCTCAGCTAGGACTTTCCCACTTTTCCCAACATTATTTCATGATGATGGTAACACCTGCTCCTCCGTCTAAGATTGCGATAGCTTTCTTATCATGGAAGGAGATGGGTATCATTGCATTTGTGTCATCACTTTCAAAATATTGGCCCAATTTGTTGAATAGCACCCTTGGAAGGTCTTGAGCATGATTGGGAGACTCAACATTATCAGGATTTATGGGTTGGGGTGTCACTATTTGCCCACTCATCCAATCTGAGAGGTCTCTCCATAGAGTAGGATTACCTTGTAATAGTGTTACAATGGGCATCTTGATCTCCATTGATAGGAATGAGGCTAATCTTGTGATGTCTCAAGGACCAATCATAGATTCCATGCCTATGATTCAGATGCTTCTAAGCCATTAAAAAGCATGTTGTCATCCTTCTTTAGTTGTAGCAAGGTGAGGTCTTCTTCAGACATCCGTTGCATTAGGGTGGATCCCTCTGTTGAAGGGCATGACACACCTTCTTCCTCTACCCTTTCAAGTATTTGTGAGGATTTTGAGGCTCGAGCATTTATCTCATATCTAGGATGAATTGTACTAGTACTCTTGCTTGCCTTGAGACTTTGTTGACATTCCTCTTGGCACTTATGTACCAATTTATGTGCCTTGATGAGACCTTGTTTCCCCACCCATGGGTTGGAATATTCACCATGCCCTTAGGTGTTGTGGCTTGGCCAAGGGTTGAAGCCATTATCGGTGCCTCATTTGCCTCATGCGGGTGGTTGCTGCTGGTACCATTTGAGAGAGTATCATCAGAGGAAGATGATGTTGGTAGGAAGGTTGTCTCTTCATCCGACCCATCTTGGATGATGACCTTATTTTTTCCCTTCCCAATCTTTGTTACACCCTTGGTGCTTACTCGTGCTGATTCAATTACATCTCTAGGCTATGACGTACTAGCTTTATCCCTTTTGGCTTATTTGTGAAGCTCTTTATTAAGGGCTTGAGCTTGCAACCTCGTGATTACATTCAAGGATACTGATGACACTTGGCTTCTCTCAATGCATAACAAGTTAAGGCTTGTGGACTTAGATGGCCTTCTCATTGAGCAATCCTTAAAAAGATGGTCCACACCACACCTAGTACATAATGACAGTGGTGTATTAGATGCTGGTGCACATGTGATTGGCTGCTTAGATTGCCCCTTATATGGACATTCATTGGCTGGGTGTGGCACTTGGCACATATGGCATTGAATGAGTGGTGCCTTTGTGAAGTTCCTATCTCCCATTTTATGAGGAATCGGTGCCGTCTGGTAGATCAGAATGTATTGGTCACCTTGTATAATGTAGTGACTTACAATGCTAGACCAATTTGCATTGTCACCATTTTGGGGATAGTTGTGTCCATTGAAGGTAGGTTTGGGGTCTCCCCAATCACTAGGTAGCTCTTCCACCAGTACTTGATTAAGGGGAGTAATTCGTGGAGGTGGGGGTTGAGGTCCCAGTACTGGCCAAGGTAAGGGAATATTTTGAGCCCTAAATTGCCCTTGATTGGCTGATGTGGCTCCTTATATTGCCAATTGTGCCTGATTGGGTGGATTGGGCAGTGCAGGCAATGGTAGATGCGGCCTTTGTTGATACATGGGTTAAGGAATCACCCTAGGATAATGACATTGGGATGTGTCATCATTTCCCCAATGAACACAATGGGCACAGTAGAGTGTTGGCCTGGCTCTAAGACGAGGGCATTCCTGAGTGGGATGATTTCCAGTGCATACCCCACACCATATGGTATCTCTTTGTGGAAACAGATGGGGGTTGCTAGGAGCATCTTTTGGTGCTTCTCTATTCCATTGTTGGCTCAACTTTGGGACATATCAGAGGAACCTAAGGATCTATCTTTTTGGGTCATCTCCCTCATGTTATTCCCTAGGCGTACTGCCATCTTATAGCATAGCTCAAATGATGTGGGATTCATAGCAAACAAATGATCATGCAGCTTAGCATCTTGTAGCCCTATGAGGAAGCATGGCAGAAGTTGCACATAACTCGTCCTCTTGTGGGGTTCACATCGCAATTTCAGATGTTTAATCCTAGTGATGTAGTCTCTTAAGGACTCAGTGTTCTTCTACTTCACCTCATAAAGCTGGTTAAGTGGGCTCCACGTGGGACCACCAGGAAGAGGAACACTGTAGTAAGAAAAAGAAGGCATCTAGAAGGAGAATTAGCTAGTCAGACTTTCCTTTAGGACAAGGTATTGGAAGCTATGACTTGTTGTTCGACCTTAAAGAAAAGGAAGCTAAGGGACTGACAACGATTAGGAACTAGTTAGAAAAATTTGAGCATGGCTTCGATTGGCAACTTGGAGAATTGTCTCTCTGTCTCCAAAACTACGGAAGGAATGGGGAAAGCTCTTTTATGCATCTCCTTCAAAGAACTAAGGTTTAGATGACCAAACCTCTCATGCCACAGCTTAGTGTTCTTCACATCCGCTCGAGCACTGAAAGCTAAGAGTTCATAAATGTTGTTGCGCCGTGTACCTTTACCAACAACCTTTCCTTGAAGATCCAGGATCTGTGCACCATTCTTATCGAATTGAACTTTGAGGTCCCGATCCGTGATCGCAAAAATAGACAACAAGTTCCTCTTGATATCTGGCACATAAAGAACATCAGACAACTTTTTTACAACTCCATCTGACTTGAGAGCAATCATACCTTTTCCTTTTGCTAGACATTTTGCATCATTGCCGACTGCTACCATGATGTCATTCCCTACCGGCTGTAGAGAGGTATACCAATCCTTCCAACTGGTCATGTGGCATGATGCACCACTGTCAATGATCCAAGGTTCATCTGCAGGTACATGAACTACCTTCGTGCAAATCTCCTCAATTGTGATGAACAGCTCTATTGGTACTGCTTGCGCTCTGTTGCTGGACTCTTTCTTTACTCTATTCTTCTCATCTGCAATCTTCTTTCGGCACTCATTCTGCTTGTGCCCTGCCTTGTTGCAATAGAAGCACTTGATCTTCTTCTTCTTTCTCTTTTTATCATCAGAAGAAGATGGGTTACCAGAGTCCTTACCCTTACCTTTCTTTGATCCGGTCCAGAAAGCCGAATCTTCCCCAGTCCTCGTCTTTTGACGCATCTCCTCCTCCAGAAGCATCGCGCTGAAATCCTCAAAGTTGAGGGGTGGATTTCTGTTCTGTATATTCAACGCCATAACAAGACCATCGTACTTTGGTGGGAGAATCCGTATGCACCTTTGTGCTAGATTCTTGCTGGTGATGGTGATGCCAATCACAGTCATCTGATCGCGCAGATTCTTCACCCTCGTGATGAACTTCTCTGTCGCTTCAGACTCAGACAATTTTTTGTTCGTGAGTTGAGTCTCGTACTGATTTTTCAAGATTCGTGGTCTCGTACTGATTTTTCAAGATCATCCATGCCTCCTCCGTTGTGGTGACATGTTGAATTAATGCCATGACGGAATCACTAACACTGCAGACAATAGAACACAACGCATCTGCATTTCTTCTTGTCCACGCGAGAATCTCATTCGCAGTTGGTACTATCTGTTGTCTCGCATTGGCTGGATCCGATCTCGCCGGCCTCACGTCCACCCCAGTAGCAGTGTCCCAAAGCTCATATGCGCTTAGGAGAGGCTTAGGATGGTCTTCATCTTGAACTTCTAGAGAGGATAGTTAGAGCCGTCCAACTTTTCGCTTTCGCCGAACGGTGGGATTCGCAGTCTTGTGGGTTGGGCCATCTCTCATAATCTGCTCACAAATAGAAACACACTACCAAATCTTCTTGCTAGAGTCCAAGCTCTGATGCCATGTAAGAAAATAATACAACGTCTGTGCTCAACAGATAACATGATCTTGTACGCAAGAGAGAAAACAAGATAGTATGGAGAATCAAAAATTTTGATTATTGTAGAACTGATACAATAGATGGCGCTACCTCCCAACCATGCACTCCTGTGAAAGAAGCTTCGATGGCATGCCGGAAACAGTAGAAGACCGAGGCTGAATGCTAAGGAATAAGGGTTGCTATAGCCAGTGATGAAATGGGCTTCACAGGCTTGCTCTTATATAGCCACCAGTCATAGTCGGTTAGGCTCAATTGGGTGGCTGACCCAGTCTGCCCAAAACGGTCGACTAGGGGTCGGTCTCGAAATAGGCCACCGACCATACGATAGAACTGGTGCGCAAAATAGAGCAACTGACCTACAATCACCGTTCGGCCCACAGCCATCCGAGATCACTTGAGGCTCCAAACGGGTCCCGCAACCTGAGAGTGGGCTGCCTCGGGAAATGCTCCGTCTACCCTCAGTGCAGTCAGTCAAGGTATGCCTTACTGCACTTGCATGTAGCCTAGTTGGTGGTGTGCCAACTCTATCTGAAGCCATCCAGCCATCAGGCCACACATGGCCCCCATCTGGTGTCCAAACCAGGACCTACCGGATAACCGAGCTACTCAAATGCCTTCTCCTCATATGGGGGGCTTACAAGTAGAGTTAGCTGGTTCCCGCATAGTTACATGAGAGTGGAGCATTGATATCTAACACATACCACCCCTCTAATATAGGATAAGTGGTCACCAGCACGGCGGTTGGTTACACACTAGGATATTAACTACTACCAGTGTGGTGGTTTGCAGGGAAAATCTTTTGGAGAGCTTTTTAATGTGAGCTTTTTAACCATTTCCTTTGTTTTTGCGAGCTTTTTTTAGAAATCCATACGTGTTTTTGTTATAAGAAAGATGAGGACGTTAGAAAGAGGGGGAGAGGATATAGGATATGTTCATTTTCATAGCATGTGGGAGCGATGGAAGAGTGTATACTATGCACAAGGGGGGGGCAGTTATGAGTGGCAGTAGGAGGCAAAAAATTGTGGAAAATATGTCCATATTCAAAGTAGAAGGGATGAACTATGGGAGATATGTTCATTTTAAAAGTGTATAATTTGAAACTCTCGAATTCCGGTCATTTTGAGTACCAACATGACCATATTTCGATAAAAATTGAAAAAATGATGTTTTTGTCAATTTTGGCCTATTTTGGGCCTATTTTGAGTCTGCGCTAGTAAAAATTGAAAAAATGGCTAGTGCAGACTCAAAATAGGGCCAAAACGGGCCAAAATTGACAAAAACACCATTTTTTCAATTTTTATGATCATGCTGGTACTCAAAATGATCGGAATTCAACGAGGAATCCAAATATGAGGTCAAACCTTTCAAATTATACACTTTGAAAATGAACAAATTCCCCACATGCTCTCCCTTCCCCTTTGCATTTAGTAGATGACCCTAACTTTCACATTCCTCATCCTCTCTCTCCTCCTTGCACTCCTCTTTGCATACCTTATAAGTTCCCCCTCTATGTTCTCCACTATGATAATGAATATATGTTCCAACTCCCCTCCCCTCCCTTCTCCATGCCAGCCCATCCCTCCCCCTTTCCTTTATCTCCACTCCCCCCCCCCTCTCCTCTTAACTGCAACCACAACCCAAACTTTCAACCCACCCCACTCCATGTCCCCCCCCCCCCTCTCTCTCTCTCTCAGGTGAATGAAAAGCTTGCAATATTCATGAAAATTGAAAAAAAGCCTGTGACAAAAAGCTCACCAAAAATCACACCCATGGTTTGCTTCTATTATTACTAGTATTATTCTACTCGCACATTATCTTTGCATATCTTTGCTAGAGTTCCAACACGCTAACAAAGAAGACTATCCACTTCAGTCGAATGATCAGAGGTGGACACGTTAGGTCATATAAAAGAAGAATGAGAAGGCCGGGCTCAATGAAGTCTCTTGTAGACTTCATGAATGTCAACAATTCATTTGTTTAGGATTTAGGATTCATTTACAATTCACTCGTTTAGGAGTTCACATAGATTATTGTGACATCGTCTTGGTAACTAACTAGTAGTTAACTATGGTAATTACCTACACTCTACTGAGTGCAAGCCCAATGACTGGTAATTAACTACACTCTACTAAGCATGCAAGCCCGGTTGACTGGTAATTAACTACACTCTATTGATCATACAAGCCCGATGGTGGTAACTAGCAGGTGACTAATTGCAAGTCCTCACATAGATTCTTGTGACATCACCCCATGTATTTGTGATTCTTTTTGTAAATTCCATGTATGGGAGTCATTGCTCGCACATTATCTTTGCATATCTTTGCTAGAGTTCCAACACGCTGATGACACAAAAGACTACCCACCTCAGTTGAATGATGAGAGGTGGACATGTCAAGTCGTATGAAAGAAGAATGAGAAGGCGGGGCTCAATGAACTCTCTCCCTATTTAAGTGCAGTGTAGACACAAATAAGAGCCCATTCTGAAATCTAGCCCCAAAAGTCTATACACGATCCACCTCATATAAATCTATGTCATACCCAAAAGACTTTGGAATGCTCATGTTCTATCTGAGAACACTGTTGGATGAACTCCTCACAAAACCAAACTCGGAGAAGAGAGAGGATAATCGCTACATGGAGCACATGATTTGCAATTAACTGTATAACTTGGAGTCGGCACAAAGACGGTGAATATTAATTTCCCTACCTATCATTTTTATTGCTTCTTTCTTGTCAAGCTCATGATGTAGGTTTCTTTTGGTAGGACATGATGGCAGTGCTGTAGGATCCCGTAGGATAGAATAGATGCATCTTGCAAGAGGTGTGAGAGCACAATGAAAGCAATATGGTAGATCTCTATTATGATTGTGAGAGAGAAGACTCTCTTTTATAGAAAGGGGGAGAAGGTAATACCTTCCCTACATAGTGGCAATCAGCCCCTACATCAGTGGGAATCAATCCCTACATCAGTGGGATTGTCTTTGTCTTACATCATCACTTAGGTCACACATTAGACACATCATAGCACTTGATGTGCCTTTACAACACACATAGAAACACACATGTGACTCCCCTAGATGCATACATGCACCATAGAGCAAGCCCTTGATCATACTTACCCCAAAAAACCCCCCTCAAGGGATTGCCTCTTGCAATGTCAAGGATACATCTAGTCTCATAGTTTCTCATGCCATCTCATGGTGGTCAAGGATAAATCTATGGCTAGGATCTCATGCTAGCAAGGGTTCCCAAGGGTGTGAGTTTCACAAAAATGGGATAGTCAAAACACATATCACATGGTCTACATCATATGGTGACCAGAGGCGATTTACATATTCTTTTTGGAGTACTACTCTAGGCAGAGAACCTCAAAATTTAACCAAGTGATGATAAACAAAGAAGACAAAGTGCCTAAAAAGCATAGTCTTCATCATGTGGAGACTCATCAAATGAAAGTAGATTGGCAGTTTCTGACTTTGTAGTTTCTTCCTTTTTGGCTTTACAATACTTTTCATGGTGATTGTTTTTGCCACAATGTTTGCATGGATTGATCTTGAAGAAATCTTTTGAGAGGTGATTAGTCTTACCACAATGTTTGCAAGGTGAAAACTTGCCCCAAGTTTGAATTTTTATGGCGTAGGCTGTGTCATTGCCTCTCTAGTAGGCTATATCATTGCCTCTCCGGAGTTCTATGTGCCTTTCTTCTTCTTGAATAGCAGAAATAAGACCTTCAAGATTAGGATTAGGAAGATTTTTCAAAGTGATAACAACATGATCATAATCTTCAGGGACACTTTTGAGCAATACTGCCATTGCATCATCTGTAGTGATTGGAGAGTCGATAGAAGCAAGTTGAGTCATGAGACTCCATATATAATTGACATGGGCAGCCAAAGGAGTGCCACTAGCCATCTTCAATTCAAAGAAATCAATCTTAAGTGACAATTTTGAGATGTGAGATCTAGCACCAAAAATAATGTCAAGCTTCTGCCAAGCTTCAGAAGGAGACTCTAAATCAGAAATGTGATGAATATAATCATCTCCTAAGCCAAGAGCAATGATGCCATAGGCTTTCTCCTCTCTAGCAGGATCTCTTGCCAGATGTGTCAGAGCTGAGGATTCTCTAGCATTAGAAGCTGTTGAAGTAGTTGAAGTAGGTTTGACAAGCCCCCAGAGGTTTTCCCTCATCAATGCAAACTTAATCTTCATCTGCCATGTGTGAAAGCCTTTACCATTGAACTTATCCATATTCAAGATGGTAGCCATGAGAGGGTCTAACCCAAAATGGGTAGTTTCTACTCTGTTACAAGGCTAGAAAGAGTTGAAGAGCTTCAAAATACAAGCATTTAGAGTAGCAAAGGCTTGTAACAAAATTCCATACTACAAAACATAATGGAAATGATGCTTTCACTTGCATGCTTCATAGAGGTGGCTAAATGAAAGCATTCCAAGAAAATCCAGGTGTAGCAACTTAAAGCAAAGCTATAGCCATAATTGTACTGAAGCTATTCAACACTTTAAAACATCAGAAATGCTAAAGTAGCATCTAATGCAGCATCAAACTCACAACATTGTCAAAACTGTCCAGAACAGAGACCAGAACTTGGAGGGTGTAATTCTCACAGCTCATAGCTCTATTCAAGGGTATTTTTATGCAATAAGAAGGGCCTTATACTAGAGAAGGGCGACCAGCAAGGAGAGGCGAAATGCCGTGTCACATTGCCATAGCCAGTAGCTTGAAAGTCGATTGGTTTTTTTGTTGTTTCTCCCTCCCTGTTGGACCATTTCCCTTCAAATCTGGACAGGAGCTAGCTCATAATGTTTTGCAAGCTTGGCTTAGAGAAATTTTGGAATGGCTGCTCCAGCAAGTCGCATTACAAGAAAAGGCATCAGGGAGTGTGAGTGTTGGCATTTCACATACAATCAAAATTTCACCAAAAGCTTGCAGCTAGAAGTGTGCCCATATAAGAGGAGTTTGTAGCTTAGAGGGTTTGGGAAATGGTCATTTGTAGGCAGAGAACAGAGCTCTCAAAGATTTTGGGAAGAAGGAGGAAAATGGAGAAGATGAAGAAACTTGTAGTTTATGCTAGAGATAGCATCTAATGCTAGGCTAGGCTAGATCTAGAACCTAAAGCTCTGATACCATTTGTAGGATCCCGTAGGATAGAATAGACGCATCTTGCAAGAGGTGTGAGAGCACAATGAAAGCAATATGATAGATCTCTATTATGATTGTGAGAGAGAAGACTCTCTTTTATAGAAAGGGGGAGAAGGTAATACCTTCCCTACATAGTGGCAATCAGCCCCTACATCAGTGGGAATCAATCCCTACATCTTAGGTCACACACTAGACACATCATAGCACTTGATGTGCCTTTACAACACACACACAAACACGCATGTGACTCCCCTAGATGCACACATGCACCATAGAGCAAGCCCTTGATCATACTTACCCCAACAAGTGCGACATTGAATAGAGTGCCAATACTAGGATGAAAAGGACCCCGAGCGAAAGGAGGACTTCCTATGGGCGTACAAGAGACAAGCAAGCAATTGGTGGTCCAAGTGTGTAATGAGGTCTGTGATAGTGCATCAGACTAGCCTAAAGACTTGGGAGATGCTTGTTATAGAGAGGTTGATAAGATACTTGGGAGTTTGGAATTTCCATAAGCCGCAAAATGTCATATTTTTTAAAAAGTAAAAATCTTGCATGCATTTCTTGGATTTGTGGACTTTCTCGAACTACCATCATCCATTATCCTATGGTGCTCGTAATACCTAATTTTGTGTTAACATGCTTCCATGTTAATACTTAAATGTCTAAAGTAGCCTATTAGTTGAAATCTGATAGGTAAAACAGCCTAAAGGGGACTATTTTGATATAGCACTTTGCAATGAATTTTAGGATAGCATGGTGGTAGTGCAAGATAAGTGGTCACCAGCATAGTGGTTGGTTGCACACTAGGATATTAACAACCATCAATGTGGTGGTTTGCTTCTATTATTACAAGATGAATGGCATACAATTCATTCGTTTAGGATTTGTGGATTCGTTATGGGATTTTATAAAAGCAGTGTGGTAGTTGTTTGGGATATACTAAAAACAAGCATGGGATTTATCATTTTGGATTTACAAAAATAAGTGCAGTGGTTAGTTTGGGATTTACTAAAAGAAGCATGGTCTCATATACATTTTCCATTTCCTAGGATAAGTGGAGTATTGTTTCCTTGCAATGAGACTACATTTTCTTAGTACTATCTTAGTCGTCCTCATCCACCACTCCAAGACACCCCAAGAGGTTCTCATGCATGTCTAAATACAATTTGAAGACACTCTTGCCCTTCATTCATTGTAGCACAGGTTGCATCTAGAACTTAATAGCTCTCATTATATGAGATTAGACAATAATTGTGGACTCTTATGTAGCAATTGGTAATTGGATTCTTTTTTGTACCAAAAAGGTTCGACTACTACATCCCACTTCTCATAGGTTGTTCCCAAATTATCCTTAAATGCTTCCTCAACCTTGTTCTTAGGTTTTGTGCACTACAATAGAAAGTATGGTAATCTTCCTCGTTCTCCCCAGAGGTAGCGACACCTGCAAAGTTATCCCTCTCTTCCAAACAGTTGGTGAGGTAATCAAAACTCTCCCCAAACTGTGGTGAGTCCTTATTTGTCTCTCCATTGTTTGTCACTCCATCTGAATGTAGAGGGAAAACTTGAACTTGCTCCCATGTGTTCACAATTGTAATGTTCTCACAATCATCATGATCCCCTATGATGCACGCACTACAAAAATAAGAAAGTCCTCTCATTTTAATCAAGTGGTTTTTTGAAAAGCCCCATAGACCACAAACTCCTTTAATTTTCTCACAATCATGCCGGCTTCTCCTTTGCACTACATCCACTTTTACTTCATGGATCACTTTGTGTACTACACTATTCTTAAGGCTTTGTTTATTATATGTTGAATGCATGCCTATGGAGAGGTTGGTTGTAAGCCATGTTACAACATCATGTGCATCTTTGAGTTTTTCTTAAGGGCATGTTTGTGTTTAAACGGAGCTTTCTTAATAACAGCACCACATCCATCGTGTTCACCCTTGCCATGGCTAGACCAAAAGAAATTTCACATCATGTCTAGATTGGTCAAGGATTTGAACCTTGAGACAAAGTAGAATCCATGGGCTGATTTAAATTGAGAAGCAGCACCATTTAACCACACCCAATGTTGTTTTATATTTTTTGCATGGGGATTTTCCTTTTTCGGCCATTCCCAATGTAGTAGAAAAGCATGATGCACAAATAAGGTATCATGTTTCCTATCATCTAAAATGTAGAAATGGTATGTGTGTTGCACTGACCTGGACTCCTATGAGTCAGCAAGCAGATTGGCATCAGTTGTAGAAGAATCAAGAAAATGATTGTACATGATATGCACAAGAATTGTTATCTGCTTGTTGTACTAATAAGCACTTTGTATCTCATCTTGTTCTTGGAATGAATAATTTTCAGCAAAATCTATGATAGAGACAATAGTGACATGGGGAAAATTGGCAAGGCACATCCTAAACTACTTATCTTGCCACAAGTGGCCATGAAATTTTGAAGCACATATTTTGGGATGGATTGAACCACGTGACCTATAAGCTCCCTCGGTTAAGTTCTCTTATGCGATAGTAGCCATCTCTTTTTATCGGATCCTTCAACATTGACATTTTCAAATCTCCTCCATTTAGAGCAACATGGTTATCTTCCCTCATTTCATTTGGACAAACATGAAATCTCTTCTTCTTCAGCTTTAGACTACAATGCTTGTATGTGCCACGAATGCATTCAATGTGGTGCCACTCACGGTCTCCCTTTGGACAAACCATTGGCTCCCACAGAGACCTTAGGCTATAAAACCTACTCTTTCTTGTAACACATGATGAGGATATAGGTGGCCTACAAACTACACATTCATCAGGGAGACATGGGCATTGATCCCCATGGATCAATGCTCCAACACAACCAGATCTCAAGTCATTCATAACTTACGAGGCCAGGTCAAAGTCTATGTGTGTTTTGTAACAACAAACATTCCTGTCTTTGAGTTTCCTGATGTGCCAAGGCTTACAATGCTCAAAGCTCCTTTGCCCAATTGAAATGTTAGGATTCTGATCCATAAACTTGAGATACAACTCCATCTGTTGACCCAACATGCGGGAACAACAGAATAGTAAGCCCTCTTTTAACCGGGAACAATAGTATAGTGAGCCCCCTTTTTGCACTACTAAAACAAGACAAAACACAGTACGTGCAAAAATGCAGTCTAATTAAAGTATATAATGAATCCAAACAATTTTCAACCACCATTTTGGTTTAGGATATTCACAATTTTAACTACTGGGCTGGTTTAGGACAGTCACAATTTCAATCACCCGGCTAGTTTAGGACACGTTTAGAATAGTCAACCACCAAGCTAGTTTAGGAAACATTTAGGACAGTCACAATTTCAACTACCGTGCTAGTTTAGGGCAATCACAATTTCAACCACCAGGTTGGTTTAGGACAATCACAATTTTAATCACACTAGGCTGGTTTAGGACACGTTTAGGATAGTCAACAACCAAGCTAGTTTAGGACACATTTAGAAAAGTCACAATTTCAATCACCGGGCTGGTTTAGGACACGTTTAGGGCAATCAACCACTAGGCTAGTTTAGGACACATTTAAAATAGTCATAATTTCAACTACGTGGCTCATTTAGGACAAACACAATTTCAACCACCGGGATGGTTTAGCTTGACATCACATAGTAAACAATAACAAGTATATTGCTTTTCATTTCTAAATTTCATAATATCAATCGTAAAACTAATGTTTGTCTTGAACGACATTAAGTCCAACAATCCCAGCCTAGAAATTAAGTGGTATATGACCCAAATAGTAGGAAATTAAATTTAACTAATTTAAGTACTAAGAAACACAATAATTTGACCACCAGGACCATCAACAACTAATATTTGCTCAACCATGTTGGTTTAGGACAATGACATAACTGGTGATTGAGATGAAGTAGCCAGGGTTGCATGATGTTCCAACCATCGAGTTGGTTTAGTAAAATAATAATATATTGCTTTTTGGTTACAAAATATATTGTTGTTAATTTTTGCTCAACCACACCACCGGGCTAGTCAACAACTAATGTCTGTTCAACCACGCTGGTTCAAGACAATCACATAACTAGTGATTGAACTAAACCAGCCACGGTTTAACTAATGTCTATTCAACCATGTTGCTTCAAGACAATAACATAACTAATGATTGAGCTGAAGCAGCCACCATGATTGCATGATGTTCCAACCACTGGGCTGGTTTAGTAAAATAACAATAAATTGCTTCTCTATTGTGAAATATATTGCCGTCAATTTCTACTCAGCCATGCCACCAAGCTGGTCAATAACTACTGTCTGTTCAAGCATGCTAAATCAGGACAATCGCATAATTGGTGATTGAGCTGATCCAGCCTACGATTGCATGATGTTCCAACCATCAGGCTGGTTTAGGACAATCACATTTAGTCCAAGCCTAGTTTAAGAAATGAAACAAGTAAAATATCCCAAATCTCAATCACAAACAACCACCGGACTGCTTTAGGCCTCACTGACCTATGTTGTATCAAGCATGTGTATGATGTGCTCCTCAAACACCTTGTATCCCATCCACTTTTTACAGTTGTTCTTTCTATTTGGAGAAACTCTCATTAGTTTGTGCCAAAATGTCATCATTGTAGCAATGACTTTTGCACTTAGGCTGTCTCTCCTTCTCTTGCATTTTGTTGAAGCCCACAGACTTCTCGGATTAGGACGATTGTGCATTGCTTTTGCTCTACATTCAATTGCTAGAGCCATGTTGGTCCTTTTTATTGACAATATCTTCAACATTGTGAACCCAAGATGTTTCTCCTTTGTTTTAGGGGACACCAACATAGCTAATGTCACCCTCTATGTAGCTGGTTGATCTAAGCCATTCACCCCTTTCACTTTCAGCAGGCCATTTCTCAAGTTAGAGAGCATCAGCTCTTGGGCGTGGATCTCCCGAGGTGTTGGTAGGGTTAATACTCTATGAACTTTGCAACGAGCCGATTCTAATTTTATTTTCTAATAAGGGCCACATTGGTGATAGACTGGAAATGGATGTTATCTATTTTTTGTATAAATCCTTTGTAAGAAATGCATGATGATCCTTGATATTGGAGATAGGATGATTTTACACAAGCATATTGAATTTGAATTTACATAAGATATGATTACATGGAGTCCACTATTAGATATTGAATAGTTGGGTAATGGTGGAAGTCTCATGACTAGATTAGAGATTTTTTGACCACTTTATGAAAATATGGGTATGCCTTGAAACCCAAACCTTGAGATTGTTTAGTTCATTTGATGGAGAAATGGAAAGTAGAAGAGTGAAGGGATCATGCCCTTGTACTTTGATGAAGCATGGAGCTATACGAAGGAGCATGTTAAAAGGGTGGAAGTGGCCAACACTATAGGAGGAGCATGGTGAAAGTATGGCCACTGATATTTGAAGTTATAGAGTTTAATTGGTTTGGTACACTGTTTTAATTGTAACAAGGATAGGGATGAAGTGAAATATGAAGCTATGGATAACATCCATGGGATATTTGAAGCTATGGACTGGAATAAGAGGCCATGGACCTCTCTCCATTGGTATTTTGTATTTAAAGATTTATGCACATACTATAGAGGGTGTGCATTGAATGTGATGGCCACTTACTAGCTTTAGTGCAAGTTTCAATACACATATAGGTATGTATTCCCTCTCTCTTTGAGCTTGGATGACTATCAAACATGCATACAACTCAAGAAGCTTGGAAATGTCTACACTACATGAAGGGAGCACGACTAATAGGAGGCACTAATAGCAAGGGAGCTTTGAGGAGAAGGAAGCGCCATTCGAGACCCTGAACTCCCCTTCATGATAGGGCCTTGGAGGGCTCTTAATCATAGCAAGACCCAAGTAATTGGGCTTGCCTTGCTATCTTTGCTCATTGTTGCAGAGAGAGTTGTTTGAGAATTGACTGCAATGAGAGTGGTAAAGAGATCTCATGTTCAGTTGAACGATATTATGGAGTTCTCTTTGGATATTCTCACTCAACTTCACTTAGTAAATATGACCAAAATCTATGCTACTCTATTGGTGAGACCTTAAGACACCTTGAGTGTGTTCTATTATGGAGACTGACATGAACTGTGATGCCTTTGTCATTTTTCATTTCCACTTGCTACTTGGCTGTGCACATCCGCTCCATGCTTCTCCAATGAGCATCAACCCTCTTCCCCAAACGAGCTTCACCCTCCATTGAGACACTCAATGGCAACCAGTTGGTTGATAAAACTCAGGTTTGTTTTCCATCACCACTTCATGGCTTAGTCTAATGTCAAGAGTACAATTGTGGCCTATTATGAGCTAGGAGCGCTCGGCTTCGAAGGCTTGAGATTTGTAAGATTACATTCCTTATTACCATAAAATAGCTCCAATTTTGAAGCAACTTTAGAGATTCCTAATTGCTGCTAATCGTATGACTAAGCTATGAGAAAGTAAGGAAGATCATGTGCCATTGACCATCGATACACCCACTATGTAGCTAGTGCATGGTTTGCAGTCCATGTCCTCTATATCACTAGTAATACCACAAGATATGGGAAAAATATTGCTCTATGTGAGCTCCTGCTCTAACTTTCAAAAGTTCAAGTCATGAGCTTGCTATTTCAATCTAGGAGAAGAGCATAATTCTAATGATCAGAAATAATGTGGCACAATGGCTCTATTCCATCGCAATCTCTTGGATTTTGGGGATTACCTCGTGTAATGCTCTTATCTTGGGGAACAAAAGCTCTCGGTCGACAACACTATAGTATCCTTAGTGGGACGAACAAGGAAGGATGCAATAAAGAATACATAGTTGAGTCCACTTGATGGGAGCAGCCATGGTGTCAATGGCAACATGCAGCTTGCCATGTCTTATAAGAGAAATAGATAGAAGATGCGAGACAAGAAAGCTAAAAAGCCTGGTCAAGGAGCAAGGAATAGATTGTGGGTCGAGGAAACGGTATCAAAATGACAACGAAAGACACTTTTGCAACATTTGCAAAGGAAGAAACAACGAGAAGAAAGAAGACTCCTTGTAGAGTAGTAGCAGGAAGCGGTTGCAGATGCATGCATTTGATCATTGCCATCAGAGCGAAGAACATGCGTTATGGTGTCATGATTTGTGGGAGCATTTGAGGCAAAAACATTAGGCCATTCAAGTAAATACCATTCTTGAGTCTTCACAATTTCAAAAAAAAAAGGTCTTGATAAACATCTCTTTTATTGAAGAGGAGAGTCTGCATACCTGCCACCATCCAACAAGAAAACATGGTAAGAACCAGCTTAACTTTAATTGGGAAGAGAGGTGTCATAAACACCCCTCCCTTGTTATCAGGGTCACAGTAAAATAGTAGCTTAAACACAGACTTAAATAGCTCGATGTGGAATTTAAAGGTAAAAAAAGGGGCCTAGAGAGAATTTGAAAAAAAGAAAAAAGGATTTGAAAAGTTAGTTTTAAAATTTTAATAAAAATAATTGGGGGAAATCAAGTGAAATTAGGGAAAGTTATGGGGAAGGAAGAGGAAAAAATAGGGAAGAAAATTGGTTAAAGATGCAGGGGGGGAGAAAGAGAGAGACAGAGACAGAGAAATTTAGAGCTTTAAGAAAGAAATTGGAAAAATTTTATGAGGAATCGGGAAAAATTAGGGAGTGTTTGTGAGATAGAAGGAAAAGGAATTAGAAAAGACAGGAAAAGGCAAAATTAAGAAATTAAATGGATGTAAAAGAAAAAGTGTGTGTGTGTGTGTGTGTTATTATCTGGAAAAGAAATCAGGACCAGAGGCTAGAGGCTAAGAATGGCGACGCTCGAGGGCCATAGAGGAAAGGAGAACATGAGGGCGAAACGTTATCATGGGAGGGGAAAAGGAATTAAAAGGGGAGGGAATGAAGTGGGAGACTATGACACAAGGGGAAAGGAAGAGGGGGGAGAGAAGCGTTTACATGATGGGAGGAGGAATGTAAAGATGGAGACATCAAGGGAAGAGGACCATGCTTTATTTTGAAAGGAAGGGAAGGGAGAAATCAAAGTACTAGCTAGGTGGCTTTATAAGAATGAGCCTATCTCATCAAGGAATAGCCCCCTCCTTTTATAGCCAAGAGAGAGGGTCTCTCCCAATAAATGCATCCTCCCACATGCATGGTGAGTGTGGAAGAGTCTCCCATGTGGGCTAGGCAGTTACGCACTCTCAATTGTGTGCGATAACACTTGGCCACATTTTTCCACATATATCAACTCCCATATCTCGAGTCTATAATACTCCCTTGGTCTCTTCCCAATTTTATAATACGTTCAAACATCTAGGAGGACAAGTGGAGGGTTGGCACAAGGAATCTTGCCACCTCATCCTACTTTCCCCATTATTTAACTTGCATCCTTGGACTATCTATACCTCCCCCACATGGGCCTATCCTATATGGAGGGAATAACCCAATATAATATCCATCTCCACCTATTTTATATTACTTCTCCCATGGACTTTGAGCCATATCTCACTAAATGCAGCCTAGGTGGTGGGGTGGCACATGGAGGAGCCATGCCACCTTACATTTTATAATATTACTACCATGGATCACACCTTATGGGTCCTCTTACATGGAAGGGTGGCACATGGTCATGCCCTGCCACCTCAACCCTGGGCCCTATGCACACCATTTTTTATTATACTATTGCCACACATACAAACACACACACATATTAATGCCTTTTTCCTTAGACAAATTTATCCATAACAGTTTCCCCACCCAGGTAGGGAATGCACATCATTTCCATGCGTGGGTCCATCACGCACAAAGAAGGGCTTGAGATAACGCTTGTTGATCACCTTCCTACCATATGGCTCATGCAACTCCCGAACTTGTACAGACCCATTGCTATGTTCCTTGATGACTTTGTATGGACCGGTCCATAGTGGCAGAAACTTCTTATCCATTTGGTGGTCCAATCAGTTATCAAAGCATAGCACAACATCCAGCTTAGCAAAGTGTCTTTCCCATCCCTTGCGAATCTTAGCATCCAATCGGGCCTTTTCTCGATTCTTTTGAATCTCTGTTTGATGTAAGGCAAGGCGTCGGGTTTCATCTAGCTTCTCAAGTTGCACCAATCGGGCCTCTACATGTTCATCTTCCGTCATCCTCTATTCTTGTGCCAATCTCAAAGCTGTAATCTCTATCTCTAGTGGTAAAACGGCCTCAGTACCATATACCAACTCAAAAGGAGTGTGACCTGTGGATGTTTTATGAGTGATGTTGTAAGCCCATACGGCTTCTGTGACCTTCTAATCCCACTGGCTCCTGTTCTCTGTGGCCATTTTTCCCATGGTTTTACAAAGGAGGCCATTAGTCTGCTCTGTTTGACCCATGGATACTGGATAATAGATGCTAGAAGTGTGATGATCAATTCCCATGCAATCCATGAGTAACTTCACTGCTTCATTTAAGAATGGACTCCCATGGTCGGAGACTATTTCCATGGGTGTCCCAAATCTTGTGTAGATATGTTCAAATATGAAATTTGAAACTGCCTTACCATTTGCAGTGGGGAGGGCGATAGCTTCAGCCCACTTAGTGACATACTAAGTGGCTACCAAAAGATACTTCTTTTTGCGGGCAGTCGTGGGCAAGGGCCCGACAAAATCTATTCCCCACTTCTGAAACGGATGGATGGACATCACTGGGTGATGTTGCCTAGGATGCAAATCCTTCCTACCAAAGAATTGGCATGGTTCACAGGTTTTGCAATACAAAGTGACATCCTTAAACAAGGTCGGCCAATAGTATCCAGCATGTAAAATCTTCTTAGCTGTATAGTCACTGGCATAGTGGCCTCCACAAAATCCATCATGATAATGCTTCAATACCTTAGGTACTTCATCTGCATCAATGGCCCATCTTAGTATCCCATCCATGCCTTGACGATACAACACCCCATCAAAGAGGGTGTAGCAGCTACTATCTCTGCGGATCTTCTTTCTCTCATAACTAGTACTTTCTGGAGGAAAGGAGAAAGCAGTCAGAAACCTGTAGATACCACCATACCATGGATCCCCCACTTTTATAGCTACTACAAGGGTTACATCGATGCACTCCTCCAAATCAATCAAAGAATTCTTCAAGTTGGAACAACCCCCTTTTTCAATTTTGAAAGCAAAATCATATTCTTGTAGAACTACCAACCATTTGGCCAACCAGCCCATGGGATTTGGTGATGGAAGAACCTACTTTGCAAGACCATTGCAAGAGATTATAATGAAGGACTTTCCAGCCACATAATGCTGAAATTTCTCAATGCAAAAACCAAAGACAAGGCATGCTTGTCAGCCTCTGAGTAGCGTCGTTTGGTGTCGAGCAATTGTCGAGAAGCAAATCGAACAGGATACATGAACCGATCCTCCCCTTGTTGGAGAAGAATACCTACCAGAGTGTGCTCACCAAACCCAAGATTGATATAGAAAGTCTTTGACCAATCTAGATTGCGTAGAATGGGTTTTGAAGCCAGAGCATTCTTGATTTGTGCAAACCCATGATCACAATCCTCATCCCAAGAGAAATCAACCCCATCTTTTAATAGCATAGTCATGGCTCATGTCAAAGTAGCATATTGATCAATGAAGCAGCGATAGTATCCTGCTAGATTGACAAATGAGCATACCAGACGTTTGGTTGTTGGTGGGGAGAGCTTGAGGATGGCTTCTACCTTCTCAGGGTCAAGCTTGACACCCTCGGATGAGACAAAATGCACCAGTAACCTCCCTTGAGTGGCTCCAATGGTGCATTTCTCCGGGTTGAGACTGGCATTCACATCATTGACCCTTTGGAAGGCCAACCTAACCTTCATGACGTGCTCCTTACATGATGAGAATATACAAAAATCATCTAAAAACACCTCCAAGAAATCCCGCAAATAAGGAGCAAACACCATCTCCATAAATCTTGGAAAGGTAGCAGGAGCATTGGTGAGGACAAATGGCATTACTTTGAATGCAAATGTCCCCCAGGGTGTGGCAAATGTGGTTTTAATCACATCTTCTTCGGCAATTTTGATTTGATAAAACCCAGAGTAATCATCACAGAAAGTATACATCTCATGACCACTTACCTTCTCAAGAATGAGGTCTTGAAAGGGAAGAGGATGATGGTCCCTCTTGGTGGCTGCATTGAGTTTCTTATAGTCAATGCAGACCTGCCACTTGTTGGTTTTCTTTGAGGTGACTACCACTAGTGAAACCCATTCAGTATTGTGAACTGGAACAATAAACCCAGCTTCTACAAGCTTCTATAACTCTGAGCGCAAAGCATCGGTCTATAGGGGCCCTAATATCCAATACTTCTGAGCCATAGGCTTCGCATCAGGCTTCAGCTCTATCTTGTGCTCTATGGTAGTCACATGACGAAGGTGGTGGTAGCTAGTTGCAAAGAGGTCAGGGAAATCTTTGAACATTTTTACGAACTTGTCTTTCTCACTTGGAGTGAGCTCTAGGGAAAGCATAGATTCAAGCTGTTGAGGACTAGCGGTTACCTTTTCTGCAAGTGGCGGAGTCGGAGACACCCCCATCATGTAAACTTCCTCCTCTGAGAACTCCTCCCCCCCATCTGATTCTTCCATTGATTCAGACACCGAGGATGAGAGAGTATCACTGTCTTGCTCCTCTTCTTCTTCTGGTTTTGTGGCACCTAGTTGCACCGGGATCTTCTCCTTAGAAGCACCAAAAGACATGTATCCTATCTTTCAATAGCTGATTGCATCACTCTTTCTCAACCATGTTCTCTCGAGTATGGCTGGGTAACTCCTACCTGTATCTTCAATGTCTACTACATAGAAATTGATGGTGGTGGTCAACCCATTGACAGTGATGGGCAAATCCTCAATGACTCCTAGGGTGGCGAGTCATTGACCATCTGCTACCTTGATCCAAGTGGAGGAATGCCTTGTACATTTCAAATTCAATTTCTTCATGATTCGGGGCACCCTGATATTACATGCAACTCCCCCATCAACACACACATTTTTGACGTGGCAATCATCTATGATGGCATCGACTGTATGTCAATGCCGATCAATTTCTTCAGAGATAGAAGATACCTCTCTTACCTTTCCCTTTTTCTTGTTCCTCCTTCTTGAGAGCCCTTACTGCAGGTCACGTCTCACCTTAGGGCTTAATGCTATTAGTTGAGGGAGCATGATGCTCAAAGAACGATGAGCAAGGTCCTAAATGACCGATAGTCTTCTTGCCTCGAGCCGATGGGAAAATCCGAGGGCGGCCACTTACTCCTGTGAGATCTTTTAGTCTTCTCTATAGGTGGGTCTGCCATCTCAGCATCTGAGGGCTCTGAGAAGGACACCTTCTTCCTGGGGTGGCCTGCCACAGTTTGGAGAGGGGTCCAAGGTGGTACGACTTCTTTTCCCGAGGTCAAGAATCTCTACATCAGAATCCTCAGTGCCAGATTCACTTAGAAGATTCACCCTTGGAATATTGGGACATTCTGTGCAATAATTACTCAGGTGCATCAAACCACATGACAGGTCATGCAGAATGGATGCAGGATGCAAGGAAAATGGAAAAACCAAGATTTGTGGAGATTGGTGATGATACTGCACATCCTATTATGAGCAAAAGAAAAGAAGAAGGGTAGGATGTTTACGTTGGTGCGGACATGCCTGAATTGAGTGCAGCAATGTTTGCACATGGGACCGGTGTAGTTGCAGATATTGATGTCTGGCATAAATGCATTGGTCATGTTAATGTACAGTGACTTAAATCAATGCAGGCCCAAAATTTTGTTGTAGGATTACCTAAATTCAAGGTTTCAGAAATGCATAAGGTATGTGAAGCCTGTCAATTTGGAAAACAGGCAAGGAATCCATTTCCTAGACATGTTCAAGAGAGTAAGAAGACATTGGAATTAATCCACTCTGATGTGTGGACTATTAAAGCTGCATCTATTGGAGGCTGTCATTATTTTGTTACTTTTATTGATGACTACAGCAGAAAAGTTTGGGTGTATTTTATGAAAAGGAAAAGTGAAGTGTTTGGGCATTTCAAAGCTTTTAAAGCTATGATTAGAAAAGAAACAGGCCTGCAAATAAAATGCCTAAGTTCAGATGGAGGGGTAGAGTACCTCTCAAATGAGTTTGCAAGGTTCCTGCAGGAGCATGGCATAAAGCAGCAATATTCATGCAGTCATACCCCACAGCAAAATGGACTTGCAGAAAGGAAAAACAGGCATATTGGAGAGGTATCTCAGGCCATGCTAAATGAAAAAGACCTACCAGATTATTATTGGGCTGAAGCAATTGCTACAGCAGTTTACATAATGAATAGGACTCCCACTGCAGTAATACATGGCATGACGCCAGAGGAGATGTATACTGGTAGGAAACCAGATATTTCTCATTTGAAAATTTTTGGTTGCATTGCCTATGTTCATGTGCCAGATGAGTTGATGTCCAAGTTGGATCCAAAAGCTGAGAAGTGCATCTTTATTGGTTATTCTCTATAGCAAAAAGGGTATAGATGCTATAACCCTTCTACTCATATGTTTATAGTGAGCAGAGATGTTGTTTTTGATGAGATGAGCAGCTGGTATAAACCAGTAAATGTGATTGATGATGTAGATGCACAAAATGGTAATGCTGCACAGAATTCACAGCAGCAATCACAAACACTAGCTTTTGTTTAGATACTCCACCTTTTATCGTTTACCATATTGGTCCCACCTCAAGATCAATCACCTACTTGATCCCACATGCAGTGTCCTCTAGCAGTGCTTCACATACTTTGCCATGGACAGGCAGATTGAGATCAGAAGAATCTCTTCAAAGCAATGCAGATATTGGTATGCAGGTATCATGAAAAGGAAAAGAGAAGGTAGATCAGCCCATGTTTGATGTGAATGCAGGTCACTCGTATGTGGATGGTGAATCCAGTGGCTCAGAATAGAGAGCATTGATGATGAGTTGGGTATTCCTTCTGTTGTTACACCTGGAGTAAGGAAGACCAGGGATGTTTTGAGAGCACCTGGAAGTGAGCCTATTTTGCGCAGGTCTACCAGAGTCAAGTATCCTGTGGATAGGCTGAAATATGATGGATTTATAGCCATTCACTATGCCTATATGGTCAAAGTGATACAGGAACCAGAACCCACTTCTTTTGAACAAGCCACGGGAAAAGAAAAATGGGAGAAAGCCATGGATGAAGAAATGGATGCCTTGGAAGGAAATGCTACATGGGAATTGGTGCCTTTGCCTAAAGACAAGTATGCAATTGGCTGTAAGTGGGTTTATAAGGTGAAGCACAATGCAGATGGTTCTATGAATAGATACAAGGCAAGATTAGTTGTCAAGGGGTATGCACAGACATATGGCATTGATTATGAAGAAACATTCAGCCCGGTTGCAAGGATGGCAACCGTAAGAGCAGTCATTGCTATGGCTGCATCAAAGGCATGGTGATTTGCAAGAAGAGGTCTTTATGGAGCAGCCACTAGGTTATGTTCATGTTGTTCATCCTGAGTTTGTTTGTAGGTTGAAGAAAGCCTTGTATAGCTTGAAGCAAGCACCTAGAGCATACTCTGAAAAGATAGGACAGTATCTTGTCACTATTGGCCTTCAGATTTCCAAGGCAGATTTCTCACTTTATGTGAGAAAAACAGAGAGGTATTATGCTGCTTGTCATTTATGTTGATGATTTGATCATCACAGGCGATAGTGATGAAGATATCCTTCATGTGAAAATGCTATTGAAGCAGAAGTTTGAGATGAAGGATTTGGGAGAGCTGCATTATTTCTTGGGCATTGAGGTGATTAGATCACCAAATGGGATACGACTCTTGCAGAGGCACTATGGATTGGACATGCTATCCAAATATGGGATAATAGGCTGTAAGCCTATTTTAGTGCCTTTGGAGCAGAATGTGAAGCTGAGCACAGATGCAGGTGAGCTTCTGGAAGACCCTACTATATACAGACGCATAGTAGGAAGTTTGATTTATATGACTATTACCAGGCCAGATTTGAGCTATGCTGTTGGATTGGTAAGTCAGTTTATGCACGCTCCAAGGAAACCGCATTTGGATGCAACTAGATGCATACTCAGGTATGTGAAGTCCACATTGCAGTATGGACTATTTTATGAGACTGGGGTTCAGATACAGTTGCATGGATACACTGATGCTAATTGGGCTGGTAGTATTTCTAATAGACGATCTACTAGTGGATATGTGTCCTCTTTTGGGAGTGTTGCAATCACTTGGAGCAACAAGAAACAACCTACAGTTGCCTTGTCGAGCACAAAGGCTGAGTACAGGGGTGCAGCAATGGCTGCATGTGAGGTAGCTTGGTTGCATAAGCTACTTTATGATATGCATCAGTCTACAAATGGGCCAGTTGTCATTTATTGTGACAACATGAGCAGTATACACTTGGCAAATAACCTAGTCTATCATGCTAGAACAAAGCCATTGAGGTGCATTATCACTATGTGCAGGAGAAGGTTTTACTAGGTCTTATTAATCTAGTTTATGTCAACACAGAGGATCAAGTAGCTGACATATTCACGAAGGCATTGGGCGCAGAGAAGCTGTGCAAGTTTAGAGACCTGCTTGGTGTGCAGGAATTGGGATTGAGCTCAAGGGGGAGTGTTGAGATATTGAGCTCCACTCATGATATGCCAGGGTGACCATTGTGCATTTATGTCACCGACTTGTTAGCTGCAGATGCAGTTGGTACACCACCCATGAATAATAGCTGGATGATAGCTATCCTTATGTACTCTAGTTCGTGGCTCAGTTAGTATGCCACCTTAGTTAGCTGAGTTTGATTTGAGACCCATATATAGAGTTCTTCTATTTCTTTGTACTAGAGTTCTTTTAGCTTTCACAACTAAGAAGAGGAAAATTGTTTTCAGCCTCCACCTTTGTGTGTATTCCCCCATTGTGTATGCGAGAAAGCCACAAGTGAGACTCCTTCCTTCTCTCCCACTATCTTCACAGGAATTCGTCACTTGCTCCTACTATAAGGTAGCCTAGCACATGCTGAGTCATTCCAGCTCAAAATCCGGCATTGTCCTCCTGTGTGGCAATTAAATGGTCCAGGAGCATGGCCACTCGATCCACATATCGATGCACTGTCTCACCTTCTGACTGCTTCAAGTTTGCCACCTATAGGTACACATTCTCCGGATCCTCTTCTTTGCCAAAATACTCAATCATCGCTGTTGTCAACCTTGCTAGCTTTGGCGAACGTCTTCAGCCTGTTTCTCATACCACACTTGAGCCAAACCCTCTAGAAATGTGGGAAGAACCAACAGCCATCTGTCTTTAGTAAGAAAGATGAGAGAAACACAATGATGCTTGAAGGCCACAAGATACTCATTTGGATTTTCTTCAACCCATCCACAAAACACAGGAATGTCATTCATTCTTGGAAAATGGAAAAGAGAGAGATGAAATGAGCCTTATCTATGGGCAAACAATGGAAAGAGGTAGCTTGAACTGAAAATCAGGTGAAGATACATCCACAAAGCACACATAGGTAGGGTAGGGTGTGACTGGTGTATTGTGAAATACTACACAGGAAGAATTTTCAGCATAGAATAGCTCATAGACAATCTTAAAAGGACAACCCTCATGATATCGTAGCCATCTTCACAAGCGAGGGTTAGAGATGCGACGCTGCATGAGGTTGTTCATCAAGGCAAATAAGAATGCCATGACAAATGTCAACAGTTGGAGAGCTTGCACATCACCTTCAGCTTCTTCCAGTTCTTGTAGTCGCCATGCTATTTCTTCAAGGGGTGTGCAGTCTGGCATCCTTCTTTTGAGCAATGTCCTTAAGGACCTTTCTAATGATCTTCTGAAGTCGGTAAACTCTTATCAAGTATGCCCAACACTTAGTTTCATGATGACCACAACCTTGCATTCCTTACAAATGATCACCCTCCTTCGTGGCTTGCAGCTTTGTTGGGGTGGTGCTTCCACTCGCGTCATGCATGATTGAAGTACAAGCTTCTCGTGCCAAGAAATCAGCAACTATATTTTGAGCTGGAGGGATATGCTAAATTTTTACCTCTTCAAATTGTTGGCACAGTTCCAATGCTTGTTGATGTCGTGGAACCAAGCCTTTGCTCTACACCTTCCACCTTCCACTAACTTGTTCACACACTAGTTGAGAATCTCCTTGCACCTCAAGTTGCTTGATGCGATGCTCTTGTGCCTTTTGTAGCCCAAAAATGAGTGCCGAGTACTCAGCTTGGTTGCATGTACTTGCAGGTGCAGACTTGCTATAACGATACTCCTCACCACCCGGTGAAGTGAGCTTCACACCCATGCTAGCAGCCTTGGTCGAAGGTTTGTAAGCTCCATCAAATTGAAGGATCCAAGATGTCATCACACCAAGACTAAAATCCAGACATCCCAAGTTTCTCGGTAGTCCAAGATACGTAGAAGGAGAGGGTGGGGAGAATTCAATACTTGAGCCAAATGTTTAGCACCAAATAAACTGGCAATCCTTTGTTGATAGTTTATCTTTAGACAAAAAAGAATTACAACTTGAAGCTCAAAATGAGGCACAAAGGGTTGATTAGGTACAAATGGATTCCTTGGTCGAAACATTACCAACCATAGCCAAGGCCTAGAAACCTTTGTAGTGAGATTGAGAATAAACCATTCAAGATGAGCTTATCCATAGGAATTAATAAGCAGATGCGCCAAATCTCCCCCCAAGCTTGGGGAGCATCCCACCCTTCAAAGGACACCCTTTTAATTACCTCTAAAGCAACAAGTAGCTCAATCACCATATAATGAGTAGAATTGAAATCAAAGTTCTCCCAGCATATCAGTAGTTCTTCATCTTGAATCATCCACGGTGTATCATCCCACCCGTCGTCTCCTTGAGCAATGCTCTGTACAATCAGTTGTTACAGATCGACATGAAGATCAAGAAAGAGATCTTGCCCATTGGTAGCCGTAAGGCACGGAGGACCAGGCACCAAATCCTTGAACTCATCAAGAAGTGACATAAATATCTGCCCTCTTCATGTGGTGTGCGTCCGTGAAGTAAACTTGAAAAAGTTCAGAATCTGCAATCTAGTAGGAGATATGAGTAGAGCATGTGAAGTGAAGTACTTTTGCTTTTTAGAGCATGTGAAAACTCCCTACAGTTAGAGAGTTATAGTTTTCAAGATTTCAATATATAAGCAAGAATCATTACATTTTCATCACTTCTTATCTGCTGGCCCAATGGTAAGTCTCCCTTTTGTGAAGGGGGAGGTCTTGGGTTCAAATCCCACTCTTTAATAAAAAGAAAGGAGAGGAGAGGAGAAGGAGAAGAGAAAGAGAAAGAGAAGAAGAAGAGAGGGGGGTGGCGGGATCTGTTACAATTTTGCGGAAACCCGAAAAACAGTCCGTGACCAGAAGACACAGGAGCCTAGAAAAACATCGCGATCTATCCATGATGCATGCGGGTATACACAGTGGATGAGCGAATGTGCACATGGGAGCACAAATGTTGAGTTCTGCAGTTGCGATTGGTACGAGGAGAAGATTCACCAGCTAGAATACACATGGGAACCGCAAGCAGAAAGCAGGCCGACTAGAAGCGTAGAAGCAAGGCAGTTTTGTAGCTGTAGAGACAGGGAAGGCACACAGTTTGGAGGCATAAAAGAAGAGAACTGCGCACGGAAGAGGCCGCAGTGCCGCACCCAGTCGTAGGAGTAATAAATCTTATACCACTAGCCGTGGAGATTTCGATCCCAACAGCCACACCATTTCTATTAGCCAGAAAAGAAATCAGGTGCAGAGGCTAGAGGCTGAGCAGGGCGACGCTCGAGGGCCATAGAGGAAAGGAGAACGTGAGGGCAAAACGTTATCATGGGAGGGGAAAAGGAATTAAAAGTGGAGGGAATGAAGATGGAGACTATGACACAAGGGGAAAGGGAGAGGGGGAAGAGAAGCATGTACATGATGGGAGGAGGAATGTAAAGATGGAGACATTAAGGGAAGAGGATCATGCTTTATTTTGAAAGGAAGGGAAGGGAGAAATCAAAGTACTAGCTAGGTGGCTTTACAAGAATGAGCATGTCTCATCAAGGAATAGCCCCCTCCTTTTATAGCCAAGAGAGAGGGTCTCTCCCAATAAATGCATCCTCCCACATGCATAGTGTGTGTGGAAGAGTCTCCCATGTGGGCTAGGTAGTTACGCACTCTCAATTGTGTGCGATAACGCTTGGCCACATTTTTCCACATATATCAACTCCCATATCCCAAGTCTATGATACTCCCTTGGTCTCTTCCCAATTTTATAATACGTTCAAACATCTAAGAGGACAAGTGAAGGGTTGGCACAAGGAATCTTGCCACCTCATCCTACTTTCCCCATTATTTAACTTGCATCCTTGGACTATCTATACCTCCCCCACATGGGCCTATCCTATATGGAGGGAATAACCCAATATAATATCCATCTCCACCTATTTTATATTACTTCTCCCATGGACTTTGAGCCATATCTCACTAAATGTAGCCTAGGTGGAGGGGTGGCACATGGAGGAGCCATGCCACCTTACATTTTATAATATTACTACCATGGATCACACCTTATGAGTCCTCTTACATGGAAGGGTGGCACATGGTCACGCCCTACCACCTCAACCCTAGGCCCTATGCACACCATATTTTATTATACTATTGCCACACATACAAAAACACACACATATTAATGCCTTTTTCCTTAGACAAATTTATCCATAACTGTGTGTGTGTGTGTGTACCCACCTTTGCCCCAGTAGGATACAACACACTTGGTGAGACAGTAGGTCATCACCTAGTGTGATGACCTAGTGTCTACCCGAAAAGGACTAGTAATGTTTTAGAAGTGTCAAATAAGCAGTGGAAAAAGAGTCAGAGAAGTGATTGAGTCAGACATGCAATTTTAGAGCAATGGGAGCTGTTGGTTTTGCAAGTAACCAAGGAAAAAAGAGTTTATATGATAGCCATAACAGGGATGGAGTGGGCTAATCTGGGAATCATTTGGTGTGGAAGACTTCTTAGAAAGAAGAATAAACCAAAAGAAAGAGAAAATTGCTCGACGAGCAATGAAGTGAGTCAAAAAGCAATGCCATGATGACTTAAATGTAATAAGTGCAACCATCCAAAGATGCTTGGGATGAGGGAGAAGGAGCCAAAAGAGGATTGTTGAGAGCTTTTGATTGGAGTGAAACATCCCATGAAAAATTCTGAAAGGAAAACATGACACAAGTTAGAGAAAGGAGTCAAGAAGCCAAAAAAGGCCTTAATGACTTAAGAGTACTATGTGCAACCATCTAGAGTTGCAGGGCAAAGGACGTGTGTGGAAGACAAGACAACAACCCTTTTGCATAGTGAAAAGACAAAAGAGTCAGGGTAAAGGATAGAAAGAGAACATTATAGAATTAAGGAAGAGTTTGAGTACGTATGTAAAGCACCTATAAAATTGTATAAAAAGTATATATGAGCTTTGATAAGAAATGACAATAATGTTTTTGCGAAAAAAAAAGGACCTTAGTGAAGTCCTGATAAGCATCTCTTTTATTGAAGAGGAGAGTCTGCATACCTACCACCATCCAACAAGAAAACATGGTAAGAACCAGCTTAACTTTAATTGGGAAGAGAGGTGTCATAAACACCCCTTCCTTATTATCAGGGTCATAATAAAATAGTACCTTAAACACAGACTTAAACAGCTCAATGTGGACTTTAAAGGTAAAAATAGGGGCCTAGAGAGAATTTGAAAAAAAAAAAAAGGATTTAAATTTTTTGTTTTAAAAATTTAATAAAAATAACTGGGGGGAAATCAAGGGAAATCAAGGAAATTTATGGGGAAGGAGGAGGGAAAAATAGGGAAGAAAATTGAAGAAATTTGGTTAAAGATGCAAGGGGGGGGGGGGGGGAGAGAGAGAGAGAGAGAGAGAGAGAGAGAGAGAGATTTAGAGCTTTAAGAAAGAAATTAGAACAAAATTAGGAGGAATCAGGAAAAATTAGGGAGTATTTGTGAGATAGAAGGAAAAGGAATTAGAAAAAATATGAAAATGGAAAATTAAGAGATTAAATGGATGCAAAAGAAAAAGGAGAATAGTAAGTGTGTGGGGGGGGGGGGGCAGGGGGGGAATACTATATTCAAAAAAATTAGAATTGTATAAAGACCCCCTCTAATCTCTCTTAATCTCTCTCTTTCCCACCTACTCTCCTCCCTCTCTCTGTCTCTCCCTTCCCTCTTCTCTCTCTTAATCTCTCTCTCACCCTCCTGCTCTCTCTCTCTTTCTCTCCCTCCCCTCTTTTATCTCTTCATCTCCCCCCCTCTCTCTCTTGAGATAGAGACTCATAATATGCATTGCCTCTGAGCCAGAGAGTCATTATATGCATGCTATACTTATAAATATTGAAAGTTATTTATCAATAAGTACTTTGAGATTTTAGTAATGACTTTTGATGTAATTTTACTTGGAGATTTTGTAATGAAACTTGCAATTCCCATCCTTGTGTTGTAACTTCTTGTAAGTGTTAAAAGTAGTTCATCAACATCATAAGTACTTTGAGATTTTAGTAATGCCTTTTGATGTAATTTGTAATGAAATTTTCAATTCCAGACTTCTAAATTCTTTTATATTTTTACTTGAAATATTTTTTTTTTCTAAGATAAATTAATCATAGCAAATATGTGCTTAAGCTTAAGGGGTATAGTGTTTGAATAATCATAGGAAGTATTTTATTTGTTATTTCACTAAATTTAGGTTTTGAAAGTTACCCTAAAAAATTGCATGAGAACACTATTCATCATTAGCGCAATATTTAAAATATTCATAGAAAGTTTTAGTAATCTCATCAAGAATTTGGTTCTTTGGTTTTAAAAATTAGCTTTATAAACCAGATTATCATAGTATTCATTATTTTAGGACTTTTCTTCAGTCTAGTTTTGAAATGCAACAATTTGCACCAATGGTTGAATAGTTGTTGCCACAGGAGAAGGTAGTACACACAACCTTGAGAAGATGCTCCAAATACACCACTATCCTAGATGTTTAGCAATGCATACCATACTACCTTCAAGGAATGTAAGGCATCACCTATTCTGAGATACTTTGATGGATATGGAACTTCTCTTCGAGAAGTACTTCTTTGCAACTTCATTGTATGCTGACCTTCTAAGCTATGATCATAGAATGTTATCATGAACCCATCTTTGATCACATCTAGCCTCATAATTGCACTACCACTTCCAACTGCTTGGGTGGTGAGAGCTTGAGATTTGTCACTTTGGACAAAGTGATAACTAGGTATAATATTTTATCTTTGCCATCAAGTACCAACCATGATCAATGTATTTCTCAAGTTCATTGTTCTTTTCCATTTGAAAGTTTGTCGATGGCCATTGCAAATTCTTGAAATTTCACAAAGCATTAGATAAGAAATCATAATCTTCTTGGAGGCCATTGCAAATTACTCAAAGACCATCGCAAAATTACTCAAATCTCAAATTTTCATACAATCTCTCATTAAAAAATATTTATGACAAAACTCAAATTTAGAACATGTAAATCAAAAAGGCTAAGAAGGTTTGGATTGTGGTTATCTACAACATTTGAACCACCATGGGCATTGCCAAGTGCAATGATCCCTATCCCTTGATGGTACAAACCTAAAAGTACCAAGAAATCATTTCCATCTAAGGGTCTTCATTGATAGGCCTTGTCCATCAAAAAGGCTAAGAAGGTTTGGACTGTGGTTTTCTACAACATGTGAACCACCATGGGCATTGCCTAGTGCAATGAACCGTACCCTAAGGTGGCATGAATCCTAAAGTACCAGGAAATTCTTTGTTCCCAGGGGTTAGGATGAGCTTCATATTGATAGATTGTGTCCATCAAAATGCTAAGAAGGGTTGGATTGTGGTTGCCTAAACCATTTGAACCACCACAAGAATTACCTAGTGCAATGAACCCTACCCTATGGTGGAAAGAGCCTTGGAAGTATGGGGAAGGTCTTTTCTCTCCCAAATATTTTTTTTAACAATGTGCTCTTCGCAAAAGAGTTACAAAAGTATTGCATAACAAGACATTTGTGGGTTGCATGGTTGGAATCCTTGCTTAATGGTTCATTCAAAGGGTGTAACTTTGGTGCTAATTACCAAATTCCATCTTGGTTCACAAGTTTGATTCTTGCACAATGCTTCATTCAAAGAGTATACTTTGGTGATATTTACCACATGCTAGATATTTGGTATATATTTGGCAAATGTATTAGGCCCACGTCCTTCACATGATCTATGCAACATAGTTCTAGGTAGCCTTTGTTTCAACAATTCCACGTGCTAAACTAGCATAGTTTTTGTCATTTTTGGCATGGGCTATGAGGGGAGTGCATAAATATAGTGTGAGTGCTAGGCTCTCTCAGCAACATTTTTCAAGATTTGGATCAAATGTTGAGGCATGTCCATGTGCTATGTTGCAAGTCTTATCTTTAAAAGGAAACAAACTATTGTCCTTCCTCATGCTACACCATAAGATGATTCTGTTGAAGTGAATAACTGGAGCCGATGTATGAAGCCTAGCATGTGCATGGTGTTGATGAAGAAGAAGCTATTGAGAAAATGAAAAAGGCTCACAAATCAATATGGAAGATGTTTTCCTTAGACATTGAGTTTTGCCTTAGACATTGAGTTTTGAAAGAGAACCTTTTTGTAAACAATAGAATTGCTTTTGATGTCACTAGAGATGCAGCTTTTTGACAACCCCTCAATTGCATTTTAGCATCATCATGAGGATTGGATTTTTTTATAGTGTCCCAAGAAGTTGGTCCATTGATCCAAATGATTAGCATTACTATATGAAAAGATAATCTTAGATTGTAGAGGTTCATTCCATCCAATAGATCATATAATATTTGGGCATTGGACATTAGATGGGCATATTGCTTTCTTCAAATTCTTCATGTATCCTTCATGTATAAATCTATTGGTGTAGATTTGCAATGGCATATGACTTTGACCACAAAAACATTTGTCAATATCAAAAGACCTCTCATTCAACTTGACCTTCTTTTTCTCTTTTCTCCTCCTTCCCTTCTCTTTTCTTCTCCCTCCCTTCTCTTTTCCTCTTTTCTTCTCCTTTACTTCTCTTTTCATCTCCTTCCCATCTCTTTTCCTCTCTTTTCATTCCCTCTCTTTTCTTCTTTTTTCTTCTCCTTTCCTTCTCTTTTCTTCTCCTTACCTTCACTTTTCTATAGCACCCTCTACATATTGGATAGGACACTATGAATAATCATAGAGAATCACATATAGAATAGTCAATAGAAACACTCATGGCTAATGGGAATACTTAGAGATAGAATTAAAAACAAAGAATTCGAGAGGAACAGCCATCTCAATTTTGTAAACATCTATGATGAATGAATGAGTGAATTATTTCCCAATGACTCTAGTTCGCATGAAGACAAGAGTCTAGCTAACAATTATCATACCATTCTGAATGGTGTTGCAGCTACTACTTACACCTCTTGGAATTCCCACTCTACTACTTTGAGTGCTTTGAGTGGCCTTGGATTGCCCTGCAAAGATTGGGTCCAATTCCCAATCTAAGCTGGTTCTACTTTGTTTTCTATTGGAAGTTCTACAAACTACACATTGAGGATTGGATGTGTAGTCCACTTTGGCTCCACTACCACCACTGGTAGGGCTACCTCTTTTACCCATTCCACCACCTTCTAGTGCACTTCTTTTAAGACCAGCCATTGGAGTAAAGAGCTCTATTTTGTGGAAGGACTGTGCACCTCCTTGCCTGATTTTGTGACTACATTAACCTCTGGATCAACTACTACTACTAGGTCGTCATCCATAATTTGCACCATTGACATGCTTGCCAACCATATTCTACCACTCTGATCATACTCTTGGGCTTCCAAACAATCATTTTGCTGGTGTCCCTCTCCTAAATAGAGGAGATAGTTCTTTGGGCCCCACTGCCATCTTGCCCACAATTGCGACCTCCATCACCACCTTCTAACAAGGCTAATTGTTGAATATTTGCATTTCCCTATGCTTGTACATAGGATGCTCCTGGATCATTAGTCATAGAGGCTAGCCACTACATTCACCCTTGAGATCACTTACCTCATCCATTTTAATTAGATGTGGTATGCATATTGGTCATGCAAATTGTGCACCACTTCTCATTCAAAGCACACTTATTTGCCGAGTGACCTAGATTTTGGCAGTTGATAGAGCACAGCTCCACCCACACTTTCCTGGGTGGGGGGCTTCAGACGCCATAGAGCTGGACCCTTTGAATATCACTTCTTCACTTTTCCCTGATATGCAATGCTTTGTCATCCAAATTTGAAGTGACTGGATCACCCTAGTCACTTAATTGATCACGACATTGAGTGTCTTGGTTGCCTTATCCACTGTAGCCACAACCGTCTGCAAATCTCTAGAAAGCCAAGAGGTGAAGTATTCATTCAGCACCTTAATTGTTGGTTGATCTTGTGAAACACTCTACATAAGTGTTTGAAACTACATCACGTAGTCCTCCACTTCTTGGTCACCTTCCTGCAAGATTAGCAGTCCCTCTAGAGTTTGCGGGATTATTTTTTATTTACAAAATCATGTTAAGAAAGCAACTCTTGTGGCATCGTACATCAGGAAATGATCCTTAGGGTACTCTGCCAACATCTTGATTCTTTACCCCCCAAAGTAGATTCATAAATTGCCTCCTTTTGTAGTGGAACCACCACCCCAACATGTTCAACGCATAAAATTTATCAAATTGCTGGACATGTGTGTCTAAATTGCCTCCTTTGTTAGTGAAACCACCGCCCCAACATGTTCAAATTGTTGGATTCATAAATTGCCTCCTTTTGTAGTGGAACCACCTCATGCCCTTCAACAAAGGGATCCACCCTAATGCAACCGATGTTTGAAGAAGACCCCACCTTGCAACAACTAAAGGAGGATGACAACATGTCCTTATATGGCTTAGAAGAGTCGAAATCAATAGGTAGGGAACCTATCACTAGTCCTCAAGACATCATAGGGTTAGCCTCATTCCTATCCATTGAGATCAAGATTCCCATCGTGAGACTATTATGGGGTAACTCTACTCTATGGAGAGACCTCTCGGATTGGATGAATGTGCAAATAGTGACACCCCAATCCATAATCCTGAGAATATTGATAAACACTCAAGCCTCAAAAGCCTTGCAAATACCTGAAAGGGTAGATGAAGAAGGTGTGTCATGCCCTTCAATAGAGGGATCCACCCTAATGCAACCGATGTTTGAAGAAGACCCCACCTTGCAACAACTAAAGGAGGATGACAACATGTCCTTATATGGCTTAGAAGAGTCGAAATCAATAGGTAGGGAACCTATCACTGGTCCTCAAGACATCACAAGGTTAGCCTCATTCCTATCCATTGAGATCAAGATTCCCATCGTGACACTATTATGGGGTAACTCTACTCTATGGAGAGACCTCTCGGATTGGATGAATGTGCAAATAGTGACACCCCAATCCACTAATCCTGAGAATATTGAATCTCCCAGTCAAGCTCAAGACCTTCCAAGGGTGCCAGTTAAAAAACTAGGCCAATACTTAGAGAGTGATGAAACGAATGCGGTGTTGCCCATCTCCTTCCATGATCAAAAAGCTATGGCAATCTTAGATGGAGGAGCAGGTGTTAGCATCATCTCACGAAACACTGCTGGGAAAATGGGGAAGTCCCGATCGAGAGAGTACTTCCTTGATAGTTAAATTAGCTGACGGAGGCACGGATCATCCCATAGGAGTACTCAAGGACATTAAAACCAAAACCTTTGGTCTCACATAACGCGTGTGCCTTGTTGTAATGGAACGGTTGCTCGCTCTAGTAGACAAGTGGAGGTGCTGAAGCGGCAAAGGCATACTCTATGTTTGTGGTTAGAATTGTGTGCCCAATATTTCAGTTTGTCATTACCTCCTCATCCTCCTTGGTGGAAAGAAGCGGATCGTTTTTTGGAGAAGTTTTATAATAAGCACACTTCCTTTCTTGGATTACCTGATCCTCCTTCCTATGAGCCTATGGTAATTCAGCCAGCTAGCTAAACAATAGGAGCACTGGCAATAGCAGTGACTTGAATAGCAAGCGGTGGATTGGTCATTGAGCAGGGGCCTAAACAGCAAGTGGTGGATTGCCGCATCCTTTGTAGTGGCTGATGAATATGGAGCAAGATCGCAGGCTGAAGCTTTGTTTGCAGAAGAGGCAGCTGGAGACAGTTGGTGCTAGTTTAAGTAGAATAAAATCGGAGAACCAATTGTGGAAGGAGTGTCATGAAAGTGTTGATGTGGGAGTGAGCAAGGTGGGAGTCATTGATACACTTGTTCAGTGTATTTCCAGTTCAGATGAAGAGTAGAGATCCAGCGATGGCTTTTGGGTGGCCTCGCAGGATAAAAGGCACCTGGAGTGCGGGATGCTTTTGGACAGTCAAAGATGAAAAGTACCCAGATTGCGGTGTGCTATTGCACAGGTAGGGTAAAAGATAATCGGGGTGTTGTGTGCTATTGCACAAGTAGGTGATGACAACAAAGGACGTTCAAACATGCATTTATAACTGATGACAGTTGATGTTTTTCTAGATGGATTCGGAAATGAGATGCCTTTTTATTCATGTGTACTGAGTGAAGGATTAGGATTAACTTACTGCACTTGGTTCTCTACCGAGGCTATGCCAAAAATGATTGTTGCACTGATGCACATGCACTATGTTGGCATTTGACTTTATACTCAAGGGATGTGCATTGTGTGGTTCACACAGTCCACCATGTGTGCCATGTGTTATTGCATAACCATGTGGGTTAATAGCAGTGACTCTGAGGGGTGTGCGAGGGTAAGTTAGCTGCAAAGACTGGTGGTTCAATCCTCCAAGCGATTGAATCTTCAACGGACTCTTTTCTAACCATTAGATGATTCTTGTACACATGGTATTACTAGCATTCCAACGTTGTTCTTTAATTAGTTGTTGTGTGAGCTCTTGCTCCAGAATACAGAGATCTTCCATGTTGTGTCTCTATTCGCATTCTCTGTATTTCTTTTTAGTAGATGTTGTGCGTATCATTTTATCTCTATTTCCTGTAGCGTCTGCGTGTAGTTATGATGCTACACCTACCAGAGCAATCAAAAACCCATCCATACTTGCCCTGAGCCTAAATTTACACCATCTCCATTGAAAAGGCAGGAGGAGAGCCCCAAATCTATCAATACAAAAGCATCAACGAGTATAGATGCACCAGTAGTAGTCACACAAGAACTTACTC
The DNA here is from genome assembly GCF_047967505.1 of Dipteris shenzhenensis. NCBI lineage: Eukaryota > Viridiplantae > Streptophyta > Polypodiopsida > Gleicheniales > Dipteridaceae > Dipteris > Dipteris shenzhenensis. The sequence continues at coordinate 26,969,981 of NC_141624.1, read as the reverse complement.
TACAAAGATGCCAAGAACAGTGAGAACTTGCTTGCAAGGACAAGGGAAAAGCACCAATTCAGGAGGATCATACACAAAGGAATTCATATACCTCCTCTTGAGTAGCTACAAAAGAACCTATCTCTAAAAGGGAGATAGTAACACAAGAACCTACTCGACTACAATTCTCTCAAAAGGCATGTCACTTTATTACATCATCTTCAAGGCAACTGGCAATAACACAAGAAGATATCTTGAAAAAAGGGACAGTAACACAAGGACCTGCCAAGACAAAAGCTTAATCCATGCTAGAAGCCACACAGGAACCTTCCTTACTGAGAAATTTGGCATCTATCATTGGTGTAGCTATGCAAGATTTGGCCACACAAGTAATTCCCATCACAATGGAAGTCCCAAAAGAACCTTATAATGTGAACCGTAGGAATTATCTTTATCCTTGACAACTTTCTTCGCTCCACAAGATCTTACTGCTACAATCAAGGATCTCAAAAAACTTCAAGCAAGGTTGATGGGATGACAACTACTTGCCAACAAAGATCTCCAGTAATGTCTTAGTGACTCTCCTTTGAAGTGATTATTAGACTTACATGAGTAGCTAAATAGCTATACAATTCATATTCCTCTGGTGCTCTACAAAATGATGTTCTGGCTAGGTCTGGGTCACAATTGGTCAATATATCACTGCATGTTAAATTACACCGCGCAGCGGAACAGAAACTGAACAAAGAATAGAGAGTACACAACAAACTGGAGACAAATAAAATTTTCCTTCAATACTGATGTAGTAAAGATGATGGCTCCATCCACCCATGCGCTCCCACAGTGGAGCTTAGATGGCGATCTAGATAGATATTAGGTGAAGAGCTACTAGCTAGAAGATCTCTGCTTGAAGATGTGATCTGGTACAATGGACTGGGGAGGTCACCTCTTTATAGCTATGAGGGTGGTAGTTGGATCAACATAGTCAGTGGAACCGACCAGTCAACCTAGTCGATGAAGCGAACCAATCAACCTAGTCGGTGGAACTGACTAGTCGTCCATGGAATATTCAAGAAATATTCCCTACACCATCGCCTCGGGGGCTCTCGCCCTCGAGCCCCCACCAAGGGGGCTGCTAGCCCCCTTGGGACCCCCCAGCTGGGGGTCAACTGGCCCCCATGCCCTAGCAAGAATAAGGGGCTCCCACTTAATCACCTTTCTACCATCAATGGTCTCATTGATAAACCTCATCTGACATGCAAGTCAAGATCCATCTAGTGTCCCGGGCTCACACATGGCTTCTCCTCATATGAGAGCCTTACAACTTGAGCACCTTAAACCATTGGTGGTTACCAAGAGGGTGGGGCATTGAGCATATCTAACACCCCCCCTCAATGTCCACCCATAGGTGAACTACCTTCTTGGCCCAATGCCGAGTCTCTAAAGATGACCCTAAAGCTGATCCTTCCCAAGTGCCTTGGTGAAGATATCTACTCCATTTTACTCTATTGGATAGTAGACCAATTCCACTATCCTGTCCTCGATCAAATCACGCACATAGTGATATTGAATCTCTATATGTTTTGTGCACGCATGAAATACTGGATTTTTAGCAGTGGCCATGCAACTTTGATTGTCGCACCTCAGCATAGTTGCCTCATCCTCTTGCACTCCCATCTGCCATAAAATCCTCCTCAGCCACACTGCTTCACAAGCAACAAAACATGCTACCTTGTACTCAGCCTCGGTAGAAGACAATGCCACTGTTGGTTGTTTCTTACTGATCCAAGAAAAGATACCTGAACCTAAAGAGAAACAATATCCAGAAACTGATTTCTTGGAATCAACATCTCCAACCCAATCTGAGTCACAATGACCAAACAAGGAAGTGCTTGTACCATAAGTGATGCCATAATCAAGGGAGCAAAAGATTCTTGAAAATCAAACCCTTCAACCGGCGAAAATCCTTGTGCAACCAATCTGGCTTTGTACTTTTCCAAAGTCCCATCAGCCTTGTACTTTACCTTCCAAACCCACTTGGTGCCAATAATATTTTTGTTAGGTGGTCGATCTACCAGCTCCCAAGTTTCATTCTTCATGATGTTGTCATATTCTACTTGCATATCATTTTTCCAATATCGGTCTGCAAGTGCTTCCTCCAAACTTGCAAGCTCCTTTACTTATGCAATAATCTCAACCATTAAGGCCATATTGACTATGTGAGCAGAAGCCCTCCTTTGCTCCTCGATTCTCTGAGACCGCCTTGGTCCATCTACATGCTGCTCAATAGACATAGGCATCTGGTTATCATGGTCATAGTGCTGCCTTACCCATCATGGTAATGGCTTTTCCGGTGGTGTAACAACAGGTTGGTGACTTATACCTTCATCATCTGATATTTCCTCCTCCTTTATAGCTCCTGGGACAGGTCCATAGTGAATTACCTCTTCGCTTGATGATAAAGTGGAAGAGCTCTTCTCTGCCTCCACTGCATGTGGCTGCTCCCTGAACACCACATCGTGGCTCGCTATGATCTTCTTTGCCTCTCAGTCATACAACTTATAGGCTTTCTTTTCATCACAATAGCCTAAGAAGATACATTTGGTGCTTTTTGGTTGTAGCTTGTTTCTCTCTTTTTCTGGTACATGCGCATAGCATTCACACCCAAATGTTTTGAAGTGGGAGACAGATGGCTTCATACTGTTGTAAGCCTCATGTGGTGTTTTACCTTTGAGTGTCTTTGTATAGCTGCGATTAAGGATGTAAACCATAGTATTGAAAGCCTCAACCCAAAAGTGGTTTGGTAGTCTAGCACCTTTCAACATACACCTCCCCATCTCCACGGTGGTCTGCATTTGGTGTTCAACAACCGAATTTCGCTGAGGTGTATGTGGTGTCGTCATTTGTTGCTTAATCCCTTTTCTCTTGCAAAAATCTCCAAACTCTATAGAAACAAACTCACCACCACCATTCGATCTGATTTTCTTCACTTTTCTCCATGTTTCATTTTCAACAAGCTGTAGCCATTCTTTCAATTTACCAAAATCTTGAGCCTTTTTGCGAAGAAAGTACACCCACATCTTCCTACTATAGTTGTTGACAATCAATAAAAAATAGGAAGATCCCCCCAAGGCCTGTGTAGGCATCTTACTACACAAATCAACATGCACCAACTTTAGAGGAGCATTTGCTCTATTCTTGCTTTCTTGTGGGAATGCATTTCTCTATTGCTTGCATGCAAGCTTCACACGGTTCTTTGATTTCTACTACTGTAGGTAAATGAGCAACCATACCTTGCTTCTGCATCTCCTTCAGCACTGCAAATCATATGTGGCTGAATCTTTCGTGCCAAAGTCTGCTTGTACACACTCCAGCAGTGGCTATAAGAGCACTTAGCTCATACAGGTTGTTCCTCCTTACTCCTGTGCCAACAAGATTGCCAGCACTATCCAAAATTTTTGCTCCTGTCTTGTTGAACCTCACCTCATGGTCAAGGTCAGTTATGGAAGCAACTAATAGCAAATTTCTCTTGATTTGTGGAACATACTGCACATTAGATAGTTTCTTAACACCTCCAGTTACAAAAACAAATGAAACCATACCTGTACCCTCAATAGGGCATTTTGCGTTATTTCCAACCATCATGGTGATGGGTTCCTGTAGAGGCTGCATGGAATAATATAGACCCTTCTTGTAGGTCATGTGATGGGAGGCACCACTATCCAACACCCATGAATCAATGGTTGACGCTTCTTGAACTAAGGAACACTCTTCCTCAATGGCCAAAAATAGATCCAACTCTGCTTCCGCTATGTTAGTAGATGTCTCTTTCCCCTTATCTGTCTTCTTCAAGATACCATTCTTTTCATCTTCTTTCTTGACCCGACAATCTACAATCACATGGCCCTTCTTCTTGCGGTAGAAGCATTCTCCCTGAAACTTCTTCTTACTGTGCTTCTTCTTTTTGTCACCACTAGTGGAGGACTTACCTTTGGTGAAGGAACCACCTTTGCCTTTCGTAGTGGCAAAGAAAGTAGCATCCCCATTGCTACCTCCATCTCAAGGTTCAAGCCTCAATTCCTCCTCAAGTAAAGCACAAGACTCCTCAAATGACAATGGTTGGGGTCTCACCTTAGTGTTAAGCACTGTTACCAGTCCATCAAACCTTGGTGGACATATCTGGAGACACCGCCGAGCTAGCTCTTCTTGCTAGTCTTTTGTATCCCAACACTAGCCATCTGGTCACGCATATTTTTGATTCGGGTTATGAACGCCTCCGCTGTCTCTCCTTCATTAAACTTCTCAGCTGCGAGCTGATTCTCTAGGTTCTGGATCCTTGTCTGATTTCGCATCTCATACTGACTCTTCAATATGTTCCAAGCCACAATTGCCTTAGATGTATGCTGAATCAAGGTCAAAACACTATCAATAGTACTTGTAACCAAGGCACACAGAGCATCTATGTTCCTGCATTTCCAAGCTCGTAGAAGGTCGGCATTAGGAGGTATTGTACTCCCCGGATTTGCTGGGTCGGGGGTTCCTTATGGTTCTGGGTTAGCAGTCACATCCCTAGTACTGTCTCCAGAATCTGGATCCAAAATAGTAGTAATTTTAAACTTCCATAGAGTGTAGTTAGTACCATCTAGCTTGCCTTCAGTGAAGGCTAGTGGGCGAATCCTCAGCGCCTGGATTGTTGGTGCAACTACTGAACTCGAGCCACTTCCAACTGCTGAACTTAGGCCGCTTCCTGATGCCATCGCTTCCTATGCTGTTGAGGCTCTCGCCTCTCTTCTACTCTTCGATTCTTAGAGCTACTTGGGCTCTAATACCATGTTAAATTACATGACACAGCGGAACAAAAACTGAACAAAGAATAGAGAGTACACAGCAAACTGGAGATGAACAAAATTTTCCTTCAATATTGATGTAGTAGAGATGATGGCTCCGTCCACCTGTGCACTCCCACAGTGGAGCTTGGATGGCGATCTAGATAGAAACTAGGTGAAGAGCTACTAGCTGGAAGATTTCTACTTAAAGATGTGATCTGGTACAATGTACTGGGGAGGTCGCCTCTTTACAGCGATGAGGGTGGTAGTTGGATCAACATAGTCGGTGGAACTGACCAGTCAACCTAGTCGGTGAAGCCGACCAGTCAACCTAGTCAGTGGAATCGATTAGTCATCCCCAACAAGAATAAGGGGCTCCCACATAATCACCTTTCTACCATCGATGGTCTCATTGTTGATAGACCTCATCTGACATGCAAGTCAGGATCCATCCAGTGTCTCGGGCTCACACATGGGCTTCTCCTCATATGGGGGCCTTACAACATGAGCACCTTGGACCACTGGTGGTTACCCTAAGAGGGTGGGGCATTGAGGATATCTAACACTACACTCACCTTCTAATATACTCATATGTAATAAGGCCATTTAGGTGGATAGGAACTCAGGTCCAAGTGCTACCTCTAGGTGTGTCCATAAAGAGCAGTAAAGTTATAACTTGTGGAATTCCTAGGTGAAAATAGGCGGTCAATCCTCTTCAGGTCCTTAGCACAGCACACTTAGCAAATCAGCAACTACATCAACCCAAGGGATCCTTGGTCAAGAGGAGCTATAAAACTAGGGAATGTCAATACACCAATTAGCATCAACAACAAATCTCATCAACAAAGCTAAAATAGAATAGGGCACGGGCTTATGCCTACTTCTCCCTCCCTTCTCCCATCTCTTCTCCCCTTCTCCCTCTCCTCTCCCTTCTCCCCCTTCCCTCTTTCTCTTGTGGAAAGACATTGCAACAATCTGGGAGCCGCTTGAGTGACACATGCAGACGACTCATGCTTTGCATTGCTCTCACAAGAAGTAGCTTGGAGTGGAGGCTGGAGGAATCATTAAAATTATCCCCAAGGAAGGTGATAAATCTCAATTGAGAAACTTGAGACCCCTCACAATGCTTAACTCCTTTTAGCAAAGGCTCTGGCTCTTAGAATCCAAGGAAAAGTGGAAAATTAGATCCGACCTAAATAGAATGGCTTCATTAAAGGGAGGCACTTGCTAGCAGCCATCATAGACCTATGGGAAGGATGTGAACATGCTAGTGAAATGAATCAAAGCTTTTTCTTTCTTAAAATAGACTTTGACAAGGAATATGACACACTGAACTGGAATTTTCTTATTCTATCTCTTGAAAGCGTGGGCCTTGGAGAATGCTTTATTTCACACATTAGGATACTCCTATCCAATGCCTCAGCCAAAGTGTGTGTCAATGGTGAGATGACGCTACCTTTCCCTCTAAGGAGATCATTAGACAGGGATGCCCTATATCCCCTGTTCTCTATGCTATTGCAACTGATGCTCTAGGATGGATCTTTCAAGAATAGATAGAGGAAGGAAATCTTAGAGGGATTGAGATCCTAGGGGGTATGCAGCTTGTGACCCAATAGTTTGCAGATGATACAAACCTCACACTAAGAAATACACCCGAAGATGTCTTAACAATGCTCAAATGCCTTGATATTTTTTGTAGGGTCTTGGGCTCCAAAATAAGTCACTCCAAAACAAGTTATGTAGTTCTAAATGATAAAGATCAACCAATTCTGTACAGCTAGGATACAAAAAAATCCCCAAGGGCATTGTTTCTAGACTTCTAGGCATTCCAATGGGCTTTCAAGTCTCCATGAATGACAGGTGAGAGTGGTTTCTAAACAAGTTCAAGTCCAAACTTGACAACTGGAGTGGTTTTCAAGCTAACTTGGTAGGTAGAAAATTTTTCCTTAACCAATGTCTCTACCCTAAGTCCATCTTCTACCTTTCTTGCAGGTGCCCCTCCAAGACCGCGGCCTTGAAAAATTCATCAGACTCTGCAAAAACTTCTTGTGGGGTGGGATTGACACTAAGAGAAGAATATCCAAATACAAGTGGTCTTATTGCACTAGACCCAAGGTAGAGAGAGGACTAGGAGTCATAGATATTCAGCAAGCTTCCTACAAGCTAGCTTCCTCTTGGGTGATTAAAGCTTTTCTGCAACCAGAAGTAGATTGGGCCAAATTGCTCCTAAGAAATGCCAAGGACATCAGACCACTAAGAGATCTAAAATGGAAAAATTACCCCTCTCTTTCTACCCTATGCAACCTAGAACACCAAGGTGAGTCAGCTCTTGAAATCTCTCTGGCAAGCCTTTGAGCATAATAAGAGTCAGTCAATCTTTTCTGGTAAAGGGGCATTTATGGGCATGGACTCTATATGGGCTTCTAAATTTTTCAAGAAGTACCCTCTAAATGACGTGGATTTTACAAAAGCTAGTGTCCTCTTCAAGAAAGGTCTCCAAACATGGAATCAACTCTAGCATAAATTGGATTTCAGATGGAAGACATGGCCTAAAATCATGAGAGAGTTCAGACTTGCTAACCTAGACCATGACGTGGTCATGAGCAGGACCCTCCTGTAGCAGGGTAGTGTCACCTAGAAAGGAGACCATGTGCTCAATTTACCCAAAAATTTTCAGTTGGATTCGTTGCTCTCACCGACTCCCTATACCCGCCCCTCATAGTAACATTGAGGACATAGCTAGAACCCTAAACACAAGATGGAAGTTGGGATGTTAGTTTAGACCCAATAGTAATTGAGAAAATAATTCAAGGAAAAGGCTAGAGCAAGCCATTTGTTTATAGTGATAGCTCAATCCAAATCAAAGAATCAAAGGAATAGCCATCTCACTCACATAATCAAATATCACAAGAGTTCAAAGTAGTAGCCATCATCTAATTCAAATGCTAAAGCACCATTGCGGACCAAATCTATGGAACACATTAAGTGCAAATAGTCTCTTTCCTTCCCTACAAGCCAACCAAACCCTGTAGACAAGTAGCTCGTATTAAGTCTTGACTTCCTATGACACCGGTTGAATAAAGGGAGAAAGTATCATAGATCCAAGGTATTTGGGAATGAGCTACACTACAAGGAGCTGTCCACTTTCTAAGATACGTACCGACATAAAATACATTAGTTTTTTTTTCTAACATTGTAAACATTGGTACATCAATCAGAGTGTCTGTTGCAATGAGCACATTGGCATGTGCACTTGGGGGGTTTACCTAAAAAATCTTTAGTGTACCACGTGCATTTAAAAGGAGAGGTATTTTAATTCAAATTTTTAAAACAATTTAACAAGATTAAAATAACAAGAAGGGTTTTTTAATTCAATTTTTGAAAAAAATTACTTAGTTCATATTAAGTAAAGTGGGGTGTTTTTATTGTGGGAGAAATTTTAGTTGAGGGGTTTTTTCAATACCCTTTGAATGCATGTGATACATAGGGTTTCTAAATCGTGCACCCCCCAAGCATGTGCATCGGTATATTCATTGATACCACTTCCTTCCTTCCACACTTTTCCTTCCAACACATCGATAATATATAGCCATTGATTTTTGATATTGTCATCAATAAATACCAAAGCTACCTTGTGTGTGTGTGTGTGTGTGTGTGTGTGTGTGTGTGTATTAATGGAGAAAAATAGGGCTTGTTTCAGCCCTATTTTACCCCAATATATTAAAAATTATTACATTGTAGTTCCCTTCTAAATAAGGTAGTACAAAAATGAATACATACATGCTGGAAAAGAGCTACACAATGGCAAAAATACTACGTAAAATATTACGCCAAAAAGTCTACTAACCATCCTCCTCACCCTCCTCGCCCTCACCCTCTTCCTCTAGATCTTTGCCATCGCCACATCCCTCATTGAAAACCTCATGTGGGTGTAGCTCTAGATCCCGAGCCATCGCATGTGTCATTGCAATGGGCCCACTCCTGCCCTAAGAATGTTACATGTAACGATTTGAAAATTTTGACTAAAGCTTTACTTTAAAAATGGAAAGGAAGATGATGGAGAAGAAGGAGGATCAAAGAATTACATGTGGGCATGCAACTGCCATCTAATCAATTGCAGTTCCCTCCTTCTTTAACTTCTAAAAAAGGGCATACATGCCATGGATCCATGCATAGTTCTTGAGAGATCTCAATCAATGGAAGTGGAATGGAAGAAGGTGAGAAAGACAGAGAGCTAGAAGAAAGAGCTACACAAGTTTTGGTGGGTGCAAAAAACCTTAATTTTCTATGCCATCCATGTGTGTGTGTGTGTGTGTGTGTGTGTGTGTGTGTGTTTGAGCATTGTACATAACCAAGGATAAGGAACAATGGCCTTTAACCCCCACAACCTCCCACTTGAAGGCCAATGTAACACTATATTGGAGAATTTGGGAATCTTCCAAGTTCCACTTTCAAGTAAAGGGTTAAGTTTTGACCATGTGGCCAAACTTGAAGCCTTATTTGAAAGTGGAACTTGGGAGGATTCCCTAATATGGAGGGATTCCTCTTTCAAGTAATGGGTTTAGATTTGACCATGCGGCAAATCTCACCCATATTGGGAAGTCCCATATTGTTTCAAAACTCCCAAATTTCCTAATATATTGTTATGTGCCTTTAAGGGAGAACAACAATACACGACAATACTCAAGCCCCTGACTAGGTAGACTCTTTGTTAGCATATCTGCACGGTTATCATCTGTATGAACCTTGACAAGCACTATGTGCTTGTCCTCAAGTACCTCCTTGATGAAATGGTACCTGACCTCAATGTGTTTAGTCTCTGCATTAAAGACCGTATTCCGTTCTAGATGAATAACTCATGGAATCGCTATGCAATGTTAGTACACTAGTATAAATCCCCAAATCTCCCACTAGCTGATCAAGCCATATAGCCTCCTTGCAACCCTCTATGGCTGCAACATATTCACCCTCTATGGTAGACAAAGAAACACACTTTTGTGCATGAGACATCCATGACACTGCACCACCTACAAAGGTGAGCACATGCCTTGCATAGTCTGAATCTGTGTACCCAAGTACACACATCTCTCCTTTGCCAAAGTAGATGTGCATCTCATTGGTACCCTTCATGTACCTCATGATGCACTTAACTGCCTCTTAATGCCTCTTTCCTAGATTAGCCATATACCGGCTAACAACTCCCACTGCAAATGAAAAGTCCACTCTAGTAGCTATCATAGCATACATAAGACTCTCAGCCGCCGCTGATGAATAAGGAACCTTGACCATCATGGCCCTCTCCTCATCTGATTTGGGACTATCTACTTGACTATCATAACCCTCTCCTCATTTGATTTGGGACTATCTTGAATCCGTTCACATATGGAGGCAATGGAGTACTTACTACCTTCCCCCCCTCCATATTGAATCGTTGCAATACTTTTGTAACATACTCCTATGAAAGCCAAAGGAGTTTCCTAATCCAGTCACGTGTGATGTGCATACCAAGAATATGACCTGCAGGTCCCAAAGGCCTCACAAAACTTGGCCTCCTGAACACACTATTCAAAATTTTTGGACTTTCTCTCCTGGTTTGGACTTTTTTTTGGAGCATATCCTCTCCACTCAACTTCACTTAGTGAGCTCAAAAATTGGGTTTTTTATAGCACTAAATGGGTCACTTATATACAAATATGGCCTTATTAAGCTAAAAATTCAAGTGGTGACCTCTAATTTTAGAAAAAATGGCTCAATGAAGCTATAATTCCCAAACTTGTGCATGGCGCCCCCATCCAATAACTATAATAATAGTAGTAGTCTCCTAACTCTAGTTCAATTTTAACACTATGAAGTGAAAATATGACACCGTGTCTCTCCAAAACTCAATTCCAAGACAATAGTGCATAAGTCCAAGATCTTTCATGTCGAACTCTGCACATGAGTCTTGTTTCAATTTTCTAATGAAGCTATCCTTGGTTCCTGTCACAATCAGATAATCTATGTACAAAAGTGCAATAGTAATGTCTTCCCCTTGAACTTTGTGGTAGAGAGTATGATTTGCATTGGATTTCATGTATCCCAGATCAGCAAAATACTTGTCTATTCTACTGTACCAACTTCTTGGTGTTTGCTTTAAGCCGTAGAGACTTTTCTTGAGATGGCAAACCTTATTCTCCTTTCCTGGTTCAACATAACCTGTTGGTTGTTGCATGTAAACTTCCTCCTCTAGATAACCATTGAGAAATGCATTCTTGACATTGAGTTGATACACATTCCATCTGCTGAGTGTCACTAGTGATATCAAGAACTGTATGGAATCCATCTTTGCTACTGGAGCATAAGTCTCATCAGAGTCCTTACCATATTGCTTTTCAAATCCTTTTGCAACTAGTCTGGCTTTGTATCTTTGAATACTACCATCTGGATTGTACTTCACTTTGTATACCCATTTGTTTGCTATGGCCTTCTTTCCTAGTGGAAGGTTGCATAATTCCCGAGTATTATTCTTATACAAAGCATCCATTTCTTCATTCATAGTAGCAGTTTTCCACCTTCAAGCTACCCCTCCCAGATAGCCAAAACTATGCTATATATCCTTACTGTTCTGGTGCACAACCAATGGTGAGGCACAATCTCCTCCTATGATCCACCTTCCTTACTACCATGATAGATAGCCAAGAGTGAAGGTTTGTTCACCTCTTTGTCTACTCCAAATAGCCACCTCCCTTGTCCCTAAAAGGTTCCTTGAGGCGAGCTTCTATAGCTCCTATGTGCTCCTCCAATGGATGGGTGAGTGAGCCCAAGGTACTACCATTTATAGGGTCCAAGGGGCCATGACCCCTCAATCTATGTGGCTAACTACTAGTCTAAGGGCACAGTCCCACATGAAAAAATCAATCTCGCATGGCCACATGGCTAACTACTAGTTTAAGGGCACATCCCCACATGCAACAATCGATCTCACTTAGCCATGTGGTGATTTGCCAGTGGGTCAAGATTTTTCTAGCCCCAAGTTATAATCCATACAGGCCCATACTAGTCCCAAACCATACTCTAGCCAATCACCATGCTAATGCATATATTATGCCATGTTTTTGGCCTTGTTGTAGCTTTGAAGCTTGCTCTATAGATTCATACTCTTGTTGCAGCCCTTCGTACAGTATACTAGACAAAGTTGCCTATTGTCTATACTAATGATGTCATCTGCCAACCTATCATGATGTTGCCCCAGTCTGCTGCTCCAAAATGTCCACATAGTCCTACAAAGTCTTCCATGCTTTAGTCAACCTAATACAAGACGACATATGGCTCCAATCCACCATAACCTATCCTAGATTGCTTTTCCTATTCCTTCTACCCATTAGATCTACTTTAGACTTACACCACATAGCCTCCAATCTAGGTGTGCTTTCATGTGTCACCCACATGGTAGCCTATGTGCTACCATGTGCTGCTGTGTGTTACCCACATGGTACCTTATGTGCTACACATGGTAGCCTATGTGCTTCCATGTACTGCCCACATGGTAGAGTATGTGCTACCCATGTGTCAGCCCCTTTTCTTGTATGTGTTATTTTTATCTGTATGCTGCTCACATGATAGCAGTGTGTTGTCCATGTGACGACCCTTTGTTCCATGTTAGATCTGACCATGTGGCATCCCAAATCGGGGGACGACGCCAAATCAATGCCCACATGTCTTCCAATAGACACTAGTCCACCTCCCTTTGCTCTCCTCATTTGGGGGCTCCTAGATGGGGAGGTGACCACACAAATTCCAAGAGAATCCTCCCTCATGTCAGTGCTATCAGCCAAGCACCTAAAGGAACCAAGCACTCAATGATGTTCTTCACCTTCACAAAGGCATCTTACTCTTCTTTTGACCACATCTCCATGTCAAACATCCTTATTCTTACCATAAGGTTTGCATGCCTTACCTTAGTAACACATGGAGATGTCACCAAGAAAATCTTGCCTACTGGTACCACATGAGTTACCGTCATTGACCCCTTTGAATCTGAACTAGACTCCTTATTCTTCTGAGTTGCCTTCTTCTTTCTACAATCCATTGTAGAATGCCCTAGTATATCACAATAGAAGAACAACTTTTTTCCTTCCTTTTCTTCCCATCTGAAATGTTCTCACATTCTAAGGTTTTTCCTTCTAGTGCTTCTCACTCTGGGTTTTGCCCTTGGCCTTGTCCTCATCGTACTTCTTTTCCCAAGCTTCCTCCTACAGAAGCATGGGAACTAGCTCTGCAAAAGTCACTGATGCCATCCATTGTCTTGCAATCATCATTACTGCAAAACTCTTGTAGCTCTTGGGAAGCCACATCCAGCTAGCACCTTTATCACCATAAAAAATCCTAGGGCCAACACCAACTCGTGCATGGGACCATCCAAAAAACAAAAAAGAAATGGGATCATGAATCGCAAAGATGATACGATGATGAGGAGAGAATGATTGACCCATAGCCCCATCACCTAGGAGTAGCCTTGATCTATAGGAGGGGTCTACTTCACTTATGATGTCCCCATGCCCCCCCCATGTGGACACACAAATTTTGGCCTTGCCAAAGTCAAGCATACTATGACTCAATGGTGATTAAGGTTTAGCAAGTGTGTCATGTGGTTCACTTCATAGTAGACCTCTACTTTCCTCCAGGCCTCATTCATTATCATTCATGGAGACTAGAAGAGGAGAACAAAGCACTTCCGGTGACATGCACCTTGTACTCAACATATAAATTTTTTTGGTACGATGATGTCAAGGAGGCTTGGGAAGAGAATGCCACTACTATATTCAAGGCTAACAAATCCAAAGCACTGATTGCAAGCCTACAGGACAAACCTGAAAAGATGAAGCAAGAAGATTGTAGAAGGAAAGAAGGAAGCAAGGGAGACTCGAGCACACTGCAATAGAGTCGACAAAGAAAATAACTCACTACAAACTAGTGTCAAGCTCCTAAAGGCACAGTACACCAATGCTAAGGACTGTGGGGGTTAAAGGCCACTGTTCCTTAACCCCAATTATGTACAATAGTCAAACACATACATATATGGATGACATAGACGATTAGGGTGTTCTGCACCCAGCAAATCTTGTGTGTCTCTCATTTGGCTCTCTCTCTCTCTCTCTCTCTCTCTCTCTCTCTCTCTCTCTCTCTCTCTCTCTCTCTCTCTCTCTCTCTCTCTCACCCTCTTCCGCTCCCCTTCCATTGAGAGCACTCTCAACTAGTATCAGAGCCCGGGATGGTCTATCTCTGATGCTTGTGCGCGATCTAGCTGGAGCTTGTGTGCAATCCTGGAGCCTAAAGTCTACTGTTACAACTCTGTGGGAGGAAGGACAAGCTCTGTTGAAAGCTTTATGGGTGACTTTATTTACCTCTTAGTGTCCAAAGATCTAGAAAGAACCTTTCAAAAAGTCGTTTTGGTTTTTCTAAGTGGTTTGTGCAGACCTCCAGTTGGTTTTGGAGCAAAAAGACGTTTTTTGACAATTCCCCTGTTCCTTTCGATGACTTAGATCCCAGAATGACTTGCAGAGGCAACCATTGCTTGCTTTTGGTGTACATTGCACTTTAGGAGTTCGAAAGCCCCTTCATTCTTGAATTTGGGATAGTTTCATTACATTTCTGACTCACTGTCACTGCTTCAATGTTTTTATACCAGTGTATGGAACTCAAGTTTGAAGCAACTATTCATAGATCTGTCAGTTCTAGTGGACTTAGGAGGTCATAAAACTTCTTTGATGTTCATCATTTGCACTCCGGTGGTGTTTACAAAGAGATCGGTTCGCTAAAACATTTCCTTGTGTTGCACCCGGTGATTGGGACCACGGTTTCTAAAACCGTCTGTTCCATTGCATTCCAGAGGCCTAAAAACCCCTATCTATCAGCTCTTGCATGATTCTGTGGAGATTTGGAGAATTTCAGTCAATTTTTGTCTCTCTGAGACGTCGAATCATATGTTTCTCTATCAAAAGTCCATTAAAAGGTTCAACCTTTGAATTTTTGACACGTGGCATTTCTTTATTGAACCTTACGCTTCTAAGGTTTCATTTATAGGTCAATTGCAAGCTTTAACTTGGGTTTACTTCACATCTAGCAGGTGACATAAAGTTATCTTTTGTAAATGGGTCTGCTTTTGTTTTGAAAAAATGTGAGACATGTGCCTATGCTGACCAAGAGTCTCATTTTAGGGGGTCAACTAGACGATGCTAGTTTCAAACCACCTTTGGCTTTCAGAGTTGGAATTTTAGAAGGGCTCTATGGTTTTGGCAAGAGGTGCCAATTGTGGGACTCTATATCCCTTACATGTATTAGGGGTGTTTGATCATGTTGTTGCAATAGCCGAGCAGCCAAGTATTTCTTTGTGGCATTGCCAATTGGGCCATATGAGCGAAAATGGAATGAAACTCTTATGCCATTTGGGTTATGTACCGCATTTGAGTTTTTATGACTTTGAATTTTGTGAGAATATTCTCTATGGGAAGAAAACTAAATAAGCCCATAATATAAGGGGAAAGCAAGAGCTTGAAAGGATTGATTTGGTGCATTCAGACGTATGTGGTCCCATGCCTACATGGTCATTAGGCAGGGCCGAATACTGTGTGACATTCATTGATGATGCAACTAGGAAAGTGTGGGCTTATGCTATAGCTCGGAAGAGCAATGTGTTCCAAGTATTTCAGAAATGGTTGGCCTTGGTTAAAAATCAGTCAAGTAGAACGCTTAAATGCCTACAGACTAACAATGGTGGACAGTATCTCTCTCATGACTTTCATCATTTCTATGATGCACGTGGGATCAAGAGGGAGCTCACGTCCCCTTGTATACTTCAAAGAAAATTTTAGTTGCAGAAAATACGAACTGCACCATTGAGGAAAGGTTGCAATGTATATTTAAGGTCTTTGTGTCATGGAAAAGCAAGCCATGGACGCTAGAACATGAAGCCATTAGAGTGACAACAATGGAAAGTGATCTCAAAATTGTTTGGAAGCATTCCAACAAGCAATTGCAAGTTATTTGAAATTGTTATGATCTTGAAGAAGGATTCCAAGAAGCAATTATAGGCATGGATATTTTGTTGAGGATGCACAATGTAGTATGTTGAATGACATGAGCTATGGAGCTAGCTCGCTAGTTGTCTCTTGTCCCATTACTTGACATAAGACCTAGCTGACTGGCAATGTTTTGAAAAAAAAGTATGCAATTAGCTATGGCTGGTGCTCATGTTGAACGATATTGAGCCAGGGATCTAGGTTGTTATTTGATATTGCAAAGTGTATTATGTTCAATTCTCCACTTAGCTAGTTGTCAAATATGTCCACCAACAAGACATTCCCTTTCTTTCTCATATATGATATATCAAATAGTTAGCAAGAAATTACCTTTATTATCTATATCTGACATTACAGATAGTTGGAATCTATGTCAAATGATGTTGGAGCCTTGGATCTACTAGAGCTATTTAAGAATGTAATAAGATTGTTGATTTATCACGTTTCACTTTTCTACACAAGAAGATTGCTCCTAATAACCATCACAACTAGACCATGTTGGTCTCCATGGAAGCAAATTTCTTAGCTAATCTTGTAATAGTATATATTGACAATACTTTTCAATTCGAGGACAATCTATGATGCATATGGGTGCATAACAAAGTCATGAAACAAACAAAAAAGAACACACAATTTCCCTAATATTTAAAACATATCCACATTTGATCTTTTCACATTAGATTCCCTCTAACATGAGTAAGTACATGCAATATCTTGAATCCTTTTTTATGTCTCTTGTGAGTCCTTCATCTCTCGTCTCTCTAATCCAAGGAATAATATTTACTAGAGCTCCATTCCTCCAATGGACATTAGAGCCCCATTCCTCCATAAAAATTAGATACGTCCTTCCACCATGCACACTAGTCATATGTCTCAAGTACACTGTACATGGTGGTCCTTCTAACCCATATTCCCATGCAATGGTGGTCCCAATACACAAAAGGCTAGTAGGCATTGATGGTGTGCAAGGGTCATCAAATATTTCCCTCTCCATAATACACCTAATGCCACATCCCATATCCATCCCAACAAAAATGTTAACAGGATGGGACAAATGGAACAAGTAAGGTGTGAATGCTCTTCGTTCGAGAGGAAAATGAAACAAATCAAGTGAAAAATTCTCAATTCTTCCAAATACCCCCCATGCTCTTCTTGCCTCCATGTAGAGCCATTAAAGTGTGTAAATATGTGCACCCATTGATCACAAGGATCCCCAAGGTTATAGTGTGTGTGTGTGTATTTATTTATTTATATATATACATGCAAATATAATTACAAAAATACTTTTAATGATACTTATATATGGTAGGTTAATTATATATACTTATAAAGATATATCTTTAAATATGCATGCATGCATGTGTGTGTGTGTGTATTTATATTTATATCCTTATGCACTTTTAGCCGGAAAAGTAATCGAGACCAGAGGCTAGAGGCTAAGAATGGCGACGCTCAAAGGCCATAGAGAAGGGGAGATCATGAGGGTGAAGGGATGTCATAGGAGTGAAAAAGGAATTAGAAGTGGAGGGAAGGAAAAGGGAGACTATGACACAAGGGGAAAAGGAGAGGGGGAAGAGAAGCATGTACATGATAAGAGGAGGAATGTTGAGATGTAGACATCAAGGGAAGAGAACCATACTTTATTTGAAAGAAGGGATGAGAGGGAAATATCAAAATACTAGCTAGGTGGCTTTACAAGAATGAGCGTGTCACATCAAGGAGTAGCCCCTTTCTTTTATAGCCAAAAGAGGGGGTCTCTCCACATTAATGTATCCTCCCACATGCATGGTGTGTGTGGAAAAGTCTCCCATGTGGGCTAGGTAGTTACGCGCTCTCAATTGTGTGCGACAACCCTTTGCCTCAATTTTCCACATAAATCAAGCCCCATATCTCAAGTCTATGATACTCCCTTGGTCTCTTTCCAATTTTATAATATGTTCAAATCTCTAGAAGGACAAGTGGAGGGTTGGCACAAGGAATCTTGCCACCTCATCCTACTTTCCCCATTATTTAACTAGCTCTCTTGGTCTTTCTATACCTCCCCCACATGGGCCTATCCCATATGGAGGGAATAACTCAATATAATATCTATCTCCACCTATTTTATATTGCTTCTCCCATGGACTTTGAGCCATATCTCACTAAATGCAGCCTAGGTGGAGGGGTGGCACATGGAGGAGCCATGCCACCTTGCATTTTATAATATTACTATCATGGATTATGTACAACACACCTTATGGGTCCTCTTACATGGAAGGGTGGCACATGGTCATGCCTTGCCACCTCAACCTTGGGCCCTATTCACACCATATTTTATTATACTATTGCCACATATACAAACACACACACATATTAATGCCTTTTTCCTTAGACAATTTTATCCATAACAGTTCCCCCCCTCAGGCAAGGAATGCACAGCATTTCCATGCCTGGGACCCATCACGCACAAAGAAAGGCTTGAGGTAACGCTTGTTGATCACCTTCTTGCCATATGGTTCATGCAGCTCCTGAACTTGTACAGACCCATTGCTACGTTCTTTGATGACTTTGTATGGACCAGCCCACAGTGGCAGAAACTTCTTATCCATTTGGTGGTCCAATCTATTATCAAAGCATAGCACAACATCCCCCTCAGCAAAGTGTCTTTCCCATCCCTTGCGAATCTTAGCATCCAATCGGGCCTTTTGTCGATTCTTTTGGATCTTTGTTTGATGTAGTGCAAGGCGTCGGGTCTCATCTAACTTCTCAAGTTGTACCAATCTGGCCTCTACATGTTCATCTTCTGCCATCCTGTGTTCCTGTGCCAATCTCAAGGCCGGAATCTCTATCTCTAGTGGTAAAACTGCCTCAGTACCATACACCAACTCAAAAGGGGTGTGACCTGTAGATGTTTTATGAGTGATGTTGTAAGCCCACACGGCTTCAGTGACCTTCTGATCCCATTGGCTCCTGTTCCCTGCGGCCATTTTTCCCATGGTTTTACAAAGGAGGCCATTGGTCCGCTCTGTTTGACCCATGGATGCTGGATAATAGATGCTAGAAGTGTGATGATCAATACCCATGCGATCCATGAGTAACTCCACTGCTTCATTTAAGAATGGACTCCCATGGTCAGAGACTATCTCCATGGGTGTCCCAAACCTTGTGCAGATACGTTCAAAGATGAAATTTGAAACTGCCTTGCCATTTGCAGCAGAGAGGGCGATAGCTTCAGCCCACTTAGTGACATACTGAGTGGCTACCAAAAGATACTTCTTTTTGCGGGCAGTCATGGGCAAGGGCCTGACAAAATCTATTCCCCATTTTTGAAACGGATGGATGGACATCACTGGGTGATGTTGCTCGGGATGCAAATCCTTCCTACCGAAGAATTGACATGGTTCACAGGTTTTGCAATACAAAGTGACATCCTTGAACAAGGTCGGCCAATAGTATCCAGCATGTAAAATCTTCTTAGCTGTATAGTCACTGGCATAGTGGCCTCCACAAAATCCATCATGATAATGCTTCAATACCTTAGGCACTTCATCTGCATCAATGGCCCATCTGAGTACCCCATCCATGCCTTGACGGTACAACACCCCATCAAGGAGGGTGTAGCGCCTACTATCTCTATGGATCTTCTTTCTCTCATAGCTAGTACTTTCTGAAGGAAAGGAGAAAGCGGTCAAAAACTTGTAGATACCACCATACCAAGGATCCCTAACTTCTATGGCTGCTACAAGGGTTACATCAAGGCACTCCTCTAAATCAATCAAAGAATTCTTCAAGTTGGAACAACCCCCTTTTACAATTTTGAAAGAGAAATCATATTCTTGTAGAACTGCCAACCGTTTGGCCAACCGGCCCATGGGATTTGGTGATTGAAGAACCTGCTTTGCAAGATCAGTGTCAGTGAGTATAAAGAAGGACTTTCCAGCCACATAATGCTTAAATTTCTCAATGCAAAACACCAAAGACAAGGCATGCTTGTCGGCCTCTGAATAGCATCGCTCAGTGTCGAGCAATTGTCGAGAAGCAAATCGAATGGGGTACATGAACCGATCCTCCCCTTGCTGGAGAAGAATACCTGCCAGAGTGTGCTCACCAAACCCAAGATTGATATAGAAGGTCTTTGACCAGTCTGGATTGCGTAGAATGGGTTTTGAAGCCAGAGCATTCTTGATTTGTGCAAACCCATGATCACAATCCTCATCCCAAGAGAAATCAACCCCATCTTTTAATAGCATAGTCATGGGCCGTGTCAAAGCAGCATACTGATCAATGAAGTGGCGATAGTATCCTGCTAGATTGACAAATGAGCGTACCTAACGTTTGGTTGTAGGTGGGGAGAGTTTGAGGATGGCTTCTATCTTCTCGGGGTTAGGCTTGATGCCCTCGGATGAGACAACATGTCCCAATAACCTCCCTTGAGTGGCTCCAATGGTGCATTTCTCAGGGTTGAGACTACCATTTGCATCGTTGACCCTTTGGAAGGCCAATCTGACCTTCATGATGTGCTCCTTACGTGACGAGAATATACAGAAATCATCTAAAAACACCTCTAAGAAATCCCCCAAATAAGGAGCAAACACCATCTGCATAAATCTTTGAAAGGTGGCAAGAGCATTGGTGAGGCCAAATGGCATTACTTTGAATGCAAATGTCCCCCAGGGTGTGGCAAATGTGGTTTTAAGCATATCTTCCTCGGCAATTCTGATTTGATAAAACCCTGAGTAACCATCACAGAAAGTATACATCTCATGACCACTTACCTTCTCAAGAATGAGGTCTTGAAAGGGTAGAGGATGATGATCCCTCTTGGTGGCAGCATTGAGCTTCTTATAACTGATGCAGACCCGCCACTTGTTGTTTTTCTTTGGGATGACTACCACTGGTGAAACCCATTCAGTATTGTGAACCGGAACAATAAACCCAGCCTCTACAAGCTTCTGCAACTCTGAGTGCAAAGCATCGGTCTGCAGGGGCCCTAATCTCCGATACTTCTGAGCCACAGGCTTTGCATCAGGCTTCAGCTCTATCTTGTGCTCTATGGCAGTCACATGGCGAAGGTGGTGGTAGCTAGTTGCAAAGAGGTTAGGGAAATCTTTGAACATTTCAAGAAACTCATCTTTCTCACCTGGAGTGAGGTCTGGAGAAAGCATTGATTCGAGCTGTTGAGGACTAGCTGTTATCTTTTCTACAGGTGGCAGGGTCGGAGACACCCCCATCATGTAAACTTCCTCCTCTGAGAATTCCTCCCCCCCGTCTGATTCTTCCATGGACTCAGACACTGAAGATGAGATAGTATCACTGTCATGCTCCTCTTCTTCTTCTGGTTCCATGGCACCAGGTTGCACTGGGATCTTCTCCTTCGAAGCACCAAAAGACATGTGTCCTATCTTCCAATAGCTGACTGCATCACTTTTTCTCAACCATGGTCTCCCGAGTATGGCTGGGTAACTTCGGCCTGTATCTTCAATGTCCACTACATAGAAATTGACAGTGGTGGTCAACCCATTGACAGTGATGGGCACATCCTCAATGACTCCCATGGTGGAGAGTCGCCGACCATCTGCTACCTTGATTCGAGTGGAGGAACGCCTTGTACATTTCAAATTCAATTTCTTCATGATTCGGGGCACCATGATATTACATGCAGCTCCCCCATCAACACACACATTTTTGACATGGCAATTATCTACGATGACATCTACTGTATGCGGATGCCGATCAATTTCTTCAGAGATAGAAGATACCTCTCGTACCTTTCCCTTTTTCTTGCTCTTCCTTGTTGAGAGACCTTGCTGCAGCTCACGTCTCACCTTAGGGCTTAATGCTATTAGTTGAGGGAGTGTGATGCTCAAAGACCGATGAGCAAGGTCCTGAACGACCGAATAGTCCTCTTGCCCTGAGCCGATGGGAAAATCCGAGGGTGACCACTTACTCCTGCGAGATCTTTTAGTCTTCTCTGTTGGTGGGTCTGCCATCTCAGCATCTGAGGGCTCTGAGAAGGACACCTTCTTCTTGGGGCGGCCTGGCCACGGTTTGGAGAGGGGTCCGAGGTGGCACGACTTCTTTTCTCGAGGTCAAGGATCTCTACATCAGAATCCTCAGTGCCCAACTCACTTAGAAGATTCACCCTTGGAATATTGGGGCATTCTGTGTGATAATGACCCTTCTGGTGGCGCTCGTAGCATACAACATTAGCACGATCTCTTGGAGGGCAGTTGGCTTGATTTCTGATGCCCACCATCTCAAGCCGAAGATCATTCACGGCCTTGGCTAGGTCATTGACTCCAGGTTCTGTTGCAGGGGGGGCCTCTTTAGTTGGAGGGGCCACGGGAGTAGAGAGGAGGGGAGCTCGTGGGCGAGGCTGGGGAAATCTTTGAGGCGGAGGATGAGGATATCCACCTTGTTGAGGGTAAGCATCTAAGGGAGGACCATACATTTGAGGTGGAGGCAGTGGATACATCCCTGATGAGGGGTGGGGGTATGCCCCTGAGTTAGACCCCCCAGGTTGTTGTTGCAGGAATTGAGGGGGTTGCGGAGGGACAATCATCTTCTTTGAAGTAGGGTCAGACTGAACTTTATCAAACTTTTGAGCAATCTCACGTGCTAGCACCAGCACATGCTGAGTCATTCCACCTCGAAACCCGGCATTGTCCTCCTGTGTGGCAATCAAACGGTCTAGGAGCACGGCCGCTCGATCCACATATCGACGTGCCGTCTCACCTTCTGACTGCTTCAAGTTTGCCACCTGCGGGTACACATTCTCCGGCTCCTCTTCTTTGCCAAAGTACTCAATCATTGCTGCTGTCAACCTTGGCCAGCTTTGGCGAACGTCTTCGGTTTGCTTCTCATACCACACTTGAGCCAAACCCTCTAGAAATGTGGGAAGAACCAATAGCCATCTGTCTTTAGTAAGAAAGTTGAGAGAAACACAACGGCACTTGAAGGCCACAAGATACTCATTTGGATTTTCTTCTACCCATCCACAAAACACGGGAATGTCAGCCATGCTTGGAAGATGGAAAAGAGGGGCTTATCTATGGACGAACAATAGTAAGAGGAAGCTTGAACTGAAAATCGGGTGAAGATACATCCAAAAAGCACACATAGGTAGGGTAGGGTGTGACTGGTGTAGTGTGAAATATTACACGAGAAGAATCTTCAGCATAGAATAGCACATAGACAATCTTAAAAGGACCAACCCTCATGATATCACATCGATCATTACAAGCGAGGGTTAGAGGTGCGGCGTTGCATGAGGTTGTTCATCAAGGCAAACAAGAATGCCATGACAAATGTCAACAGTTGGAGAGCTTGCACATCACCTTCAGCTTCTTCCAGTTCTTGTAGTCGCCATGCTATTTCTTCAAGGGGTGTGCGGTCTGGCATCCTTCTTTTGAGCAATGTCCTTGAGAACCCTCCTGATGATCTGCCGAAGTCGGTGAACTCGTATCAAGTATGCCCAACACTTAGTTTCATGATGACCACAACCTTTGCATTCCTTACAAATGATCACCCTCCTTCGTGGCTTGCGGCTTTGTTGGGGTGGCGCTTCCACTCGCGTCATGCGTGATTGAAGTACAAGCTTCACGTGCCAAGAAATCAGCAACAAGATTTCGAGCTCAAGGGATATGCTGAATTTTTACCTCTTCAAATTGGTTGCAAAGTTCCAAGGCTTGTTGATGTCGTGGAACCAAGCCTTTGCTCCGCACCTTCCACCTTCCACTAACTTGTTCACACACTAGTTGAGAATCTCCTTGCACCTCCAATTGCTTGGCATGATGTTCTTGTGCCTTTTGTAGCCCAAAAATGAGCGCCGAGTACTCAGCTTGATTGCAAGTACTTGCGGGTGAAGACTTGCTATAACAATACTCCTCACCACCCGGTGAAGTGAGCTTCACACCCACGCCAGCCGCCTTGGTCGAAGGTTTGTAAGCTCCATTAAATTGAAGAATCCAAGATGTCATCACACCAAGACTAAAATTCGGACATCCCAAGTTTCTCGGTAGTCCAAGATAGGTAGGAGGAGAGGGTGGGGAGAATTCAACACTTGAGCCAAACGTTCAGCACCAAATAAACTTGCAATCCTTTGTTGATAGCTTATCTTAAGCCCAAAAAGAATTACAATTTGAAGCTCGAAATGAGGCGGCACAAAAGGCTGATTAGGTACAAATGGATTCCTTGGTCGAAACATTACCAACCATAGCCGAGGCCTAGAAACCTTTGTAATGAGATTGTGAATAAACCATTCAGGACGAGCTTTTCCACAGGAATCAACAAGTAGATGCGCCAAATCTCCCCCCAAGCTTGGGGAGCATCCCACCGTTCGATAAAGGACACCGTTTTAATTACCTCTGAAGCAGCAAGTAGTTCGATCACCGCACAATGAGTAGAAGTAAAATCAAAATCCTCCCAGCGTATCAGTAGTTCTTCACCATGAATCATCCACGGTGTATCATTCCACCCGTCATCTCCTTCAATAATGCACTGGACAATCAGCCATTGAAGGTCGACATGAAGATCAAGGAAGACATCTCGTGCATTGGTAGCCGTAAGGTGCGGAGGAATAGGCATCAATTCCTTAAACGCGTCGAGAAGTGACATAAATGTCCACCCTTCTCGTGAGGCGTGCGTCCGTGAAGTGAGCTTGGAGAAGTTCTAAATCGGCGATCTAGCTAGAGATGTGGATAGAGCACATAAAATGAAGTATTTTTGCTTTTTACAGCAAGAGCAAACTCCCTATGGTTAGAGAGTTACAGCTCCCGCGATTTCAATATATGAACAAAAATCATTACATTTTTACCACTTCCAACTTGTTGGCCCAATGATAAGACTTTCTTTTGTGAAGGGGAAGGTCTTGGGTTCCAATCCTACTCTTTAATAAAAAGAGAGGAGAGGAGAGGAGAAGGAGAAGAGAAAGAGAAGGAGAAGAAGGAGAGAAGAGATAGGGGGGCGCGGGATCTGCTGTTACTCTTTTGCAGGGGCTCTGAAAACAGTCCGCGACCAGAGGCCGCAGCAGTCCAGAGAACTATCGGAACTGTCGCGCAGAAAACTGTCCGCAACCAAAAATCGCATCAGTCTAGAGAACTGTCGGAACTGTCGCACAGAAAACTGTCCACAACCAGAAATCGCAGCAGTCCAGAGAACTGTCGGAACTATCGCGCAGAAAACTGTCCGCAACCAGAAATCGCAGCAGTCCAGAGAACTGTCGCACGGAGACGCACGAATCGAATGCACGCGTAGTAGCTTAGAAAGAGCACAGATGGTATAGTTTTGTGGATGTAACCCGTACGAGTAGAAGATTCGCCACTAGCCGTGGAGATTCGTATCCCAGCAGCCACACCAAAACTTTTAGCTGGAAAAGTAATCAAGACCAGAGGCTAGAGGCTAAGAATGGCGACGCTCAAAGGCCATAGAGAAGGGGAGATCATGAGGGCGAAGGGATGTCATAGGAGTGAAAAAGGAATTAGAAGTGGAGGGAAGGAAAAGGGAGACTATGACACAAGGGGAAAAGGAGAGGGGGAAGAGAAGCATGTACATGATAAGAGGAGGAATGTTGAGATGTGACATCAAGGGAAGAGAACCATACTTTATTTGAAAGAATGGATGAGAGGGAAATATCAAAATACTAGCTAGGTGGCTTTACAAGAATGAGCGTGTCACATCAAGGAGTAGCCCCTTCCTTTTATAGCCAAAAGAGGGGGTCTCTCCACATTAATGTATCCTCCCACATGCATGGTGTGTGTGGAAAAGTCTCCCATGTGGGCTAGGTGGTTACGCACTCTCAATTGTGTGCGACAACCCTTTGCCTCAATTTTCCACATAAATCAAGCCCCATATCTCAAGTCTATGATACTCTCTTGGTCTCTTTCCAATTTTATAATATGTTCAAACCTCTAGGAGGACAAGTGGAGGGTTGGCACAAGGAATCTTGCCACCTCATCCTACTTTCCCCATTATTTAACTAGCTCTCTTGGTCCTTCTACCAAGTTAGGCTATATTTATTTATTTATTTATAAGATTATAAGAAAACAACCTTAATCTGATAAATAAATAACAGTAACTTTGTCTAATTTAAGACAATCAATCAGGGACACACACACACACACACACACACACACACACACACACACATATGCAAGCCGCAAGCTAAGCCAGAGACAAAGGAGAAAGCTCAAACATGAGTTGGCCCCTAAACTCAAGTGCCTGCACATGGCCACTTGGAATACATTAGATAGAGGAATGTTTAAAGACAAAGTTAATACCCTTTGCGAATTGTACATCAATTTTGTGACTCAAACCTACTACAAACCTAGGAACAAAAACAACATGCATTGTTGGCCAATATTGTAAGAGATTACGCAATATCCTTTGCCCATTGTGCATCAATGTTGTCAATGTAAACTACTACAAAAGCTATTGAACAAAAAAGATGTGCATTAGCGCATTAGCAAAGGCTTCCTCGCCCATCACGTTGGGGACATTGTCGTCTGATTAAGTAATGACTGATGATCCAAAGGGTTTAAAAGGGTGGCATTTCCATGAAGATTACAGATATAGAGATCAAGATAGAAAGGCTAATAAAAAGCAAAAGCACGCGTCTTGATAGGACAAAATAATGCCCACGCGGGGCTGGATGGCTAGTGTGGGTATGGGATTGGGTTGGGAACGTGGGTGGGCTAATATAGACATGGCAAAAGATGGGGTTTCTTAATTCTTCCTTTCTTCCACTGTCACCCTTTGCTCATTCATCAATGTGCATCCCTAAAGTGATTTGGGAGAGAGAGGGGATTACAACATGTTATGTATCCCCATAGACATTGAATTATATTAGGACAATCTCTAGGGACATATCTTACCTTCCTTAGCACTCCACAAGGACATCTAGAGGTGCATGTAGCTAGGAGAGGTCTTGCTCATATGGGACTTCAATGCCAAGACCAACGACATATGTGTGTGTGTGTGTGTGTGTGTGTGTGTGTGTGTGTGTGTGTGTGTGTGTGTGTGTGTGTGTGTGTGTGTGTGTGTGTGTGTGTGTGTTTGTGTGAAAATAGAAAGAGAGTCTGTCCCCCTATGCATTGATACATATATTTAAGTATTTGCATGTGGCATTTTAGTTTAGTTCATTTCTTCTTATTTCTTGTCATAAATCTGTAGAATCTTCCATTATACAAGATTGTGATACTGGATAGATGGCTTAAGTGTACTAAATATATGAGAATGCTTGAAGGGTAGATTTTATATTTAAAGCCTCTATTGACTGGCAAGTTCTTTGCATTGTGATAAATTTCTAAATATATAAATGTATAGAAGTAGATGATGACATTAAAGTTAGATTTTCACACACACACACACACACAACTAAATACATGACTTACTGCATATTCACTACTCTAGCTCTATTCATTAATTTAGTTGAATTTTTACCTACTTTTCGCAATCATAAATTGCGACTAAAGAAATACTTAAAATATCTAACAAGACACCTTCTACCAGGCCATTATAGAAAATTTCATTCTTTAATTTAAATTTGTGTCATTTTAATCATTTGATTCTTCTTGCTAAGAATCTACTTGTTGCTTATGTTTACCTATGTATGTAGTGTCCTTCCATGTCCTTGTTGAAGATAGAAGCATGGAGAGATATATCCCTACTATATGACTTGATGAGGGGTAGACATAGTGCTAGTGATGGGCCTACCATAGGCTTAAGTTACCCAAATGTACATTGGATATAAGGCCACGCATTGGTCTAATTAAGGTATTGATTGAGTATTGAATTCAATTTGTATTGTCTCGGATATATTGGCGACAATAGTACATTGCATTTACATTTTATGCAATATCAAACAGCTTCATGTTCAAATAGATAAAACCTCCACATTATTATCATTCTAGCAAGCATTAAATGTTAACACTAGATTGTACTTGATTGCACAAGTCTTCTTTTGGTGCTTAATTCTATAGATCTAGCCAAGCTTTTAAATTGTATATATAATATGTAGGCGAAAATTTCCAAATATATTTATTTATTATATAAAACTTTGGCAAATTTTCATGGACTTTATTTATAATTTTATAATCTTAAAGGCTAAACATAGCTCTTTTTTTAATTTTAGTTCCAAATTGTGGCGAATATACTAAGCTTTCATTTTTATAAAAGCATACAAACTTTCACAAGCCATATAAAACTTTCGCTTATTAACGAAACTAACACAAAAAAATCATCCTTGTGCACCACTAAGAAATCGTAGGTATCACGTGTGTTTAAGGGGTATTTAAAAAACCCCTTGACTAAATCTTTTTCCTCAATATAATCACCCCTCTTTACTTATGAACTATTACTTATGAACTAATGGATTTTTTTCTAAATTTTAATTAAGAAACCCCTCTTGTTATTGTAATTCTATTAAAAATTTCCCAAATGTGGCAATAAAATACCCCTCCATTTAAATCTTTGTGGTATACTAAAGTTTTTGGAGGTGAAAACCCCGAGTAGATGTGTACTTGGACTTGTGAAAGCAAAGGATATGGAGCTTATGCAAATGGATGTCAAGATAGCTTTCTTGCATGGGGATCTGCATGAGGAAATTTACATGGTACAGTCGGAAGGCTTTGAAGAAAAGGGCAAAGAGCATTTGGTTTGCAAGCTGAAAAAGAGTCTCTATGGCACCTAGAGAATGGTATCAAAATTTTGATGCTTTCATTCGATCCCAGGGTTTTAAAATAAGTGAGATTGATCATTGCCTCTACACTAAAAGGGCTAAGGATAATAGCTTGATACTCATGGCACTCTATGTGGATGATATGCTATTTGCTAGCAAGAACACTTATGAGCTGGATGCATTGAAGGTAAAGTTGCATGAGGCCTTTGACATGAAGGATTTGGGACCTGAAGGTCATATTCTTGGTATGCGCATCATGCTGACGGGAGTAGGAAACTCCTTTGGCTTTCATAGAGAAAGTATGTTACAAAATTGTTGCAGCATTCCAATATGGAGGGGGGGAACACAGTAAGTACTCCATTGCCTCCATATGTGAAACTGAGTCAGGAAGATAGTCCCAAATAAGATGAGGAGTGGGCCATGATGGCCAAGGTTCCTCATGCATCAACAGTTGGGAGTCTTATGTATGCTATGATAGCTACTAGATCGAACATTGCATTTGCAGAGGGAGTTGTTAGCTAGTATATGGCTAATCCAAGAAAGAGGCATTGGGAGGTAGTTAAGTGTATCATGAGGTACATGAAGGGTACCAAGGAGATGTGCATTTGCTTTGACAAAGGAGAGATGCGTGTACTTGGGTACACAGATTCAGACTATGCAGGGCATGTGGATAGGAGGAGATCCACTTCTAGTTATGTGTTCACCTTTGTAGGTGGTGCAATGTCATGGATGTCTCGTGCACAGAAGTGCATTGCTTTGTCTACCATAGAGACTGAATATGTTGTAACCACAGAGGGTTGCAACGAGGCTATATGGCTTGATCGGCTAGTGGGAGATTTGGGGATTCATACAAGTGTACCGACATTGCTTAGTGATTCAATGAGTGCTATTCAGCTAGCACGGAATCCGGTCTCTCATGTAAAGACCAAACACATTGAGGTTATTTCATCATGGAGGTACTTGAGTACAAGCACATAGAGCTTGTCAAGTTTCATACAGAGGATAACCCTACAGTGTTGACAAAGAGTCTACCTAATCCAGCAATTTGAGTATTGTCATGCATTGATGGGCATTGGAATATATGCTCACTGGATGTTCTCCCTTTAAAGGCACATTGGCCTTTAAGTGGGAGGTTGTGGGGCTTAAAGGCCACTGTGCCTTAACGCTGGTTATGTACAATACTCAAACACACATATATATGGATGACATAGGAGAGTAGGGTGTTTTGCACCCAAGAAATCTTGTGTGGCTCTCTTTTGGCTCTCTCTCTCTCTCACCCTCTTTCGTTCCGCTTCCGTTAAGAGCACTCTCAAGGACAAGGTCCTGGTCTCACAAACAAGACTCTAGAGGCAGATGAGACTCACCAATGCCACCTCAGAAGTCTTTAAGGGGATCCACCAACAAATAGATGCACAAAAGAAGCAGGCAGAAGAATTGCGCAAGAATTGATGTAGCCCCAAGAATCGAAAACAACCATGCATAGGAGAGGATCATGAGGGGCAATTAGGCAATAGGGGAATGGGCTCGAACCCCTAGCTGGCAGCATAAACATACAAGCACGAGACTTCCAAAGCCACATAGACTAGTGGCCATTCAAAAGAAGGAGGGATCGAACCAACAACAAAGGAGATGAATAATGTAAGCCCTCAACATCCATGAATGAAGGGCAGTAAAAGTAAAAGGTCAATTCATTGTAGTCACACAAGCTACCACCACGGGGCAAACTGGCAAGGAGTGGAAGATGAACCTACAAACCTGGCTCACATGTCATAATGAGATTTGTGAGAAGGATATAAGGTGCATCAAGCAATTGCGTGAACTGTTAACAGGCTATGGGGCCTCTCAACATAGAAATGATCTAAAAGAACCCCTTGGCTATCATCACCTAGGACATGGTGCCAAGCACATTTGGTAACCACTCACCTCCAAGGGCACAACTATAGTATATTCCCACTTGCCCTCTCCACTGCACTTTAGACTGACCAAGCCTATTGAAGGGCTATGATGAGGAGAATAAGTTGAGCTTCCAAAGTTCGAGCCATGGCACCAACCTATCAAAACACATTGGTGAGCAATAGGTTGTCTACCAATTGGGTAGTGAATCTAAAAGCCCACAAGAACTAATTCCAAAGCTACGCACACCATTCAAAAGCTACGCACACTCATATGGTCTAATGGATACTAAGTGAGATCTCTGTTTGTAGGGGCCCATAAGATCTATGAAGTCTTCTACACATGCTCAACACACGTGGCACAACAAATCGAGGAGTAGCAATGAATAACCGATCAATGGAGCCATGAGGACACATCTTAATACAAAGCCGAGGTAAGTGTTGAACCTTAGAGCTAGCACTTCGACACTTTAAACTCAAATCTAAGGAAAATAACCTAGCCAAAGCATGGAGCAACTTTATAGAGCCCCAAAGCGAAGAATGATGAGAGGTGATGGCCAAATGAATTGGTGAAGCTAGAAGCAACGTGAACCTCAACCTCAATGCCAAGCGCTACGCCTAAAAGATCAACAAAGGGCAGTGCAAGGGTGGCCTTGTTGCCACCTCCTCCTCAAAATCTCACAACATTGTCGCCTCCTCAAAATCTTGTTGTGACCTTGCCATCATAGCCCTGCACAATCTTTAGAAAACTCCATTCAACCTAATCTATGTGAGAAATCTTCTAGGATAAGATAGGATAGGTTAGGTGACATGTGGCATTATGCCACATCAATAGGCTACATAGTGTGCCACATCATTAGCCTAATCAACAAACTACCATGTTAGTAGGGTAGTCAGCATGCCACATCATCAAGCCATGCCACCTGAGCACATAGTGTCATATGGGCACACTTTTGTAAGCAAGATGTGAGCAGTACCACATCATCACATAGTGCCACATCATTATTTTTAACCATTCCTTAGACAAATTTTGTCACAATGTTCAAATGGCCATAGCTTTTGATACTGAAGGAATTTTGTAGCGGCGTAAAAAGTAGAAATGACTAATAGATCATGCTCTACGCATTGAGCACATTAGATTTGGATTCTAACATTTCCAAAATTCAGAATCATTTAATCCTCTTCATCGAATTCACCTTGTGATCCATTGCAATGACCCAAGCACATAAAAAGAATGAAGTAGAAATTTGTTGACAGTTTACATATGGACATGTATTATGGTGGTAGAGTAGCACAGGCACAAAGGAGATACAAACTCCACCAATCTAAGTGAGCCATTACCTAAATCACCCAATTAGTTTTATCTTTGGGCCCTGGGGTACACACTCATACATATGACACCTCCTCAATATTTTGGTAGTTGGTAATCCACAGAATCTTGCAAAGATGTGTGGCACGTGGTAGGGTTCTCTCTCTATTGGATTCAGGACAGTTGCACACATCTTGCACACACATCCCACCCATGTAAAGTCACTTTTGTTGAATGTTTTTGGCATAAGTTCCACACATACTTATGCCTTGTACGTCATCTTAGCTATTGTTTGACACATTGTTCTCATTACTTTACTACAAGCTTGATGTTTGGTGCACATGTTCTTGCACCATGACTTAGATCACAAAGTCTCCTCTCACACCCATATGATTGGATCACTCTTATAAAACACTTTGTTTTGAGAGAGCATATTAGATCTTTGCAGATTACAATTTAGCATAAGCCCCTTAAGCGCAATAGTGGCAACTCCTCATTGTGTTTTCATGGTGGGTAGACACTCTCGACGGGTAAGCCTCTAGAATAGAGCAGTACCACACAACCTCTAGCATGGAGCCATAAATCTTCACATCATCTTGGATTATATAACAACCATGACTTCGGATGAGATTTGTGAGTGGAAAGAGCACCTACTTTGACCTTTCATTGCCAAAAGGTCTATCTGGTTACAATGCTGACTTCAACCTCATTGGGCAGTCCACCCCAAACTTAATGGATTAATGCTTTTAAGACAAGGGGGAGATACAGATTAAGAAACATACTCCATGATTCTTTCTCCTTGCTTATGAATAGTTGATGTGCATTCCATCCTTTTGATTATAAATTTGGTATGCTCCCCATCACCCACACCTTTCACCACATCAATGCCCTCCAAAGCTTGAACTTGGCTTTGATCAAAGTGATGCAAAAAGCATTAGGACATCCTTCCAAGTTGACTTAATAAACAATAAGGCTTCATTTAAATTCATTTCCAATTGTCATGTTATAGAACTTGTGGTAGGGTATCTTACCTCATTTTCAACGCATGTCCCAATATTTTAATATCGATTTGGCTTGATGTGTAAACATTTGAATCATCTTATCACGTGCATTTGGAGACTCTCATTGATACAAAATGCTTAAACTCACAAATTCTCCTCCGAGCATTTTGATTGACGTAGATATGTTTTGACTATATAATAAGACGCACAATGGACGGCTACATAAGATGCATCATGGACTGGTCACCCTTTAAAGACGAATGGTTGGTAGAATTTGCAGAGTCGGACACGCTCTCGCATATGGAGATGTATGCGCCACATGCACAACCGCATTCCCACATGCATGCACGCACACAGGCACATCGGTTTTTACTCAAGCCTGAAGCTACCAAAGGAGCAATATAGTTCTTTAATGGGGGCCCTAAAGAAGGGGGGGGGGCCAAGGGGCCGAAAAAGGCAGCCACGCGGCGACAAATGCGAGCGAGGGAGGGGTGGGCCGTCGATGAGGAAGAGATCGGACGGCGAGGAGGGGGGAACGTGGAGGGAGGCGAGGAAGGCGTGCAGGCTGGCGTGGAAGGATGAAGGGAGGGAGGGTGACGTGGAGGATGTAGGGTAAGCTGAGGTGGCGAGAGGCCACCTCATCAAGCCGTACAGTTTCGTTCTCGTCTCTCTCGCCTTCTCCAAACGCAGAATTTTTGCTCTGTTCTTCTTCTCTGAGCTTTGCTTCTCTTCTCTTCTCTTCTCTTCTTCTGTGTTCTGCTCTGCTCTGCTCTGCTCGCCTACATCCACATTTGCACTCCACACTCTCATCCCACTTTTCTCTTCTTTCCCCAATTTCTTTCATACTCCTTCCCATCTTTGCTCCAATCGCCCTTCGCTCAAGAGCAGTAAACGCTGTCGGCGCTCCGACGGATTCCAGTTTGGGGCACAGAAGATCTGCTCACAGAATCACAATTTCCGTTTGTTTTGGTTGGAGCGAGCGTGAGCCTGCCGCTCTCACCACTGCCTCCCCCGCGCTTCGAGAGAAGCATCACACAGGAGGAAGGCAGTAGCGCGCATCGAGCTTCTCCCCCTTCCATTCCATTCGCGTCACCGATCTAAGTTCGCCCCCAGCTTTTTTGGCGACCTTCCTCCATTCATCTTTTCTCGCGGCTCGTACTGTCACAATCGTCTCTTTCAGGAGGTATCAGACCTTCCTTTACAGGGGACTCCACCTTTTTTAGTGTATTCTGTGTCACAAGCATTTGCCTTTATCACAGGACACGAAAGGTCTTCCATATATTATGCGTCAATTCGTCGATGTTCTCTCAACACGAGAGAAGTATGTTGGGTGAAGCAGCAATATTTGCACTGGTGAACGACCACGCTTACTTAGGTTCTGGGCTAGGAAAGTCTCCAAACGTAGGATTTGGCTGTCCTGTAGAAAATTTAATATTCTTGGCAAACACCCGACCCGTCCTGTAGTTTACATGCAGTCAATTGTGTATGCAGAATCTTAGACTGCCGGACGGGAACAAGGCGTATGTTTGGACACTTGGAGAGCGCAATATTTTGAAAAAAATTCTACTCGTTATGGGGACAAGCGAGGGAGTCGCCTCGACGAAGAGTAACAAGGCTCCTCCTCCACAGGTGAGCTTAAGTGATTGAAACGAATTTCGTCAGTAAATTCTTTTAATTCTGAATCTGTGGTTTGACTGGTAAAACTAAAAAACGATGATATCCATGTATGCACTTTTCAATAGACTTTATTATAATTTAGTGCTTACTGTTATAGGAACATCCTAATACGCCTTCCTACGCTGAGTGGGCCGCAGCATCTCAGGTAAAGCTCATCGTGTTTCAGTGTTGAATCACGCTGATTTTCGAAAGGCTGGCTATATGCTGTGTAGTGACATTTTGCTTCTTTTTGTCGTCAGGCGTATTACGGTCCTGGGAGTACTCCACCCTATCCAGGTTATTTCCCTGCTACGATAGCATCTGGTCAACAGACACACTCATATATGTGGGGAGGCCAGGTAGTGCTCACTTTTGACATGATAAAACTGGTATCTGGTGTTAAAAGGTGATTACCTCTTGCCTTACACGTTGGTCATATGTTTGCAGCCGTTAATGGCTCCTTATGGCGCGCCTGCACCTGCTCCCTTATACCCATATGGAGGCATCTATGCACATCCAGCACTGACGACGGTAAAATAGAAATGTTTGTGCAGTATTTTGCACCTTGCTCCTTGAAATAATCCTTATTTCATCTGTTTAACATCCAAATGTATTTCATCAGTTTAACATCCAACTGTGTTCTTTGTTTCTGATATTCTTACCAGGGCGTGCACCCGCACCCTTATGGCCAATATGCAATGCCTTCTCCGTGCACTGACCTTGCTATGGTGAGATGCTAGAGTTCTCATAGTTACAGTGCTTAATCAAATGAACTAGTATTGAAGCTGACTCAAGTAGAAATAGTCAGTTTTGTAACAATGTTACTTATGCACTTGTACTTATTTCCCAGACAGCTGCAACTACAGGAGTGGAAGTTAAATCGCCAGAAGCAAAATATCACAAAGGAATCAAAAGATCCAAAGGAAGCTTGGGCAGCCTTGGCATGATTACCGGCACTAGAAGTGATGGTGCAGAAGGGACGTCAGGTTCTGCAAATGACCGTTCACTAAGGTACCTGTGATTTACCTGGTTCAAGTTCTCATGGGGCTCGGAGTATAGATGCTGAGTGACATATCTAGTGTTCTTGTATAATAATACCACTTTCTTTTTTTCATTCAACATTTCCTAAGAGTTTGAGTGCAGAAGAACATGTCTTCTGCATTAAGCGAAAATGGTGTGCATGAATAATATGCTTTGTGTGTGGATGTGTGTGTATGTGTTTTAACCTTGTAAGCGCAAAGGTTAAACTGTACTGTTTTATATTTTTTTATATAACGAGTTTGAATGTATACCTCAATATTCTCTTAAATCTGCACTTGTAACTCAAAATATGTGATGGAAATCCAGTGGTGAAAGTGGCAGTGAGGGTTCAAGCGAAGCTAGTGAGGAGCACTTTACCAAAAAGGTGAGCTAAGTTATGTCAGTTAATCTTTTCTGAGCTAGTAATTTCGTGCTGAGAATCTTACATTACTCGGTTGCAAGAATTCATGTGGATTACTTCTTTGAATTGAGGTTCTGGTTGGTTTTGTATATTTCAGCAGTCTCGAACCACTCTTAAAGCCAGCTTCAACAAGCACTGTATGGATGGTAATCCCTCTTGTCTGTCCTACAGAGACACAACTAAGAAACAGCAGTCCTCCCAACCATGATCACAGAAATACATACATAATTTAAGAGCGTTATCTCGTTTTTAACCTGGGACAAGTATTTGATATGAGGCTACTCATGTACAGGCAGTCTTTTTACTGACATGTTATCCTGTACTGGCCAAGCAGGAGATGTGCATTTAACTTCAGGAGAACGTAGCACTGCTAACCCTGTCAGTGGAGCCATTGCTACCGGAAAACCAGCGGCTGAACCCCCAATGAATTTAAACATTAGTATGGACTACTGGAATGCATCCACTCCCACCACAGAGAAGGGAAAGGGCACTTCAACTGGATTGTCAAGTTTAGTACCTGTCTCTTCAAGCTCCCAGCTTCTTGTTCCAGGCCAAGATGGAATGGGTGCAGAGCAATGGTTGCAGGTAATCGTCTACAATTACTGATTGGCTATCTGACTTGTCATTTACTTTAATTAAGTTTGTCAGATTGAACTCCCTGGTTCGATTGACTTTTTTACAGGATGAAAGGGAGCTAAAGCGTCAGAGAAGGAAACAGTCCAATAGAGAGTCAGCTAGGCGCTCCAGGTTGCGAAAGCAGGTACAATAGTGGATGTCACAGAGTTTTTTAATGGACAATTTTTAAATCTGTTCACTGTATCTCTGCTAGCATGATGTGTGCAATTTATGTATGTGTGAGGGAAAAGCTTTTGGACATTGAGTGTGAGCACATAACTTAAAAAGAGTGTCGTATGTGTTGGGAAAATCTCTCTATGTTGAGCATGAGTAAATTCTGATTGTGTGAATGTGAGAAATAAATAATGCCACTTAACATTTTGGATATAGCAATAAGTGGAAGAAGTACTGACTTGCAGATGTCAAAGCTTAAATTAAGGGGGCTTACCTTGTTGGGGCAGGCTGAGTGCGAGGATCTGAGTGCACGTGTAGACTGTTTGACTGTCGAAAACTCGGCCCTACGGACTGAGTTGGACCGGCTGGAAGAGGAATGCAAGAAGCTATTTTCAGACAATGCAGCCCTTTTGGTAGAGTATCAAGAATATAAACTTGAGCAGGCGTGTTCATGAATTCCTGATGTGGCTGTTCTTGTTTCTTATGCAGCCCTTTTGGTAGAGTATCAAGAATATAAACTTGAGCAGGCGTGTTCATGAATTCCTGATGTGGTAATGCTTGTTTCTTATTCTTAGTATTGGATGAAACAGCAGAAATTGCAGATTTGTGACGATAGAAATGCTGAACCATGCCCAGGGCAATTAGGTGAGAAGGAATACATGCAAGCAAAGCAGAACACATTGGATCAAAAGCGTGGAAACAATGGTTTCACTTTCAAAGTAATAAATGATGTGAGGATTGCAGAGCATTGTGAGTCACCTGCAGGCGTTCTCCCTCCTAGAGGCCATTCTGATGTGACTGCTGCTGGTTGATAATTTGATAGCTGTTCGGCTGTCATAAATGAATAGCCAAGTTAATTGTATACAGTAGCACACAGTATTTTGCAATGTGCTCTGAATCGCTCTTGCATGGTCTTTTGTCCTAGGCTGAGGTTTATAGGTTAAGATGGATGCAACATCATCTATCCTTGATCCATCTCTGGCTTGGCAGCAAATCTGAGGGAACCCAACAACTCCTGCCCTTTTTTAATCCATTGGGGCTAGTAAGTCTGAACTGACAGCTTGTACAATTTTGTGATTATGTATGTATTTCGGGATTTTATTGAAAGTAAAATTTGGAACTCAACTTACTGGTGTGAACTGCAAGGCTGAATGCCTACCTGATTTCACCATAGGCTTGGTCTTTATTTGGTAGGACTACATACCTATGAGTTTCAGGTTCTGCCAATTAGTGTGGATGAAGTTGTTAATTGGTTATGTCAATAGTCTTTCAGGTTAGTCATAACATTTGGTAAGTTGATTGAGTTCAGTAAACAGTCTTGGAAAGTCTTTTTGAGGGGCCAGATTGGCATGCAGATGATGTCGTTAACGTTTCAACTCTTCACTGTGGGTGGCCAAGGTGCATATATGGCTCTAATAAGGGTTTCATGATGTGGATGGTTGACTGCCATCAGATAGATGATGTCTGGTATTTGCTTAGGCTCCCATATTAGGTGGAGAATGTTGGAACTCGCCATCTTGAGACTTTTAGTGCCTTGATGGTAGGATGGTTTGATGCTTCAACGTTACATCATGTTTTGCCTCAATTCCTAACATGTTGTGAACCGTTTGCTGGTGGGTATAAATATAGTGAATTAATCATGAGGTTATTGAGAGAGACATTAGGGGGGGAAGTAATGTATAACCGCTGAGTACCGAGG
Organism: Dipteris shenzhenensis; assembly: GCF_047967505.1. Taxonomy (NCBI): domain Eukaryota; kingdom Viridiplantae; phylum Streptophyta; class Polypodiopsida; order Gleicheniales; family Dipteridaceae; genus Dipteris; species Dipteris shenzhenensis. Next base: position 26,931,677 of record NC_141624.1, on the reverse strand, counting down.
TGCCGCTGCTTTTATATATCTCTGTCCTTGATTTTAATACAATATCAGTGCACTGCTTGCAATCTTTTAAGACATGAATTTGTGCACTGGGTTGATCTCAGTAGCTGGATTCAATTAAGACACGTTTGCAAATCTTTGTCAGTACCACATTTCAAACCTTGCTTAGCTATTGCTGTGACAGATCAGCTGTTCTAGTTCTATACTAAATTTTATTATATGTAGCTTTCAAAATAGGGTTAAAACAAAATTGCAAATTGGTTTTCGTTAAGTCAAACCGGAGGTGGCTTTTCTTGACCAAAACCATTTAGTTTGCAGTTTTCTCTGCGTGCCCTCCTTTTCCACCAAATAGGCTTGATGACCAAAGAAGTTGTAGATCATTGCTTGCTTCTTGCGACTCTGATGTAGATACAGTTTAAATGTATATAATGCCGTTTAAGTTCAAGGGACATTGATGTGTTCTTTGTTGGTAGTGTCGTTTGATCGTATAGTGTTATCTGATGTTACTCCTAAAAGGTGGTCAAGAGCATAGCCTTGCAGGCTAGCAAATGAGTGAAGATCAAGAATGTTCAAACCCCTGTGCATCCTAGGCGAACAAACATAATTGTATTTGAGAAGACGAAGTACCTTGCGATTGTTCTTGGTACACCAAAAGCATTCCATAACCTTAGTGAGAAACTTTTGAATATCCGGAGACGACCTCGGAATAGGGGGCAAATAAAACTACACACAAGCCATGAGTATTGGCTGCACAATCCGAAGACGAACATGCAATGGCCAAGTAGATAATTTCCAATAATTCAACTTGCGGAATAGCTTTTGCAACACCCAATGTCTCTTGTGGCAAGGAAATATGCCATGTAGAAGGATAGCCTAAATGACGTACCACTTGATCACAAGAGAGTAGAGGTCTAGGCCATCCAAGAGGATAGCCTAAATGACGTACCACCTTATTAGAAGAGGGCAGAGGTCTAGGCCACAAGATGCAATGGCAATCACTAGTGTGTATTTAGCATAGATGTAGAAGTAGCAAATATATATTGGCTCTGTGTGGGGGCTAAAGGCCACAGTCCCTTAATCCCGGTTATGTACAATACTCAAACACACACACATATATAGATGGCATAGAATATTAGGGTGTTCTGCACCCACCAAAACTTGTGTGGCTCTCTTCAGGCTCTCCCTCTCTCTCACCCTCTTATGTTCCGCTTTCGTTGAGAGCACTCTCAACCAGTATTATAGCCCGGGTGGTCTATCTGATGCGTGTGGGTGGTCTAGTTGAGCCCATGTGTGTGCCTGGAGCCTCAAGCCTTGAGTCTACTAATGCAGCTCAGTGGGAGGAGGGAGCAAGCTTGTGGGTGCTTGTTTGTGCTACTCAGGTGGTATTGGAACTTGTAGAAGCCTGTAAGTGGTTTTTGGAAGTCTTTGAGTGGTTTTTTGCAAGCCTGCAATTGGTTTTGGAGAAAAAAGACGTTTTTTTATGATTCCCCTATTTCTTTCGATGATTGAGAGTCCAGAATGACCTGTGGAGCCAACCAATTGGCTTTGTTATGGGTAGCTACCATGAAGGCAAAGTGTGTAGAGTTTAAAAGACTCCCTTTGGTCTTAGACAAGCACTCCCTGATCCTTGTATGAGAAGATACAATCATACTTGGTTAGTCATTGCCAACACCCTCTATATGAAAGAGTATCATGGAAGATTGATAATGCTCATTCTTCATGTGGATGGCATGCTATTACTAGGAACAATGAGGATGCCATTTTAGATTTCAAGTCTCAATTATGGATTTCATTTGAGTTGTATGATCTGAGTCTCTTGCACTTTTGTTTGGGAGTAAATTTTATGTAGATGGATGAGGCTACTATTTGATATAAGTGTGTATAGTGAAGTAGTAGGATCTCTCCATTGCACTTCAGGAGTTCAAAAACCCCTGCATTCTTGAATTTGGGATCATTTCGTTGGATTTTTGACTCACTCTCTCTGCTTCGACGTTTTTCTACCAGTGTGTTGGAACTCGAGTTTGAAATAACCATTTGCAAATCTGTCAATTTTGTGGACTCAGGAGGTCCTAAAACTTATGTGTTGCTCATCCTTCGCACTCAGTAGAGTTTACAAATAGATCGGTTTGCAAAAAAAAATTTAATCCATGTGTTGGACCCAGTGATTGGGACCACAATTTCCCAAACCGTCTGTTCCATTGCGTTCGGGAAGCCCAAAAACCCCTACTTGTCAGCTCTTGCATTATTCCATGGAGATTTGGAGAAATTCCGTCTCTTTGAGACGTTGAATCATCTGTTTCTCTGTCAAAAATCCATTGAAAGTGTCAAACCTTTGATTTTTGGGAAGATTACCAGAATTCGAGCAACTGCGTTCGAGTGAGGCGACTGTTCGAGCAAAGACTTTCATAAATTTTGACATTCTAGTGTGCTGATTTATGTTCAAAAAGTATCATGCATTGCTTACTTTTATGGTTGTTGTCCTATCCATGATATTATGAGTAATCAATTGTCTTACATATAAACAACAATTTTTAAAAATGTTTGGCTATGTTTTTGCAACGGTCAAGGAAGAAGGAGGGGTTGAAGAAAGGGGTCAAAGTATGTGTTTTTCTTGTGCAATTTCCATTTTCAAGGAAAAAAATAATGGGAGGAGGAGCCTCCCAAGAGCCCGTGATATCGTGGCCTCTTGAGAGGCTTCTCTTGCCAATTTTATTTGGGCCATAACTTGGTCAATCAAACTCCAAATATGGTGATACTTGTAGTCAAAATGATTGAAAATGAATCCATTTATCATGCTAAAGTGTCAAAATTCTAGATCTTTAGAAAGTTTGTACCTATCTTTGTTTCATTAGAGCTAGACCTTATCAAACTCTATATTTTCTTATGACCATGGATTTTTCTCATATAGAGTTCGGGTCCTTGGTTTCCTCCCTCCATCCCAGAGGTGTATGCATGGTCATGTACATATGAAGTTGATCTATATTTAGTTAGCATCATGGTCATAAGGTGATCAATAATTTATTAGTTTCATAGTTTAAACATTTTATTCATATGATCATTTCATGTACAAAATGGATCAAATCATATGGGTAGCATAAAATTCAATGAGCTACAAATAGCTATTTGTGATGGGTTTTGCTAGGAGGAGCTTCTATATCATGGGTGGGAGTATTGTTGTTTGTATGTAACTCCACAAAATAAAGAAACCCCTTCAACTCACGTGCTACCTTACATAATTTTAAGTGACTGCCTCAAGGTGTAGACATTGCAACATTTCCCCTTTTGTATCCATTGAATGATTGCTAACTTGGATGGATTTATTATTTATCAAATTATAGGTTTTCTCTTTGTATATTGCCGAGAATTTTCCCTTTCGTATTTATTGAATGATTGCTGACTTGCATGAATTTATGAGTTATCCAATAGTAAGTTTTATCTTTGTAAAAATAAGTAAAAACAATCTCTAATAGTGTCATGTAGATTCAACCATTTTTAGTAAAAAATTATTGCTACTATAGGTTTAGACAAAGTTCCTCACAAGCATCGCTCGAATTCCGAGCTCGCTCGAATGCAATCGCTCGATGTTTCAACTTACTTGATTTTTGGATTATAGGTCAATTGCAAGGGTTGACTCTCCGTTTCCCATTCATCGGTTGGGATTTTGGAGTTCCAGCACAAGAGAGATATTTGTAGATTGTCTTGCTGAGTCTAATTATGCAGTGAAGCCCATGTTTTGAGGCATCTTAGGTCCTATTTTCATTTGCCCTCATTGTCGTGGGACCATGATTTTTGTGACATACCTTATGCATATCGCTTTGAGTCGTATGTGCTCATTCGTGGTGTGCATTGGGTTGCAGTAAATGATTTATTGGCCATTTCTATGCACTGTGATCCTTGTTGGATGTGCTCTTAGGCAAAGATTGCCTTGTTGGATGCTATTTTGATGGACGCTTTGCACATGGATGCTATTTTATGCTAACGGATAGCTTTGACACATTGCAGTTAATGCACTGATAGCGATATGCTCTCTTGGATGAGACATTATTGATGCTTATGCCCACGGATGGTGTTTATGCTTGAGGCATTTTGCTCTTATTTGGCATTGGGTTTGCCATTGTTTTGTCATTGCAGGTTGGCATTTTCCTTTGGGCGAGATTTGCTCATATAAATGCATAGTATGTGCACATGAGATGCATTTGGATGCTTTGAGCTTTGAGTATTTTGATGATATTATCCTCCATTGTGGCAGACATATTTAGATGCACCTGGTATTTGGTGTGATTCTTTCTTGCAGGCACTAGCATTTGGGATTTTGCTTTATTTACATCATGGCATCCTCTTCCATGTCTGAAAATGAGTTTTTCAACATTAAAAAGTTTGATGGGACAAACTTTTCTTTATGGAAAGAACAGATAAGGGATGTTCTTATTCAAAAGAAGTAGATTAAACCCTTGGAAGGGATGGCAGCTAAGCCTACAACTATGTCTGAGGGATGATTGGAATGAGTTGCATGCATTAGCAAAGTCTACTGTTAGACTTCATTTCGTAGAGTCAGTTTATTTTACAGTAGTAAATTAGTAGACTATGGAAGATTTGTGGAAGAAATTATGTGCCACTTATGAGAAGGAAACTACCTCTAATAAAGTTTACCTGATGAAGAGGTTGTTTAAGCTGCAGATGAAGGAAGGGGTCTCCATTGCTTCTCACTTGAATGAATTCAATATATTTTTCAACAAGCTTCAGCCTTAAAAGCTGAATTTTGATGCGGAGACTAAGGAAATATTCCTCTTGTGTTCATTGCCATCCTCATGGGATACCTTTCGTACAGCTATTAGTAACTCTACACCTAGTGGAGTACTAAAGTTTGATGATGTTATCGGTAGCTTGTTGGTCGAGGACATTAGATAGAAGTCTATGGAAGGCAACAAGTAGGATGTAGCCTTAAATGTGCAAAGGGGCAAATCACAGTCTAGGGGGAAGTCTCAAGAAAGAGGAAACTCGTGTAGCAAATCTAGGGCATGGAACATTGAGTGTTACCAGTGTGGCAAGAATGGCCACATGAAAAAGGATTTCTACAAGCTAAAAAGAGAACAAAAGAATAATAAAAAGAATGCAAATTGGGGTGCAAATAAGAACGAAGAGAGTCCAAGGGAGGACAAAGGAAAAGTGAAGATCAAGCAGATCAATGTAGTCACTGATAATAGTGACACTGACATTCTCTTTATGTCTAGTCTACCTGCAGAATTGCTTACCATTTCAAATGATGTGTATTCCTAGGATTGGATTTGGATTCTGATGCTTCATTTCATGTTAGTCCCCATAGGGAATGGTTCTCCACTTATAACATTGGAAAGATAGGTTGTGTGCATCTTTGAAATAACTATGCATGTGACATAGTGGGAGTAGGTGACAGAAAGTTTTATTTTGCAAATGGGTCCTCTTTTGTTTTGAAAAATGTGAGACATGTGCCTAAGATGATCAAGATTGATGATGTTGGTTTTTAGACCACCTTTGGCTTTAGAGTTGGAAAATTCACAAGGGCTCTATGGTTATGGCAAGAGGTGCCAAGTGTGGGACTCTATATCCTTTACATGTATTCGGGGTGTTTGATCATGTTGTTGCAATAATCGAGTAGCCAAGTACTTCTTTGTGGCATTGTTGGTTGGGCCATATGAGCCAAAATGGAATGAAACTCTCATGCCGTTTGGGTTATGTACCGCATTTTGGTTTTTTTGACTTTGAATTTTGTGAGCACTGTCTCTATGGGAAGCTGACTAAATTAGCCCATAACAAAAGGGGAAGGAAATGGTAGTGTAGCTAGTGTAGCCATGCTATGCCTCTCCCTAGTCTGCAACAACCAAATCATATTTCAAAGATATTGAATATGCCTTTATAGGTATGATAAAAATTTGTTTATTTTCACCCAATTCCAACTGCCAACACAAGAGGGTTTTCTAGATATAGCTGCTCAAATACAAATAGCAGCCCACATCATGGGAACAAATATGGACATTAAAAGAAAGAGGGTTGTTATGTCAGTTTGCAAGAACAAGGGGAGCAAGGTATTGCTCCAAGTGATGCCTTAGCAGTTCATCTTAGTAATAGAAGAAATACTTATATGAGGGTGATGGAACAAACATACATAACAAAATTTCAAGCCTGGATAGAAATGGGTCTATTGTAATTTCATATTTCAACATTATGGGTTTAGAAGGGGGATAAATCCAAACTTACCTTTGCTATATAAAGAGGATTGGGATCCAAACTTCACTTAAACCATCAAGTTTGGCTCTCAATCCTCCTCCTATAGCAGCAAAGGCACCAACTCTTCAAAACTCTTCAAGCATTGTAGTGACAAAACTATTATAGCTCCTGGGAAGCATGCCAAGAAAAATCCTAGCCACCCTTGTCAAGTGCATTGTTTGACCAATTGCTGCTAGTTGATATCATACAAACTTCATTTTGGTTATGTACTAAATCTCTCTCACCCATGCTCATTCTGAAGGGCTTCATCTCAAGGTCTAGAATCCTCACATCATTATTGATCTTGTATATGTATTTGTCCTTTAGATTGGTCCATGTAGCAATCAAAGTGGTTGCAAGATGTATGTGAGGGAGCATGAGTAAGTCCTCAAATTCCAACAGAATCCTCCCTCATGTCAGTGCTACCAACCAAGCATCTAAAGGCACCAAGCACTCAATGATGTCCTTCACCTTCACAAAGGCATCTTACTCTTCTTCTGACCAGATCTCCATGTCAAACATCCTTATTGTTACCATAAGGTTTGCATGCCTTACCTTAGCAACACATGGAGATGCCACCAAGAAAAGCTCTGCCACTAGTACCACATGAGTTACCGTTGTTAACCCTTTGAATCTGAACTAGACTCCTTTTTCTTCTAAGCTGCCTTCTTCTTTCTACAATCCTTTGCAAAATGCCCTAGCGTATCACAATAGAACTTATTTTTTTCCTTTCTTTTCTTCCCATCCAAAGTGTTCTCTTCATCCTAAGGTTTTCCCTTATGGTGCTTGTCAGTCTGGCCTTTCCCTTGGCCTTATCCTCATTGGACACCTCGTACTTGTTTTCCCAAGCTTCGTCTTATAGAAGCATGGGAACTAGCTCCTCAAAAGTCACCGATGCCATCCATTGTCTTACATTCATCATTACTGCAAAACTCTTGTAGCTCTTGGGAAGCCACATCCAGCTAGCACCTTTATTGCCATCAAAAGTGGTACAGCCGACACCACCTCGTGCGTGGGACCATCCAAGAAACAAAAATGAAATGGGATCGTGAATCACAAAGATGATATGATGGCAAGGAGAGAATGAACTGACCCATAGCCCCATCACCTAGGAGTAGCCTTGATCTATAAGAGGGGTCTGGTTCACTTATGATGTCCCCATGGCCCCACCCCCCCAAGTGGACACACGAATTTTGGCTTGGCCAAAGTCAAGCATACTATGACTCAATGGTGATTAAGGTTTGGCAAGTGTGTCATGTGGTTTGCTTCATGGTAGACCACTACTTTTCTCCAAGCCTCATCCATTATTATTTATGGAGACTAGAAGAGAAGAACAAAGCACTTTGGGCGACATGAACCTTGTACTAAACATATAATTTTTTTGGGTAGGATGAATCAAAGGAGGCGGCTTGGGAAGAGAATGCCACTACTATGTTCAAGGCCAACAAATCCGAAGCATAGATTGCAAGCCTACAGGACAAATCTGAAAAGATGAAGCAAGAAGATTGTAGAAGGAAAGAAGGAAGCAAGGGAGACTCAGGCACATTGCAATAGAGTCGACAGGGAAAACAACTCACTACAAACTAGTGTCAAGCTCCTAGAGGCACAATGCACCAATGCTAAGGACTGTGGGGCTAAAGGCCATTGTGCCTTAGCCTCGGTTATGTACAATACTCAATCACCCACCAAATCTTGTGTGGCTCTGTTTTGGCTCTCTCTCTCTCTCTCTCTCTCTCTCTCTCTCTCTCTCTCTCTCTCTCTCTCACCCTCTTCCTCTCCGCTTCCATTGAGAGCATTCTCAACTGTTATCAAAGCCCAGGTGGTCCATTTGATTCTTGTGCATGGTCTAGTTGAGCCCGTGTGTGTGCCTGGAGCCCAAAGCTTGTTGCTACAACTTTGTGGGAGGAAAGAGAAGCTCTATGGGTGAGTTTACCTGCATCTTGGTGTGCAAAGACCTAGAAGGAACCTTTGGAAAGGTCATTTTGGTTTTCTCGAGTGGTTTTTGCAAGTCTACGAATGGGTTTTGGAGCAAAAAGATGTTTTTTGGCAATTCCCTGTTCCTTTCGATGATGCGATTGAGAGCCCGAAATGACTTGCAGAGGCAATCATTGTTTGATTTTGGTATCCATTACACTTCAAGAGTTTGAAAACCCCTGCATTCTTGAATTTGGGATCATTTCATTGGATTCCTTGCTCACTTTCTCTACTTCATTGTTTTTCTGCAAGTGCGTTGGAACTCAAGTTTGAAGCAACCATTCACAGATCTGTCAGCCTCGGTAGACTCAGGAGGTCCTAAAACTTCTGTGATGCTCATCATTTGCACTTTGATTGTGTTTAAAAACATATCAATTTGCTAGATAGTTTTCTAATCCTTGTGTTGGGACCCAGTGATTGGGACCACGGTTTCCAAAATCGTGTAATCCATTGCATTTTAGAGGGCTAAAAACCCCTATCTATTAGCTCTTGCATGATTCTATGGAGATTTGGCGAAGTTCCATCTCTCTAAGACATTGAATCGTTTGTTTCTCTATCAAAAATCCATTCAAAGGTTCCAACCTTTGATTTTTTGACACGTGACATTTCTTTATTGAGCCTTAGGCTTCTAAGGTTTCATTTATAGGTCACTTGCAAGCTTTGACTTGGGTTTACTTCACATCTAGATGGTGGCAAAGTTTTCTTTTGCAAATGGAACTCTAGATCCCTTACATGTATCAGGGGTGTTTGATCATGTTGTTGCAACAATGACCGAGCAGCCAGGTACTTCTTTGTGGCATTGCTGGTTGAGCCATATGAACCAAAATGGAATGAAACTCTTAAGCCATTTGGGTTATGTACTGCATTTGAGTTTCTCTAACTTTGAATTTTGTGTGCATTGGCTCTATGAGAAGCAGACTAAATCATCACATAATAGAAGGGGAAAGAAAGAGCTTGAAAGGATTGATTTGGTGCATTCACACGTATGTGGTCCCATGCCTACATGGTCATTAGGCGGGGTTGAATACTATGTGACATTCATTGATGATGCAACTATGAAAGTGTGGGATTATGCTATAGCTCGAAACAACAATGTGGTCCAGGTATTTCAGAAATGGTTGGCCTTGGTTGAAAATCAATTAGGTAGAATGCTTATATGCCTACGGGCTAACAATGGTGGAGAGTATCTCTCTCATGACTTTCATCATTTTTGTGATACACATGGGATCAAGAGGGAGCTCATGTCCCCTTCTACTCCAAAGAAAAATCCAGTTACAAAAAAGATGAACCACACCATTTAGGAAGGTTGTAATGTATGCTTTCCAATGCAAGTCTTTCTAGTGATTTTTGGGCTAAGGCAATGAAGATTGCAGTGCATGTGATCAATAGATCACCTAGTAAGAGTTTGAATGGTGGTATTCCTAAAGAGGCATGGAGTCGCAAGAAGCCCTCTTACTCTCATTTTCATATATTTGATTGTGAGGCATATGCACATGTGCCAAAAGAGCTTTGAAAGAAGCTAGACCCTAAGTCTAGAAAATGCATTTTTCTAGGTTATGGTGAAAGTGGAGAGATGGGCTATCATCTCTTGGATCTAGAAGCAAAAAGATCATACAAAGCCATGATGTGGTATTAAATGAGAAGTAGATGCATAAGACACCCATTAGGGATCTAGAAATGAGGAGAATCGCTTTCCAAGATGTGAATCCACCCGCATGTGTTGATAGATAGCAAGTTGTCCATGCACCAAATGTACAGGAAATGGTGCCACCAAGTACTCCCATAGGTACACAGTTAAGGGATAATGATGGATCATCTATTGGTGGAAATAATGAGCCAAATGAGGCTGATATGCAGACGGGAAAGCAACCTAAAATGCCCTTGAGAAGATCAACTAGAATGTCCACCTGATAGATTTCTTCCAAGGGTAGAGTATGTGATGCTTACTTATTGTGGGGAGCCTTCTTGCTACAAAGAGGCTATGATGCGTAAGAATCAGCACAATTGGGAGTATGCTATGCAATCAAAGATCAGTTCACTTATGAAGAATAAGACTTAAGACTTGATTTCTTTGCCACATGGAAAGAAAGCATTGCCATGTAAATGGATCTACAAGATGAAGATCACAGGTGATGATGTGCCTAAATACAAGGCCCGTTTGGTTGCTAAAGGGTTCAAGAAAGAGAAGGGTGTGGACTTTGATGAGATCTTCTTTGCGGTTAGGAAGATTACCACACTTAGATGTGTACTTGGACTTGTGGTAGCAGAGGATATGGAGCTTATGTAGATGGATGTCAAGACAGCTTTCTTGCATGGGATTCTGCATGAGGAAATTTAAATGGTACAACCAGAAGGCTTTGAAGAAAAGGGAAAAGAGCATTTGGCTTGTAAGCCAAAAAAGAGTCCCTATGGCCTTAAGCAAGTGCCTAGAGAATGGTATCAGAAGTTTGATGCTCTCATTTAATCCCAGGCTTTCAGAAAAAGTGAGATTGATCATTGCCCATACACTAAAAAGGCTAAGGATAATAGCCTAATACCACTGGCACTTTATGTGGATGATATGCTATTGGCTAGTAAGAGCACTTATGAGCTGGATGCATTGAAGGACAAGTTTCATGAGGCCCAGGACATGAAGGATTTGGGACCTGCAGGTCATATTCTTGGTATGAGCATCACGCGTGACTAGATTAGGAAACTCTTTTGGCTTTCACAAAAGGAGTACATTACAAAAGGATTGCATCGTTTCAACATGGAGGGGGGGAAGGTAGTGAGTACTCCATTGCCTCCATATGTGAAACTGAGTCAAGAAGAAAGTCCCAAATCAGATGAGGAGAGGGCCTTATGCATCAGCGGTTGGGGAGTCTTATGTATGCTATAATAGCTACTAGACCGTACATTGCATTTGCAGTGGGAGTTGTTAGCCAATATATGGCTAACCAGGAAAGAGACATTGGGAGGCAATTAAGTGCATCATGAGGTAGATGAAGGGTACCAAGGAGATGTGCATCTTCTTTGGCAGAGGAGAGATGCGTGTACGTGGGTACACAAATTGAGACTATGCAGGGGATGTGGATACCAAGAGATCCACTTCTAGTAATGTCTTCACCTTTGTAGGTGGTGTAGTGATGTGGATGTCTCGTGCATAGGAGTGTGTTGCTTTGTCTACCATAGAGGTCGAGTATGTTGTAGCCACAGAGGGTTGCCAGGAGGCTATATGGCTTGATTGCCTAGTGGGAGATTTGCGGATCCATACTGGTGTACCAACATTGCTTAGTGATTCCATGAGTGCTATTTAGCTATCATGAAATCGGATCTTTCATGCAAAGACAAAACACATTCAGGTCAAGTACCATCAGGGAGGTACTTGCGACCAAGTGCATAGAGCTTGTCAAGGTTCATACAGAGGATAACCCTATAGATATGCTGACAAAGATTCTACCTAGTCAGCAGTTTGAGCATTGTCATGTATTGATGGGCATTGGATATTATGCCCACTAGCTGTTCTTCCTTAAAGGCCAATGCACATTGGCCTTTACGTGGGAGGTTGTCGGTGTTAAAGGCCATTATGCCTTAGCCCTGATTCTGTACAATACTTAAACACATATATATATGGATGACATAGAATATTAGGATGTTCTGCATCCACCAAAACTTGTGTGGCTCTCTTTAGGCTCTCCCTCTATCTCACCCTCTTCCATTCTACTTTCGTTCACAGCACTCTCACCTTATAATCATTGTCATGATTAAAATTTTGTATCTCCTCAAGCATGCCAACAAGCAATAGACTAGCCATTCTGGTCATATCCATCATTGATTCGTTTGATCAATTACTGCCAGCTGGTCTCGCACCACCTTCATCTTGGTGATGTGCTCTTGTATTGAATGAATCTCCCTCATTAATGCTCATGCCATAGAGCTCCATCTCAAGGTCGACAATCGTCGTGTCATTATTCACATCGTACATATCCCTTAGTGTGGTCCACACCTTAAAGGAATAGTCTGTCATGTGAATGTGAGAAAGTACTGTATCTGCCATGGTGCCAATGATCATGGCTGAGGGCTCCACATCATGCATTAGCCAATATTTCACTAAAACAAGATTTTCCAGTGCATTAGCTGTTGCCATAGTTGCATAGAATGGAGTCACGGTGGACCAAGGTATTAACTCCACTCCCACCACAATCCCCTATGTCAATTGTTGCATGGGCTAGGGTCACCGTAGGCTAAGGCATTAACTCCACTCCCGTCAAAATCTCCCAGGTCAACCTCAAAACCAAATCGCTATGGGCTTTCATCTTCCACAATCGGTAATTTGTCCAATCCAAATTGCCCATCTCCCTAATAGGATATCTCATGGCCATGACTATGAAGTGAAAGAGATAGAGAGAAAAAGTCATACACCTGCCTGAATCTGAGTCACCCTTGTTCTCACAACTAGTCCTTCAGACATAGAAGCTAGATCCCAAGCTTGAATCAAGGTCTTCCTTTTTCCTTCAGAGCTCCAACCACTTGTGAACTTATGTTAAGGCTATGATGCCATTTTAAAAAAGGCAAACAAAGGGTATACATAGTGGAAGAGACTAACCCTAGATAGAGTCAAAGAGCCAAGAACCCACATGGTGGTGGATTTCAATCTCAAACTGAACTTTCCTTATTGTGTACTTACAATTGATACTTATTGTGTACATACAATAGATATGCAACATGTAATTGGAGAATGCTTAGGAGAGAGAGAAGCCGAGTGGCTATAATAGTGCCCTTTTGCCTTTAGAGCTCCAACCACTTATGAAGTTCTATTAAGGCTATGATACCATGTTAGAAAAGGCAAATTGAGGGTATACAGAGTGGAAGATACTAACGCTAGATAGAGCTAGAGAGCTAGGAACTCATGGGGATGTATTTCAATCTTAAACTTCTTTCCTTAGTGTGTACTTAGCGTAGATCTGCAATAGCAAGTAATTGGACAATGCTTAGGAGAGAGAGAAGCTGAGTGGCTATAATACTATCTCTTGTTATTTTTGTCCAAGATGGGAAAAATACAAAATACATTTGTTTGGTGTGCCACCCTCTATAAGTAGAGTGTTGGCTAGATGTGGACCTTTGAAGACACAAAATGTTGTTCTCCTACCTCTATGACAATTCCAAAACACTTGGCCTACGTGCTCCTCAAGAACTTAGGTGGGCCTCATAGTCATACCCCACAAACACACCTTCTCGTGGCCAGCCACAAGTAAGGTAGAGCTTCACCTCGAATCTTGACCTTCTCAGTACTTTGAAATGTAGCCAATGGTGAGGCACAAGTTTGTTGTCCTTGATGTCAGCCAATGATGAAGAGAGAGTTGTGAGCTTCTTTTTTGCTACAACAATCAGCCGCCTCCTTTGCTCTTGAATAATTCCTTAATGTATGCTTTCTACAGTTCCAATTTCCTCTCAAACTAGGTAGATAAATAGCCCATGAGTAGCTCCTTTTATAGGGCTCAATGGCCCCCCAAATAGCTAGCCCACTACATGTCGGCTGACCTATTCAACCCCACCTTTAACTCTTTTTGGCTACTGTGTTGGTCCCACCAAGCCACATGGTAGACAACAACTAGCCTAGGCACCATACAATCCTTGTTGGGGTCTTTTCAAGGCATTTTGCTAGCCTGAGCTCTGCTCTAGCTAGCCACCTATTGGCTCCAATACTCTACCTCTATTCTAGACATAAAGTGCATCAATTACACCTGTCTAGATCCATATAGAACCTTGCAACCCTTTGTATTGATCCAGACACAGGCATTGGATCATATACAACTTCTCTCGGGGTGTTAACGCCCTGCTCTAGACATGACTCTGCTCCAAAATATGTTGTACTTCTTCTAATTGGCACGTGGAATCTTCATATAGTTTCTATCCCCGGGAGGCTCCACCTTGCCAGGTAATCTCCTAGATGTGTTGCTCACATGGTAGCTTATGTGATGTCAATGGGTAGCCCCATTTCCCTTGTTTTTTATGTGAATATGTTCCCCACATGGCAGCCAATATGCTATGCATGTGATGCTTGTTGACCAACACATCATGGTCCACCTCCCCCATGCTCTTCTCATATGGGGGCTTACAGATGGGGGGGTGACCTTAATTCAAGCCCTCCACAGCAGCGAAGAAGCTATCAAAGCCTTCCACACTCCATAATGACTAATTTCTAAATTCTTCCTTAGTGAATCACTTGGAAAAAGTATATTTTTTGTTTGACATAAGTATGAAAGAAAATTTCATGCGGAAAAAGATAACATAATGAAACACAAGTACACAAATAAAAAATTGAAGAGAATTAAGAATTTTAATATACTGAAATTGATGATACAACTAATAGATGTTGAGTTGTCCACACGTGCTCTCAAGAGAGAGCTTCGATGGTGATCTGCATAGATGATGGACGAAGGACTATGAGCACTAAAGATATGACATGTTTCAAGACAAGTGGGGTGACTATTGTATAGTGGGCAATTGGGTTTGACTAATTAGCTAGCTCTAGATCCTTTAGAAGTCATAGTGTCAAGTGGACTATAGATCATATATAGGTCATGTCATTGGGCTAGGAGTCATCGGATGCCTCCTTGGACCCTCGGTTGTGGGGGATGTTGCCCCCCAGCACCCTCACTTCTTAAGGGCCCAACTAATGCCCCCCCAACCCCCCCTTGAGTCTATTATCAAGCTCTATTCTACTCGACTACATGTTAAGTTCATATAGGCCATCTCAAACTAAGATCCTTTCTAGTGTTTAGATGGAGGATTGAAGGCCAACCATGGCTTCTCCTCATATGGGGGCCTTACAACACTGGGCACTCGAAATCTTGGTAGGTGATATATAGGAGAGGTGGAGATTTTACCTAATTCTAACATTCTTACTCAATGTTCACTAGAAGATGAACTATATGTTCCAGCCCAACACCGACTCAATGAAGATGCTGAGCTAGTTGCTCGGGTCCAAACAACTTGTGACGATAGATCTGAGTACTTGGAGGGCTTAGGCAAATTTGTTGAATTTGAAGGTGTAAATATTAGCTTGGGCTACTGGAAAAGTCTCTAGATTCACCATTGGGCTAATATGCAAACTTATTTTTCCCTTGGACTCCAGCCACTAAAGCCAAAAGACAAGGGGAAAGGCCAATCAAGCTAGAACATCCTCAATGTGAATCAGAAGCATGCCCTTTAGAGTAGCAAGGAACAACCACCAAAGCCACTAGAGAGGGGTCACCAACTCTATTCCTTGTAGAAGAATGGTTGTGTTACAATATCCAATACCGTATTACCTTGGATTGATGTGACAACTACAGTGTACAAGAGGAGCTTAGAAAATATTATCATTTATTTGCACATGCCATTTGGCAATCCCTCAATCAAATGTGCCATGTCACAGCCAATTTCACTCAAGTGGGGGTAGTTGAATATAAAGCAAGGATACTGGAAGAAGAAAATGAGCAATTTCCCATGATGTGCACATCCTTTGAAAAAGATTTTTAAAAATGGCAAATCAAAGCTGTAAGGGTAGTGGAGGAGCACACAACATTATTTCACAAAGTGGACAAAGCAAAAAGTGAGGCAAAGGCACAAAGGGAGAAGAGAAAATTAATGATCATCTAAAAAGAACTGAAGGAACCGAGCCAAAGCATCCCGAGCACATAGCAACCGAGTGGATCAAGAGAGCATGGAGTGTAAGACCCATTGTGGATTTATAGAGGCAAGAGTCGAGGTGACTGAGAGGCAAGAGTCAAGGTGACTAAGGGCAAAGACCCCAGACATCAAAATCAACCATGAAGGAACAAAGATCCCAAGGGAAAAGGAGGCGTGGGTGTGATAGGAGTGTCTACAACAACATGGTAGGAGCTTCTAGTAAGCCAACCCCCACGGAGAAAGCACCAAGTAAAAAACCAAACCAAGGTGGAGAGCAGGACCAAAAAGGGCAAAACATGAAGCCAAGCTACGATTGGAATAGTAGTGAATCAAAGAGCTCTAAGAGTAGAAGACAACCTTAGGCATGCCCTAAAGGAGGAGCCCGTTGAATTTGAGCCAAATTTCATGCCACCATCGATGCCTACTGTGCACCAAGGCAAATGTTGCTCCTTGCACACGAGTCAAGAGTGAGCGAACTCCAAATGAGGGCACTCATCTTACCTATCTCCCTCTCCATCCCACCAAACACTAAGCAGGCATGGTGAAAGCCACTAAGCTATGGATTGACAAAGTGAAGAAGATTTCAGAGGTAGTGGCAACTTATAGAACGATGCTATTGGGCAACCTTATGTGACTTCAAAAGACGCACACTACCAATGAACTCATCCTTGTAGTAAAGGTCATGAAGGATGAATACTACAAAATTCACTAGGTATCAAAGCTGGAGGCCACACAAATCTTCAACCTCTGTGCAAATGCAGCAACTAGTAGCTTCTAATACCATGATGGAAAAGCAACACTCTTGTCGATACCACGAGCAATGAAGGGAGATCCAAGCCATGAAGGAATGCTTAAGCAAGAGTTGGGACGAACCTTGAACCCTCAAAACAATGTATCAAGGATTCAATGAAGGCCTAGAACAAATGCCCTAGGGAGAGGGAGAGAAGACCTTACCGAAGAGCATATGAGCAAAGGGCAAGGTGAAGTGGAAAGCACCTCCTCCACACTGGTCAACATAGTATACACGATTCCCGAACCAACCTAGCGTTGTGCTATGAGACAAAAGAGAGATAGCAAGAGCCATGACTATCATAGATCGGGGGATGTCAAAGAAGCCAACAAACATAAGATCCGTGAATGTGAGAGTATTGGAGCTAGATCGATAAGATGTAATGGCACCTACCCATCAAGTGTTAATAATTGTAATCATCGATGAGAGTACCCACTACAAGTGTTAAAAAGAGTGGTGTATATAAAGTCGTAGGAGTTTGGGTCACCTTACTGCTAGACAACGCATATGCCTAGAGTGTGGACTTAGTACCATTTGTATCTTGAGTCCCATTTTGACTATGTAATAGAAGAAGAACATTTCCAATTAGTTGTGGATCTCTCTCTCTCAATATATTTGTTTAAATATAAATATATAAATATATATAAAATACAAAGACATAAATATGTATGTATAAATTTGTACAAAGAGAAACAAATATGTATGTATGTATGTAGAAATTCTCTCTTTCTCTCTCTATCTATATATATATATATATATATATATATATATATATAGTTTAAACATAAATAGATAAATAAATTAATAAATAGATATATATATAAATGTAAATATAAATATATAAATACAAATACATATAATGTATAAATTTGTTTGAATATATATGTATTTAAATATATTTCAATGTATCTATACAAATATATTTTTTATTATAATATTTATATAGCTATAAATAAATAATATATTTACATAGCTCTAGTTATTTATACAAACAACGTGTGTGTGTGGGTAGAGGTTTGGCTTGCTTTTTGGAGAAATCAACTGCTTGTTGAGAAGCCACTGAGATGGGTCAACTAAAAATCAAAAACTACATGTGTGGCAGTTTATATAACTGCAATTATGATCTATAAGAGAAATCGAGCGACCACGAAATTGCCAAAAGAAGATCAGAATTTGAATTTCACCTAGCACGCTGCTCGTAATAATTTTACCAGTGTTCAACTACGATTATGACTATTAACATTTAGGTAATGTGCTAGTATCTTATCCATTCGCGAGACTTATCTCGGTGCTAATATTCTTGGCATTTATATTCTCGGCCTTAATATTCTTGACGTTATCTCGGCACCCAAGGAAGGGCACGTTCCCTTGGATTACAACTCTTTGGAAAAGGAAGCGTGCCGCCTCCCCGCCCATACTATGTGTGGTTATAAGAATTATACATTATACATTATCATATAAATATTTTTAATTGCTCGTCCATGCAAAATTGCTTGTTTTCAATCTGAATTCTTTTAACATTCCTCTCTTTTAATGCATGTTATCGATGTGAAGGAGCAAGGAAAGCCAAGATGGATGCAAGATCAAAGGATGACGACACCTTTATTCATCGATGCGAGGGAGCAAGGAAATCCAAGATGGATGCAAGGTCGAAGGATGACAACACCCTTATTCATATGGTTGTAGTGCATGCTTCCAAAATATGGACATCACAAAATTAATAATAAATCAATATCCCTGACCTTTGCAAGGAGAGTTGGGTCCTAACGGACTTTGTGTCACGTCTCATGTCCACAATTTTACTCATTTACTTTTTCCTTAAAATTTTGATAAAATACTAGGATTCAAGTTCAATATCGAGTTAGTTACGTGCTCCACGATCGAAAGGCTACTTATTGCAAATCTAGTTTAGTCTAGTCTAGAGGTTACGTATCCAACCTAGTTATTCACGAGAGTGAAGGGGAAGCATGCGAGTGTGCAAGGAGGTACCATGTGGCAAACTCGTTTGAGTGCTACATGGCACCATAGAAACAAGCAAATAGAGAAGAGAAGAAGAGAAGGGAAGAAGAGAAAAGAGAAGAGATACAAAAAGATAGAAGCATTGGGGGGATGATGAGGTGGAAGAGTTGAAACGGTGGATGGGAAGAAGATCGGACGGCGGATAAGAGGGGACGTGGAGGAAAGAGGTGGAGAAAGGGGGTCGTCGTCTGCATGCAAATTTCCGAGCTTCATTTTGTGTGTGGAGTTATGGAATTCCCGTCCCTTCTCGAGCTCCTCTCCCTTCCGAGCACCAACGTCCTCCTGCTTTGGGCCTCCAACGTCTCCCTCCTCTCCTACCATTTCTTTCAATGGAGCCTCTCCCTCCCCCCTTTCCTCCGCTTCCTCCTCGGTTTCCTCTCCTCCATCGCCATCGCTTTCGTCTTCCACCTCCTCCAACACCATCGCTCACAACTTCGCAAGACGAAGGCCTGCCTACCACCCTTCCTCCTTTCCTCCTCCCTACGTCGTGTGGCTCTCGTTTTTCACGTACTTCAAAACGCTGCTTTCGGAGCTGTTCGTGATTTTGCGGTCGTTTCTTTCACTGCTTTTCCTCGTAGCTGTAGGCTATAAAGCGGTACATAATTCCAAGAAGCAAACTTGACGATTTGTGGTTCCGCTGCCAGGCAGCCTTTATGTACCAAATGACGAGCCTGAAGAAGGAGGATTTGTCCAGGCTGCTGCCTCAAGACGCTGCCAGCTCTGCCGCGTCCAAGGAAGAAGACGAGGTACTTCTCGATTGAATACCTGTTATGAATCTGTGATGAGGTACACGTTATGAATAATCGTGATCTGTTATGAATATCTGCTGATGAGGTACTTCTCTATCGCACAACTTGCCACTCCGACTTGCATTCTATTCTTCAGCTTAATTGGCTTAATTTGGAGCTCGCAAGGGCGTGGTCCTATCTTGACCAGGTATAATCAGTCACTGGAGACTGCATTCTTTACATGACCGCGTATATTCTGCTATAGTGGACACACAACTCGCTGCTGCTATGGTTGAAGTAGCTATGCATTTTGGTTAGGCTCTGTCCGACCTTGTGAAAGAAAAATTACAGCCAATACTTATCAGTACAAGATGGGCTTACTTGCAGAAATTAAGATATTATCCTTGTCATTTGGGGAAGAGAGTCCCTTCTTCCATGGTAAGTGCGCAACGAATTTGCGGGATTGTGATATTTGCACAATATTTTCTCTCTCGCGTTTAGTTTAAGACTATCCACGATTCTACATACATTAACGAGTGATTCTATGCCTTATTTAGTATGCAATCGATAAACGTTGATGGGATAAATGGAGGTAGGGGTCAAGGTGGAGGAAGGTGGTGAGGACGAAGTGTCCGTGCAAGCAGAAGCTGAGTGGAAAGCGGCGAAAGAGGACATAGTGTTCGAAGCGAAGACAATAGGCCCAGATTTTAACGTTAAGGTTCGTGTCATTGATAGGGTATCTTTTGAACCAATACACAGGTTATTGGAAAACAATGCCGGTTGCTTGCTTTCTTCAGGTTCAAAATCTTCGCATTTCTGGAACACTGAAGCTCGTTTTTAAGCCCGTTACTCAGGAACTGCCTGGTTTCGGAGCAGTGTTGGTTTCTATGACTGATATCGTAAGCTGCCTTCGTAATCGTCGACGATTGCTGTTTCCAGATTAATTTTGTAATCGCAGTAGATTGAAGTTTTGTGTTTTTCGAGAGCCGGCTTTCCTGTGTTATTCAGTGCCACCTCAAGGAATTACAATATGTTGTCGTCCTTAATTGCTGAGTCAAGTTCCATCCAATTCCACAGTACAGCGATTCGTAAATTTCCAGCTATTGCATACTACCGGAAATATGGACCCGTTTCATTAAGCATTGTCCTATATGCCTTATTATCAGCCAGAGATAGAATTTGATCTGAGAATAACTGATGGGGACATCAATGCGCTACCTGAAGTGGACAAGATGATTGATGTAAGTTTTCTGCGCTCTCGCGGGAAGTTATGATTTGTCTAGAAATTTGCTCAGCTACGTCCTCCTCACAGAGTTCTATTCGAACTGCGATCGAAGACTCCTTGGTGTGGCCCAGTACTCCCAGGGGATTACAGGTCAGATTTCTTGGATTGGAGATTATTATCCTCGTTTTGGAGATGAATTCCTCATTCCCTCGGGCCTCATCCCACATTTGTCTGAGCAGCTTCTTGGAGTTGAGGCCGGTTGGAATACTCGATGTTTCATTGATTGAAGCGACGGACGTGTTGAACACTGGTATCCTGGGCAAATCAGATTGCTTCGTGATACTTTATGTGCGAAAGAGGCCTGACCGGATCAAACGCAGCACCACCAAGAAGAATACGTTGCAGGGATTCAGGCTTGAGGTGAGTGCCAAAACCAAGTCAAATTGATTCACTCAAGAGGTTAGTTTATGGAAAATCTGTCTTTTGAAAAGAAATCGCGGCGACGGATGACTTGCCGGATTTTTATAAGCAATTGGGGGATGCTGGTGCTGGTGCTGTTGCTGTTGCTGTTGTTATTGCAGGTGGATGACCCTCAGTATCAAAGCCTAACTGTACAATTAATGATCGAAGAATCTTTTTCTCAAGCCGAATACATTGGACGTGCCGTTGTTCCTTTGAAGGACGTGCGTCTCGCTCCTCCAACTCTCTCCAACTTTTAAGAGCCTTTTTCTTAGTTTTGGGCCAAACTGACTTTCCATCAAGATCTTCTGCCCCCCTTGTGATATTTATATACTTCCTGCTTTTGTTTTTACTGTTGATTTTGTGATGGGAAAGGTTATCTGGTTCTCATTGGAAACTTCTGTTCACATTCGTTTTAATAATATTGCAATAGCTGGGTCCTCACGAACCGAAGGAAATGTGGCTGGATATGGTGGAGAATCCGAGATTACAAATTCAAGCTACCAGGCCTCGTGCGCGTGTACACCTCATACTCGTGTACGAACCATTTGAGAAGGAGTCTAGGGATGAATCGAAAGATGAGCCCGGAAGAAGCAGTAGTACAACTGCTAAGGAAGGTGAGCATGGTGAAGAGAGAGTGATGAGGGGGCAAAACGACGACCAGAAATCAAAGGAGATCGAACAAAAAGGCAGGGAAGATAGAGAAGCAAAATCTGAAGGCAAGCCCTGCCTTATTACTGTCCATGAAGTTATTCAGATTACTTCAGATACAATGACATGCATACTTCAAAGGTGTGTCTCACCTAGAAATGCATACTTCAATGCATACTTAAGAGAGGTGTCTCCACCTAGAAATGTATACTTCATAGGTGTGTCTCTTCAATCTACACCCCCTTCTTTTTTGTGTCCAACGGCAGGCCTGATTGTCATGAGCTTCTTGAAGGAGAGATCCTAAGGAATTCGCAAATATGTTTTGTTAATCACATTCAAATGAATTTGTCTTGTTAATCACGAAAAAATGTATTCTTAATCACAATTTGCCACCACACACACAACGAACGTGTGCCAATACCCAAATAAACATGTAAGGGATGTGAGAGAGGTCAATACAATAAAGAGTGTCTCCTTTCAAATGAAAGCGGTAAGGAGAGTCTTCTATATACTTCTTTGCAGAGACTAATCCTATACATGAGAGGAGGGAGGTTCGCAGGAGGTCCGACGGAGGAATTCTAGAGGTTCGGAGGGAGTGGAGAGGTGTGGACGCATCTACACCCCTGGAGGAAGAGATGGCATAGGTTTGGAGGGGGTTGGCACGAGGATGTTTAGGGAGAGTAGTAGGCTTGGGGAGAGTAGGAGAGGTATGGGGAGTGGACGGAGGGGGTTGGCATGGGGATGTTCGGGGGGAGTAGTAGGCTCGGGGAGAGGAGAGGTATGGGGAGTGGACAGAGAGGCGGCCACGTAACGGGAGGCAGAGATGAGGTAGGAGGGCAGCAGAGGGCGTAGGTCACAGAGGGTGGCATGCATCAGTAGACACATGGTGGGACAACAGAACAGCACGGACTGCAGGTAGGGGTAGAGCTGATGTGGTGGGAGCGGCCAGATTGTAGATAGGGGCAGGGACTGCTGAATCGTGGCGGGAAGGCAGATATCCATGTGGCAGGGATTGAACTGTAGCGACAGGGTGGATATCCCTGTGGCAGCACGTGAGAGGTGATGACAAAAGTGCCACGTGGCATCGATGCGAGTGGGCGAGTCTTGCCATCGGCGGCCACTGCAAAGCACTGTAGAGAGGGAGGGGTGAATGCCCACCATCGCGCCAAGTCTAAGGATCACCACGTGTTGCAAGCGACGGAAGCCGCTGAATGGCCAGCACTTACATGCATGTGCATGCTCACATGCTTGTGTCTCAAGTTGTACCAACCTGGCCTCTACATGTTCATCTTCTGTCATCCTCTGTTCTCATGCTAATCTCAAGGCCGGAATCTCTATCTCTAGTGGTAAAACTGCCTCAGTACCATACATCAACTCAAAAGGAGTGTGACCTGTAGACATTTTATGGGTGATATTGTAAGCCCACACGGCTTCGGTGACCTTCTGATCCCACTGGCTCCTGTTCCTTGTGGCCATTTTCCCCATGGTTTTACAAAGGAGGCTGCTGGTCCGCTCCATTTGTCCCACGGACACTAGATGATAGATGCTAGAAGTGCGGTGATCAATACCCATGCGATCCATGAGCAACTCCACTTCTTCATTTAAGAATGGACTCCCATGGTCAGATACTATTTCCATGGGTGTCCCAAACCTTGTGTAGATACGTTCAAATATGAAATTTGAAACTGCCTTACCATTTACAGTAGGGAGGGCGATAGCTTCAGCCCATTTAGTGACATACTAAGTGGCTACCAGAAGATACTTCTTTTTGCGGGCAATCATGGGCAGGGGCCCAACAAAATCTATTCCCCACTTTTGAAACGGATGGATGGACATCACTGGGTGATGTTGCCCAGGACGCAAATCCTTCCTACCAAAGAATTGGCATGGTTCACAAGTTTTGCAATACATAGTGACATCCTTGAACAAGGTTGGCCAATAGTACCTAGCATGTAAAATCTTCTTAGCTGTATAGTCCTCGGCAGAGTAGCCTCCACAAAATCCATTGTGATATTGCTTCAATACCTTAGGTACTTCATCTGCATCAATGTCCCATCTTAGTATCCCATCCATGCCTTGACGGTACAACACCCTATCAAAGAGAGTGTAGCGCCTACTATCTCTGCGGATCTTCTTTCTCTCATAGTACTTTCTGGAGGAAAGGAGAAAGTGGTCAAAAATCTATAGATACCACCATACCATGGATCCCCAACTTCTATGGCTGCTACAAGGGTTACATCGAGGCACTCCTCTAAATCAATCAAAGCATTTTTCAAGTTGGAACAACCCCCTTTTACAATTTTGAAAGAAAAATCATATTCTTGTAAAACTGCCAACCATTTGGCCAACCAGCCCATGGGATTTGGTGATTGAAGAACCTGCTTTGCAAGACCATTACTATAGATTATAATGAAGGACTTTCTAGCCACATAATGCTTAAATTTCTCAATGCAGAATACCAAAGACAAAGCATGCTTGTTAGCCTTAGAGTAGCATTGTTCAGTTTCTAGCAATTGTCGAGAAGCAAATCGAATGTTATACATAAACCAATCCTCCCCTTGCTGGAGAAGAATACCCACCAGAGTGTGCTCACCAAACCCAAGATTGATATAGAAAGTCTTTGACCAATCAGGATTGCATAGAATGGGTTCTGAAGCTAGAGCACTCTTGATTTGTACAAACCCATGATCACAATCCTCATCCCAAGAGAAATCAACTCCATCTTTTAATAGCATAGTCATGGGTCACATAAAAGCAACATATTGATCAATGAAGCGGCGATAGTATCTTGCTCGATTGACAAATGAGCATACCTGACATTTGGTTATTGGTAGGGAGAGCTTGAGGATAGCTTCTACCTTCTTGAGGTTAGGCTTGATGCCCTCGGAGGAGACAATATGTCCCAGTGACCTCCCTTGAGTGGCTCCAATGGTGCATTTATCAGGGTTGAGGCTGCCATTCACATCATTGACCCTTTGGAAGGCCAACCTAACCTTCATGACATGCTCCTTACGTGTCAAAAATATACAAAAATCATCTAAAAACACCTCCAAGAAAACCCCCAAATATGGAGCAAACACCATCTGCATAAATCTTTGAAAGGTAGCAGGAGCATTGGTGAGGCCAAATGGCATTACTTTGAATGCAAACGTCCCCCAAGGTGTGGCAAATGTGGTTTTAAGCACATCCTCCTCAGCAATTCTGATTTGATAAAACCCAGAGTAACCATCACAGAAAGTATACATCTCATGACCACTTACCTTCTCAAGAATGAGGTCTTGAAAGGGAAGAGGATGATGGTCCCTCTTGGTGGCCACATTGAGTTTCTCATAGTTGATGCAGACCTGCCACTTGTTGTTTTTCTTTGGGGTGACTACCACTGGTGAAACCCATTTAGTATTGTGAACCGGAACAATAAACCTAGCTTCTACAAGTTTCTGCAACTTTGAGTGCAAAGCATTGGTCCGTAGGGGCCCTAATCTCTGATGCTTCTGATCCACAGGCTTTGCATCAAGCTTCAGCTCTATCTTGTGCTCTATGCCAGTCACATGGCGAAGGTGGCGGTAGCTAGTTGCGAAGAGGTCAGGGAAATCTTTGAACATTTCTAGGAACTCATCTTTCTCACTTGGCATGAGGTCTGGGGAAAGCATAGATTCAAGCTGTTGAGGACTAGCTGTTACCTTTTCTATAGGTGGCGGGGTCGGAGACACCCCCATCAGGTAAACTTCCTCCTCTGAGGACTCCTCCCCCCCATCTGATTCTTCCATTGATTCAAACAGCAAGGATGAGAGAGTATCACTGTCTTGCTCCTCTTCTTCTTCTCATTCAGTGCCACCTGGTTGCATCGGGATCTTCTCCTTAGAAGCACCAAAAGACATGTGTCCTATCTTCCAATAGCTGACTGCATCAGTCTTTCTCAACCATGGTCTCCCAAGTATGGTTGGGTAACTCCTTCCTGTATCTTCGATGTCCGCTACATAGAAATTGACGGTGGTGGTCAACCCATTGACAGTGATGGGCAAATCCTCAATGACTCCCAGGGTGGCAAGTCGTTGACCATCTGCTACCTTAATTCGAGTGGAGGAATGCCTTGTGCATTTCAAATTCAATTTCTTCATGATTCGGGGCACTATGATATTACATGCAACTCCCCCATCGACACACACACTTCTTACATGGCAATTATCTATGATGACATCTACTGTATGTGGGTGCCAATCAATTTCTTCAGAGATAGAAGAGACCTCTCGTACCTTTTCCTTTTTCTTGCTCCTCCTTGTTGAGAGCCCTTGTTGAGCTCACGTCTCACCTTAGGGCTTAATGCTATTAGTTGAGGGAGCGTGATGCTCAAAGACCGATGAGCAAGGTCCTGAACGACCAAATAGTCCTCTTGCCCTGAGCCGATGGGAAAATCCAAGGGCATCCACTTACTCCTGCGAGATCTTTTAGTCTTCTCTGTTGGTGGGTCTACCATCTCAGCATCTGAGGGCTCTAAGAAGGACACCTTCTTCTTGGGGCGACCCGGGCCACGGTTTGGAGAGGGATCCAAGGATGGCTCCTTTTCCCGAGGTCAAGGATCTCCATGTCAAAATCCTTGGTGCCTGACTCACTTAGAAGATTCACCCTTGGAATATTGGGACATTCCATGCGATAATGACCCTTTTGGTGGCACTCGTAGCACACAACATTAGCACGTTCTCTTGGAGGGCGATTGGCTTGATTTTTGATGCCCACCATCTCAAGCCGAAGATCATTCAGGGCCTTGGCTAGGTCATTGACTCTGGGTTCTTTAGCAGGAGCCGGGGGAGTAGGAAGGAGGGAGGCTTGTGGGCAAGGCCGGGGAAATCTTCCAGGCAGAGGTTGAGGATATACTCCTTGTTGACAGTAAGCATCTAAGGGAGGACCATACATTTAAGGTGGAGGCGATGGATACATCCCTAATAGGGGGTGGGAGTATGCCCCTGAGTTAGACCCCCCAGGTTGTTGTTGTAAGAATTGAGGGGGTTGCGGAGGGACAATCGTCTTCTTTGAAGCGGGGTCAGACTGAACTTTTTCAAACTTTTGAGCAATCTCATGTGCTAGCACCATAGTTTCTGGATTCTCCCATTTAAGCTTGAGGCGGAATTCGTAACTTGCTCCTGCTGCTACAAGGTAGCCTAACACATGCTGAGTCATTCCAGCTCAAAATCTGGCATTGTCATCCTGCATGGCAATTAAATGGTCCAAGAGCATGGCCACTCGATCCACATATCAACGCGCCGTCTCACCTTCTGACTACTTCAAGTTTGCCACCAGCAAGTACACATTCTCCAGCTCCTCTTCTTTGTCGAAATACTCAATCATCGCTACTGTCAACCTTAGCCAACTTTGGCAAATGTCTTTGGCCTGCTTCTCATACCACACATGAGCCAAACCCTCTAGAAATGTGGGAAGAACCAACATCCATCTATCTTCAGTAAGAAAGTTGAGAGAAACAAAACGGCACTTGAAGGCCACAAGATACTCATTTGGATTTTCTTTAACCCATCCACAAAACATGGGAATGTCAGCCATGCTTGGAAAATGGAAAAGAGAGAGACGAAATGAGGCTTATCTATTGGCAAACAATGAAAAGAGGTAGCTTCAACTGAAAATCAGGTGAAGATACATCCAAAAAGCACACATAGGCAGGGTAGGGTGTGATTGGTGTATTGTGAAATACTACACGAGAAGAATCTTTAGCATAGAATAGCTCATAGACAATCTTAAAAGGACCAACCCTCATGATATCGCATCCATCTTTACAAGCGAGGGTTAGAGACACGGCATTGCATGAGGTTGTTCATCAAGGCAAATAAGAATGCCATGACAAATGTCAATAGTTGGAGAGCTTGCACATCACCTTCAACTTCTTCCAATTCTTATAGTCACCATGCTATTTCTTCAAGGGGTGTGCGGTTTGGCATCCTTCTTTTGAGCAATGTCCTTAAGGACCTTTCTAATGATCTTCCAAAGTCGGTAAGCTGATATCAAATATGCCCAACACTTAGTTTCATGATGACCACAGCCTTTGCATTCCTTATAAATGATCATACTCATTCATGGCTTGCGGCTTTGTTGGGATGGTGCTTCCACTCACTTCATGCGTGACTGAAGTACAAGCTTCTCATGCCAAGAAATCAGCAACTAAATTTTGAGCTCGAGGTATATGCTGAATTTTTACCTTTTCAAATTGTTGGCAAAGTTCCAATGCTTGTTGATGTCATGGAACCAAGCCTTTGCTCCGCACCTTCCACCTTCCACTAACTTGTTCACACACGAGTTGAGAATCTCCTTGCACCTCAAGTTGCTTGATGCGATGTTCTTGCGCCTTTTGTAGCCCAAAAATGAGTGCTGAGTACTCAGCTTGGTTGCAAGTACTTGCTAGTGCAGACTTGCTATAACAATACACCTCACCCCCTAGTGAAGTGAGCTTCACACCCACACTAACAGCCTTGGTCGAAGGTTTATATGCACCGTCAAATTGGAGGAGCCAAGATGTCATCACACCAAGACTAAAATCTAGACATCCCAAGTTTCTCGGGAGTCCAAGATAGGTAAAAGGAGAGGGTGGGGAGAATTTAATACTTGAGCAAGACGTTCAGCACCAAATAAACTTGCAATCCTTTGTTGATAGTTTATCTTTAGATAAAAAAGAATTACAACTTGAAGCTCAAAATGAGGCACAAAGGGTTGATTAGATACAAAGAGATTCCTTGGTCGAAACATTACCAACCATAGCCGAGCCTTAGAAACCTTTGTAGTGAGATCGAGAAGAAATCATTTAAGATGAGCTTATCCACATGAATTAATAAGCAGATGTGCCAAATCTCCCCCTAAGCTTGGGGAGCATCCCACCCTTTGAAGAATGTCACCCGTTTAATTACCTCCAATGTAGCAAGTAGCTCGATCACCGCACAATGAGTAGAATTGAAATCAAAGTCCTCCAGTGTATCACTAGTTCTTCACCTTAAATCATCCACGGTGTATCATCCCACCCATGTCTCCTTGAACAATGCATTGTACAATCAGTTGTTGAAGATCGACATGAAGATCAAGAAAGAGATCTCGCCAATTGGTAGCTATAATGAGTAGAGGACCGAGCACCAAATCCTTGA
Organism: Dipteris shenzhenensis; assembly: GCF_047967505.1. NCBI lineage: Eukaryota > Viridiplantae > Streptophyta > Polypodiopsida > Gleicheniales > Dipteridaceae > Dipteris > Dipteris shenzhenensis. The sequence continues at coordinate 26,902,802 of NC_141624.1, read as the reverse complement.
ACTCGTCGAGAAGTGACATCAATATTCACCCTCCTCGTGTGGCGTGTGTCCAAGGAGTGAACTTAAAAAAGTTCAGAATCTACGATCTAGTATTAGATATGAATAGAGCACATGAAATGAAGTACTTTTGCTTTTTACAACAAGAGGAACTCCCTACGGTTAGAGAGTTATAGTTCATGATATTTCACCATATAAGCATTATCATTACACTTTCATCACTTCCTATTTGCTGGCCCATTGGTAAGTCTTCCTTTTGTGAATGGGGAGGTCTTGGGTTCAATTCCCACTCCTTGATAAAAAGAGAGGAGAGGAGAAAAGAAAGAGAAAGAGAAAGAGAAATAGAGGAAGAGGATAAAGGCACGAGATCTTTTACAGGAGCTCGAAAAGTCTGTCCGCGATGCACAGGTGCACCAGAAGATGCAGGAACCCAGGAAAACAATCACGATCTATCTGCAACACGCAGATGCACCAAAAGACATAGGAACTCAGAAAATAGTCGTGATTCACAATCTGTCCGTGATGCACAGATGCACTAGCTACAATCAGGGGGCGTGCGGGTGTTGCAGATGTGCAGGAGCAGTTTTGTGGGTGCAGTCGACTAGAAGACGCGTGGCGCCGCACAGAAGATGCACAAGAACCCAGAAGATACACAGGAACTACAGGCTGAAGGTGCAGAAACTGAGAAGTTCTACAGCCGCAGAGACAAATAACTGCGAGTAGAAGATACATAGATTGGAGGCACAGAAGCAAAGAACCGCACATGAAAGGTGCTGCAGGACTACACCCAGCTGTAGGAGTAACGAATTTTATACCACTAGCCGTGGAGATTTTGATCCTAGCAGCCACACCAATTCTATTAACTAGAAAAGAATTTGAGGCATGATGCTAGACATGAGGCATGGCGATGCTCGAGGGACATAGAGGAAAAGGGAACATGGATGCAAGAGTTTGGTCGAGGTGATGAAGAATACATTTTTTACTGCTTGTTCCAGGCTGTAGCGAACAACATCCCCTTACAGGTATAATAGTTTTGCACAATAATATCCTCCAAGCCCTTTAGAATATGATTCAAAAATGTCATAAGCCAAGTTGATGATTCTCATGTGGCGTACCCAATAGACATACAACTAGAGGATATGGATGTAGCTTGGAATCTCTTCAACTACTCCCCACCATCGCCACCGCTGTCACAACCTGACACCGCACCTGGAATAGGTTCTAGCTCCACCATCACAGACACACACATAGGCATAGGCCCCACGTCACAACCCTCCACTTCACAACATGGCACCATGGATATGCAACAATAGCTTCTCGAGGAGGAGGGAGCCAAAGATATGGGTACCACTCAATGGAACAAAATCCTAAAGCCCATGCTCTTCTCCGATGTTGAGGGGCCCTATGAAGAAGAAAGCCAAGAGGAGGTTGACCAACACCCCCATGATGAAGAAGACTAGCAGTTCACCAGGAGACAACTCCTGACCATGACACGCGGTATGACGCCATTACTTCCTTTTGCATGGTTGAGGATGTTGCTGATGTAGGTGGAAAGGCAAGCTACAGAGATTCCACCTCACTAGAAAAGATATCATGGAAGTACATGACTCATAGAATTGATCCAACATAGCTTTCAAAAGTTGTTATGTGAGAATCAATGACATACAAGGGGCGAGTATAGTAGGCCAGAATCTAAGTTGCATTAATTTGTACAATTTTTTTTTATTCGAAAAAAAACCCTTAAATTTGCATTTTTTACGATTTAAAACGTTTCAAACGGTTTTTCCCATTTTATTCGTACGAATAAGCTACTTGTACGAAGAACTTTATTTGTACGAATAACAAAGTTTATTCGTATGAATAAAAGTAGTATAAAAAAACAACCACTCTCATTTTTGGTATTTGTACAAATACAACCACCTGCCTTCCTTGCCACCTCAACTACTTGCTTGCCAACCCTGCTACCTCCTACTTGCTTACGGTACCTACTAGCTCACCCACCTTTCATGTGTACCTTGTTCACCCTAGTTTGCAAGACTAATGCTCATCTCTCTTGTGAGAGATATGTGTTGCAGTATTTTGTTATTAATTAATGTTTGTTTTATTGTGTTTTGGGCTAGCACTCCTCTTACAAGAGTTGTATGTTGTAGTCTTTTTATATTAATTAATGTTTGTTTTGTATTGTATTTTAGTGTCTATACTGGCACTCGTGTCTCTTGCGAGAGTTGTGTGTTGTAGTCTGTTTTTGTTAATTAATGTTTTTTTTGTATTGTAGTCTTTTTAATGTTTGTTTTGATTTATGTTTGAGACAATCACTCATCTCTCCTATGAGAGTTTGTGTTGCAGCTTCAATTTTTATATAAATAATTGTTTTTTATCTAAGGCTGACACTCATCTCTCTTAAGAGAGTTGTGTATTGCAATCTCAGTTTGTATAGACATGTTTGTTTGTAGGAACTCTTGGGATGGCACTCATCTCTCTTAAGAGAGTTGTGTGTTGTAGTCTAAGCTTAGTGATGTTTTCATAGATGCTTGTTTTGGCACTCATCTCTCTCTTGAGAATTGTGTGTTGCAATCTAAGTTTAGAGATGTTTTCAAGCACAGTTATTATGGCATTCATCTCTCTCTTGAGAGTTGTGTGATGCAGTCTAAGTTTGATATCATGCGATGTGCTCATAGACACTTAGTCTAGCACTCAATTGTCCCTTGATAGTTGTGTGTTGCAGTTGAAGCCTAGTGTTAGATGTGAAGACCACGGTTAGTCAAGGTTACACACTTGTTTTTTGTCTTTTGATTTTCTCTAGTCTATTACATGAGTTGAGCTTGAGTTGAGAGGTTATACCCAGGTCATTTTTGAAACTTCTTGCATTGTTAATTGTCATGGCTTAGTTAGTTTTTTATCGCACCTGGCACTGAATTCTTTGCACCTTATTGCATAGTACATGGCTCACGCTGGTGAGAAGAGGAAGTTTTAGCATCCTGATCTCAATAAGACTCAGAGGAAGGTGATAAAAAATAAGAATGTACACTTCTTACTGAATGTCGATTAGGACATCATTGAGAGAGATTTCAACAATGGTGAAAGCAGTGTACAAAATTTGGCTAGTACAATGGTAGAGCATGGAGTGAGGACCTTGTATGAACGATATCGAGATGTATTTCTAGTAGAGTCTATAGATCAATTCATGCACCACTCCACCTTGGAGAGTCGATGATGCCTTGGTCAAATAGATCGAGACATCACCTCCTGTGACATGAAGTGGGAAGGTCCCACTGTAGAAGCCATGGTCACGTACATTAAGAATGCGTGGCAAGGTTTCAAAGGCAAAGGAGCTGCCTCATCCTCTCTTTCCATCAATACACCCACGCCCCCAAGAACAATTGTAGCCACAAGCATCAATGCATCCACCATAGTCACAAGCTGCATTGCATCCACTGCAACCACAATCACCACTGCAGCCATGCCATGCATATGCACCAATGCATCCACCACATCCTATCTTCCCTCGTATCCCTTTTCCCCAAGTTCTTCCATACCCACAAGAAGTTCCTCCACTTGGTCCATGTCTCCCATCACATGCACACCCACATTTTGCAACTTCTTTTGCATTTCCATTTGTGCCTCCTATCGCACACGCTAACCAAATTCCATCTTCTTCATACTCGCGTGCACCAAGAATGCACAATCTATCTGCACAAGCTAACCAATTTTTGTCTCCTTCATTATCGCCTACACAAGCACCACCCACATCACATGGCTTGTGTGAACGTGCACCAGTGGGGCAAGACCCATGCAACCCATACTGCTTCAGTGACATGACGTTCGATCCACACCTAGTGCAACTGTGGGCACAAGAACACATGAAACTATCAGCATGTGCAATCTTCTTGTTGCTCCATTTGATCTACACACAATTTATGCATGTAAGGTGCTAAAGCTTGCCGTGCCTACCGATACATTGAAGGCCATAGTCTTGGAGGAAGCCACATGCCTGGGTGATGTCGTACATCCGAGCATCATCTGAGCTATAAGTCTAGTCCATGATGATAATCCAATGATAATATTTCCATTTTGGAATGGAAATAATTTGGAAAGATGGCTGAACTACCTCAGACATGACGAAAATCAACCATCTCCGGTGGGACACAGAGATGATGCAGAAATACCTGCTAGAGCTCCACGGGTCTGTCAGCATGTATTTGATATTTTAAGTGCACTTGCTCACACTATTCATTACATGCACCAACATAATGTCCTACATAATGATTTGCATGCACAAAACATTATGCTACATTTCTCCAAGTCACCCAAGGAAGTGTATCTGGGCATTTGTGATTGGGGAATGATGACACCGATAGGCACAGCAAGCACTATCCAGCATTACCTAGTGATAGCCCCAACACTGTGCAGAGATCTTGTCTAAGATTTTGCCATATCACTTTGGAGTGCCTGAGCACCAATCCCACACCTTTTGACCTTGCACAAGATGGAGGATTACCAAAAAGCGAGCGAGGCCAAATAAGCGAGCGTGGACAAACAACAATGCAAGGTGTTATCTGTTTAATAACAAACACATCATATTTATCCAGGACAGCCAATTACCACAATTTATGCTCCAAGAAAGCTTAACCACTCGCCTGCATCTTGGCTAGCATGTTTCCAGAAGTACATGTTCAAATCATGTTTCCTTTGCTGTGAAAAAGTAATGATAAAATAAAACATTGAATGCTTTCAATAATGAGAATAGTAACATATTACATTAACTGCTCTTCATGTTGTCAGAAGTCACCTTTTTTCTAAAAGTTATTAACTCCATAGCACAAAAAGCATATGTCATACAAAAAAAAATTGATAGAAAATTTTGATGCTTCAAAATATCTTCCAACCCTTGGAATGATTGTACAAAATGTTTTTTTGTGCATTGCCAAAACATGGAAGCACACCTATGTATATCATCCGCTTCCAAAGGAAATATAAAAAAGGGACATCTAGGCTGCCTACTAAATGCTTCATGGGTTTCTTCCACCTTCAAAAAATACAACTTAGTGCAGCATCATGCAAGGAAGCACACCTACATATATAATCCGAATCTGAAGGAATTGCAAAAAAAGGGCATCCAAGCCATACACTACATACTTGATGGGTTTCTTCTACCACCCAGAGCTTGAAACAATTCAACTTTTGTCAATGCAGCCTGATGCATAAACTGATGCACCATTTCAGTTAAGCCCAAGACAACAATAAACACGAAGTATATGTGCTTGCAAGGCATGTAGGGACTTTTTCTTGCTTCCCTTTCTGTGAAATCAAGGCATGTGCAACGTGGAAACTCTGAAATCAAGACACTATATGTTAGCCCCTTAGACATTGATCCTGTTGTACGAACATGGAATACATGCACCTCATGTGGAATAATGATGTTCTCTCTCACCACCTCCCCATTTTCTGTAACTGCCTTGTGTATCCTTTCGTTGAAATATTTATTCAACTTACTTCTCCATGAAACAAGCTTTCCATCACGATGAGAAGGGCGCACATGGCTAGGTGTATGGATCTGCTGTGCATAAGGAGGTCCCATCACACCAATAGAATCATCACTATTAAATACGAACCCTGCACTTACAAGGGCACCCCTCTCATCTACAGTCATTGATGTCCCACTTGCAACCTTCCATACACCTGGAGAGACCCTAGGAACACCTTGAATGGATTTATCCACATTCCATGTATGGGTGACAGAAGTATTACAAAACCATACAAACTGCTCTGTCACTCCATGAGAATGTTGCCTTCTTCCCTTAAAACAAGGGGCTGGCACACCATAACTTGCACTTCTACCAAGTGCATTGATTAGTGCCCCACATCGTCTCCGACTCTCTGCCAAGTAGCCAAAGCATGTGACAACGCTATGTGGTTCAGTTCTCCTGATCGCCCAATTGGCTTCATGAATATCTATCTCTCTACAAACCACGTCCTGTGATGGACTTTTAAAATCAATTTGTCTTCTTTTTCCTATCACTCTCCTTGTTGTCACTGTCATGTATTCTGGTCGATGACTATCATTTGCATGGACTGATGTTGAACATTTTGAACCCCTCTTTCTTCTTATGCTCACCGGTTCTGTTATTGGCCTATTCATCTCAGGAGATTGTATCCCACCCTCTTCAATCACATTGTGTGATAAATCCACAAGCCTATTTCTGTCCCCTTTACCAGACCCACTACCATCAAGTATTCTTCGCGGGAGAGCATCCAAATTTGGTCCTGTACCCAAGTGTCTTTCCATTCATAAAGGCATTGTAGTGGGCACTCTGAAGGACACTCATTGTAAGATCTGTTGCACAAGCATCATACAATGTTATGTGTTTTGCATATCCATGTGCTGCTCTCATGCTAGAATGTTTTGTCTCTGAAAGGTTCACTGTAGGAACAAATCCAAAGTGCTCTTCTTGCTGCAAGAACATTCCCCCCCACTGGTTGACTCTAACATCCCACCAAGCAAGCCACGTATGCAATGTTGGTAGCTCACCCTCCTTCACATGAATTGGGGACCAATACAAATTCAATGTTTGTTTGCATTGGTCTGCAGAAGTTGAAGTTGTTGCCTCTCTCCACTTCCGACATAGAAGTTTATGCTCCTCCTGAAATTGTGGCTTAATGCATCATCTGGTGTGCTCAACCATGCTCATCTCCCAATGGAAAACACAAGTTCTTTCTCTACCATCCATCACATTTTCCGGTCCCCCATTGTAAACAGTGCGGACAGCCAGCCAATTTGCTCCTGCTCCATCTGCCATGAATCCATGGAATTCAGGTTTTTTAAAACCATTCTTCTCCATTGTATTGTTCAGTAGCTCCCAGAATCGAACTTGAGCATGGTTATCCTCCACCTTGAATTCACATATTGCTATAGTTAATAGTTCCCTTATGAATGGGTCATACACATGAGCACCCATTGTTGACCATCCCCTCACTCGATGCACATGGTCAAAATGAACCCATTGTGATCCCAAGCTCCCACCAGGCTGCATGCGATTCACTAGATCAACTCCTGATCCTGGACCAATGGTCGACATTTTGAAGATATGTGGTTGTTGTTCATCTTGCAATTGTTCAGGAAATAGGATACTTTGTAGGTATGGATATTTGCATCTCCTCTTTAAATCAAGTATTGAATCCATTCCACCATCCCCTCCTCTAGCCTCACTTCTTGCGCTCTGCACCACTCTCTGAAGCCTCCTTCTCTGGGTCATTGGTGTAATGGTTTCAAGCACTTCTTCGAACTTTTGATCATCTAGGGGCTCCACAACAACCCCATCCTTTGCTAGCATCATCTCCATCACAAGGTCTTGTGCCACAGACACCTCGATATTTTTGCAAGAGGAATTTCCATTCAACCTTGCACGCATTGAAATGAGATCATCTACTTGTATTTCCTTTGCTCGACTTCTACCTTTTTCAACTGGATGGTCATGGAAACCCACATGCACTGCGCATCTCGTTGTCTTCACTCGTTCATGGGAAAAGCAATAATATATAATAGCACTGCATAGGTAAACACACTCTGGTATTGCATCACAATGCTTGCACACAAGTGACCCCAAGGCTAGATCAATGGGACCAGGTAGAGGAGGTCTCCTAAGCTTTCCTTTCCATTGTGTATCATTTAAAACTCCCATTCGTTCAAGGAAAGGACAATCCAAATTACAACATCTCAAATAACCTGAACATCTACTCATTCTCACAACACCATTGAAGCAGTCTTGCGAACATGTGGAATATTTTGTCCAAACATGACCATCAGCATTCTATTCCATTCCAGACATTGGTGAACCCTTAGGCATAGGTGGAAGTTCGAAGACAATATATCCATCGTAAGTTAGAGGAAGCTCAGTAACCTTCTCCACTCAAACTGCAGATTTGAGCGCAACATGAAGAGAACTATTCAAAGGCATCCTCTCTATCAATGAAACCACACTATTTAGTTCATGATTCATAAAGTCACCATGAGAACCTCTTTTATAGGGCATGTGAACTCTTAAGGTTGATTGTTGGCTACCACTAATCTTGAACCCTTTCTAACCATCCTTTAAGTTTACCACTGGAAGTACAATGGCAAGCTCATCTATTCCGATTTCTTGATGCAGCTCAATGTCCTCGTTCTCAATGTGAAAGTGTTCCTTAAGCTCCACCAATGAAACCTCCAGGAAAGGAGTGTCAAAACGAATGGTCAATGATTCGTGTTCTCCAAAGCGAATGAAAACTGAGAAAGGCATGATTCAAATGCTAGAGCCAAGATGTAGCACCAGACGACACCAACCAAAGAACAAGAGAAAAGCTAGCTACACAAAGGGTCCGGAAGCAGGGAGGCAAAAGAAGAAATGGCATAGATGTGTTGGAGACCGAAGAGAATGGAGCAAAGAGAAGTGTTGAAAGAGCCACTGAGAGGGATTATGGGAGAGAAGAGAAGAAGCAAGTTCATCTCTGTAAGTGTCAAATGCAAATGGATGTCACTATTAGCATCCAAGGTGGTTGTTTAACTGCAAGTCTTTATTGAACAAGATGTGTTTATTTGTTTAGAATAATGGTAATCTTTGAACAAGATGCCTTCATGCATATAGTAACTTGAATGACGCCTCCATGCATTTCATTCAATAAGGGTGTACATTTAATATAAATGAATAAAAAGAGAAGTAACTTTCAAATTTATATAATTGAAAGACTAAAATATCAAGAAAAAAATTAAAGATTTATAATTACTATATTTTACTAGTAATAGTTAGAATGAGTAGTATCTTCAAATCCATATCTAAAATGAAAACTATCAAAACGTGTTAGTTTACTTCACATTTGCATGAACGAGCAATATTACTATTTCCATCATGAGTCATTACAAGGTGTTCTCCTCACTATTACAAGGGTTATGCGGTTTCTGGTGTTACCCATACCCACGTCTTCTCCTACCGTCTAATAATGACAAGGCCTGCAAAATCTGATAAAATCGTTTCTCTAAAGGCTAGGCCTGCCATCGATTGAGCGTTGGGCGGGGTGACAGGTCCATTGGAATTCGAGAGGAGTAATGCTGATGAAACTGATGGAAAACATTGGCTCGTAAAAGAAGAGGCAGATCTCAAGAAGCACGCTCCAGCATCCACATTCCAGAGTCTAGTTGGTAGCTGGTTGATAATGGAAACATAAACCCGTACAGCCACTCCACTCAATTGCTTTTTCAATTGCTCCTTTTCGAGGAGAGCCATTCCTTGTCTTAACGGCGCGAAAAGGAGTCGACGATTCTTTCACAGAGGCTAAACTTTCTATCCAACGATCATTTTCGGGGCATCACATTCTTCAGCGAAGTTGGACCTCAAGATGCCCATCCGTGATCAATCACGAACAAGATCATACGTGTTAATCTGACCGCGAAGCGAAGCAATATTTCGAAGCGATAGTTAGGAAACCGATGCGAATCCTTCAGTATTCTTTCGAAGCAAAGCGAAGCGATATTCTTCTGGCGCTGTTAGGAAACCGATGCGAATCCTAAACACAATCCTAAACGCCAGGCTTTCGGCTCGTTGGAGCTTGTTCTCGCCATCTCTGGGCTACGTCCTACACCACACCACTCATTTAAATTTTGGGCTTCCATTTTCATGTGCAACAGCCATCTGTTGCAACCAACCGGTTATTAGCTGCACGTAATCGCGAGCCGTGCACCCTACTTATAGCAAAGGATAAGACCTACAAAACTTCGGCATTGTCATGTGCCTGTTTTAAAGCAACTCAATGCTCCTGGTATTAGTGCCCCCTTTGAAAGAAATGCATTGAAATGTTTGGCAACAAACAATTCACTACCTCTCGAAAGCAATTCACTACCACTCGTTATAGTCCATCATTCATGCACTCTTCTAGATGAGAATAGGGAGATGGCATCGAAGGTGAAAATAGGGTACTATGGTGAAGTCCACTTCAGCTTTCAGTAAAAGGGGTCCTCGCCATGGCTCCACAAGGTCCAGTCCACCCCAACTAGGTGACTAGGGTCCATGCATCCACCTACACTCTACTCACCAAATTAGAGCGCAGCTAGAGTCACATCATAATACTTTCAATTTGCACCGCTACATCATCCACATCACTTCACATGCACTTGCACACATAGGTGAAGTCCAAGTTAGTCAGTCCGTTAGCTAGATTCCTCAGTTGGATAACGCAACAAGGCTAATAATGTGCCAACTGACTCAATCGCTACTATATAGCTAACGTAATGACCCACAACCCATTGCGCTAAAATTAATGTCAATCGTTGCTCTAGGGATAACGCAACAAGGCTGATAATGTGCCAACTGACTCAATCGCTACTATATAGCTAACGTAATGACCCACAACCCATTGTCCTAAAATTAATGTCAATCGTTACTATATTAATGCCACTCGTTGCTTTAATGCTAACGTCTCGACTCCTAACACAGTGACATGCTATCATACTAATGCCAATCATTTCTATAATAATGCTGAGCCGCTCCTTTATTAATGCTGAGTCACAACTTTAATCCACTGCTAATGCCAATTGTCACTGCTTTAACAACACTGCTCTTGTTGCACTAATGCTAAAATTGGCCCGTTGCTTTACTAGATCCTCTTTATAAACATCTAGCCTCATTCTGCAGGATCGCACTTGGCACTGTACCGAAATTCTGCCAAATTTTTTAACAAATTTTCACAGCATCCAAACAATCCCAAATCATTCCCACTAACATTCCCTCTTCATATCCACCACCTTCTCGCATTCTGTCAATGCCCACGACCTCTTCTCCACTATCAAAGAACTCACTAACGAAGCTTATTCAGCTTTTCCCCACTCTGATACTCCTTCTTCTTCATGCACTATCTCCATTTCACTCCCCAACCAAATGGAACATTAACCCTCTGGACAATAGGCTAAGCCGGTGGAATCCTCGGCTTAATAGTCTACCACTTGTAATAGTGTCATATCCTAGACACTGAAGACATGCAAAACTTCTTCAAACATGTAGTCCAGGTCACACGGCTCTCCTCCCTCGGACAAGAGTGGCTAGAGCAGCTCCAGGGGGTCATCATTTATTCACAGTACAAGCATAATGTGAAGGAGTACAAGTTGTACTACCACAACGCTACTTCCTATCAGACTCTCCAAGACCCTAAGGTAGTACCATTCATCTAGGAAAGGTTGCTAGTAGATCTCCATGCCACCTCAATCTCTGCCAGGCAATGGATTTCATTGACAGATATAATCAGGCCATCAGCACAACTAGCTAGATGCATGCAGATGGGGAGTATCGCTACTACCAATTCATGGTAGACACAATTTAACGTGCCTTCAATCTCCCTATTATCTCCCAACCATTTTCAAAGCTGTGTACCATGGAGGAATGATTGGCCATAGTTGTGAACTAACATTCGAAGGTGCATAGGGGTGGCACCCCTATCAACCTCATCTAGAACATGGCATTGGCCAAAGCAATTCGGGCTCTCACTCTATTGCATAAATCTAGCTTATGGAGCATCACTATGTGGTGTTGTCCAACTTTCTAGCCCGCCTCCACAAACGCAAAGAGACGAACTGGGTGGACTTTTTCTATCAAGAGATAATTGGCATCTGCACACATGGAGACAAGATCGGCAACTCCATGTTCCTCATGCCCATCAACCATCACTTGTCCAATGACCTTGTTCCAAAAGGGTATGGTGATGCAGTAAGGAAAGTTAATCTGCTCACAACCCCCTCCACAAGATCCACACCAACAAATCCCTAGCCCAAATGTAGGAGGGAGGAACATAGCCAACAAGCCCAAGAAGAAGCAGCAAGATGAAGAAGCAACAAAAATACTGCAGGAAGAGGCAGAGGCCCAACGACTCAGAGAAGAATAAGAAGCCGAAAGGCAGCACTCGGACCTCATTCAACAACAAAAGGATTTGGAAAGGATCCATGCAGAGGAAGCTCAAAAGAAAGCACTCGACAATGCTAAATGGCTTCGTAGAGAGCACTGGCTAAAATGGCCCATTCGAGTAGGGAAGGAGATAATGGATATGACCTAGGAGCCCAACCGCCTGGCATATCCATGACAGTTAGCACTTGGTCTAGGACAATAGCCTCTCTAACCCCCATTTCGCCCCAATCTATATCAGTAGGCTATGGAGTCTTGCACCTTTAGTGACTACACTTTTACCGTGGCAGTAAGGTCTCAAGATGAAAGACAACCAGGCTTGATAGAAAGAGATGGTCTTCATGGAGTTCATAACGGGCTTAACAGTATATCGCATGAAACATCCTGCAGAGGCAACAAGAACCTTCCATGGGCTAAAATCTTGTGCTCTTCTAGACTAATACCAAGCTCCAACAAATAGAGGTGGTACTATAAAAAAAGAAAGTTGACGTCTGGTAGTGTAGGCCAATGGACTCCATGCCATTGAATTCGACAAGAAGTTAGAGTAAGAGCTGCAATAAATGCAAGCAGTCCTAGCAATGGAGCGCTCCTAAAATGACACCCTCTAGATGGACTACAAGGCATTATAGTAAGTAAGCGACTCCAAAAATCAAGAGCAACATGCCCATGTCCAAGAGGAGAAGAAGGCCTTGGAAGCTAGAGTGTAGCAGTGTAGGCCAGATCATTAAATGGTTTCATGTGACAATCCAACGACAGTAGTAGCAAATAGTTTCACTACAAATGGATCTAAAATTTGAATGTAGTCCAGCATCAACCCCTCCACAAAAAGAATGCGGTCAACTCTATAAAAGGCTGCTTGAGGCATCATCCCGTGGTTCCACCCTTTGCTTCACTTCATACACAATCCAGGACATCTTTCACTACTTTTTGCACACCATCTCCACCACCGTCCTCTCCCATGACATTCTTTTGACAATACACTCACTTTGCATGACCACAAAGAGGTTTTCTACCACACCACTACCCAAGCCCATCCATTAATATCCATGGCTTAATTCCATGAGGATGATATGGATATCCTAACCCTCTTTTACCACCCCATTGTATACAATTTTATGGTTTGAAATTGAGTATTAGACAATTCCTTAGTCTTCACGATGGCTACTCCCCTATTAAAACTCATTAATCTATCCGCCTTAGAAGACCACCCTTGCAATCCATATATCCTATGCTGCAGTTGTTGTCTCTATGTGAAAATTGACTTAGGTAGCACAGAATATGTGTGTAGAGTAGCGGCAAAGCTCCACTTGTACTTGGATAAGGCTAGGAATAAAATCTCTCTTAGGAATCCAACATGCATGTTATACATGCAAGTTCTACATGCGATTCCTACATGCATGTTCTACATTCAAGCCCTACATGCAACTCCTACATGCAACTCCTACATGCATGTTCTACATGCAAGTCCTTATTGCAACTTTTACATGAAAGTCCTACATGCATGCTCTACATGCAAGTCCTACATGCATGTTCTACATGCAAGTCCTACATGCAACATGCAACATGCAACAACTTGCAATTCCTACATGCAACTCCTACATGCAACTTCTATATGCAAGTTCTATATGTAGAGAGAGAATGTCTTACAATTCCTACATGCAGAGAGAGAAGCTCTCCAACTTGTATAAATACCCCATAATGGAATGAATCCCACACTCTTTGGGGCATTGTGTTGAGTTCTACTTTGGTATTCCAAGCAATTGTCTCCAAGTGTCCATGCTTCCTTGCACTCCACGTCCAAAAGCATGTCCTAACCTTGCAACTCCTCCTCCCCTCTCCTCCAACCTTGCAACCCCTCCTCTCCCTCTCCTCCTCCCTCCTCCTTCTCCCTTCTCCTCCCTCCTCCTTCCTTCTCCTCCCTCCTCCCTTCTCCTCCCTTCTCCTCCCTCCTCCTCCTCCTCCTCCCTTCTCCTTCTCCTCCTGCCTTCTCCACCCTCCCCTCCTCCCTTCTCCTCCATCTCCTCCTCCCCCCTCCTCTTACACCTTCTTCCTCTCCCACTCCTATGCTCCCCCTAAACCCTTAGTCCCTCAACCCTTGACCTCCATGATCTACAAGGGAGACGAGTCCTCCACCATGTACTCTAGCCTGAATGTTGGATCCTCCTTCTAAACCCTGAACTCCTTCTAAACCTTGGAACCTCCTTCTAAACCCTGAAGCTCCCTCTAACCATTAAACTCCTCCTAAACCCTTCAACTCCCAATGAAGGCGAAAGCCTTCTTACCCCAATCATGATGATGTATGCTACTTTCACACATGCATGCAATATGTGTTGCTTACCATACTTAATCCTACGTTTCTCATCGGAATACGACCCAAGGTCCTAAGATACACTTATACTACAAATGATGACACCGATATATCTATGGGTGAAAAAAAGCCTCAAAACATTGCATATTGAAAATACCCTGATCCTTCTGCAGAAGCCATGGGAAAGAGACAATCTCGAAAAAATGACAACACATTCTTATGGCTCTTCTGTGTTTATTGCCGATGTCGAAGCAGAAGTCGAGAGGCAGAGTTTGATGGGGGGAAATTCATAACCCAACGAGCCTCACCCATCTCTTTGAGTGCAGTAGGTTCTTTGTTGCTATCCCCTTCTTAGGAAGAGGTTCTTGTGTAACTACCATAGCTATTCATGTAGCTAATTCTTGTAGCATGATTATGCAAGGATACAAGGGTGTTTCGTGGGGTTGTATCTTGGCCGCATTGAGGTCCTATAAGTAGGTTCTTGTGTGTCTACCTCATGTTTAGAAGCAAGTACTTCTAGTACTACTACGTCCTTTGCCATGGATGATGTAGAGGGTTGTGTGGCACCAATAGGAGACTTGCATACCTTAGGCACCCATATGAGGTTGTGGCCCTAATAAAATCCTTGAGCCTCGAGCAATTTCTTGGGTATCCACCTATAGTGGTGCTTTCATTGAGCTTTTGTCGACTTGCATTTTAGGTCATATTTGATGATGCTAAGTGTACAATCCAAGACAAAGACAATTATTATGCTTTGATGTTGTCTGGTACTTTGTATCAGGGTCCTTTTCAGCTTAACATTTATGAGAAAATATCCGATCTTGCACTTTTAGTGAGCACTCCCATTGCTGCCATACGAAACACAAAATTATGGCATGCCAGATATGGGCACATGAGCTATGGCAGCTTGATGACACTTCAGAATCATGCTATGGTTGATGCATTGCCTCCTTTGGAGTCACCTCCTCCTCATGCATGTGAGGGATGCATCCTTGGTAAGATGCATAGATTTCCCTTTAAAAAGGATGGTAAGAGCTACTCGTAAATTATAGCTCATCACAGTGATGTCTGTGGTCCCATGAGGACATGTGATTTTGGTGGTTATCTCTATTATGTTACATTCATAGATGATTACACAAATTATACTTGGGTCTATGGCCTGAAGAAAAAATCAGATGTGTTTATGCATTTCAAACACTTTGTGGCCATGGTTGAAAATGAGACGAGACTCAAGTTGCAGACACTTCGCATTGACAGAGGGGGGAGTATATGTCTCATGAATTTGAGGCATTTTTGAAGGAGAAAGGCATCACACGTTAGCTTACAGTGAGGCTTACACCTCAGAAAAATGGCAAAGCTGAGCGGAGAAATTGCACTCTCATGGAGATGGATAGATGCATGCTCACTAGTAAGAAGTTGCCTCAAAGATTTTCGCTCGAAGTTCTTATTGGTGCCAATTATGTTTTGAATCAAGCTCCCACAAAGGCTTTGAAGACAATCACTCCCTATGAGGCTTGGCATGGGAGAAAGCCTTCAGTGGATCACTTCAGAGTTTTTGGTTGTGTTGCATATGCCCATGTGCCTATTGAGTTTTGACATAAGTTGTCAGATAAGGCACGTAAGTGTATCTTTGTTGGGTATAGTGCACAAAGCAAAGGCTATCGTCTCTACAATCCTACCTCACACAAGACATTTAGAGTAGAGATGTTATTTTTTCAGAGAACTTAGCTCATACACATGCTGAATTTATTATTCCAGCTTCTTTAGATGATGTTTTTGAGGAAATACTTCCTATAGCTTTTGGTTCCCCAATTGATGCTCATGCTGAAAATCAGAATTTATAGCAACCTCCATCCAGTCCACATGCCCTGATTTAGCCACATGTTGATTTTATTCCTCCACAGACAGTGGATGATGTTGTCAGGCAAGAGATTCAAGAGATACATGCAGCCAAAACAGTTCTGAATTGGTTGCTACAGACTCTCGGGGAGAGTAGACTTGAGGCACCTTTGCCTGGTAGGACTCGTTCGTAGAGTGCAGTAAGGAACGTAGGGGGGGCTCTTTCTATTGAGACAACTTATGCAGGTACTCTTCTTGATGAAGAATAACTTGACTCTTTTGAAGAAGCCAAGGATAATGTGCATTGGTGGATGAATGCCATGCACAATGAATTGCAGTCCATTGAGAAAAATCAGACTTGGGATGTTGTGAATTTGCCACCAAGAAAGCATGCCATTGGTACCAAATAAGTTTTCAAAGTGAAAAGGAAGTGAGATGGGCCCAGTAAAAGGTACAAGGCATGGCTAATTGCCAAAGGCTATGCTCAAAAAAAGTGCATAGATTATGAGGAGACTTTTGCTCCTACATCTCAGATGACCACCATCAGGTCAGTTATTGCTATGGTTGCAAATTTTGATTGGAATGTCCATCAATTGGACATAAAAATAGCTTTCATTAATGGGGACTTGCAGGAAAACCTCTTGGCTTTGAACGTTAAAGCAATGCACTTCAAGTTTGCAACTTAATAAAGCTCTATATGGGCTGAAACAAGCCCCACATGCATGGTATGCCAAGATTGATGCCTTCCTGGCTAGTAAGGGGTTACACAATAGTCCCACGGAAAGCACCCTTGACATCAAGAAGGATGGGGGGGATACTTTGGGCATCATTCTTTATGTAGATGACATGCTGCTCATCATAGGGTCAAATGAGGAAATAATTGTAGATTTCAAGGCTGAATTGAAAGCTGAATTTGACATGACAAATTTGGGCATGTTAAATTTCTATTTGGGGATCCATTTCATACAAGACAAGTGTGGCATTGTTATGTCTCAATCCAAGTATGTGCAAAAGCTCTTGGATAGGTTCAACATGCAAGGTTTGAACTTTTTGGCAATGCACTTCTGGTTTGCAAGCTTAACAAAGCTTTATATGGGCTGAAAAACAAGCCCCACGTGCATGGTATGCCAAGATTGATGCATTCCTGGCAAGTAAGGGGTTACATAATAGTCCCACAGAAAGCACCCTCTACATCAAGAAGGATGGGGGGGATGTTTTGGTCATCATTCTTTATGTAGATGACATGCTGCTCACAGGGTCAAATGAGAAAATAATTGCAAATTTCAAAGCTAAGTTGAAAGCTAAATTTGACATGACAGATTTGGGCATGTTAAATTTTTATTTGGAGATCCAGTTTATACAAGACAAGTGTGGCATCGTTATGTCTCAATCCAAGTATGTGCAGAAGCTCTTGGATAGGTTCAACATGCATGATTGTAAGCCTATAGTCACTCCCATGGAGCTGGGGTTGAGGAGCTGGGGTTGATGAAGCTTACTATGTATGATGCAGGTGAATTAGTGGATGCCACAATTTAAAGCCAGACTATTGGATGCCTCATTTATTTGTGCAATACAAGGCCTGATATTCGGTATGCAGTATCTCGGGTGAGCAGGTATATGCACAACCCAAAGATAACACATTGGCAAGCTATAAAATGCATCTTCCATTATTTGCAAGGCACAAAGTCTTATGGCTTAGTGTTCCCAGGGGGGGTGACTTGCAGATGCATGCTTACAGTGAATTAGATTGGGCTGGAGACTATGACACCAGGCAATCCACTAGTGGTAATTGTTTCTTTTTTAGCGAAGCTTGCATTTCTTGGCTGAGCAAGAAACAAACTACTATGGCTACTTCTTCATGTGAAGTTGAGTACAAGGTAGCTTTCACAGAGTGACCGTTGAATGTGTTTGGCTGTGTCATTTGTTTGTTGATCTTCATCTCTTATTGGAGGGTCCTTCTCCAATCCTCACTGATAGTCAAAGTGCTATAGCAGTGGCAAATAATCCTGTGTTTCATGCTTGCATGAAGCACATTGAGGTTCATTATCATTATGTCAGAGAGAAGATGCATGCAGGGGAGATCAGTATGATCTATGTGTCAACACATGACAATGTTGCAGACATCTTCACCAAAGCACTTCCACATGAGAAGTTTAAGGCATATCGCAGTGCCCTGAACTTATGTCCTTTTGGTGATTGATCACTTCCTTGTACATCACATTGGCACTGCAGGGGGGTGTTAGAATTATTGGCATATTCTAGGTAGTGGCCAATGTAATCCATAAGTGAGTTAGGGGCACTTTTCCCTCACTAGGAGGTTTTTCCCCCTAACCACAGTTAGTGCATTAGTATGGTTCTGTCACTTGGACAAAACCTTGTCCTCACTTGTACTCACCTCATCTCTTCTATACCATCTTGGGGTAAGTTTATGCAAAAGTTGGACCCTTCATTGAGTGCCCAATGGCATTAGGGAATTTGGGACTTAAAAAGGGGCCTAATAAGGAATGGATTAACAAAATGGATTAAGAACTAACAAGGCTTATGGAGGGCCCCATCACCCCCATATGGGGACAAAAAGGTACATCTCCCTAGGCCCTTGGGGGTCCGAAAAGTACACCTCCCTCCCCCGCTTGGAGGTCCTTTTTGGGATGTGTGTGATCAAGGGCTTGCTAGGTGCATGTGTGCATCCACTAGCAGTCATATGCTTTGTGTGTGTGTGTGTGTAGAAGAGGCACACTTAGTACCTTAAACCATGACATAGATGATGATGTAATGCTCATCTTCTTCAACTTTCTTCCATATCTCTCCCATTTTTCCCAATTCTGCCTGAATCTTGCACAATCAATTTCTCTAGATCCAACCGTTAACTTTGAAAATGCTTTTGGCTCCAGCTTTCCCATGCTAGGGCACACCTCTTTATTGTTGGGATTGATGGTATTTTACTATGAGTAGCCGTGCCGCTTCATTCTTTGCTCACCAATCTAGCTCAAAATTCCTCCTATTGGGAGACAATTTTGCAAAACCCTCTTAGTCATAGTTGGGCAACACTATGAGCTTGGTGTTGATGAAATTTGAGCACCAATTCTTGCTGAAATAAGAAAAAATGTCAAAAAACTAGTCGAAATAGGCGCATCTCTCCACGATGACAACACAAAATTTCACCATTCCTCTCTGCTGGAAGTAGCCATCAATAAGGGCTTCCATTTGCCTTTGAAATCCCTCTCAAAACTTTTATCTTCAGCTTCAATTAAACCCTTCAACTTCAGACTGTTCAATTTGGGGGTAACAGTGATATCTGCTTCTTATATGAACCATTGAATATGGTTAAGTGCTAGAAAGTTTCGTTATTATCTCAGTTATCATTGGTCTTTTGGATGTTTGACCATTGGAAGTGATCTAAGGCATTTTTCAGTATTATCTTTGGAGCAATGTCCTGTGGTTTGACAGTTTTGGTAAATGCTCATGATGCATTTATGATATATTTTGGATTGAATATGCTTGAAAGCTATTTTTTGAAGCAATAGGGATTGCATTTCCTTTATGCTAAGAGTTTGGGGTATCTAATTCTCTCCAACCAGTTATACTTGTGGAGAAGGAGACTTCTTTGTAAGGGACTAGACAATGCCACATTAGTGGTAAGACCTTCCCAATATGCCTTCATCATATTGTTCCTCTAACATTGATTATGTATCTCAAGGAAAGCATTCTTAAAGAAGCCTAGAATGAGAGTAAAGCCCTGTGATGGTGAATATTTCATCAAGGTGAACACCAAGAAAAAGATTTGTCCCTTCTGTGGAGTACTATGGAGTATTGCCACCTAAAAAAGGTTTTTTGTACAGTTGCTCTCCAAGAGACAAGCCCAAGAAGAGGAGAGGAATAACTCCCACTACATCTCCAAAAAGAATGAATCATATCATGTGAAGAAGAGCTACATCAACAACAAAGCAAATCTGGCTGAAGGAAGAACTCCATCAGCAAATGAAGAATCAAATTTTGTGGTAGATGCAGATTGGGCTTTCTAGAGTCCATTATTTTAAACTTTGGTCATCACTTGGTCATGGTCGATTTTGAGGTTCTCTGCCTAGATTAGTACTCTAAAAAGAATGTTATGGTTTTGCTTTAGTCCATATAGTCTTTGTAAATCACCTCTGGTCACCATATGATGTAGGCCATGTGATGTGTGTTTGCTCACATGGTACCTCTTGAAGACATGAGAAACTAGGTCCACACAACGGCCTAAGATTCATCCTTTTACATGCAAGGGAGATAACCATTTTGAGGGGGTCTATCCCATTTTTGTAAACCTTGACCTTGGGGCACCTTTGCTAACATGAGATCCTAGCCGTAGATTTATCCTTGACCACTAGGAGATGGCATGAGAAACTATGTGACTAGATGTATCCTTGACATAGCATGAGGCAAACCCTTGAGGGGGGGTATGTTGGGATGTGTGTGATCAAGGGCTTCCTAGGTGTATGTGTGCATCCACTAGCAGTCATATGGTTGTGTGTGTGTGTGTGTGTAGAAGAGGCACACTTAGTGCCATAGACCATGACACAAGTGATGATGTAATGCAAAGACCCCCACATGGGGTGGTACCTATGATCGTGGAGTTCCTATGATTTAGGAGTTACCTCCATTGATGTAGGAGAGGTGCCATTGATTTAGGACACCCTCTCTCCATTTCTATAAAAGAGGGACTTCCCTCTCACAATGAATAGAACACCCATTGCTACATCTTTTGTGTTCTTACTCCTCTTGCCACAATGCATCTATCTCCCCCATGTTCCAATAGTCCCCCTACTTCCTCAAAGTTGACTCTCTTTACACCTTTGTGGTGGTCCCCATCCCCATACCAAAAAGTGACTTGTGGTGACTTGCGTGTACCGTCTCCCCAAAATATTTACTTTTTCCAAAAGTGCCAAAAATGTCCCATAACCCTTCCAACCCTTCCCCCAAATCACTTTCTAACAACTAAATCCTACTCCTCCTCACCATAATCACCTCCCAACCTCTAAATCATTCTCTTTCTCACTGTAAACATTTTTCAACCCCTAAATCCAATTTCTTCTTACCATTTTGTTTTGTTGTGATCTGAAACTTGCTTCCATTGATCCTATTCTACATTGTACTAATCTAAATCCAATTTCTTATTACCATTTTGTTTTGTTGTGATCCCAAACTTGCTTCCATTGATCCTATTCTACACTTCTCTAATCTAAAATCTTTGCTTCCTTGACTTCTGGTCTTGGAACCTATGTTTGATCTCCTCTCATGGCTCCATTGGAATATCACACCAACAAGCTGCGAAAAAGCACCTTGCACATTGAAGTTGCACCAGAGTACACTATGACTCATTAATGCCATGGCCAATTAATGCAAATAACCCTATGATTGTATCAAAGGCAATGATGAGATCAACGAAGGATTATTTGGTATTTGACTTTGATTGTGATAAGATCAAGGATGCAACATCCCATGAATACAAAGTGGCAAACACAATTACAAATAACGATGTACACAAGAAACAAAACGGACATACATATGTAGCATTCCACATGAAAGTGTCACCCTGTACAACCACAATGCATTAATCATACTTATTGTACTACAGTAAAAAAGTATTGAATAATGCACATCACATTATAGTGATTGTGGCCGTATATGGCCCTAAAGAAAATTACAAGTATGGCCAAATTATAAAGTAAGAAGTTTGCCTTGGTGGTATTTTGAGGGTATTTTAGCCATGAAAATAGTATCTGAACCTAGTTTTAGGCCTGTGCAAAGTATCTTGCCTATTGGGTACCATTTGCATAATGAAGAAACCATATTTCCTGGTTCTAAACCATGCATCATACATGGGCATAGGAAAACATGGAAGCGTACAGCATTTAAGTCTAAATATGTTGTAAAAACGGAACTATACATATCCAATTTACAAGAATAGGAAGTTCCCACCCTTTCAAAAAAACCCAAAATAATAGATCCAAGAAAGAAAAGTAAGAAATTTGTAAAATAAGAAAGAGCATCTAAGTAGTGAGAATTCGAGGAGTGAGGGAAAAAGACCGTGACATTTGGGGATCACGGTGGGACAACATTGTAAAAGAGGGAGAAAATATTGAGTGGAATGGGCATTAGAAGCCTCTAGCCACCAAAGTCACTGAGTGGACGAGGATTCATGTTGACAAAGGGACACTAGATCAACTACAACAACAAGGAGCAAGGCACGTTGGCTTTTGGAGTGTTGGTGGACTTTATCCAATGAATCCTTTAATAGGTGCTCCTCCTGTGTTTGAAAATGTGACAAGTTTGATTCAATACGTAGGAGATGGTCTTCAAGGCTTACTTGGCTATTGCAAACGCATCAGCCATTCCAATGCTAAAGCACAATTTGCCAAAGTTCACCTATGGAGGATGGAAGAAGAGATTAAACTACTTAAGGATACCATGAACAACTCACCTAAGAACAAAAAAGACTTAACGATTCTAAACTTGCAAGAGCAAGGTCAGAAGAGACAATCACAAGATGAATTGATGAGATAAGAATAAATTGTTGAAAGAGACTTGGTATCTCCAACAACAGCTTGCCACATTTACTGGGAGATTAGAAAAAATAAAAAGAACCCCTCCAAGCTAAAAGCATAGGATCAAGCCTGTGGATCCAATGGAGAGCTTGGCATATGGTGGTAGAGCAAGGAAGCATAGGTGCAAGCTACACTGTATATATGCTTAGTTATTATGAAGTGCTACTTGTAGATAATGTAGCTATTTATTTTTTTAATGTTGTCATGGTTTTTGTAGAAATTTTATGAAGGAGGTTATTGGAAGAGATTCATCCGACAAACTTTATGCATAAAGAGTGCAATAAAGATGAAAGAATTCATTTCTATTCTTAGAGATCCCCATCGACGTGCATTATGACATACAATATTACAAGAGGTTGTAGGTGATCTAGAGAATCTTGTAGATCCATTGGGAAGTTGTCCATGCATATCTGCAAGGGTACTTAGCTATATATAATGTCTTTGTTAATGCACTTCAAGAACAAGGTGTAATGAATCCTTTATTGCCAAGACTAGTACATGTTAGAAATCCTTGGAAAAAAATAAATATTGTTGGGTGGATTTATACACATTTTAGAAAGCATGACGCTAGAAGGCACAATTAAGATGAAAGGCAACTGAGAAAAATGAAAGGTGGAGAAACTACCAAAGTGACAAAGCAAGGACCAAGGACTTTTAAGTACATGCAACGTAATAATGCCTTTCTAGATGTATGCAGCCAAGCTGCAATGGTAAAGTTTTACAGTATGAAAGCATGGGTAAGTTGCATTTTTACTGTGAGACGTAATTTTAAAAAGGTCTTTTATAGTGGTGTAAATTTTTTAACTTTTCAGATTGTGAAGGCACGTTCATGTTTGTTATCAAATTGGATGAATGTGAAGTTATAAAAAGGCCACAAATTAGAGAGGGTTAGTATTACTTTAATGAACAAAGCCCTTAGACATGCCAAAGATAAGGAGGTTGCAAAAGATTTTAGTGCAAAATCAAAAAGGCACATTTGGTGGCTTGTCACATTTGAACTTCCTAAAGAGACACACTCATTTATGAAATGGGTCTTGATAGATCTCCAATTCTAAGTGTCATTGATGCCTAGATAAAAGAAGAGTTGCTTCAAGTTGAACGGTTTTCATCCTTCAATGTTGAATGGCACATGGTAGGAGACCCTAAAACATTGAAATGTATGTTTGGAATGGAATTGAATGTAAATGTGACATATTCGTGCCTTTTCTGTATGTAGTCACAACAACTTCGAGCGAGTAACAACATGAGCATAGGACAATTGTACAGGAAAAGGGAAAATAAAAAGAATCGCAAAAGATGTGCTGAATGAAATCGTGGAAGATGATGCTAACAAACAAATGTATTGGAGCAATGGAGTAATGACCTATGATTAGGATGCTGGACCCAATAGAGATGAAATTGATAAAAATTGGGATCTAATTTTGAACATCGCATTACAAAGAGTACATTTTTGTGTGTTGCATGTCGAGATGCAGCTCATTGATAAGTTGCTATACTTACACATTGTATAGTATATGTATGGAACATGAAACCAAAGAGAGGGCAACATCATGTGTAGCAAGGGTTGAAGCTCTTCTCTCAAGCATGGGTCTACATGGAGGGAATGTATCCAAAGACACAACTCTCAGAAAAATCAAGCATGGGTCTACATGGAGGGAATGTCTCAAGCATGGGTCTACATGTGTTTAGCTCATGTTCCTTTTTTATGGATGCATCACAATTCTTTATGTTCATGATTTACTCTTCCTAGAACAATAAGGTTCATTGAATGTATGGAGTGCCCAAGGGATGGAGAAATTGCATTATAGAGATTGAGGTGCTTATTTTAAAAGACATGGCATGGAGGTAGGGTTGATGGAAGTAATTCTCTTTGTGACGCATTTGAGTGATTCTATCATGGTATAATTGGGTCCTGCTATGCAAGGAAAAAAGTTTTGCAAACAAATTTAGCCCAAGCAATTCGTCGGACTCAAATGAGTAAAAAGAGTAGTTTGTGAAAATCTTTGCAAGCTTCCCAAGAACAAAAAATGTGGTTAGCAACTAGAAGTCATGTGGGAAATGGTTAGATTTCCAAAGAAATTGTACATTGATGTTAATCCAAACCTTAATTTAACATTTATTGTAGTGTTTTCAAAACACATTTGATTCATTGGCTCATTTTTTTGGTTTAAAGAAGCGTTACATTCAACCAATAATTTTTATTCATGCATCATTATCCTTTTACAATCATTCATATTTAAACAATAATCATTTATTCATGCATAAGAGTAATAAAATATTCAGCATGGGGCTATAATTATCAAAATCTTCTAAGACAACTTTTGTGATTTTTTGGAGAAGACGGGGATTATGGGGGGGTAATGATGGCCAAAAGATGGGGGGGGGGGGGGGGGTAATGATGATGCTCAAAATAAATGAGCCTTATATAAAGCTCAATGTTTTCATTACCATAAAACTCTCATTACTTCAAGTCTATAGCCCTACCATCACCCACATGGCAAGAACAAAGCAAAGCAAAAAACGAGCTTGATAAAAGAACCGTACAACCGATCCCCAAAGAGATCTACAAGAAAATACTCAAGGAACGACAAAAGAGGAGACAATAGGAGTAGGAGGAGGAGACAACAAACAAGAGACAGTGAGCAAGACGAGCAGGAGCGAGGGGACTCATCAAGCCCTTAGAGATGGGTGGAGGCAATGGAAGAGCTCGAGAGCACACCAGAAGAGCAAGCACACAAAAGACAATGCATGAGGAATGGGCCAATGTGCAAGATAAAGCCAGGTAAATCAAAATTCAATTGACCCAAGAGGTAAGGCGACGACAACTGGAGTAGCAACACCCACCATGGCAAAATCACACTACAAATTTTCCATGAGCTTAACAACAAACTGGTGGAAATTCATTGCCGAACCTAATGAAGAAAGTAGCTCTTGGAAGAGGTAGAGGTGGAGGTGGAGGCGGAGGCGGAGGAGGTGGAGGTGGAGGTGGAGGTGGAGGTGGAGGTGGAGGTGGAGGTGGAGGTGGAGGTGGAGGTGGAGGTGGAGGTGAAGGTGGAGATGGAGATGGAGATGGAGATGGAGATGGAGATGGAGATGGAGATGGAGATGGAGATGGAGATGGAGATGGAGATGGAGATGGAGATGGAGATGGAGATGGAGATGGAGGACCCCTGGAGGGAGGCACTGCAGAAAGCCTGGCATGAAGGCTTTGTTCAAAATCAGGATGTATCAAAAGAGTGTAGAGCCTCTGATTAAGAGATCTCCATTTGCACAATCAATAAAGGAGATCATGCAGGAGTACAAAGATGACGTCTGGACTCAATCTCTTGCACTATCAACTTTATAGGAGGCATGCAAAATGGCTCTGGTACCCTTCTTGCAGACACCAACCTATGTGTAATCCATGACAAGAGGGTTATGATCATGAGCAAAGACATGCAACTGGCTAGGTGGATCAGAGGCAAAGGCAACCCAACCTTTAGGCCATAAACGATTTTGAAACCCATCTTGTAATCTTTGGAGATTGTAATGAGTTGGGATAATATTTTTGGCGATACAATATATCTAGACACCAAAGTTGGTGGTTATAACAATTTAAGTTGTGCTGAGTAAATGACGAATTGTGATGTTTATTTCTCATGAATAATTTGGTTATTTGGAGTTTGTGCAAAAAAAATTCATTTGCCTAAATTTTTCAATAAGTTTTTTATTAATTAAAAAATAGTAAAATTTGGTGCCTGAAATAAATCAAATTGATGTTCCAAGCTATGTGAAGCCATTTCTATAAAAAGTAATTAAGAAAAAATGCTAGAACATTCCATGTTCATGCGTGCACTTAGCGAGCAGGCACATGGACTATTTTGGCCTCTTTTTTTTTTATAGAAAAGGCATAGAACAAGTTCAAAGAACCTCCAAGATCGAAATCCCCCCAAAAAAACTACAAAAAAGGGCCAAAATCAACCATGCACATGGCCTGATTTGGCCATTTTTTGTAATGTTTTTTGGGGGGGTTTTGCTTTAGAGGCATATAGACACAAATTCCACACGTTGCATGCATTTTTTCCAAAATATTTTAGCCAAAAATTTGGGCTTCCCTAGTTAGAGTAGCATGATGAGCTTAATGACTATTACATATTAAATTCATTTCTTTATTGCACCACAAGACAAGAAGGTAAGCCTATACTGACATTTTTTTGTAGTTACAAAAATTGAATATACAAAATATGGAAACACATTATGCATTTTTCGAGTTAATATAATTTGAAATGCATTATTCGTTAAACGTGCAAATGTTTGGGCCATCTTTTATTGTTTTGTTGGGTGGGTTATGCTTTTGGAGCCATGGAGATATCAATTTTGCACATTGTATGCATTTGTCTCTAAGATAATATTCCACATTAAAATTGTTTACAGTAAATGCACAGTGCAAAAATAATTTTATCGCAATAAAATTTAATGTCATTGCAAATTAACATCAACGTGGAAAAAAAACATAGATATTAGATTTCCATTTGAATTTGCAATGTTTTTGGTAAATTGAAGTCATTACAACATGATTTCAATGAACATGATTTTCTCTACAAGATATTTGCTTGTTTTGCCTCCTAGGGTGCCAGGATAGTCGGTTGTGTGAAAGTCTCCACAATTTTAGCAGAATCATAAACACCTACCATAGCCCCCAAAGCATGAGCCACCAAAAGCCTTCCTACTAATTTTTCCCAAAAGTTGAAAGAGCAAGATCTCACCTAACCAAAATGCACTTATGGACTAATGCACGTAAGGGCACAATGGACACCAACTTTGAAAGTGCCCTGCATTTAATCAGTGCCTCCTTTCAATAAGGTGAGTATAAGGTGAACATCTCCATGTAGTGTCCAAGTGTAGAGTCTGGATCAATGCTATCACCTCGACCCCCACGTCACATTGCATAATCATCAACTTCAATAACATCTTGAAAGTTGTAATAATCGGATTAGTAAGTTTTTAAACAAATCATTGAATTAAGCACATTACATCATTAATATTTGACAATGTCATCAACTTACAATTTGCTTTACATCTCATTGGTCGTAACCCTCTACAAAAATATTGATGGAGCTTTGTTCTCATGAATTTTTATAGGGGGTGCCAATGACGAGGCTATACTACTCTCAATCCTTGAACGTTTGTTCTTCCTCTCCATCATTACTTTTTCTTGGACCTCATGGAACTCCGTCTCTGTGACTCCTATGTGAGCATGAATCATAGATCGAATGTTCCATTGTGTTGGCAGTCGCCAAATCTATGGACCTATCAAGACCCTCCTCTGGAAAGCCTAGGTCAAAATCTACTCTCCCAAGCAGAAAGTGCCCCTAATGCTTCATCCTCCCAAGCGGAGAGTGCCCCTAATGCTTCATCCTCCCTCCGCTTCTTCACATATTGGATATCCAAACAAATATTCTCTGTTTTCAATTAAAACGTATAGATGGGTTTGCAAAAAAACCTCTTCCGTCCTACCTTTTTCGCTTCTTCCTCTTCTTCCCTCTTTGTCATAGTGGGCTATCCCATGGAAGATGTACCGAATCATAGCCAACTCTATGCTAGATGATGTTTCTACCTCTGCATGCTTCCCTTTGCCCAAAGTTTTGCTGAACCACTCCAAGGCGAGGCTGGTTTCGGCAATCACATTTACATTTTCTTCTACATATGTTTCTTGATCTACTACTCCAAGAAGAGTAGGTACTTCCTATATGCATGGATATGCAGGGGTGTCCTCCATTTCTAGCATGATTATACAATATGCTATAGGTAAGGATACCGGGTTCCTACAGGCCCCATCTGGATATCCAACTCCTCCTCCTTTGATATTTTTCTATAATTTTTTGGACTCAAGGATTTACATATTCTTTTTTTCCCAAAAATGAGGGTGTGTTTATATTAAATCAGAAAGTAACGATTACAACTTTATATCTCTTCCTTGATATACCGAAAAGGGAGGATGGACATATAATATGAGCTGAAGTCAGCTGAAGTCAAGGTTCAGATCATATCTTCCAACTGTCAACTTAATAACAGAACAAATCAGATGAATGTTTTCAGACATTATCTTTTTCCTTGGGAGCCATAGTGTTGAGCCAGCATACTACTTTTAGGATTACTCTACATAGGATAGCGGGAGGGAGAAGGTAACCCTGACTAGAATGGACTCTTCGTTGGTAGAAAGCATTTGGACGTGCGCTTGTTGTAGCAGTAAAGGCAGCCAAAGTGTTAGGTGGTGTCATGGTGGTATCAGCAGTGCGCTTCATAGTAGGTGTCTCACTAGTCATCTTGATAAGGGGGGTGGCCAAAGTACCAGAAGCTATCGTTTTTTCACCAACAAGAAGATCCTGGAAATTCAGAGTGAAGGTATCACTCCTAATCTTGTGAATTATGAGCAATCTAAAGATTTCTCCTTCTTTTAAGAGTTTGTACCCTCTGCTAGTCAAGATTTGGTGGAGGGGGGGGGGACTCCTAGTCCTGAAGATACCTGTTTTTTTGTGGTTAATTTTGGAGCCAGAGGCATTGCAAAAAATCTCCAAGCACTTTACTAGGTTCCCAATTTATTGTTCATCATTTCATGGGGTGAGGTTGGTATCATCCGTGAATTGCTGGTGGCAAACAATCTATTCTCCTCCTTCTACCCGAATGGAGCCCAAATGCCTCTTATCGTTCCCCTGTCCACTTCCTCTTGAGTGAGCCAACCGACGAGTGAGTCCACCACAATGGTGAAGAGCAAAGGAGCTAAGGGGCATCCTTACCTAATTGATGTCCTAAGAGAAAAGGAAGGCAAGACTCTACCGTGTATTTCATCTTTGGCTCTCGCTTGAAGATATAGGATATTGACAAGTTTCACAAAGTTGGGCCCAATCCCCATATCTTGAAGGGAAGATAAAATAAAACCCAACTCCATTTTATCCTGCAAGATATACTTGATCTACACTTCTTGAAATGATCTAAAAGAAGTGGTTGAAGTGGTAGATTCTTCAGAGGACATCTCTTTTACTTGGACTAACAATCAAGTAGGGCAATGCCATAGGAAGGCCATAATTGATAGAGTATACATTTCAAGAGTAATAACCAATGAAGCTCTAGCCTACAAGATTCAGCTCTTTGTCCTCTCTACCCTTCTCAAAGGAGAAGGAATTTGGCCTTTGGCGGCTTAGCTAGCACATTGGATCAAGGCAATGGAAAGGACCAAGATCTTCCTCCAAGCAATAAAAAAGAGGGTTGATCCAGCTAGAAACAAGAGAAGACAAGTTGAAAAAGGCTCAAACAGTGTCGAAGCTACCATAGAAGCATCCTAGGCAAGGATTTACAAAAGAGACTAGTGGGTAGGAAAGGGAGATAAAGCTAACGAGGATATGTTCCGAATTCTTAGGAAAAAGTACGCTTAGGAAAATCTGGATTGCATTATTCAAGATGACCAAGTGATTGAGCATCTGGGAGAGATTCTGATTGTTGTTGATTTGACTTTAGCAAAGTTGAAAAGTGCAGTTGACCAAATGGAAAATGGAAAATACCTGGAGAAGATGGCCTCCCAATCGAATTCTACCAAACCTTCTGGAACACAGTCGAGCCCATTTAAGAGCTGTATCCCACTTGGCGATCTAATCACCTCAATGCCCAAGAAATAACGCAGCTCTCCCAAATCCTTCATCTCAAACTTCTGCTTCAATAGCATTTTCACATGAAGTATATCTTCATCACTATCGCCTGTGATGATCAAATCATCAACATAAATGACAAGCAGCATAATCCCTTTCTCTGTTTTTCTCACATAGAGTGAGAAATCTGCCTTGGAAATTTGAAAGCCAATAATGACAAGATATTGTTCTATCTTGTCAGACCATGCTCTAGGTGCTTGCTTCAAGCCATACAAGGCTTTCTTCAACCTGCAAACAAACTCAGAATGAATAGCATGAACATAACCTGCTGGCTGCTCCATAAAGACCTCTTCTTGCAAATCACCATGCAAGAAGGCATTCTTTACATCCATCTGGTGTAAAGACCATCCCTTTGATGCAGCCATAGCAATGACTGCTCTTACAGTTGCCATCCTTGCAACCGGACTGAATGTTTCTTCATAATCAATGCTGTATGTCTGTGCATACCCCTTGACAACTAATCTTGCCTTGTATCTGTTCACAGAACCATCTGCATTATGCTTGATCTTATAAACCCACTTACTGCCAATTGCATTCTTGTTTTTAAGCAAAGGCACCAATTCCCATGTAGCATTGGCTTCCAAGGCATCCATTTCTTCATCCATGGCTTTCTCCCATTTTTCATTTCCCATGGCTTGCTCAAAAGAAGTGGGTTCTGGTTCCTGTATCACTTTGACCATATAGGCATAGTGAATGGCTGTAAATCCATCATATTTCAGCCTATCCACAGGATACCTAGCTCTGGTAGACCTGCGCAAAATAGGCTCACTTCCAGGTGCTCTCAAAACATCCCTGGTCTTCCTTACTCCAGGTGTAACAACAGAAGGAATACCCAACTCATCATCAATGCTCTTTTCTGAGCCACTGGATTCACCATCCACATAAGAGTGACCTGCATTCACATCAAACATGGGCTGATCTACCTTCTCTTTTCCTTTTCGTGATACCTGCGTACCACTATCTGCATTGCTTTGAGGAGATTCTCCTGATCTCAATCTGCCCGTCCATGGCGAAGTATGTGAACCATTGCTAGAGGACACTGCAGGTCCACTGATATTTTGTGACTGTTGCATTGAATTCTGTGCAGCATTACCATTTTGTGCATCTACATCAATCATCACATTTACTGGTTTATACCAGCTGCTCATCTCATCAAAAACAACATCTCTGCTCACTGTAAACTTACGAGTAGAAGGGTTATAGCATCTATACCCTTTCTGTTGCAGAGAATAACCAATAAAGATGCACTTCTCAGCTTTTGGATCCAACTTGGACCTCAACTCATCTGGCACATGAACATAGGCAATGCAACCAAAAATTTTCAAATGAGAAATGTCTGGTTTCCTACCAGTATACATCTCCTCTGGCGTCATGCCATGTATTGCTGCAGTGGGAGTCATGTTCATTATGTAAACTACTGTAGCAATTGCTTCAGCCCAATAATAATCTGGTAGATCTTTCTCATTTAGCATGGCCCTAGATACCTCTCCAATATGCCTGTTTTTCCTTCTGCAATTCCATTTTGCTGTGGGGTATGACTGCATGAATATTGCTGCTTTATGCCATGCTCCTGCAAGAACCTTGCAAACTCATTTGAGAGGTACTCTCCCCCTCCATCTAACCTTAGGCATTTTATTTGCAGGCCTGTTTCTTTTTCAACCATGGCTTTAAAAGCTTTGAAGTGCCCAAACACTTCACTTTTCTTTTTCATAAAATACACCCAAACTTTTCTGCTGAAGTCATCAATAAAAGTGACAAAATAGTGACAGCCTCCAATAGATGCAGCTTTAGTAGTCCACACATCAGAGTGGATTAATTCCAATGGCTTTTTACTCTCTTGAACATGCCTAGGAAATGGTTTCCTTGCCTGTTTTCCAAATTGACAGGCTTCACAAACCTTATGCATTTCTGCAACCTTGAATTTAGGCAATCCTGCAACAATATTTTGGGCTTGCATTGATTTAAGTCACTGTATATTAACATGACCAATGCGTTTATGCCAGATATCAATATCTGCAACTACACCGGTCCCATGTGCAAACATTGCTGCACTCAATTCAGGCATGTCCGCATCCAACGTAAACATCTTGCCCTTCTTCTTTCCTTTTGCTATCAAGCGACCGTTATTTTTCATATCCTCAACAAAGCATCCATGAGGATTAAATCTGACCTGCAAGCCCTGCTCAACCATTTGACCAACAGAAACCAGGTTCTTGGTGATGTTTGGGACATGAAATACATCAGACAGGTATTTCTTTTTCCCATCCTGCATAGACAAAGGAATTTTACCAATCTGCACAATAGGATGTGCAGTATCATCACCAGTCTCCACAAATCCTGGTTTTTCCATTTTCCTTGCATCTTGCATCCATTCTGCATGAGCTGTCATGTGGTTTGACGCACCTGAGTCAACATACCACACATCATTTCGTTCTTCTGCACTTGTCACAGAATTGGTCATATGCTGCACCATAAATAGATGCTCATTTCTGTCATCACCCTGTCTACTAGAAGATGCATAATTGCCTTGCTGCAATTTTCCATTCATAATGTCATTCTGCTTTTTGTAGCAGTCCTTAGCCATATGACCCATTTTACCACAGTAGTAGCATTCAACATTGCTGTTTGCATTTTGGCCTCTCTGCCATCCACCACGGTCTCTTTCGCTCCCCCTGCCTCTAGAGTTACCACGTCCTCCTGCATAGGACTGGTTTTCTTGAGTTTGCTGCATATTTTGATTTCTACCACGGCCTGCAGATCGGCCTTCTCTACCTCTGCCTCTACCTCTTCCAGCATTTGAGTAGAAGACAGTTTCTTTTGAAGTTCCTCCTGAAGAGGATGCACCCCCATTTCTCTGCTCTTTAGAAATTAGAAGAGCAAACGACTCTTCAAAATCAGGAAATTTTTCACGGATGGCAATGGATGTCCGAAACTGTGCATAATCCTTTCCTAGACCATCCAAGGTCACAGAAACTAGATCATCATCTTCCACTGGCGACCCAATGGAAGCAAGTGCATCTGCAATTTTCTTCACCTTCATGTGGTAGTCATTTATGCTCAAATTTTCTCTCTGCACATTGTGCAACTCCTGTTTGTGAGCTGCATTTTCCTGGCTTGCGTATTTGTGCTGTACATTTTTGCCAAAGTATCCCATGCCTCCTTTGGCGTACTTGCATCCTGAATATGCACAATCATAGAATCCGAAATACTGATAGACAGCCAGTACATAACTTTTCTGGCTCTCTCATGCCATCCTTTAAATGCCTGCATTTCCTATTGATTGGGAACATTAGGAAGGACTGGTTCTTCTTCATTTCCTGTAATGAACTCCCAATAGCCTTTTCCCATAGGGAAATTCGTCATTCTAAACTTCCATGCCTGGAAGTTGTTCTTGTCAAGCTTTTGTCTGACAATCTGTGAAAGAGAATCAGACGCCATTACAGAAGACTACAAAATATTTTGTCACTGTGAAAAGACACAGCTTTTGCCTCACACGAGCAGATCTGCAAAACTGACGAAAGTGGTATTTGACCACACAGTCACTTTCCTAGTGACGATTTTGCATCAACAGGCAACAAGCATGATTCTTTAACTCCCAATATCTCTGCACACAGGCATACGATGCAATTTCTGTGGCAACTTTTCACCGACCAGCAGAGTAGTGGTCGCACAGCAAAAATAGGGCCTTTTCCTGAGTGCCTGCGAAGAACTTCCGCCTTCAAAACGGGCCCCGAAATGGCCTCGAATCAGAAAAATAAAGTCACTAAGGGCTTTGCCCACTCCCGCAGCATATACTGTACTCTCGCCACACCGCGAAGGGTGTCTCAATCTGAGACAGTGCACTCTTGCACTTCAGGCTGTGCTACCTGCAGAGATTTGCTCCCAAACTCGAAATAGGAAAGCAACACTGGTCCTCTTACCAGGACACCGCGAACTTGGTTTGCTTTCTTGAGCTCCTTACCACAAACAAGGCTCTGATACCATGTGAAGATAGTGGGAGAGAGGGAAGGAGTCTCACTTGCGGCTTTCTCACATGCACAATGGGGGAATACACACAAAGGTGGAGGCTAAAAACAGTTTTCCTCTTAGTTGTGAAAGCCAAAAGAACTCTAGTACAAAGAAATAGAAGAACCCTATATGTGGGTCTCAAACCAAACTCAACTAACTAAGGTGGCATACTAACTGAGCCACAAACTAGAGTAGATAAGGATAGCTGTCATCTAGCTATTATTCGTTGGCGGTGTACCAACCGCGTCTGCAGCTAACAAGTCGGTGACATAAATGCACAACGGTCACCCTGGCATATCGCGAGTGGAGCTCGATATCTCAACAGCAAATTGATCTTGCTTTCCTGCAAATTGTATCTCTCTTTTACATTGTCTTTTTTGCATTATGGCACTTCATTTGTCCATTCTAGCATGTGTAAGTTCATCTCCTACACTCAACCTCTTCAACCCTCAACTTACATGCGCTTCTATAGACCTCCAATGGCAACACCTTGTGATGCATACCAAAAGTTCATGGCTTCTACTCATTATTCAAGTAGAGACGTGGGCTTATATGCAATTTTTGATCGCGAGTTTGATGTGGTAGCAACAGTCCATAAGCCGTTGGACATTTTCAGAGATGATTACATCACTGAGAAAGTTAGACCTTTTCGGATTCGATTCGACATAGATAGAAGAGAATGGGTCCTGGTCAATCTTCTTTTAGAGTGTCGCTAAGTTGATTCTAGTTTTAGATATAGGTTGCAGAGAATATGTAAATCCTCTATCTATTGGTAATTAGCTTGATCATTCCAGTGTTTATTCTTGTTCCAGAAAACCTTTGTCCATGGATTCTTCCCAGAGGTTAGGCAGTATGGATTGGACATGCTGTCCAAATATGGGATGACAGGCTGTAAGCCTATTTCAGTTCCTTTAGAGCAGAATGTGAAGCTGAGCACAGATGCAGGTGAGCTTCTGGAAGACCCTACTATGTACAGACGCATAGTAGGAAGTTTGATTTATATGACTATTACCAGGCCAGATTTAAGCTATGCTGTTGGATTGGTAAGTCAGTTTATGCAGGCTCCAAGGAAACCGCATTTGGATGCGGCTAGACGCATACTCAGGTATGTGAAGTCCACATTGCAGTATGGACTATTTTATGAGGCTGGGGTTCAGATACAGTTGCATGGATACACTAATGCTGATTGGGCTGGTAGTATTTCTGATAGACGATCTACCAGTGGATATGTGTTCTCTTTTAGGAGTGCTGCAGTCACTTGGAGCAACAAGAAACAGCCTACAGTTTCCTTGTCGAGCACAGAGGCTGAGTACAGGGGTGCAACAATGGCTGCATGCGAGGTAGCTTGGTTGCATAAGCTACTCTATGATATGCATCAGTCTACAGATGGGCCAATTGTCATTTATTGTGACAACATGAGCAGTATACACTTGGCAAATAACCCAGTCTATCATGCTAGAACAAAGCACATTGAGGTGCATTATCACTATGTGCGGGAGAAGGTTTTACTAGGTCTTATTGATCTAGTTTATGTCAGCACAGAGGATCAGGTAGCTGACATATTCATGAAAGCATTGGGCGCAGAGAAGCTGCACAAGTTCAGAGACCTGCTTGGTGTGCAGGAATTGGGATTGAGCTCGAGGGGGAGTGTTGAGATATCGAGCTCCACTCGCGATATGCCAGGGTGACCGTTGTGCATTTATGTCACTGACTTGTTAGCTGCAGACGCGGTTGGTACACCACCAACGAATAATAGCTGGATGATAGCTATCCTTATCTACTCTAGTTTGTGGCTCAGTTAGTATGCCACCTTAGTTAGTTGAGTTTGGTTTGAGACCCACATATAGGGTTCTTCTATTTCTTTGTACTAGAGTTCTTTTGGCTTTCACAACTAAGAAGAGGAAAACTGTTTTTAGCCTCCATCTTTGTGTGTATTCCCCCATTGTGCATGTGAGAAAGCCGCAAGTGAGACTCCTTCCCTCTCTCCCACTATCTTCACATTTGCAAGGTCCAAGTTCATGTCTCGAGCCATGTACATGTGCTGAACCTTCACCTTGAGTCATTTCTTTGTATTCAAAAACCCAACAATGCGAGCCTTCTAATGCTTCTCTTTCTTTGCTCTATCCTTCCTTGAAACATTGAATGGACATCTTGAATATTATTGCATTGTGACCCAAGACATTAGCCAAGACTCTTAAGGAGTCCAAATATCATTGTCATCCTTCAAAATATGACCCACACAAGATTGAATTGATAGCTTTGGTCAAGGGGAAGGAGAGTACTTCACCATCGTAGAAAGAATGAGAGCAAGCAAAGAGAGAGAGGTTGGAAGGAGGAAGAGGTTGAGAGGAGGTTGAGAGAAGGTTGAGAGGAGGTGGAGCATGCTGAGAGGAGGTTGAGAGGAGGTAGAGGCTGAGAAGAACGTTCTGAGTCAATGGGGGGACTCCTGGGAGGTGTTTGGGGGGTAGGGGACACTTTTGGAAAACTTCGATTTTCTTATGGAAAAAAACTCACAAATTTTTGTGCCCACCAAGAGAGGAAGGAGGGTAGGGGGACCAGCCCAACAGTCAAGAGGGGGAGTAAATGCCACAGGAGGTGGTGGGGGCAAGAGGGAGGCAATTGGGAGCCTAGTGGAGACCAAGGGAGGTCTCTCCACCAATGGGAGGCCAATGTGGAATCCTCCATTCTTTTAATGCCCAAGCCTTTGCATTGGCTAGTTTGCTAATCACAAATCTTAAGGGCCTGATCCAAGAGGCCCTTTTTGAGTCCGAAATTCCCCTAAGGTGGTGAGATTTTGTTGTATTGGAATTTCTTCTTTTGAATAATCTTCCCATATTTCATCAAACTCTGATTCCTAATCAAACCTAGAAATTAGTATTGTTTAATATCTTGTGATGTTGTTGTTGGTAGTGGCATTTCAAATTTACTTGCCTTTTGAAGAGGAATATTATATATTTATGACCATTCCCAATTGTTGATTGCAAAAGTCTTACATGACTTGATGGGGCTTTTTATTGAAGGATTATCTAAACTATTGATGATGATGGTTCTCACCCTTAGAGGCTTACCCATTTTGTTGTTGGAGGTGCTCCCTTCTAATTAAAAGGCTTATGATGCTTACAATCAAAGTTTTATCCAATTTGATATATGT
Organism: Dipteris shenzhenensis; assembly: GCF_047967505.1. Classification (NCBI taxonomy): domain Eukaryota; kingdom Viridiplantae; phylum Streptophyta; class Polypodiopsida; order Gleicheniales; family Dipteridaceae; genus Dipteris; species Dipteris shenzhenensis. The sequence continues at coordinate 26,865,315 of NC_141624.1, read as the reverse complement.
GCTTCTCTTTGATAGAGGCTTACCCAAACTCTTTTGAGAATGCTTAACCATGTTAGACTAGGTGCACAAGTTGATTGAGGCTTACCTCTTGTAAGAAGAAAAATAGCCACATTAATTATTTTGTCACTTATTTACAAAATTAAACACTAGACCAAATACTTAGTCTAGCTCATGCATGTTAGCTCATGCATGTTATAGCCACATAATTAATTATAAAATCAACCTTCAATGAAATAGATAAAGACATTTTCTTTTGTTTATTGACCTAAAAAGGGAGCCTATGGACTCCATTCATAGTTGGGGTTGTTCCTCATTGAAATAAAGATACATGTATTTCTCCGCTTCTTCCTTTAAGGGGATGCACATGTTACATCTTGATGAGTCTCCTATTAAGCCCATAGAATCTTAATAGCATGAGTAGAGATGGCCAATAGTCTCTTTACCAACAAGTACATATAATTTCAATAACATAAGTGGAGATAACTAGGAGCCTTTTCACCAACCACCTAATAGCATAGAGACTATGCTCAAGTGTTCATCTCATAATCACCTAATAGCATAGAGACTGTGCTCAAGTGTTCATCTCATAGTCACCAATCCACAAAAAGTCATCAATCCATCAATCCACTCTTATTGATCCTATTGTCACCAATTGGCTAAAAGTGGTAATAAGCCAATAACTGAAAGAAAACATTGTGAGCTATTAAACTTGAAGTGGTTTCTCATATGCTGGAAAGCTTACTTCCACATGTTCTGATAACCTTGGTTGATTGTAAAAATGTGAAGAAATTTGAAGCATTCACTTGATATTTGTATTAGATTCATGTTCTAGCACATTCAATGCTAGATATTTTCCAAAATATTACCTTTGTTTCAAAGCTTCTATTAGCCCAATTATGATTGTCATCTTCACCAACAAGGAGGAGGCAATGGTTAAGAAGGGCATTGTCCCTTTTAGAACAGTTATGGGACATATGCATTGCCTAGAGGGAGATATTATAGTCTGCAAAGCTTAGTGGCCTCAAATCTCTGATTGGAACAATTCCGACAGGTATGCTTGTATTTTATTTTGATACTTGGCAATGACATGAGCCTTATCCCAAATCATTGCCTCCCACAATTAGTTTTTATTTTGTCTTGTCATGTAACTTACTTTCGTACATACAATTCATCCTCCCAATTATGGCAAAAGTATGCTTGTCTTCCTCGGGGGTTTCACTATATGTAAATCCTGTGTAAACATGCATTCAAGGCCTGATTGAAATGTCCCTTATCTGTGAACTTTCCTTGAATAAAATGCACCCTTTTCAATTCAATCTCTAAATAGCCCCTTTAAATGGTACCCCTCTTTATGTACAAGATGAGGGACATGATGAGGTATGCTTAAGATCAATCGTCCTAGTAATTTCATATGCAAGTGATAAGTAATGTTGCAATCTTGTTTTGGCATGTGGAAAAGATTAATCTTTTTAAAGGAGAGCTCTTGATAAGGCTAGGGCGACTTCGATCAAGCTTTATGCTGAAGGACTAATTTTATGCTAAAGGACTGGCCCTCAAACATCAAGCTTTATGCTAAAGGACTAGCCCTCAAACATTATGATCCAAGCCCAATTTTGTGTACACCTATTGCTAAATAAAAGTTTAGAGTCAAAACAATGTCCAAGGCATATGTGAGGCAAAAGACAAGGTGTAAGGGATGGAGTGTTCATATAAAACATTTTTCTCAAAAAATCACAAAACTTAGAGGAATATGTGAGGCGAAAGAAAATAGATTTCTCAACAAATCAAAAACGGGGGATTTCAAATTTTTGAAGGTCATTCTTGAGAATTTGGAGGCTGGGTAGCTAAAGCATAACTCAATTGCCTAAGATTTTGCTGATTTTACCAAGTTGAGGAATATGCGTCCACTGTGAAAAGGATTTTCGAAGGTGATTTTAAGAAGTAAGTGAGGAAAAGTGTTGGAGTGAAAATGAGAATGTTGCACAGGTTGATAGTTTGAAGGGAAGGAAGCATTGAATTGGGGAAGAGCAAAAAGGCATTGAACGCTTCCAAGATCTTGTGTTGGAATTCGGAGAAGATTTGTTCGGTTTGTACGCGCAGCTTGCAACAGCAGGCAGTGGCTTCATCTCCTTCAACAACAGAACGAAAATTGTTTGCCAATTGATCCAACTTTCACCGTCAAATCTGTACAGCAGCACATTTCTTCCTGCAAATTCGCTCGTTTTGCCTGTTCTTGTGCATTTTATGCCTCTGTCTAATTCGCAACTTTGGAAGTACTTTACAAAATAATTCGTTCGTTCTCGATCCGTCGCAACGTGCCTGCATTTCTGCTCCAGATTTTTGCTTCCGGTGTTGCCTTGTAAAATCGATCGGGAACAGCAGCTCAAACGCATTTATCCTGCGCAAAACGGTTTGCTCTGCTTAAAGGATTTCGATCGTTCCCGTTAGGAGTCGCAGGCTTAAATAGCTCCAATTGTCCGTTAGGAGTCGCAGGCTTAAATAGCTCAAACGCATTTATCCTGCGCAAAACGGTTTGCTCTGCTTCAAGGATTTCGATCGTTCCTGTTACGAGTCGCAGGCTTAAATAGCTCCATACACGTCCTTCAGATTTGCTCGCAATTGTCCGTCACCCTGACTCTTCCAGTATTTTCCTCTTGCGTGTGAACTCTCACACATTTTTGCGCACTCCGAGATGAGTTTGTGTGCATTTTCCTCATAGTTTCCACTTGTTTTTCGAACCATTCGCCATTTCTTGATTAATGTTGTAGCAATTGCTGGAAAGTGTTTGCTAAAGCTTTTCACTCATTTCCTCAGCACTCATTCTTGGCTTTCGAGGAAACCGCTGATGCCTGAGGCGTATCGGTCCAGTTCAGCACGAGAAAGAAATGCATTTCCATCTTTGTGCCAGCAGCGTAAGCTCTCAAACTTTTTGCCGGGACTTGTGTCTGTTTCTGGCTCTGTGGCAACTGATTTTACAGCAGTGTCTTATGGAGTTGCCTGTTGGTTTGTGCCAGCTGTTGAAGAATCGCCCTAGTTCGTCCTTTTGCTTTGCTTAAAGTTGGCCGGCGAATTTTGAATGGCGAATTCCGTAACTCAACATGGCTACTTGGCCTGTCATGCCGTAATCACCTTCTACACGATCGCTTAAAGGTTTCTCTTTCAATAATAAAGGACTCACGCCCCTGCTGCTTCAAACATAGAGAATGGAAATCCGTTCAAGTATCGACATTGAACGAAAGGCGGTAGACGTCCTAGCAAAAGCTCGAATAGATAATAGAAAACACGCCGTTCTAAGTCAATATTTAATCCAAGTGCAGACGCAGGGCTCCTCTGCAAATTGTCTCACAAGTTTTAATATCCTTAGATGGACGCAAACTTACTTGACGTTTACCACATCTATATTCGCCTCAACAAATTTTGCAATTCCCTGCATCTAGCACGCTTTGTCACAATGTGACAACTTCAACAATGGATCCTTTGCCGCTTTGCATGCGATCTGTACGATCACTATGAATAACATTGTATATCGTCTAAAAGTTCGGCTGTTGGTCAATTAGAAAACAAGCGATATAAAACGAGGCTTATGTAGCAAGTTCATGCACGTTTGTCAATCTATTGATTCTATGATCCTCTAAAAGTCACATGGATCGCGCGCATTGGATAAATTATATTTTTGGTGCTCTCATATGAACAGTTTAACCCGGATATTCTATGATCATAATTTAACTGCGTACGCAGTTGATAGGAGATGCCGTACACAGATGTAGACAGTGTGAGGATGTGTCTCGAATTACTATAAACATAAAGCTGCAGGGGCTTCACGAAGAATCATTCCCGTCCTTTTTCCAGTTTTCAAGTAAGATCTCTGTTCACTTCATCTTCACGCTTCAAGAAAAATTATTCTGTATAGATGACAATATTTCAGACATACCTGTGGCTTATGTTTGTGCAGTCTCTGACACAGCTCCTGGTATTGGCCATGGAGACTTTCCAAAGTTCTATCCATATTTTTTATCCACGTGCTCAACAAACTTTGGTGATGCTCCATTGTTTTGGGGTAAATATTTCCATGATCCACCTTACTGGCTCAAAATAACAAAACCAATAGGCAGAAACTGAAAGCTTTCTCGATATGAAAGCGTGCCTTGATATCTATGAGTTCATATTTATTTGTGTTTCCGTTTGAAACTAATGCAGGCGCCAAATGAGATCAGCAAAGTTTTATATATTAGATCCTATACATACATGAACATTGAAGACCGTGAGAGAGAGAGAGAGAGAGAGAGAGAGGATGATGACTTCGAAATCCTCTTCCCCAATTTCTATATGCCGATGATGACACTTTCCAGTGATTGTTTTTATTTCCAAGGATGTTGACCCTAAGGGAAACCTGACCTCATTAGTGGATCAATCTTGAATAGCCTTGGCAAAAGGATAGGTTAGTCCATCTCTGATCAGTCCAAGACAACAAAGTTGGATAGCAAAGGGACTCCACCAATCTTTGTTTGGGCATATTTGACTGCTCCCATAGGCATCACTTTTGATCAGCCGTGCGTACTTGGAAATGTATGTCGCTTGTCAGATTCAAACCAAGTTGTTGCATCGTATAATGTTGATGGCTGCTCCATCGTCTAGGAAGACATCCTTTAGTTGCACCCCATTTATTTCCACAGTCAGCTTGCGACTTTGTTCACACATGAGAGCATAAGCTGAGTAGTGGTTCAATGTTGGTCTGTCCTGAACTTGTCCCTTTTGTCAATCTCCCAATAATCGTTTCAAGAATGCAATTGTCAGATGTTTGATTTATGGAGACAACCGACACAGTTGCCTTAGGGTGATGTTAATAGTAATTCCATTAAATCCTCCATCAAAGAGTAAGGTTGTGTGATGAGCTTTTGAGACCTGAGAACCCTAGCTTTGGTTGGGGGATCAAAGCGTAATCGAGGTCGCGGGTCAAAGGATCAAAGCTTGCTCGAGGTTGGGGGCATAGAGCTGTCTCTGACCGTTCTCTTGTAAAGTTTTGTCACTGTGTAGCACCTCCTGTCCCTTAGTGGACTATAACATCTCAGTACATGCTATTGGAAGAGTGGAATGTCTTTGTTGCTCTACCTTTTCTAGGATCAGTTGCAAATGACAATGTTAAAAGCTTCTGGGAAGGAAATTGAGGAGTGCTTCCCTCTTCCTCAAAACTAGATTGTAGATCCTGGGGGCACCCTTGCCTCACAGTCTGGTATCATAAAGCCATATTATGATTCCTCTTTTTTCTATTTCAATGAAAAGGCTTCTGTTAAGTATGATAAATACCCCAAGAGCAAAGCTCATGGTAGAAATACGTCATGCAAGGAATGAAAATAAAACACCCTAAGTGGGTGAAAAATGTGCTCCACAGAGAGCACGAAAAGCACAAAGGTTGGGGCTGAACATGAAACCTTGCGGTGGACTTCGAAAGAAAAACACAGGGCCACTCCACTCCCTCAGGAAAACCATCTTCCTAGCAGAAGCTACTTAGAGACACTCCTGCATGCTCACCCAAATGGTCATCAACGTGTGTACGATATCTGTCCAAATACTAGCCAATGTGGGTGAAGTGTGCATCTAGGAACCATCTGTTGAAAAATGATCTTCGTAGGATAACATTTTATGTGGATGAGACTTTGGTTGTGAGGGGTTAAAGACCCTTGTGCTCTGAGTGCTCCATCCATTTGGAGAAATTCTATAGGTCACTTGACGGGTTTGGCCTCATCGAGGTTTTGGAGGTGGGAGTCTTTGCAACTCCATGTGGCAACTTAGCTCACAGCATGGTGATGGCGGTCATGGGCACAACTCCAATAAATCAGAAACGTGACAGGGCGGCAGTCTTTGCATGGAATCCATGTGGCAACTTAGCTCACAGCATGGTGATGGCAGTCATGAGCACAACTCCAATAAATCCAGAAAGGTGACATCTTGCAGTGTTTTTTTGAAGGCAGAGAGGTTTGGATGCTGTGTGTATTCGTCCTGATGAGAGTCATTCTCTATTTCACCGCTCGGGTTGTGTAGTCATCTAAGCATACAACAAGCTAGCTTGCTGTAGGTTAGGAGTCAAAGGTCTTCAATGTCCTTTTGTATTCAACAAAACTACTGGGGTTTAGGCTCTGACAGTCCATAGTTCTAAGTCATACTTCGTCCCTCCTAAAGTCTTTAATATGAGTCGCTTTTGAGTCTATCTCCTCTTATATTTTATGTGAGACTTTTCGTTATGATTTCAAGAGCTTTTTTATACATGTGCTATTACTAAGACATATGAAAAGGTCAAACAGAACTTTATTTGGGATGGCTTGTGGGGGATGTAGTTAAATTTGTCAGTTAATGTTTGCCCTGCCAGAAAAATAAACTGGACAGCCGGTTACCCACGGATGGCAAATGGACTCACATTGCTATAGATTTCATCATAGGGTTACCTTCCACAAAGTGGGGATGGGATAGCATTTTTGTGGTGGTTGACAGAATGACAAAGTAGGCCCATTTCATACCCACTAAGGCCTGTTATTCAGCATCACAGGTTGCTTGGCAGTTCATCAAGCATGTTTTTAAGCATCATGGTTTCCCTCGGGAGATTGTCAGCGATAGAGATGCAAAATTTATGGGTCAATTTTGGCAGGAATTATTTACAGCAATGGGTACTTCTCTTACACCTAGCACTACTTACCACCCTGAGACGAATGGACAGTCAGAAACAGTGAACAAATGGCTGGAGGAGTATTTGAGGCATTTCTGTCATGACACACATAAGTCTTGGGATAAGTGGTTGGCACTTGCTGAATTTTGTTACAACAGTACCAAGCACATCTCTATTGGCATCAGCCCGTTCGAGGCTATGTATGGATGCACAGTGGGTATGCCATCTTTAGTTGCAAACATGGCTGTGAAAAATCAGCAAGCAAGAAATGACTTGGAGAGTATGGATGCCCTTCTGCAATTGGCTAAAAAGAATATGCAGGATGCCCAAGCCAAGCAGAAGAAGTATGCGGATAAACGCAGGAGGTACATGTCTTTTGAAGAAGGGGATTATGTGCACTTACACCTCCATAAGAACCCTTATGCCTTGCTGAAGGGTAACACCAGCATGAAGCTTGCTCACATATATTACGGTCCCTACAGGATCATCTGCAAAGTTGGCAAGGTGGCGTATGAGTTGGAGATACCCAAGATCTCCAGGATTCATAATGTTTTTCATGTATCCTTGCTGAAGCCACATGTCGGACAGCATGTCCAAGTCCTTCCTGAGCTACCACCTATGAATGAGGAGGGCCGGATACTCTATGTTCTAGAGCACATCATGGGTTTCAGGGATCACGTACTCCGAAACAAAGTCTACACCGAGTATCTTATCAAGTGGCAGGGACTCTCTGAGGATGAGAACTCATGGCAGCCAGAGAGCATTGTCCAAGATAACCCCTATCTCCTTCCGGGATAATTATTATTTGCCGTTTGCTGCACCTATTTAACAGCCCGCATATGAAATTTTGAGGGCAAAATTCTATAGGAAGGGATGGCTGTAATGAAGGGGAAAAAGAGGCCAAGTTAGAGGCCCTTTAGGTGGAAAATGTGGAGGGACTATATAAGTCTCCATCCACCCCCTACTGTGTACTTTTTGATGTGACATCTAATCTTATCTACTCTCCCTTCCTCCTTCCTACCTACGCTCACTCACTCTCTCTCTCTCTTCCCTACTCCCTCTCAATCTCTCCCTCTCTTTGCTACCTCATTCTCTCTCTCCTACCCCTTCTCCTCCCTTCTTCCCCTATTTCTCTCTCCTTCTGCTAGTCTATTCCCCTTTTTCCAAATCTGTCCCTACCCCCTTTTCTACAGTGCTCAGAAGACTAGCAATCCTCTTCCATATGAACCTCGCCTGTTTACAATCCCAAAGACAATGCTAAATGGACTCTCAGTCGATGTTGGATGTTGGGAGCAACAGAAGGAAGTTGGAATGCAAGGAGGAGACAACAAGCTGAAGAAACTAAAGTGTATTTGCAAATGGATGATGTGAAAGTACAAATGGTGGCCTATATAGGACCCAAACCCAATTTAGGCCTAAATGTCCTAAGGAGAACTAGGACTAGTATCCCAAGTGGACTAAATGTCCTAACTAGGCCTAACTAAATATCTTAAGGCAAACTAGGACTAGTGTCCCAAGTGGACTAGATGTCCTAACTAGGCCTAACTAGACTACAAGCTAGTACCAGGGCTAAGTGGCAAAAAAAACCCCTCCATGGTATGGCTAAAGTATCCTAGATACATCTCAAGTATACTTGGAAACTAAGTCATGGTTTCAAACGTTCATCCATGATGGATATAGCAACCTATGATAGCACAGAGTAAACAAAATGACATGAGATATAGTACCAAGTGTAGAGCCAAAAAGCCTCAAACTTGGGTCGTGGTAGAGCCTTCATGAAAAGATTTACTAAGTTATCCTCCATGGGAATGTAGGACAGTTGTAATTCTTCAGCTAATAGTTGCTATAGAACATAGTGAATAGTGCATCTCAATGTGTTCGGTACACACATGAAAGACAGGATTACGCACAACGGCCAAAGCACTCTAGCTCTTAGTCACCTCAACTACTTTGAAGATCTCAAGGTGGGTAGACAGTCAGCCACTCAGGGTTGCACTCAGCCACTTAGGGTCGCACCTACTTAGGTAGTAGATATCATCTTGGGGACACGATGGTGGCACCAGTTGGAAGTTTGAACTGATTATCATAACAAAGGCTTGGATATCAAGATCCTAGGCCATGGGTCCAAGTTCATTTCTCGATTTAGAGGAGTTCCACCTCAACCTTTGATTTCAGTAGTTTAGAGGGCTCGTCTCAGGACTCCCCGTTGGAAGCAGCACTACAGAAGGACCAGGATGTCACGATAAGCTCCCACCGTCCCTATCACCAATACAACCAAAGGAGCATTAAATTTGAGCATCTTCCTGGATCATCAACCCACCACAAGTATCCTAACCAAAAGTCAGCAGAGGAGCTTGGGATTCAATTTCGCCAGATCAGGATTCATGAACCAGGTATTCAGTTCCATCAGATAATCCGGGAATACCACAGTCAGCCATTTCCTTCCAGCATACCAAAAGGCTCTCTTCATACCCGAGTTCTAATTTTAGTGGAAAGGGATGTCATAAGCATCCAAAACTTGTGGCATGCTGCCTACAGGCCACAACAATATCAAATATCGCCAAGCAGCCTCATAAGACAGAGCAGGTCAAAAAAACGCAGAGTTGACTTTTTGGTCAAAATTCAACGTGTTGACTTTTGTCACCATTGACTTTTGATCGACCTGGTCAATGGTCCGTATTGACCAGAAGACTGGGCAAATGGTCAGCGTTGAACAGCTGACCAGGGTCAATCAATGTACCCTAAAAGCCTCTATAATATAGGACCGGTTTAGTTTGGACAGCTCCAGTTAGGGTTCTGCATAAGAGCAGTCCCTTCCCTCCTTCAACTCTTAGTTCAGCAATGACGGTTTGGTCCCTTTATACAATATTTTCCATTCCTCTTTTGTAGTGAGGGTTCATTCCCTCCATACATTCCTTAGTCCTCTCAGTTATTTACAATTTATTTAGCCCTTGGGCAAGACATTATTTCAATTATTCTTTTCTCTTTGGACGCCCATTATATTCCTCCCTCGGACTCACTCTCACTCCATAGTTCCACTTGTGTTGTGAGTGAATTATTCTATCAGTTTAGGTAGTGGGCAAGAGAGAGAGTGAATTAGGCTTTCTCCCTGTGACAAATGGTTTTGACATTTATCCTAGCTGTGACCACACTCCCCACTTCTATAGCACATCACTAGTCTTCGAAGGTTGGGTTCTTTGCCTAGTCCTCCTCGACCTCACCCAAAACCACCCGATCGACCTCGTGTGTAGTATGGTACACACCCACCTCTTGGAGTAGGTGTGTATGATCGGTAATACAATTGAGGATGGTAGTATGGGGGCCCTTACCTAATTGGCTGCAAGATCTTGAAGCAAAGTGGGATTTGGAAGACATGGTGTAATAGTAGGAGGTACAAGTGGTTTTGATACTTTCACACGAGCAAAGGGTAAACCCAAGAGTGGTTGGCGTGGCTCTTTGGACTGCATCAACGAGGGGTTCTCTAGACGAAAACTCTAGTAGAAGCTTCCTCAATCCCTTGAGATAGCTACATTCAAAGGCATTGTGTCCATGAATTTTGCAAAAGGTACAAAATGAGGCAAAAGTTGATACCTTACGTTTGGAGGATGCACGATAGACCACTTCAAACTTGGTTTCAAAGGATAGGTCTTCTCAGACCTTAGTTCTTCCTTTCAGCCCTTCTTTGATTTCTTCCAACTTCTCCTTGAGACGATACCATTCAAATAATCCCACCTCGGTTGGAAACCTGGTGGTTCAAAACTTAGCTGAGACTGTTCCATCTTTAATGCTCCCTTCAAGACATCTGGTAGGGAAGCTTGCTCAAGAAGTGTGCCAGAGCAAAATAGAAGAAGCCTACTCAAGAAGTCTTGCAGGGAGGCATGCTTCTAGTAATGAGAGTGTCGACATCACAGGACCCATCATAGGAAAGTCTGGGACATTCTAGTCCTGAAGCCAGTCATTTTGGATCTATAATTGACAAGCCCTTCCAGATACTTTGATGCTCCTCGATATACATTGATGAGCTGGTATATTAATCAAAGGAGGAGGTGTTGGTAAGGACCCCATGATGTAGACCACATGGGACTTGGAACGAACGACTCTTGGAAGAAACTAACTACAAATCTTAGAGCATAGCCCAAGGGATTGGCATGAACCCACCAATAAGACTAATCTAGACTAGTATGGACTAGTGCAATTCTTCTCCAATGGACACGAAGCAATGGCCGTTGTCAAACCATAGCTTTTCCTTAGTCAAGTAGAGACAAAGGTAATTTTTAAAGTCAATGTACGATGAAATTAGCTTGGCACCACATCACCAATAAGTGACATCAATGTAGTTGACTAAACCTAGTTGACACAAGGACATTATGATGATGATATAGTTATCAATCCTACAACTCCAATAGACTTTGTCAGCTGCAAAGTCCACAGTACTAGTTCTCCATCATATCTCTGAGCTCGGACATCAACTAACAGATACTCAGCAATCATAAACCCAAATTTTGAGTAGTTCTTGCAATATGCAAATATTTGAGCTGGAAGGGAACGGCGAGGAGTTTTCTTGATAGTCCAGGCCTTTTTCATATATTTGAGCCAAACTAGCTTTTTCCATCTGCCATGTGGTATCCTGGCTCTTCTGACTTTTTCCAGAATTGGAAGGGGAAAACAACCATAGAACGACGACGAGGGATGCATGCATGCTCACCACCCAACCATGACATCTAGGACTAGGATGTCCCCTCTGAGCCGCCACAGGCTGAGCTGTTGGCACATCTCCCAACTAGATCCTTACTGGCTTGGCGTCCCATTTCACCAGGTGGCATCCTCAAGGGCCTTGGATCTATTGCTAGGCCTTGGGTTGTGCTTAAAAGCAGGTGCACGTCCGCAACACGATCCAGGATCCAGAACAGCAAGGAAGAGCTAAGCTTGCTCTGACTTGCATAAATGAAATCTGAACCCCTGGGCTCCTTATATAGGCTTGATCCCAGTGCTACTAAAAATAGCAAAAACCCTAACTCATCATGTGCCCTCGCAACTCAAACCAAGAATCACCTGCCTAGCTCCTAGCCTCCCCAAGCTACCTGAGCTAGTCCTATGTGCCTAAAGCACACGTCAAATACAGTCCGTGCACATGACACACTCCCCTTCCTCGAAGAACTCACTTCTGAGTTCATAAGAAAATCTAGAAACTCTCTCTGAAGGTTAGTCAATGTCTCTCGTGTAGAATGCTCCTGGACACGATCCTTCCACTTAATCTTGTATTCAGTGATCGTCCTATTTCAAACTTGACGTTCACGAAATCCAATAATACTTTCAGGTTCATGCGGTACGAAGTTCAAATCTTCAACCTTGATAAGTTCTTGAGGAGTTACTACCTGATCCTTAGCACCAATACTTCCTTTAGTCGACTGACATGAAAAACTAGATGAATTCTTACATTAGGAGGCAATTCCAATTCATATGCAACTTGTCCAATTCTTCTTATAACCTTGAATGGATCATAATATCTGGGGGATAATGTCCTAACCTGTCCTAGGAAGGCGTAAATACACCATCGTTCCAAGAGAGAACTCCCTAGGTAAACGATGTCTATTAGCATAAAATATGTCCTTGTCTTGGGCTCTTCCAATAGACTCCTTGGCAAACTGCAACATCTCTTGCATGTCTTGCAAGAATGTCCTAGTAGCATCATTCTTGATTCCCTTGAATCCAACCATTACTGGTGACTTAGGTTGAAATCCGTCCATAAGCATAAAAGGACTAAAACCAGTACTTGAATGCTTTGCACTGTTATAAGCAAATTCAACCATGGGTAAATATTCTTCCCATGAAGACTGCCTCTTGGAAACATATGCATGAAGCATATCCTCTAGAAGTTGGTTTACTACTTCTGTCTGGCCATCAAACTGGGCATGTTCAGAGGAACTCAAACAAAGGGTGGTATCTAACTTGTCATAGACAAGCGTCCAAAATTCACTCCTAAACTTAGAATCCCTATCACTTACAATTTCAGCTAGCAACTTGTACAGACGAAATAATTGGTTAACGAAATATTGTGCCAATGACTTATGTAATCATGACTCTTGCGCGTTCGTGGCAAACCTATGATAAAATCCATGGAAATACGTTCCCATTTATTACCAGGGATATCTAAGGGCTGCAATAACCCCGCGCATCATAGGCGTTTAGCCTTGGTCACTTGACAAGTGCGGCAACCTACTACGTAGTTCTGAACAAATTCTCGGCATCTTAGGCCAATAAAAAGTATGTTTCACAAGAGACAGTGTCTTGTGGTGCTCCAGCATGTCCCGCGCTAGGTGCATCATGACACTCTCGAATAATCTTGGATCGAAGATCCGACAGATCTGGTAACACAAATTTTCTCATTTTGGAACAGCAACCCATGCCAAATCGTACACTGACCTACTGTCGCTTGTATAGTAGGTGGCATAATCCTTGAGTCTTGGTCAATCATTGAGATCCAATCATAGACCTTCTGCCAATATGGATTGAAATGACTATCAATCGTGCAAAGCCCTGTCAAGGATTGAAATAGGTCATAGGATATCTCAGTAAATGACATAGCGCCTACAAACTTGATCTAACTTAAGGCATCAATCACACTATTCAAGGACCCTTTACGATAATGTATTTCAAAGTCAAAGTCTTGCATTAGCTCAACCATTTATCTTTTCTTCTCCTCAAGTCCAAACCATCACACACATACTTAATTGACTGATGTGATCAGTCAATATAAGAAACTTAGTACCATAGAGGTAGTGTCTCCCAACCTTGAGAATGTACACTATGGCATAAAGTACTTTTTCCATCATGGTCCAATGGTATTGAGTGTCATCCAGCTTTGTACTCTCAAAAGCTAGAGGTCTACCCTCTTGGAACAATGCTGCCCCAATCGCATAATCACTCACATAAGGCTAGGTAGTGCAATAGGTGCTTCCTTGGCACAGAGTTTCAATGTGTCAAAAGCCTTGTTCAAATCGTCATTCCAAGCGATAGGCTGATTGGCCTTTTGTCCATGCCCTTTCAATACGTTGGTCAAGGGAACTGTGATCTTGGAATAATCTCAGACGGCGGACTTCCTGAGAAAGATAGTAAACCCTAGAAAAGAACGAAGTTGTCTCACAGTCTGAGGTAGTGGCCAATCTTAAACCTTTTGAATACGATCGAGATTAATGTTAATACCTTCCCTAGAAATCTTGTGTCCTAAGTAAATTATTTTCTTCATGATTATTCTGTCTTAACAGCATTAAGAGTGGTCACGAAATCGCTGAGGGCATCCTTGGTAACTAGATCATCATAGAGACTTGGTCATCCCCAATTTGAAAATCCATGACATGCTCCCCCTCGGGAACCTTAGGATTAGTCGCATCAGCCATGAGAGAGTTGTGGCAAAGAAAAGAAGGGGCTGAGGCTGAATTTGAAATGAAAGATCAGTCTAGGGGAAAAAAGATAGCAGAGCGATTGAGTTGGCAACCAAGTGGCGAACTAGGAGCTGCCAAAGAGAAGAAAAAGGTGGCGAATCAGCAGGGTTGAGAAAGGAGATGGGTGAATTTATTTGGCTATGGAGCTGGCAAGGAGATGCCCTGGCTGATGGAAATCGATGAAGGAGAGGCTGATCACGAGACCATGCTGCACCAATTCTAGGCAAAATTATGGGGTAGGCTGAAAGTTTTATAGACTGAGGTAAATCCTTGCTTTTGGAAAGTAGGGCGTTCCAAAAGCTATCCCGATTTAGCCACCCATGCAATTTTGGAGAACTTTTGCTTTTAGGGTTGCAAGGCACGCCAGATCTTGTCCAGCCAAGTACTGGCCTGGACAGCTTTATCTCCTCCTCCCCTTTCCTTGCAGCACCTCCCATAAATCCATCATCCAACAGATTAGCTGCCATGCCTGACCTATCCTAGGGATTCACAACAGCCCCCTACCCTAATCATGTGCACAATCCTCTGCAGACTTAACTCTCCACCAACTCAAATCAATAACACTAATAACACCAGTATATAGTTCCCTTCTTCTTCAACGATTTATAGCCCTAACTAGCGAAATCACAAGCTCTTGCAAAGTACCACAGCAAATTCCGGAAAAAAAAAAAATCAAGAAAGAGACTGCTATTAAGTAAGAGAAAAAACCCGCGAGAGCAAGCTCAAAGCGGAATACATCATGAAATCATGAGGATAAATAAACCCCCTCAAAATGAGGTGGAAAACAACCAAGGCTGAGGCTGAAAGTGCCACCTCAACCCTGTAGGAGTCTCAGAGAAGAAAGGAGAATCCTTCCATTCCCTGAAGAAATAAGCCCTCCTAGCTAAGGATGCACGGGAGTCTCCTTGCATACTCGTCCATACGGCCATCAAGGTATGTATGGTGTCTATCCAAATACTAGCCAATGTGTGCGAGGAATGAACCTGAGTTCCTTCTAATGCCTCTGTGCATCTGGCTCTCCAGATATGCCAGGCTGCTATGCAAGTGAGTGGCATATCATCTATGTCTACCAAATCTGCTGGAAGGGCTGCCTCAATCTACAAGATCCTCCCTGCACTCCCTCTGGGATGTCCTATCAACTAAGATTTGGTCTCCTCTGGAAGCCTGCGGAAAGTTTTCCATCACCCCAATGACGAGGCGGGTCCCCTCCCCCCCCTGGACCACTGCATGTAGAGTGAATCACCAAGTGGTTTGCCAAGATCATCCAATATACTGTCATTCCACATAATCGGTTGCCTATCAATCTCTTGACGCGAGGAAAGGGGAATCCTCTGAAGAGTGCTCCTGAAATTGGCCCATGCTTTCAGTATGGCAACCATGAGAGGGGACCTGAGGTGTGCTACGGTGAAAATCCACCTAATACTGCCCATCCAGTCTCCTCCTGAAGAAGGTGTGCACGTCTGTATGCTGCCAATAAAAAATGCCTTCTACGGCTCCTGTCCTGGCATAAGTCCCCACACCACCATCTTGCAGAGTAAAGCTCTGCACTGTAAATCTAGATTAATAATATTGACACCCCCTTCCTGTGTAGGGAGGATGAGGGTCTCCCAAGCCACCTTGGCTAACGCATCTGCTGTGCCATCAAGCCCACTCCAAAGGAAATTTCTGATCGGTCTCCTAAGCTGAGTGATGCAATCCCTAGAACGGCACTGGCATGAACAAACAAACCAAGCCGTGGCCAAGAGGACCTAGTTGACCACCACAACTCTAGAGGCAAGATCCAGCTTGGCTGAGGTCTGAAAAAAGAGCTTCCTCCTGATGCTCTCCAACACAGGAGCAAACTGCTGTGTGGAAGAATATCCAAGCCGACTTGGCAGTCCAAATACCTGACTGGCACACCCCTCTGAACCCAAGTGAATCCTATGTCAAGCCCCCAAACTGGAGTGTCCTTGTCACTTATCCAAAAGCCATTGGATTTATAACAATTTATATGCGCCCCCGCCGCCAAGCGAAATAAATCCAATGCTGTCCTGAAAGAAGTGAGCGTCTGTGGTGTGGCATCCAAGTAAACTGCTGTGTCATTTGCCAACTCACTGTCAAGTAGCTCCTCTTCCCTTCTGATGGGAAGTCTCAGGCCAAAGATGTCAGATTGAGATCTAACATAGATACTCATAGCTTCAGCCAGGAACAAAAAAAGAAAAGGAGCAAGGGGGCATCCCTGACGGACTGATCTGGAAATCTGAAATCTCTCACCCCTTACCCCACCAATAAGTACCTGGCTGTGGGCTGATCTGTACAAAGAGGAAACACCTCTGATCCAAGCTTGAGATCTAACATAGATACTCATAGCTTCAGCTAGGAACAAAAAAAGAAAAGGAGCAAGGGGGCATCCCTGACGGACTGATCTGGAAATCTGAAATCTCTCACCCCTTACCCCACCAATAAGTACCTGGCTGTGGGCTGCAAGGCTGATGTAATGTAGTCTCCAATCATATCCCAAAATGCAATGAAGAAAGAAGAGGTGAAGGGGTGAGGCCATCCGAACCAGGGCACTTGCCCTTGTGAAGGGCTAAAAGTGCAGTCCTAAACTTTGTGTTGGTGAAAGGTGCATCCAGCAAAACATGCATATCTAGTTTCACCAACAAAGGGATGCTCTGCCAAATAACCTGTCTAGCATCCTCTCTATCCTGTGTGACAGGATCTGCAGTAAGAAGGGCGGCATAAAAACCTGAAGCTATGCGCATGATGTCATCTCGATCTATCTGTAAAAGCCCATGTGAGTCAATAAGCTGGGATACACTCTCTCTACTATGTCTAGGGCCAAGAGTAGAGAAAAAGTGTTTATTGACTTTGCCACCCATTTGAATCCAGAAGGACTCCCACGCATGAAAGGCATACTTTGCTCTCTGATCAAGCAATTCTGCTCTGATGAGCCCTTGCTGCAGCAAGGCGCTCCTGAATCCAAGTATCTGAAGGCCGTTTCTGCTCTTCCCTCTACAAAGGTGCCAACTTCTGGCGAACACCAATCTCACGTCTGAGAATATCTCGTCTCCTGGTACAAGCAACTGAGTGGTAGAAGTCGCTAATACCAGAAAGGGCAGTAGCTACATGTGATGGAGATGGCTGCCCACCCTGGACATAAGAAAACCATATCTATAGGGCTGCCTCTGTAAGGTCCTCCTCTGTGTACAAGGCATCTGGAATCTTGATGCTCGCAGACCGGCCTCTCAAGTGAGGCTCTAAGATAGCTAGCACAACAAGAAAGTGGTTTGAGGTGGAAACTCAGCAACAATGCATACCGATCCACCTCTGTCTAGTGCCCAATCATCTATATAGAATGTGTCAATGCGTGCATGAATAGGCATCTGCTACCTCCTGTTCGACCAAGAGAACATGAGGGACTATGGCTGAATAAGAAAGGCATAGTCCAACGAAGTATCTCTGCCACAGTAGTGAAAAAGGAAGGCATCCAAGCCGCTCTCTCCAAAGAGTGAAGTCCTCCTTCTCTACCCCCTTTTTTGTCTGACGGTAACTCAACCATGTTAAAGTCACCTCCAATCACCCATGAATCCGCAATGGGGGCCCTAGAGAGCAAATCCTTCCACATAATGACACGTTCCCCTCTAATGTCGGAGGCGTACAGGTTAAGGAAACCAACCTTACGCCCTCCAATGAGGAGAATAATCCACTGAGCCCTAGATGGGGTAATGACTCTGTGTCCAACAACTAAGGGGAGAACCGACTGTGAAATTGAAATAGAAGTGCCTCCCCTAGTGCCCAAGGCAGGCGACCAAAATGTATGATCAGAAAGCAACTTGCATGACTTGGCACAATCTCTAGATTCCAGTTTGTGCTCCTGAATAAATGAAATATCAATGGAACCCCTAGTAACACCTAGATGAAGCTGATCCCGGATCAGCTGTCTACAGCAGCGATGTGTGATGCCACCTAGGCCCTATATGTTCCAGCTAACAATCCTCATCGACGGGAGGATGTAGAGTGGAATACCTTACCCGACCTAGTGGTAGAAACAAACCCCTCAACAGGGGAACCTGCTCGAGGAGCAAGGAATGGAACCAAGTGGCGAAAAATCAACAGGGGAAAAACTCTGCCACCTGGTGCCCTATCAACAGGAAACCCAATCACTAGCTCACAAAAGTAGAGGGCACAAACTCCTGCTTTGGAAAATCTAAAGCATTTGCCAGAGCTGAAAATGAGTTCCTGTGAATCAAGCCAGACACCGGAGTGCGAAGGATCCCTTCTAAGGGAATAGGATCAAGAGTGTAAACCATCCCCTTCCCCCTATCCAACGGAGGAAGTGAGGACTGCTCTAGACGATCCTGTGTCTGCATGGCCGCGGAGACCTCTACTGCCTCGGGGGGAGTGTCTGGCACCGCTGGTTCTAGGGGAGAAGCTGCAACCGAGGAGGAGGTCGAAGCCGAAGCGTCTCGGACTTTGTGAGGTGAAATTGGAGAGAGAGCCCGAGGTGAAACATAGTCCACTAGTATATCCTCGTGAACTAAAGGTGGAATCTACACACGAACTGGAACCCACTGGTATGCGGCGGGTGCCTCTGCAAGTCGTGAGGCACCAGAGGTAAAAGGTGGTGGTACCAAAGGAGCACTTAGTCAATGAGGAGCACTTGAGCTGTACCATCACTGTGAGGAGGACTGCCCTGTCGAGGTCGAGGAGCAGGTGCTGGACCTATACCACCCCCCTGTCGAGGCCGAGGAGCAGGTGGTGGACCTGTACCACCCCCCTGTCGAGGCCGTTGGGCGGTGACTGTACCAGAGGGCTTCTTGGGCCTTTTCTTCTTCCTGGGGCAATTCCTGGCAAAGTGTCCAATGGTCCTACAAATCCTGCACTGGTCCTGCCTACCTGCAATCTCTACTCTGTGGCGAAAAAAGGAACCATCCGGGCGTTGGATCCTAACATGGTCCATCGTGAGGTTGGGATCCTTACGGAGGACCGTAACTCTAGGTACCCCATCAGCCTTCGTTGTCTCTGCTGCAGTCAACGGCAACCCAGGGAGGGGTGGGATCTCAGCAACCGCGCCGAAATGCGCCCCAATAACAGAAAGAAGTCAATGGTAAACCTGGGGAAGCTCGGGAAATATGATGAAGAGTGAAAAGATTTCCTTATCTGCCTCCACTGGGTCAAAACCAATATCGAAGGCATCAAAGAAGATCTTCCTGTGTCCCAGGTGTAAAAACTCAGCTTTGAGAACGGTGCTCGCAGCCTCTGGAGTGTCAAAAACAACCTGGAAAAAACCTCGTCCCAAAAGACAAACATCTAAAAGTCGTGGAGTGAGGTCTGGGGGGAGAGCAACAAGCATCCAGTCTCTAGCTTGGGATCTGGAAGGGTGAGACCCGAAGATGTGTGCGAGTAACGTGGTAGAGCATTCAATCTCTAAGTCCTTCTTAAGTTGCTGCAACTTGTCTTCGGAAAAAATAATAGTTTTCGCAGCCGGTGGAGGTGGAGTAGGATTGGCTGACAGAATATCCATCGCCAATCGAGGTGAGAAGGCCGATTTGAACACTTTTGAGGCTCCGTCCACTCCAAAAATCGCTGCAGGAGAAGGAAAGAGGGGGGAGATAGGAAGGGGGGGACAGGAAGGAGAGTAGAGAGCTTTGGAGAGGAGAGGGCTGAGGCGGGGGTTAGGGAGTGCGGTAGAAGAGAAGGGGGAAGAGAAGAGCAAGGAGAGGCGGGGGGGATAGGGAGCGGGGAAGAGGGGGGGGTGAGGCGTAGGGAAGGGAGCGGGGAGAGGGCGGAGTAGGGGGCGGGCTAGAGGCGGAGGGAAGGGAGAGGGTTAGAAGGCGAGGTAGGGCGGGGAAGAGGGGAGGCAGGGAGCGGGGTAGAAGGGGGGGGTGGGGAGCAGGGAGGGGGCGGGGTAGAAGGAGAGGAGGGAGCGGGGGTAGGAGGCAAGGAAGGGAGCGGGGGGTAGAAGGTGAGGTAGGGAGGGGGTAGAAGGGAGCGGCTGAAGGGGAGGGGGTGGGCTGAGAGGGAGGGAGGGCGCAGGCTAAGAGGGATAGGAGAGGGAGAGGAAGGAGAGGCAGGGAGGGGGTGGGCTGAGAGGGTAGGGGGCGGGCTGAGAGGGAGAGGAGGGACGGGCTGAGGGCAAGGGAGAGAGGGAGGGAGGGGCTGAGAAAATTTTCGAATTTGAGTCTTACCTAGAGGAAAATTCCTCCACGCCTTCTCTCCACAGAGATTCGTACCTCAAGAGTTGGCTCTGATACCAATTGACACGACCCCAGCGCTCGTGAGAACTGAGACCCACAAACAAACACATGAAAACAACCGTAGAACAACGATGAGGGATGCAGACATGCTCACCACTCAACCATGACTTCCAGGCCTAGGATGTCCCCTCCGAGCCACAGGCTAAGCTGTTGGCACACTGGCACATCTCCCAACTATATCCCTACCAGCTAGAAAGCAAGTGCACGTCTGCAACACAATCCAGAATTTAGCTAGCAAGGAAGAGCTAAGCTTGCTCTGACTTGCATGACTGAAATCTGAACTTATATAGGCTCGAGCCCAGTGCAGCTAAAAATAGCAAAACCCCTAACTCGTCCTATGCCCTTGCAACTCGACCCGAGAATCGCCTGCCTAGCCCCTAGCCTCCCTAGGTTACCTAAGCTAGTCCTTTGTGCTTAAAGCACATGTCAGATATGGTCCATGCACATGACACTACCCATGCATTGATCACCTCATTGTCTACAACCAACAAGGTAATAATTTTTTCCTTGGCTCTGATAACGACCTTGACTATTGATGTTGACTGGATGTCACTTTATATTTCCCTTTATATTTCTTTAAGCCTTCACAATAGTTTGTAAAAATCCATACAAAACATTGGTTAAGGGGCCAACGTGGGGGACCCCCGCCTATAGGCTAACTTTATTCAACACAATCCACCTTCAGTGTGTTGACCTGAACAAGGCTTAGGGACCAAGAGAACACATGGTCTGACTAAGTGAGTGCACAAGAATAGTGAACGGGCTTACCATGGGTGAACCATGCCCATTCTGATATGACCAAATTAAGTAATTTCAAAATTTATGATGCAATTCTGTTTGCACTGTTCTGCTTTATAATAAATTGAAGAGTGTCAATCTTACCCAACAAGGGCCTAGATTGAAAGAAGAAAATATGGCATATGGCTGATCACCCTTACCCTACTGCAGTACCTAGGGGAATAAGATCATTTCAGTCAATACTGTAGTTGGCAGTTCCTTATCTGTTTTAGAGGTTAGTCTTGAGGTGATTTTGATCATTGCTACTGGAAGCAACTTTGAGATACTTCAGCAGACAGCAGGGACAGTAATTATTTACCATAAGTTCTATGTGGATATGAGAGTAGCAGACCAGGTTGGATGGCAGGCAGCAAGTATGAAATACATTTCTAGGTGGAAGAAGGAACTTGTTGGAGAGGCTCACTAAACCCGCAGTAGAAGTTGTAGGGTTGGGTATGTACTTGTTGTAGATGCTTGCTTCAGTAGAGGTTCTTTGCGGATTTAGACCACCAGTTTGTTGCAGGTTTAGAGCACAAACCATGGTAGGAAGTAAGGCTGAAACAGCTTTTGAATAGCAGAAGAGCGGAATTGGCAGGGTGAACTAAGCAGGCTATAGTGACCGATGGCCTGGTTTGAATTTTCTAAAAGGGCAGAGGGAATGCTAGAGAATGGCATTGTAAGCAGTAGAGAAAACGTTTGGCAGAAGTGAGTGAAGGCAGAAGAACAGTAGGCTATGGCAATAGACCTAGAGGTGCATAGGTGGTGAGAAGGAATGTTGGAGTGGCAGATCACTGGGCAGCCTGTGTTCAGCAGCATGGGAAGGCCTTGTCCTTCATGAAAAATATTGCAGTCTCCAAGGAGGAGATGGAGAAATCTTGGCAGGGTAGTGAGGCAAAATGAGAGAGAGCAGGTGGGCAGATAGCTTGCCAGCAAGAAAGGAACCAATCTTCAGCATGGGCTTGTTGTTGGAATGAGGGCCCTGACGGGGGTCTTTTATAGGAGAGGAAGGAAGGTGAGGTGGAGGTAGGGCCCAACCCCCCCCCCCCCCCCTTGCCCCTTCTACTATGGTCATCCTCACCACCTGTCCCTCTCCCTCCGCCTCCCCTCCCCCTCCCCTTCCGTAGCAGGTTCTTCAGCCTCCCCTCCCTCCCTTGGACCTGCCTCGACTCCCCTGCTATCGGGCAAGGGTAAGACAGTGCCCCCTTCCGCTTCCTTGTCGCAGTATCCCGTCCCCTCCCTCCACTTAGGGGGGGAGCCAAAGGGAAGGGGCACGTCCTCCCGGTCAGCAGCTCCCAAACTTCAGCCTGTTGGACGTCCTCTACCACGACACTTTTGGAGATTGGGGCCTTGGAACTACCTCGAGATTCCAGACTCTTACCCTCTACCCCTGGAAGTGACGCTTGTGACCTTGCCGCCCCGCAAAGGGGGTTTGGTCAGTGTACTGGGCTCCTAGACACACTCAGTTTGGAGATTCCAGTTCGCCTCCATAGGATTGGAGAAATGGTCCCTAGTGGTATTTGATGCTATGTTGGGGAATCAAATTTCACACATGATGGACGAGTGGATGGGGCCACAGGGATTGGACCTTTGACATGCTCATGGTGCTGAAGTGAACTTTCAGTTGAGCTTCATGCAGGAGAAGCCGATGTGTGGTTTGGCAGTAGGGGTTATCAAATTGCCGCCTGAGGCACATATTGATCAGGCATACTACTACTGACCACTCCAGAATTGTGCTAAGTTGTTTGGGCTAGAAGTCTCCTTCATGATGAAGTGGGTACGGAAGATTGGCATTGAGCCAGTGTCTACCCTAGTACGCCGACATACAGACACAGACTACTCGCCCTCCAAGCTCACCGGGCAAAGTCACAAAAGGCAGTCTTTCTGGAATAGGCACCTATTCACAATAGAGCCTTGTTTATAGCTTCGCTGTCCTCATGAGCTGTGTTACGCTCTAGCCGAGGTAGCATGACCTCGGAAGAATCAGTCGACATTTCCCTTAAAGGATCTATCTCTGTAATTTATGTCTTTGCGCTTCATGTAAATGATCGGGAGGGATTTAATGTCAAGGTCCTAGGTGAGGGTTGATAGCACCAGACTAGGTGGATCTAAGGCTAAGGGCCTAATGCAAGAAATGTGCCTAGGGGCAAAGGAATTAACGCATCCCAGGAGAGGGGTGAAATGTTGCATTAGGAAGGCCCTATATGGATGACATGTGGCATCTAGATCCATCTAGGGAGATGGGGCTTGCTGAAGTTAGTGAGAGAAGGAGATGGTGTTCACGTATGTTTTTGTGTTTTTCGAATTCTCTGATGAGTTCTCACGCTTCAGCAGGATTTGGCTGGGTGGAATAACTCGGTGCTTCTCCCGTGATCTTCAGTAGGAATTAGAGAAAGTTGTTAACAATTGGTATCAGAGCCAGGTTGCGAAGGGGAAAGGTGTGGAGCGTAGGGCCTTGAACAGACTAGGCAAGTGAAAAGGCTGCAAAATATCAGACCAGCGTCGAAGGAGATCCAACGCTGCCGACGATGTCCGTGAGGATTGGCGCTCACGTGGAGATTCCTAATTATTGGTGAGGCAATGCGTTGATCGCAACGACGCTGTGCAGCGCGCTGACCTACGAACGGGCTCACGCAAGCAAGTATTGAGAGATAGGAAGGTCCTTCGACGTGGGCAGTCTGTGATTGACTGCGGATCAACGGAAAGCCTGGCACGGAAATGTGACGTGCGTGGAACGGGACCCGCAGGTGACTCGACGAAACGAGGGATGAAGAGCGCAGGAGGGTCCTGCTACTTATGACCTCCATGCGATGGACTACGACGACGTGATGACGACGTGTCTGAGCGTAGCCCTCCCGCACTTATCATAGCTTGATCGGGCCTGACAGAGGTTCGTTGACGAAGGTCTTCGACTGCTGGTTGTGTTCGGTGGTCGTTGGTAGAAGGTATCGTTATTTTGTCAAGGTGACCTTGCGGGAGGCTATTCGGTGCATAGAGAAGCCCGTGGAGAGCTGTTGGTAACAGCTGTCGACTGCTTCTCTGGCGCATATACAGTCAGAGTACGGATGACTTGTGAGAGCTGAGAGCAGGCCGTACGTGCAAGCTGCAAGCTACGGGATTTGAATTCCAGGGAGCACTTTATCTATTTTCCCTTTTGGTTTTCGTTATTCCTGTTTTGTCAGAAGCAGTTAGACTTTGTGGTTTTAGCAGAGGTCGCAGTTTATGATGCTATAGCAAGGACAGATTATGCTTGAGGATATGCCTGTGTGCTTCAGTTGGAATTAGACTGCAGGAATTTCCCTAGTATAGGGAAGAGCGCCATCTGTGATATATGCCTGTATTAAATGCGTAGTTAGTGCGAATTTGAGGTTGCAGGTATTCCCTAGTATAGGGAATTGTGTTCAGAGTGTCAGTACACTGAATTGGGTCAGCTTGTGATTACAGTGTTCTAGGGGTGTTTTTTTTTTTTTTTTTTTAAAAACCCCAAAACAAAACACCTATTGAACTAAATGGAAGCAGAAGAAGGGGCTTCCAGGAGGGACCCTGGTGAATCAGGAGTCCGGCCGACCCAGCAGGGATCGCGCCCAGTAGCTCACACTTTATCTGGCAGGATTGCATTGCTGGAGGATGCCTTGCAACAGTTGTTAGCGCAGCAATTACAAGCCAACGCAGGGCAATCTGAACTTAGGAGAGCGTTACAGAGTATGTCTGCCAGACCTTCTCGAGAAGAGAAGGGAAAGGCTCCAATGGAACTGGAGTCTAGTGTCCATACGGTCGAGCCTAGGAAGGCTAAAGTGCCAAATATTGCCAATTACAGACCGGAAAAGTATTCTGGCCGGATGAACGACCGTAGCTCCGATGTCATTGAGACCAGGCTACACAAATGGGACGAGGCATTCGCCATTTGTGAGATCAGAAATGACATCAAAAAGATCCGCGAGGCCACCCACATGTTTAGTGAGGCAGCGGATCGGTGGTGGATTAAGCAACAAAAAGATGGCATAGCATCCACTACCTGGGAGGGGTTTAAAAGAGAGTTCAGGAAACACTTCTTGCCTCCTGACGAAGCATCCCGAGCTTGGGATCAATATAGGAACCTTCGTCAGAGAAATTTATCAGTGGCAGAATACACTGATAAGTTTCGAGAGAGTGTAATGAAGGTTGACGAACCCCTGCCTCAATCAATCCAAGTGAAAGATTTCATATTTGGATTGAATGACCGAATAAAAATGGAAGTTCGGGCTAAGTACGCGAACACGCTAGATGATGCAATAGCTATAGCCCTGAACTACGAGGATGCCAAGGGCAGCAAGCCAAGTGGGTTTGCACAGGTCGGAACCCAGTATGGGTATCCAAAGAAATCTGGGTTTAAGAAGAAGTGGGCTAGTAGAGGGAGTGGTTCGAGTGGTCAAGCCAAGCAGGCGAGACCGGCTGAAAGTCCTAAACCAAGTACCACCATTGGAGTGAAGAGGACAGTAACTCCAATGGCAGCCCGGGCTTGGTCTAAATCTCCCTTGAACCCAGAACAGCGGGAAAAAGCGAGGAGAGAAGGCTTATGCTTTGGTTGCCTTCAACCTCATCAGTGGAGAGATTGTCCACGTAATAAAGATCGTCGGATGGCTGAGATGGTGATCTCAGAGTGCGACGTGGAGATGCAGGGAAGTCCCAGAGCGGAAGAGATGCAGATTCAGCTAGCGGGATCTTCTCAGAGGTTAGTACCTTGTTTGTTCTGTGTGTCTGTTGCTAAGTTAGTGACGAGTGCACCTGATAACATCCTATCTAAGCCCGCAGCAACGGGGTATACAGCCTTCAATGATACGGAGTTAATCAAAATGAAAGGGCAAGTGGCCAGTCATGATGTCATTGTGTTGTTTGACTCAGCGTCAACTCACAATGTGATTAACTCCAAGCTCGTGAAGAGGCTGAAACTAAAGACAAGTCCATCTGACTATGCGTATACAGTCAGGATGGCCGATGGAAGTTCAACTGAAGTATGGGACCAAAGGGTTACCCAGTTGGAGCTTCGGATTCAGGACTATGCTGAGAAGCTTGATTTTGAAATAACCAAGCTTGCTCATGCGGATATAGCCCTGGGAATGGCGTGGCATTCTAGGAAGAATCCAGCCATTGATTGGAAAAAGCACGTATATCAATTCAAGATGAATGATGTGCTTTATGTCTTGCGAGGTGAAAGAGATATACCTCAGGGACCGTTGGTTTCCGTGATGGAAATCAGAAAGGCTCAAGTAGAGTTTTTGTACCTTTGCACAGCATCGGTAGAGTCGGTGAATGATTCTTCGACTAGCACTGATGTTACGCAAAGTGGTGAGATGGCCAAGTTGGCTAATCTTATAACAGAGGAGTTCTCTGAATGTTTTAGGGATGAACTACCTTATGGGTTACCTCCAGAGCGGAAAGTTCAACATAAGATTGAACTAATCCCGGGGGCAGAACCTGTGAATAGACCTCCCTATAGGATGAGTTTTGCTGAAGAAGCGGAGGTGCGTAGGCAACTGGAAGAATACCTCAAGTTGGGGCAGATTCAACCAAGTTTCTCACCTTTTGCTTCGCCAGTGATATTAAAGAGGAAAAAGGATGATACGTTTCGCCTCTGTATAGATTACAGAGCATTGAATAATATCACTGTTAAGCACAGGTATCCGATGGCTCGGATTGATGATTTGCTAGATGCATTACATGGAGCCGTGATTTTCAGCAAGATAGATCTTAAGTGCGGCTATCATCAGATCCGGATTAGAGCCGAGGATGTGCATAAAACCGCTTTTAGAAGCAGGTTTGGTCATTATGAGTTTTTGGTAATGCCCTTCGGACTTACCAATGCTCCAGCGACCTTCGTCATGCTTATGAACGATTTACTACGTCCGTATATCGGAAAGTTCGTAGTACATTTTATTGACGATATATTGATATTCAGTAAAAGTGTTACTGAGCATCGTGAACACTTAAGAATAGTGTTCAGTACTTTGAGGAAAGCCAGTCTTTATGTGAATAAAAAGAAAACTATACTGTGTATGGTTAGGCTTGAGTATTTAGGGTTCATAATTACTCCACAGGGGGTAGAAATGGATCCGAAGAAAGTGGCTGCGATACTAACTTGGCCAATCCCTCAGAGTCTGACCGCGTTGCGATCATTCTTGGGATTTGTCCAGTTTTATAGAAGGCATATCAAAGGATATTCCGGAATAGTATCGCCATTGACTGATATGACCTCAGACAAAGTACCTTTTGTTTGGGGACAGAATCAACAGGAAAGTTTTAACACCATAAAACAAGCTGTGGTCTGAGGACCGGTGTTAAAAATAGTTGATCCCCAGAAACCGTTGTTCCTAGAAACCGATGCAAGTGGCATTGCGGTAGGAGCAGTCCTCCTTCAAGAGGGAAGGCCAGTAGCCTTTGAAAGCAAGAAGCTTTCTCCCTCTCAAAGGAATTGGCCAACTCATGAATTGGAGTTGTATGCTGTTATCCATGCTTTGAAAACATGGAGACATTATTTGTATGGTTCAGAGTTTTATGTAGATGTAGATCATGATACTCTGAAACATTTTTTGTAAACAGCATGACCTGAGGGGCCGCCAAGCTAGGTGGGCAGAGCTCATGCAGGAGTTTAATCTAACGATTCGGTACCGAAGAGGAAAAGACAATAAGGTGGCTGATGCGTTGTCTCGCATTATGCATAACCTGAGTTTCACGGTATTAGAGAGTGCTCTAATGACCGAGATCAGAGAAACTCAGAAGGTGGACGAGTTTGTCCAGAGCTTATGGCCTAAAGCTCATGTATTAAAACCCGGGGAAAGTGAAAAGGATGACCTGGCATCCAGAAAAGGCCAAACTTATGCAAGATATACCATAAGGGATGGTATGCTAGTTAGAAATGGCAAGGTTGTAGTACCTGGTCAGAATGATCTCAGGCAGAGAGTCATTCGACAATGCCATGATAGCCCGTGTGCGGGACATCCAGGAGTCGAGAAGACCTATGATCTCGTGAAGCGAGATTTCTTTTGGCCAAAGATGAAAAAGCATATTCATGAATATGTGACACGATGTTTCTCGTGTCAGGTAAGTAAGGCCGAGCGGGTGAAGCCACCCGGACTTTTACAGCCCTTGGAAATACCACTAAGTAAGTGGGAGAGCATTTCCATGGATTTTATTGTAGGGCTACAACACAAGGGGGATATAATTCTATCCTTGTGGTGGTTGATCGTCTAACCAAGATGGCTCACTTCATTCCGACTAGAGAGTCCGTTAGTGCCCCGCAAGTGGCGGATTTGTTTATTAGACATATATTTCGTCTGCATGGATTGCCTAGATCCATAGTGTCAGACAGAGATGTTAGATTTACCGGTCATTTTTGGACAGCGGTATTTGAGACACTAAGGACTGAGTTGGGAATGAGTAGTGGGGATCATCCTGAGACCGATGGTCAGACGGAGAGAGTCAACCAGACTTTAGAGGATATGCTGAGGGCATATGTGTCATTGAGGCAACATACATGGGACAAGTGGTTGCCATTGTTGGAGTTTGCCTACAATGATAGGAAGCATTCATCTACTGGGTTCAGTCCGTTTGAGCTGAACTATGGTTATAGACCAGCCAATCCGACTATAGTTGGAGTACCTCAGAAAGTGCCTAGTGCCGCGAACTTTGTAGTTCAGATGCGGGAGATGCTAGCACTTGCGAGAGCTAATATCCGCCAGGCTATGGATAGGGCCAAGGTGTATGCGGATGAAAATCGGTCTATAAGAGTATTTGAAGAAGGAGAAAAAGTTTTTCTCAGAATTCCTTCGCACTCGAAGTCGTTGACTTCAGGAGAGTGTGCTAAGTTATCACCTCGATACTGTGGGCCGTGGTTAATTCTAAAGAGAATAGGCAGTGTAGCCTATAAATTAGAATTGCCACAGGGGTGTAAGGTGCACCCGGTTTTTCATGTTTCACGTTTAAAGAAATTTTTACATACTGGTGACTCACTAATCGAAGGTGTGGTTTTGTTTCAGGAGATAGAGAATATTGCAAGGCGCAAACCAACAAGAATCCTGGACCGAGGAACAATGCAAATACGAAATCGGAAGATACCCACGGTGTTGGTTGCATGGCATGGTCAGCCTCTATCCGAAGCTGCCTGGGAATCCGTATATCAGTTGCGGAGAGTGTTCCCAGACTTTATCATCGAGGACGCTGATGTCTGAAGAGGGAAGGAATGTTACGCTCTAGCCGAGGTAGCATGACCTCGGAAGAATCAGTCGACATTTCCCTTAAAGGATCTATCTCTGTAATTTATGTCTTTGCGCTTCATGTAAATGATCGGGAGGGATTTAATGTCAAGGTCCTAGGTGAGGGTTGATAGCACCAGACTAGGTGGATCTAAGGCTAAGGGCCTAATGCAAGAAATGTGCCTAGGGGCAAAGGAATTAACGCATCCCAGGAGAGGGGTGAAATGTTGCATTAGGAAGGCCCTATATGGATGACATGTGGCATCTAGATCCATCTAGGGAGATGGGGCTTGCTGAAGTTAGTGAGAGAAGGAGATGGTGTTCACGTATGTTTTTGTGTTTTTCGAATTCTCTGATGAGTTCTCACGCTTCAGCAGGATTTGGCTGGGTGGAATAACTCGGTGCTTCTCCCGTGATCTTCAGTAGGAATTAGAGAAAGTTGTTAACAAGCTGGACCATAGTGAGTTGTGGGATGTGCACGGGTTCCACGACCGTGTTTGTAGTCAACTGTGGTACCTAATCGTTCGGCAGGAGTTGCAGAGGGAAGTGGTAGTGTAGGCAGTGGACATTCTTTTGATACAGAGCATATGTTCTCAGCATCAGACATTAGTCGGTGTCACCATCTCCTTCTAGAGAGAGGCCCGAAGGTCTGGTCTCCTGTCGTAGGACGTAGCGGAGGGGTCTGCATCTCAGTCTCACAGATGGTGGACCCAGAGGTCTATGATCAGGGCGGCGAGCTTATTCTAGGACGGGCAATTTGGATGGGAGTCAGGATGGGAGAGTCCAAGATTGGGATCTTGAATGTGTATGCCCCAGCGTGCAGACAGCACCGGCCGGCCTTTTGGAGAAGACTAACAGAGTGTCTTCCAGATGTTGACTCCGGGATAGTTGGAGGAGACTTCAACAACCTGGAGTTTGGGGAGGACAAACAGGGGGGTGCCTCTTTCTCTAAGATGCCAGCAACAGAGCAGAGCTCTTAGGAGCAGTTCATCTTCATGATCAGCGGCAGAGACCCGTGGCGAGATTCAACTAGATACCTGGAAGCCTCCTCTTCTCTTTCGGCTAGAGGAGACATGATGGACTGCTTGAGAGGTTGGAACGTTTCTACGTTGGAGACTGGGCACTCCACAAAGGCGGCTCTACCGGGATTTTGACAGGCACCACGATGTCAAACCGCTCGCCAGTAGTACTCCACCTAGAGCAACTCTGCAGAGATCTTCCCCAAAAGGGGGTCTATATTCCAGAGGACCTCCTATAGGATGAGCAGATTCAGTAGGTTATGGCAGAGATTTGGCAACAGTCAGAGTCACCACCTTGTTAGAGGCTTGTCGGTGGACACACGGGCGAGGCCTTTCCTCTCTCTCGCTCGGTCTACTAGGACTGTCTCCTCGCTCCCTTTCTCTTCTTGTTTGTGGCAGAGGCTTTGGGCTACTACTAGAGATCGTAGGAAGAGGGTCTCACAGGGTTGAGGCTCCCAATCAGACAGGAGGAGGAGTTGCTAGACTCTGAGTTTGCAGATGATGTTGGAAGTATATGGTCCAAACCCCCCACGTGGTGCCTTGGTTGATGGAAATATAAAAGGGGGCTAAAAGGCCCATGATACACGCATATGACACATGGTATTTGGGGGATAGAAATCCCATAAGTACTGTGGTAAATTGGAGGTCCTGGAATATAAGAAGGACTTGTGAGACCCTCCCCTCATCCCAGTGGCCAACGGGCTCTTTTTGGGTGATGGGGAGGCTAGCATGGCTAGGAGGTGAGGGTGTGGGACCCCTCGTACTCGACACTTCCTGTGACACTTGGCAGCCATGCGACGGCTACCTACAAATGACACAACCATAGTCACATGAAACGTTTCGTATGTTCCTTCGTTTCGACGTTTCGACAGGTTTCATTTCGTTTTGTTTTGACTTTTTGGACGAAATCGAATTGATACTTAATATATACCCTTATAGGGGCAAAACGATATGTCTTATTTAATTTAGAATGAACAAAGATAAATACAAGTCAAGACACGAAAAAGGAACTTTAAAACACAAACACATTGGATTCTAGAAAAAATGGGGCAAAAACATGTATTTTGATTTGGGCGAAACAAAGGTTTCGTTGAGAGCTTTTCGTCCTATTTCGAAACGTTTCGTGTGTTTCGCGTTTCGAGGTTTCGAATAGGCCGAAATGGGTTTTCATGTGACTATGGACACAGCCTTGTACATAGAGGGCACCACAACGAGCTTGGAGAGAGTCAGGGGAGCCATGGCTATCTACTGTGAGGCCTCGGGTGCGCGGATACTAGACAAAGTCCATCGGTTTCTTCACAGGCTTTGAGGAGACACAGGAGATTCGAGAGTGGGGGAGTGACGGAAGCTCCTCTTACACAACGAGGGCTTCTCAAGAACGCCCCACGCATTGGGGGGTAGTGGCAGCATTCACACAGATGGATCTTCTCAGAGGCCCCCCTTCCCCCTTTGAGGAGCCTCCATAGGGTCTGGCAGAGATTAGCAAGGGACCTCATCCGTGCTCAGCCCCATTGCAGAGAGGATTTCAAGCGTCAGCTCCTCTTTTGGCACTTGGAGATCAGGGATCAGGATGGGCGTATGCTAAGGAAGCGGACTCACATTGGTTGGGCACAGTGGGACAGTGGCCCGGCCTACTCCTTTGGTAGATGGAGCAAATTACCCATGGAGGCAGAGGCGAGGCTCAGAGCCTTAGCGCATATGCGAGGGGCAAGGCAGCAGATGAGGGGGATTGACCTAGCCATCCCAGATACTTGGTGGGAGGGACTTCACGTGTGGATGGGGATTGAAGTGTGGATGGGGATAGCATATGGTTGGGTCAGTTTTCTCAAACTGGGGTCCCCTTGAGGATGATGATGCAGCGAGGCAGCATGCAGCCCAATTTTTTCTCTGTGGGACCTGCTAGAGGCCTACTTCAGGCACTCACTGAGAGAGACCCAGAGATGGATGGGATTCATTTGTAGATGATCATAATGGTGGGTCGTTTGGGGAAGGAGTGGCACATTGATCCTCCCAGCATCTTAGAGTAGGATGCCTCCAGATGGCGCCTCTAGCTTTGGGAGGGTAGGCCCTTAAGGGAGCCGGGAGAGTGGTCTTGGCCCTCTAGGGGCAGCCTCACCGAGCAAGTGGATGAGGTGCCCTTCTTTTCCTACACCACACGGATTGGTACGAGGCTTCATATGGACTCTTTAATTTGGACCCCTTCGAGGGTGGGTGGCCGAGAGAGTGCCTCAAGAGGTCCGTTCCAAGTTTTGGACGCGTCTATGGTCCAGTTTGTGGCCGAGGAAGATCTCCTACTTCTTCTAGCTGGCCGCCCACGGAGGCTTTCCCATTGGCCTCTAGTTGGAGCAGATGCGGGTGGAGGGGTAGTGTCACTGCTGCTCTACTGGATTTCTGGAGACAATTTCTCACTGCCTCTGGAGCTGTCGTAGCGCAATGAGGATTTGGATGGGAGCCCTCACGAGTATGACCCACAAGCAGAGCCTTCAGAGGGACTTCACTTGGGGGATGATGGCTTGGTTGGTTGACGGAGGTCACGTGTTCTAGATTAATGAGGTCTCTCCTGCTTACCAGATACAAGGTTAGAGCACTCGGAGGATAGAGCTCCATGAGGCGGTCCCTTCTCATAGCTCGGATCCTCATCCTCCTCTCAAGGACAGCGTGTGGGAGGTAGTCGCCAGTATCACGGCTTGGAACATTGGGTTGCCCTGGTGATGGGTGAGCATCTGGTTCCACCCTCGGCTACCTTGGTCGCCATCTGGCAGGATATCATCTACACCCTGCACTCCACCTGGGAGCATGGGACCCCGGGCCCTAGGGTGACTTTTGCGAGGCGCGCACATTTCTGCAAGGCTTGTCCGGCAGGAGTTTTCTAGATTTTTACTCCGCGAGGGATTCGTTGGCTGTATAGTCCCCCCACTTGGTTGTTAGCCCTTGTACCAGAGATTCCCTAGGCAGTGAGCTGGGTTTCTTTGGAATAGGCTGGTTTTTTCTTCTTTCAGCCTTGATTTGATTTCTCCATACCCAGCACCTTCGGGGCTGCTGTTTTGTATGAATTTTTTCAAGCATTAATAGAAGGTTCCTTTCTTTGGAAAAAAAATGCTTTTTTATAGGCCTCTTGAGCAAAGTGATCCAATCCCTAGAATGACACCGACAGCAGCAAACTAACCATGCTGGTGGCCAACAGAACTTGATTCACAACCACCACCTTGGAAGCAAGGTCGAGTGCGGCTAAACTTCAAAAAAGGAGTTTCCTCTTGATGCTCTTTAATGCAGGGCAAACTGTTGTGAAGGAGAGATACCTGGAGAGATACCCATACCGACCAGACATTCCAAGTACCTGACGGAGATACCCCTCTGAATCCAAGTAAAACCAAAGTCATCCCCCCAATCCGGAGTGTCCTCATCACTAATTCAAAAGCCATTGGATTTATTCCAATTAATGTGTGCACCAGTTGCTGCAGTACAAAAAAAATTTAAGGCTGTCCGTGAAAGAAGTGAGGTTCTGAGGATTGGCATCCAAAAATACAGTAGTGTCATCAGCCACAACTCACTGTCTAACACCTACTCATTCTATCTCAAGGGAAGTGTCGACCCACAAACATCAGCTTGAGGTCTAAGAAGAAATTCATAGCTTCAGCCACAAACAAAAGTAGAAAAGGAGCTTGACAGATTGATCTGAAGATCTGAAACCTCTCTCCTCTGACCCCTCTAATAAGCACCTAGTTGTGGGCTGAAAGAAAGAAAGAAAGAAAGAAAGAAAGTTTATTAAAGTCTTCGGAAGACTGATGGGTCTATGAGACTGTGAAAAAACTGATACAATGAGCTATGGTAGTGGAGCTACTAAACGAGCATCCATACCAATGCAGAATGC
This sequence comes from Dipteris shenzhenensis, assembly GCF_047967505.1. Classification (NCBI taxonomy): domain Eukaryota; kingdom Viridiplantae; phylum Streptophyta; class Polypodiopsida; order Gleicheniales; family Dipteridaceae; genus Dipteris; species Dipteris shenzhenensis. Next base: position 26,831,084 of record NC_141624.1, on the reverse strand, counting down.
AAAAAATGCAAAATGACAGTACTAAATCCTAAGTACAACATAGTCATATCTCGGCTATATATATATCAATCTCAGCATCTTTGTCGACATTATCATAACCATCATCAACAATAGTAGGACATCAGGATGGATGAGGCTGTGGAAGTGGAGGCATGAGGTCAGCAATAGAGCATTGTCGCCCCCCCAAGGGTGTAGTATTGGTACGTCTTCTGGTCGTAGCTTTGCGTCTGATCAGGGCCACTGTGACCCCCGTCAGTCGGGCTCCGCCGACCCTAAACAAGGAGGGGATGTCCCCAAGTATGATCTGTGAGTCAACCCTCTGTCTGAGCTGTCGAGTCACAGGCTCCGGGTCACAGTCATGTCGAGGCCTCTCCTCGTGGGGGTCTATATGATCTGGCTGAAAGAACTCCGTGATAGAGCTTTGAGAAGTATCAGTCGAGGAGGAAGTCTGCTCTTGTCTCCGTGCTCGGAGTATCCTATCGCAGTGTCTGAGCACCTCAAGAATGAAACCAGTCAAACATTGCTGGTCTGGGTAGGAGATGAAACGGGCCAAAACTCCATAACTATCTCTGAAGAGGCAGTAGAAACGCCCTCGGATCTCATAGTAGATAGGACACCTGAAGATGAAATGCTCCTCTGTCTCAACCTCCTGCATGTCACACAGTGTGCATATGCGCCTCTCCCTGGGTAACCGCTCCGCTCTGCCGCTCTCAATACGAAGTCTGTGTGAAGAGACCCGGAACTGCCCAAGAGAGATCCTCAGTGAGGGGTAGGTGAATCTGCGTGTGTCCTGGATCAATGAAACCCTCCGCTGTGATATGTAAGAAGTGATCTCTGTAGAAGCCCAGCTTCACTAGAAGATCACTCGGGCCCAACCAAGTCCGGAATATATGTAGCTATAGTAGATCCTCACGGATAACCTGGTTGACCTCATGTGATAGGAGGGGAGAAGAAGGAGCATCCATGCTGTATTGGAAGGGAGGCAGTATGTCCATGTGGAGCCCGAGTCCTGCAAACCATCTCTCTGTGCGTGCATACCAGCACCTCTGGTCCCCCCCTGCAGCAAGTGCCATAGAAGAGGACAGTGCTAGCCATGGTATCCTACTACACCCGGATGTGTAATCCCCATACTCCCTGACTCGGTACAGATATGAAATGACCTGAAATGCAACATCTAGCTATAATGGGGGTGACACAAACTCCGCCTGAATGATCTGGTGAGGGACGTATGGCTTACCACGGATCATCCATGATAACATGAGAACTGTAGCCGCTCCACCCTGGCCCACTCTGTATCCGACAAGTCTGCTCCCCAGCATGGACTGCCATACATCCCTGCTGGGCGGACCAAGGAGTCAAAAAGCAACCCTTTGGTCCATGGATCCTGAAAGTGAGAACCGAAGCACTGTCTCTCTAGCCTAGCCAATGAAGCATATCCTCTACTCAGGCGTGCACGAATCGCGGGTCTCATGGTGAAGATGGGTCCGGAAAAGACGACTCCGAAAAAGACGACCCCAAGATAATTGTATGATGAGACGACCCATCAAATGTGAAATGCTCTTCTCGCATGACGGCTCGAGATGTATTGAAGATCATAACCTTGGTTTTACCCAAGTTGACTTTCAAATCATGAGACTCGCAAAAGGACTGTAGTGTGTCAAGGTGTCTCTGGAGTCATTCTGCTCTGTTGAGGAGGACAATAGAGCCACGTCATCTGTGTAGAGTAATATCTGGATCAGCGTGCCCGCGAGGGAGCAACCTACCCCACCCTGTGCCTGCATCACTGTCTCGAGCTCGTCGATGTAGAGGCCAAACAAAGTAGGTGATAATGAGCACCCTTGTTTGACCTCGATAGTGCTCATGATCTCGTCTGTCCACCCATATCCTGTCCGGACTCTGCCTAGAAACTTGCTCATAAAGTGCCATGACAGCCCAAATGATCTCATGGTCGTAACCCAAATCCTGTAGGCGTCATATGAGGCGGGCTCTCGGAACAGTGTCAAATGCCTTGCGAAAATCCACAAAGCAACAGTAAACCCTCTGCTTCCGTTCCCTCGCCTCCTCGATGATACATTTGAGCACGAGAATATGGTCCATGGTCCCATGATCCTGCCTGAAACCGGCTTGTCTCGCTGCTCTGAGTCCTCGACACTCTGCAAATCTGCTGACCTCAGAAATCAAGTACTAATGCATAAATCTTGGACATGACATGTCCAATCATAATGGTCGTGTAGTTCTCCAGGTTCATGGGATCCCCTACCTTGTGGATGGGTGAGGTAGTGTTGATGGTCCAGGTGCATGGGAACCCCAAGCAAACAGCGTCATTAAATAGCTTGGCTAAGATCGGGGCTAGGAGGTTAATCCCATATCCAATGAACTCAGTGCATAGTCCCTCATGATCCTTTGCTCGGCCATTATGAAGTTTCATTACGGCATCCTTTACCACCCTCCTAGTGAAGAGGGTGCAGGACGTGGGGTGTGGCATATGTGATAGGTTAGGGGCTGGTTGATTTGGTTTATCATGGAGTGTGCGTGCATAATTAGTCCACACCTGAGTGTCAGTGAGTGGTGGGGGGGATCGTCCCTCTAGAAATCTCTGCCAAAAGTCCTTAGAATTGTTACTGAACAGGATGTTCAGTATATCCTCCTCGTTCCGACGTACAAAGTCAAGTTTCTTCCTGCGTACCAAACGACGGTACTCACCTAGCGTCTCTGGTTCGCTCGGAAGGTTGTTTTTTGTTTCGAATCTAAGCTGATGGCGTAAAGCCTTACACTCATCATCGTACTAGCTATTACAGGGTACGGTCCCAGGTGGTGGTGGGCGGGTGGTATGGGGGGAGGCGTGAAGAGTAACCTCCAGCGAGTGACTAGGGCAGCGCGATCCTCTAATAGGGGTATAAAGTCAATGTATGCGAGAAGTATGTACAGATGGCCAGAGTAAGTAGGTGAGTGATTGCGATCAAAGCATATATCATGGTAGGTGGAGTAAGAGCTCAACGGGGTAGAAAGTGCTGTGCGACGGGGGGTAGAAATGCTAAAGAAAAGATAGGTGTGATCAGCCCCTGGAGGGAGAGGTGCTACGGTAAAGTCAATGATACGAGATGTGAAGGCAGGGGACGTAGTCCACAACACTGCAGCCTCCCCCATGCGGAAAGCAAGTGAAGCCACCTCATGCGGGCCATCTGTCAAGACCATTATAGATAATAAGATCATGCATCTTGCCGAGGTCTAAAAGTGCCAGCCCATAAGATGTGAGCGGTCCTTGTCTATCAGCCAAAACTCATAGCATACTTGCCTCCTCAAGGTCAATGTCTGGCAGTAGAGTGGAATCATCCCTGAAGTCGAGAAGTGGTGCCTGACGAGTCCCTATCCTTGCGTTGAAGTCCCCAACTAGGAGGACTTCCCCACGGCTAGAGAAGTCAACAATGGACTGGTAAAGAGCAGCGAATAGGGATGTCTCATCCTCCCCTCGAGTATCTCTGGCAAAGCGGGAGGTCTCGGGGGGGAAGTAGCAAACTGCAATAAACAAATCCTAGCTATCCATGTGTCAAATCCGGATCTAGAGAAACCTGGAGTGTGGATCTCTCTGCTCCACTGAGATGGCCATGTGGATCTGTAAAGGACTGCGACTCCTCCTGACCCTTGAACTCCTCATGTATCCTCGTCTCATCTCTGTAAGCAGACTCCCATGTATATCCGTTGACTACTGGTAGTGAACGCTCTAGACTCTGATGTGTCTCTGTGTAAAAGACTATGTCGTGACCTGTATAGGATTCCTAGAAGTTCCCTGGTTCTGACCATAAGGTACCATTACAGTTCCAGATGGTACAGGATAGGGTCTTGGATGTCTGGGCCTCATAGACCCCGCCTCCCTATGCGGTAGGAGAGGTGGGTGCCCAACGGGGGCCTGTAAGGAGTCATCAATCTCGTACTACTGCCCACTTTCCCTCCTTGCGGGCATGATCCCACTGCTACAGTAGAAAACGCCTCTCCTCAACCTGTAGTGGAGTGAGGTCCACATCCATGGAGAGTGCTGGCTGGTCTCGTAAGGCTGACCTACAATGTAAAGCTGAAAGGCGTGCCTGGGCGTCATGGAACCGTATGATAAGGGGCTTCTCTTGGTTGGGGTCCCTCCCAACCCACCATACTCTCTTAATCCTATGCTCAGTTGCCCCTAGGGTAGTGGTCACAAAGGCCTGCGCATCTGCCATCGGTGTAGCCTCAGTGTGGGGAATCCCATGTACTTTGATGTTGAGAGCCTTGCTGGCCTCTTTGCTCCTGCTCTAGGAGGGTAGCCGAAACAGTTACCCTTGCAGGTTCCCGTTTGGCTATGTCAACCCATCTTCTTTTCCACCCACGTGAAGCTTCAATAGCCTGACATTGAGCAAGCATATACAGACTTTTGTTACTCCTCTGTGATGGTCTCCCTCTCGCGCTCTTGGATGCTCTGGACCTCCATCAGCAAGTACTCCCAAGTCTCTGATGGGTCAGCTCGTACGTGCTCTAACAGAAACTGAAAGGACTATGGCTTGAAAGTATGAGGATGAGACTAGAGGCTGGGTGATGACTGGGTGAGATGGGTACGATATGGAGACGATAGTGGCCTGGAGGAGGCGATCTCAGCAGGGTGTGAGAGCGTGGGCTGACTGAGAGACAGAGAGGAGAGAAAGGTCGAGTAGTGCGGAACAGTGTATGACCCCTCCAAAATAGGTGTCATAATTTCAAGCAATCATACATAGCTGCTGCAAAATTTCAAAATATGAGAGCTGAAATTTCCAACGTAGAATTAAGATTACTAGGGAGATATTGGTCTCCTGTCTTGGCAGCTACCAAGTGTCGAATTCTAATTACCTTAATTTACATGCCAAAGTGGTTGACAGTTGTGAAGGCTTCTAACTCAGGGTCTCATGCTGATGTGGGGTCCCCTTGTAAGTAGCCTTAGCTTCCCTTAGAAATAGGGCATTTTTACCCCTCTTGGTACCTACAACAAGTTAATGAAGTCTACCACCATGGCACCCATTAACAGTTAGCGCTTACATGCAAAACAAAACTCTAGACTATTCCTAGTCACTGTGGGCATCCCCACTAAACACATGTGCACACATAACATACATTAATTTCTTTGGTTGACCACGATCAACCCTCTTGATCATAATTAAGGGGCTTTGGTTGATAGTCAAGCTGCCTTACTTATGGTCTCTCCAACCGACTTTTTTTGTTGACTGAAGTCAACCCTATTGGCCTAAGCCAAGTCTCCCTGACCGAGGTCAGGCCTTCTTGACCGATGTCAAGTGTCTTTGACCGAAGTCAACACTTTGACCAATTAGAAAAACTCTTTGACCATAGTTAAAATAAATAATGAACTATTTAACTATGATCAAATAAAAGGTCAACTTTATACTTTACTTGAAATATTTACAGCTTGTTGACATCCCCTCGGCTTCTAATCAGTTGACCTCAACTGAAAAGCTTCTTTGTAAATATCCAAAACTTGTGGATAGTCAAACAACATATCTTCATCCATCCACTTGGCATTCAATGCCAAATAGTTCTTGATACATGTAAAATTCATTGCCCTGAGGGCCTTTGTGTACAATATGGTACACAATCTGATTTGGCTAAAGGACCTCCTCTAGCTCATCCACGTCCAGTGGATCTTCTGTTACAGGTTTTGTAGGCTTTGGCCCTTGATATTTCTTTAGAAGTCTCACATGAAAGGCATTTTGAATCTTCCAATGCTCTGACAACTCCAGCTTGTATGCTGCCTCATTAATCTCATCTTTTCCTCTTTCTCCCTATCTTTTTCTCATTCTCCCTATCTTTTTCTCTCTTTCTGTCTCCTTTCCTCTCTTTTAACATTATATTCGATGAGTGATATGACCCTAAATTGGCCATAGTACCTGGTAGATAGCTTGGAAAACACCTCTCCTTGCCTTTAAGCTTATAGAGCCTAGATTTTTTAAACTTCAAAAGTATCCAATTCCCTCGCTTGAGGTCTAGCTGTCACATGTGCTTATGTGCAACTTTCTTATGCTTCTCTTGAGACCTTTCTATTGCTATCTGAACCTAGATGAAAGCTGTTTGGAGGTCCTTGACATACTAATCAACTACAAATATCTCTTTCCATAAATGACCTTGAAGGGGGATTTCCTTGTGGAGCTGTGAACAGTATTGTTATATGCAAACTCCACCGGTAGAAAGCGCCTTTCCCAATCTGATTTTTGGTCAGCCACGTAGCATTTCAAAAGATCTAACAATATTGAATTTGCTACTTCAGTTTGACCATTTGTCTGGGGATGGAAAGAAGAAAATTTCAGATCCGTCCCCATATTATTGAACAAGGCTCTCCAGAATAGGCTGGTCAGTAAACCAAACATGAAATCTCTTGTACGCTTATGAGCATCAAAGCTGCTGCTCCTCCTCGGCTCCCCCCCTGCTGCCCCTCCCTAGCTCTTCCCTCAGCCTCTAGTTCTCCTATCAGCCACTCCCTCCCCCCTAAATCGCTCCCCCTCACCCCTCTGCCCCTCCCCTCCCCTCTTAACCATCCGCCTTGCTCTCCCTACCTTCCCCTCCTTGTGGGTTATGCCTCCCTCCCCCGTGAGCTCCTCCCTTCTGCCCTCTCCCCCCCCCCCTTGCGGGCTGTTCCTCCCTCCCCTACGGCACCTCTGCCTTCAGCTCCCCCCCCCTCTCTGCGAGCTCTTCTGTCCCCCCCTCGGCACTTCATCCCCCCCTGTGGGCGTCCTCTATCCCCTCCGCCGCGAGATGTCTCCTCCACCCCACCTCTACCTCTACCTCTCCTCCCCCTTCTCCTCTGCCCCCCGGTGGGCTGTCTCCTCCACCCCGCCTCCTCTCCTACCTCTCCTTTTCCTTCTCCTCCTCCTCCCCTCCCTGGGGGCTGCTGCCTCCTCTCCTCCTTTTCCTCCTCCTTCTCTCCACCTTGTAGGAATAAAGTGGAGACAGGTTGTGAACACAAGTGAGCAAGAGTGCACACACAAGAAAGCTCCAATAGAAATGTTCACATGAAACAATACAAGTACTTGGTATATATAGTACCCAAGTACTATTGATCAACCATAGGGTTGACTTTATGCCTACAACACCATATCTTTGTAATCTCTTACAAATCCCCCCTCAAAGATATGGCTGAAAGCACCCTAGAAACATCTCAGGTGTACCCTGCAGTACCTAAAGTACCATGGTTGCACAAATTCATCCAGATGGATATGCAACCTATGGAAGTACATGAAAACAATGTCATTGTGAATCACTTCACAACCCCCCTTGACATTGTGAGAATGTCTCTAATCCCCAAGCCATGTCGATGTCGTAAGAAAAGATCTGTTGACAGGGCTTTGGTGAAGATATCCGCCACATTGTCCTCAGATGGACAATAGATGAGATCAATGAAGCAATCAAAAATCCAATCTCATACATAATGATAATGATTTTCAATGTGTTTCATGCGAGCATGAAAGACAGGATTGTTGGCTATGGCAATGCAACTTTGGCTATCACAGAAGATAGAGTTTGCTTCGCCATCCTATGCATGATGCAAGTCATGCAAAAGCTTCCTTAACCACATTCACTCCGTAGTGTGATTTTGCAGCTTTGTACTCTGCTTCACTGGAGGAAAGAGAGACTCGCTCTTGCTTCTTACTGAGCCATGAGATATAGGCTGAACCCAATGAGAAGCACTAGCCAGTAGTGGACCATCTGTCATCAATGTCCCTTGACCAATCTGAGTCGGTGAAACCACTCAGCTTCATATCACAATCTGAAGCATAATGCAAGCCAAGAGAGAGAGTGCCATGGACATATCTGAGAACCCTTTGCTGCATTCCAATGTGTGATCGTGGGACAATGCATGAACTGGCTCAAAAGCCCTGTGGCGTAGGTAATATCAGGCCGTGTGGAGCATAGATATATCAAACTGCCAACCAACTGCCTGTACAAAGTGCCACCAAACTTTTCAGCAGTATCATGCTTACTCAGCTTGAGTCCCTTTTCCAATGGAGTAGCCACAGGCTTACAATTCTCCATTTTAAATTTCTGCAACAACCCCTTTGAATACTTTGTCTGTGACATAGAAATCCCATCATGGGTCTGCCAAAACTCAATGCCAAGACTATAGTGCAATAGGCCCAAATCTGTCATGTCAAAGTTGTGACATAAAGCGGACTGCAAATCACTGCCAGTGAGTATGATGTCATCCACATATAGAACCAACATGACCAATTCTTATTTTTGCCCTGCAAAACATACAGATTTGGCTCTGTATGAGTGTTGACGAAGCCCTGGGACAGCAAAAACTGATGTATCTTCTAATACCAGGCATGAGGTTCTTGCTTCAGCCCATATAGCGCCTTCCTTAGCTTGCATACCTTGTGCTCTTGTCCCTTCACAACCTTGGGGCTGATGTACATAGACCTCCTCTTTAAGATCTCCATTGAGAAAAGCGGTCTTGACATCCATCTGGTACACTGACCAACCATAAAACGCAGCAAGAGAGATGACAGAACGGATGGTGGTCATCTTGGCCACTAGAGCAAAAGTTTCCTCATAATCTATCCCCTCCTCTTGTGCATACCCCTTGGCAACCAAACGGGCTTTGTATTTCTCAATTGTGCCATCTGAATGGTATTTCACCTTATAAATTCATTTCGTGCCAACCACATTTTTCCCAATGGGCACATCAACCAAGTCCCATGTGGCATTCTTCTCAATGGATTTAATCTCAGCTTCCATAGCTTTCTGCCATGCCGGATTATGTTGAGCATCCTTGAAGCTCTGAGGCTCATTTTCAGCTTCCATCACTGAGGTCATCAAAGCAAAATTGACCTTTTTCTGATTTTTTGGAGTGCTGGCCCTGGTTTTCCCCCAAGTAGGCTGATCCTTAGCATCTTGAATGGTCTTCCATCACTGGGGTCATTAAAGTAAAATTGACCTTTTTCTGATTTTTCAGAGTGCTGGCCTTGGTTTTCCCCAAAGTAGGCTGATCCTTAGCATCTTGAATGGTCTTCCATAACTGAGGTCATTAAAGCAAAATTGACCTTTTTTCTAATTGTTCCTGAGTGCTGGCCCTGGTTTTCCCCAAAGTAGGCTGATCCTTAGGATCTTGAATGGTCAACCTTGCCCAACGTCGAATAGATTTCTCTGCTATACCACTCGGGGCTGCATCAACATCTTTAGTGGCCTCACGACGTTGATAATACCTCCAAACATGAGGCTGTCTATTCTCATTAATTGGCTGTAAATTTGAAACATTTGAGGGAGAGCCATCCTCAACATGTGGCAAGCCATCTGAACTATGAGAAGTAGAAGGGGAAGCATCAAGAGACTCCATCTCATCATCCTCAAATTGGATGATGTCCAAAGAGGTGTCATCGCATGGTGGGGATGTGCACAGTTTCCGAGCAAAAACCTACGAGCAGAAAAGTTCGAGCGATAATTTTTGACACCAACCATGCTTGTATATTTCTCAAAGGAATATACAATTCTTTCTTAATTTCTCATTTATGGAACCATATACTTACTTATTTTTCATTATAACCCTCATTTTAGAGAACATCATCTATATATGAACAAACAGTGAACACTTTAGAAACTCCTATAAATACCTCCCTACCATACTCTCTTTTGAGGATTATGGTAATTCAATCAATTTAAAAGAGTTTCCCTAATCTTTAGCAATCCCATATTTGAAGCTCTCGTATAACAATTTATACCATATTCCTTGGATGAGTAGGAAAAAGATATTGGAAACCTCATACTTGAAGCCATTATAATTGATCATAAATTAATCTCTAATACATTATCAAATATGGGAAGGCAAGGGAGGGATTTTCAAAATATTCCCAATTCTCCAAACCTAAGTACTTTTAAGGAAATGTGGTCTCTATTGAACTCCTTCTTACCATAATATGAATTAGCGAGAAGTTGTAACTCTCATATAATGAGATTCTGAACATTTTTCCCTTTTACAGCTCCTCAATCTGAGCTAAGGAGCAAAAGTTATGACCCCTGCTGCGTAGGCTCTCCAAGGGTATTCCGCCGGCGGCATAGGGTTGGGGCAAGCTCTTCAAACCATATTCCTCTGGAAAAATACACTTAAAGGGTCTATTAGAAAGGTATTATATATTTTTCTCAGGTCATCCTGAGGAACTGTAAAGAGGATATTTGCTCAAAATTTCATGATCCAACCAATGGTGAAAGGAAAAGAAAGGATTTTTGAAAGTCGTAAATAAGTCACCACTTAGACATTATATATGTATATTATATAAAGATATATTTATATCTATATCTATTTATCAATATTTCATATTTACTTACATATTCCTTGAAATAATTTGGATTTTTTTGCTCCCCAAAAATGACTTGAGCCTATATATTTGGACCCTCCCACCTTTTGTCCACTCGTCGCTCGGGGGTTTTTGCTCGAAAAATGGAAACCCCCGCATGGTGGCAAGTCTGCACTAGTGGGCTGCATGCACTCATTCTCAGCAAAGAGAACATCTCTACTGATTATTACCTTCCTGGTAGCGGGATTATAAAGCCTAAATCCCCTGCTTTCAGTGCTATACCCCACGAAAATGCATTTGACACTCTTGTCATCAAGCTTTGTCCGATGTGCATCTGGAACCAAAGCATATGCCACTGAGCCAAAAACTCTGAAATGACTAACCTTTGGCTTAAAGCCATACAAAGCCTCAAATGAAGTCACATTAACCAAAGCTTTGGTAGGGCATCTGTTTTGAATATAAGTGGCTGTCACAACTGCTTCTCCCCAAAAAGCCTTTGAAACTCTCTTGAATTTCAGCATGCATCTCGTCATTTCCATGAGAGTACGATTCTTCCTCTCAGGGAGTGGATTCTGCTGTGGTGTGTAAGGGCATGTCAAGTGATGTTTAATCCCATGCTACTTCAAAAATCCCTAGAATGCATGTGACATGTACTCTCCCCTTCTATCCAAGTTGAGTGTTCCAATTCTAGAATTGGTTTGGTTCTCAGCCATAGCTTTGAACTCGTGAAGCCAATAGAACACCTCAAATTTTTCTATCATGAGAAAAAGCCATGTGAACCTGGAGAAGTCATCTATAAAGGTGACAAAGTACCTTGCTCCTCTATGCATGGGAATAGTCATGGGGCCACATACATCACTGTGCACTATCTGCAACACTCTGGTTGCCTTGACCCAATTCCTGCCTTGTTTACTGAAAGGCAAGCGATGCAATTTGCCAAGTGCATACCCCTCACACACTTGCTGGTTGCTGTAATTTTGGCATTCCCTGAGTCATATTATTGTTGTACAAGTAGGACAATGCCCTGTGATGGACATGTCCAAACCTAGCAGCCTGGGAAGTGTTTGCTACAGCCAATACCTTCTAATCATAAGGCTGAGCATCAAGCTTGTATAAGCCTCTGTCATATGTGCCTGTTGCTACAACCTCATATCCTTTCTTTGGATCCTTGATCCTGCATTGGTTATCCAGAAATTCGACCAACATATGTTGATCATGGGCAATGCTTGAAACTGAAATCAGATTTTGCCTCAAATCTGGAACATACCAAACATCTCGGATATACTTAACTTTCCCATTATCAAGCTGAATAGGAATGTGCCCAACCTGCGATGATGTCTTGAGAAGCATCATTGGCACACATAACCTGTCTGCCATGAAATGGTGTGATGCTCTCAAACCACTCCTGGCGAGGAGTCATGTGCTTAGTAGCACCACTATCGATATACCATGTATCACTTGCAACAAGGAAAGCATCCCCTGATTGATTTTCAGCATTCAAATCCCCCCTAGCATCCATCTTCTCATTAAATGCAGCAATCACAAAAACTCTATCACCTTGGGCAAGATGAGCTTTACCATGTGCATCTAAAGCACGAGTTTCAGTGGGGGCAAAAAAATTACTGCTAGTGCTGTCCCTTTGGCTCTTCTTTTCATTGGCAATCCTTTTCTGACACTCTGCGATGTAATGCCCTGGCTTCTTGCAATAATTGCATTTGCCATTTTTTTTATTTTTGCTTGAACTGCTTGCATTCCCCTCCTTGGGCTGAGTTGTATGAGACCGTGTTTTGGCTCAAACTTTTTCTGAAATTTGCCTTTTCCACCCATGGCAAGCACTTGCTCACCCTGACGAGAGGCTTTGGCAAAATTTGAGCATCTGTCCTCTTCCTGCAACAAAAGCCCAACTAACTCATCGAATGAGCCCTAAGAACAATAGTCAATGAAGTGACAAATGTGCCATATGAGGGCGCTAAGCTATTGAGAGTAATAGAGACGAGCTTCTTGTCTTCTATTTCATCATCAATACTTGCGAGCTGATCACGTAGATCAGTGATCCTGGCAATATGATCAGTGATGGCCTGGCCTTTCTCCATCTCGAGACCCTTGAGCTGATTTGTCAAGGCAATGGCTCTTGCCTCATTCTTAACATGATACATGTTTGCCAATCTTTCCCATGCTGCCTTTGCATCCTTGCACGACTTGATGGTCGTCATAATGTGCCTCTTCACAGTTGTGGCAATCAAAGACATCGCTTGGGCACTGCGGCAGTCAAACTTATTCCGCTCCTCCGTCGATGCTATGGGACTAGCAGGAGGGGCTGTAGCAGTGTGTTGTTTGCCTGTAGTCTGACCCGAAGAAGCTGTGCTGGATGTAGATGAACCTGTTAGCCTCACCTCATCCCCACTAACATTATCCCACAAGCCCTTACCAACCAAGATGTTCTTAAGCATGAATGACCACAAGGCATAGTTTGGTCCATCCAGCTTGTCACCCTCAAACAAATTGCAAAAACTATCTGAAAGAGTCGACATGATGCAAAATGGGATACCCACAAGCTGCAAATGTACTTGCAAAAAGAACTGCAAGTCCCAAAAGTGCAACTGGCTGCAAATGTGCATACAAATCCCAAACTAATACTGGCTGTAAATGCAAAGTATGACTGGCTGCTCTGAAATCCCACTGACTGCACAATGCAATCACTGCAAAAATCGCATCAACCAATCATGGCACTTTGTTGCAATCTGAAGTGCAATCCCAAACTGAAATGCACAACCCAAATTTGAAAGAGCGCACCCACGAGTGCTCAAATGCATCCAACGGAGCTCAAAATCATCCACAACTGTAAAGTAACTGCAAATGCGCCCAACAATGCGTAGTATCTGCAAATGCACCTGAGAGTGCAAGAGTATGGGCTGCAAAAACAGTCCCGAAGCGAAATACACAGCTCAAAACACTTACTAAAAGTGCACCTTGGCCCAAAACACCTACAAAACAGTCCACTGACTGTGTGGGCAAGCTGGAGATGACAAAGGAGCTGAAGTGAGCTGCTTGGAGCTGAATGAAGCTTTCGGGAGTACTTCTGAACAGAATACACGTGCAGAGAAGAGCCTGGAGAAGTATGGAGATGCTTGGAGCTGTTAGAACACACCCGAGAGAGACTGGGGCTGAAAAAGGTCCAAATCTGAGCAAAAACGCCGAAAAATAGCCGAAAAACTACTCGAATCGCCTTCTAACAAGTCGTACGAGCTCGAAATCAGGTTTTGACAAGTCGTACAGACTCGCGGCACTGTCGCACAACTGTACGGACAGATCCGTACCGACTGTACGGACGGGGGGGGATGACATTTTTTTTCCCCACCTGAAATGCTGTGGGACAGATTTGTTTGTATGCGGGCAGCTCAGAAATTTTGAAAAACGTCGAAATCGGACCTCAAAAGGTCAGAAAACAGCCGCTGGACTAATGGAGCTACCTCAAACGAAAGCTGGAGAGCTGAATGTGAGAACTAGGAACGCGGACTGGAGCACCAAGCTTGTGGGAGTATGAAAGCAAGCGCGGGAATGGGCTCTAGAGACGGAAGCGCTCTGATACCAAATGTAGGAACAAAGTGGCGACAGGTTGTGAACACAAGTGAGCAAGAGTGCACACAGAAGAAAGCTCCAATAGAAATGTTCACATAAAACAATACAAGTACTTGGTATATATAGCACCCAAGTACTATTGGTCAACCATAAGGTTGACTTTATGCCTACAACACCATATCTTTGTAAACTCTTACACTGCTCCCCTCCTCCTCTCCTCCTTCTCCCCCCTCCTCCTACCCGCCCACCTCAATTTAGAGTTCTCTCCCTTTAGTCTTCCCGCCAATAGGGATTTGTCGCACGGATCTCCTTTGGGTTTGAATTGGCCTTTCCATCCTTGCTTTATGAATGGACTCTCGTTCAGCCAATCTTCACTGGGTTTTGCTTGCCTCGAGAACCGTCACCTTCTAAAAAGACGAGTTGAAACAGCTCAGGAAAGATGTACCACGCTCTTTGCACGCATCTAAGGATCTTATCCCTCCAGGCTACAAGCCAAAGATTGAATGCTTGCGGCTTTACCTTTGAACCTCGCCCCTTGACTTAAAGATGTTCGCTTGTTGGCAAGAGGTTATTTCCAGGTAGTGTTGGATGATCCAGAGATTGTAAGCACTTTGCTTAGAATGGGATATTTGCAGCTGGGCTATAGAAACATTTTTTTGGCTCCCTTCATAATAGGCTTTGACCCTATTGAAGCGGATAGGCTTGGCATATCCCTCTTCATCCGATTCCTAGACTTCCTCAGGTTTATCATCGCCTTCCTGGCCTCATTGGTGAGCAGTTCGAGGTTGTCATTGACATCCCTCCCATCCCTGGATTTCCTTCGACTATAACAGAGGCAATTAAATCAAAGGGGGTACCTAGAGTTAGAGTCGTTGTTGATGACTTGAACATATCTAATTACCATGTCATGCTTCAGCATTCGGATGATTCCTTTTTTTATTATAGAGAGTCGAAATTGTCGGGCAGACAGGATCGGTGCAAGATCTGTAGGACCTATGGGCACTTTGCTAGGGACTTCCCAAGAAAGAAGAAGAGGCCTAAAAAGCCTTCTGGTACAGTTTCTCCTCGACCTCCTCAGAGTGGTCCTCCATGGTAGTCTTGTTATAGCTCCACCGCGATAGGATACTGGTACAACTCCTCGAAAGAGTGCTCCTCTGGCATCAACCTCACGCTCTACATGACCAGCACCTATGGTCCTTTGATGGGCTCTAGTATCGGTCCAACCTCCACCACTAATAGATTAGATGACCGCCGTTCCGAAGGCCAGTCTCTTGCAGACCATGGGAATTACTGTCTTGGTGGCTGGCCGCATTGGAGCTTGTGCTCATGTTCATGTCGGGACCTCCTTTGCTACTTCTTCTGCAGCTCTAGTGGCTATTGCTCAGGAGGTTGCCCAGATTTCAGTCCCCCCAGTGTGGTACCTGAGGCTTCCCCTTGCTTACCTCAAGATCTTGCTCCAGATTGGCCGCATATTGGGGCTTGTGCTCATGTTCATGTTGGGACCTCCTTTGCTACTTCTGCTGCAGCTCTAGTGGCTATTGCTCAAGAGGTTGCCCAGATTTCAGTCCCCCCAGTGTGGTACCTGAGGCTTTCCCTTGCTTACCTCAAGATCTTGCTCCAGATTTTGCCTCGATTGTTGCAGCTCCCTCACCTAATACTACTGCAGATCTTCATGGTCAGGGTTCTTACAAGCAGGCTCATCGACGTCTTTCCTTCTGGATAAAGGGAAGGGGGTGACATCTGCATTCTCTCCAATTTCGACTACATACATCTTACGTATCCCAACGCTAGGCATAAGTGTTAACAATTCCTTTTTGGCCTTAGCAGATCTAGCGGACATTCCGGATGAGGACTTCGTGCTCTCCACCTTCGGTGACGCAGTGGCTGGCATTCCTTTTGATCTCAGGGTGCCTCCCTGGGTTCTTTCACCCGTGGATTTTCCTCCACTTGCTTCTCTCCCTCGCTCATCGAGCAAGAGGTCTTCCCCCATTGAGGGGTTTATTTACGCCTCTAGGTTGGATAAGGCATTCCATGCTACTTCCTCTCATCGATGAGGATTGTTAGTTGGAACATACAAAGGCTTGGTGGTATACCTCATTGTCGCCGCCGCAGGAAGCTTATCTATACCCAGCTCCATTCAGTATTACAGGGGGCTCCATTAATATTATTTTCCTTCAGGAGCACAATCTGGACACTAGAGATTATTCTAAGTCAAGTAAATTGATTTTAGGTCACACATTTTGATCACCTTCCCTTGTTACTAGGGAGGGACATGCATTTTAGTTTCAGATTCTATTCTCCCCCTAGTGGTTGGTCATGGTATCATTATCCCCTTCAAAGCTCAGTGGATCATCCTTTTGATTGGGAGACAAAAGGTTGGTTTTCTCAACCTTTACGCCCTTCACAATCGAGGGGAACATGTCCTTCTATGGGAGGAACTTCTTTCTTGGACCCCCATTACAGATTCTTGGGTCGTAGGGGGTGACTTCAACATGGTGGAGTTGCCTTATCATAAGGGGTAGAGAAGGAGGTATTCATTCCTTGCAGAGAGTAGCTTGGGATGCCTTCTTATTTCAGCTTAGTGGCAGAGATGTTTCAGCTCAGTGGCAAAGATGCTTGGTTGGATGATGCTTTTCACACTCCTCCGTCGTAAGGTCTCCAGTTTTCATGGTCAAACAGGAGACCTCAGATGCCCCATTGATGCATGCATTACCAAATTTGATGTTGACGATTTTGCTTTGGATAGAGGTTGTTCTATTTGCACTGCTCCATGGATCTCTACCTCATACCACTTTCCAGTGGTGCTAATGATTTTTGAGCCTCATAGGAGAGGTCGCTTTGCCGGTCTTAGGATTTTGGTTGCCTTGTATGCATAGGAGGACCTCGCAGAGGCAGCTTTACAGATTTGGGTTTCTCATATATAGTGTGCAGTGTCATCCCCTTCCCTTGGTGGAGAGGGAGAGAGAGAGAGGGTAGGCTAGGGAGAGAGATAGTGATACTCAAAGAGAGACATAATGAAATGGAAATGAAATGACTAGAGCAATGAACTAAAATGAAAGTACTCACATGTAGACCAAAGAGCTTGGAGCTTGATACTTGATTGATTTGACACTTGACAAGTACAGCTCTTATATAAAGCACACACACACACATATGAACACCAATGCATATGGGATAGCTCCCAATGTGACAGGTGGCATCCATAGGACACATTAGACTAGAACTCACACTAGAACACACTAAACTGACTCATCTTGACTCCATTTCCTAACATATCATTCCATTGGTAATGCCAGAAAGCAAGAGATACTCAGACAGGAACTTGGCCTTCGCCATCGGTTGGCAGCCCTTCAGAGGAAAGAGCAGAAATGGCTTACAAATGCTTGGATTCAGGTGCACCTGGTAGCAGCAAGGACTCTTCAACAATCATTGCTAGATCAAAGAGCAGATTATGCCTTTCATGTACAAGAGTCATTTTGGAATCAGGTGCATGATAGAGTCAATAAATACTTTTTTGCAACTCATAGCCCAAGACATAGCAGAGAGAGTGTCAGTCAACTTATTGACTCACACGGGGTTTTGCAGACTGATCCAAATGGCGTCATGTGCATAGCCACCAATTTTTATACCTCACTTCTTGCAGAAGATTCTGACACGCCGGTCAGAGATGAGGCTAGGGTGCAGATATGGCAACACATTCCATTATTGGTAAAAAAGGATATGAGGATTTTACTCGATGCGCCTTTCACCAGTATGGAATTTAAGACTGCTTTATGTGCTCTTCATAAGGGCAAGTTTCCGGGTTTAGATGGCCTTTCCCCAGTATTCTTCATTGTCCATTGGGATGAGATTGGGCATCATATTACATCAGCCTTGTAGGTGGTTTGAGACTTTGGTACGGTGCTTGGATCACTTATAGAGGGTCTCATTCATCCCATTCCAAAAGGGGGTTGCAGAAATTTGGTGTCACAGTGAAGACCGATCACTCTTTTGGGCATCTTTTATAAAATTATAGCGAAGGCAATTAGCTTACGATTGCAGCCCTATCTTCCAGACCTCATTCATGACACACAAACATGCGTTGTGCATGGAAGGAACATTTTTTATAGTATCTTCTCTTTTTGGGAGGCTTCAGATTGGGCTATGTAAAGCGGACATAAATTAGCCTCTCTACTTGTGGATTTTGAGAATTGGGATTTCCTAGAGGGCACCCTTCATCGTTTTGGATTTTCTTATGCTTGGATTGGAAAGGTTTCCTCTTTGTATTGATCAGCCCCCTTCATCGTTTTGGATTTTCTTATGCTTGGATAAGAAAGGTTTCCTCTTTGTACTGATCAACCCACAACTAGATACTTATCAAAGGATTCGGGGGGGAGAGATTTTAGATTTTCAGATTAGTCTATTAGGGATGTCCTCTTGGCTCTTTTCTTTTTCTCTTTGTGGTGGCTGAAGCTATGAGCATTTTTCTCAGATCGCAAGTTGGCATTTCGGGCTGAAGCTTCCCCTGAGACATAATGAGGAACCGATAGACTATGAGTTGGCAGATTACACTGCTGTTTTTTTTAAATGCCACTTCTCATATGCTCATTCCTTTCAGCAGCCTTGGATTTATTTTGTATTGCCGATTGTGCACACATTAATTGGAACAAATCCAATGGCGTTTGGATCAGTGATGAGAATATTCCTAATTGGCAGGTTATACTTGGATTCAGAGAGGGGTTCTCATCAGATCTCTTGGATGCCAGGGCAATATGGGTATCTCTTCTTAACAACAATTTGCTCCAATGTTGGAGTTCAACCAAATTAGACTTGGCTTCTAGGGTGGTGGTTGTCAACTAGGTTTTGTTGGCCACAGCATGGTATGTTTGCTCTTGTTGGTGCAGCTTTAAGGATTACATCAATCAACTCAAGAGGCCTATAAGGAACTTCTTGTGGAATGGGCTTGATGGCACTACAGCTTGGTTTACCAAGTTGGAAAGTTCTTACCAGAAAACGTTTCAATGAAAATTGCCGCTTTAGAATACTCATAGCTACTTCAAATGTTGCAGCAATATGGGCTGAATTGTGAGCTCGGAGCAAAGGCTAGAATAGTATAGGCTATAGCAGCAGCCCAGCTTGCAGTCGGGACAAAAACTGGCCAAGAAAAGGCATCGGACTAGCTCGAATAGCGTAGGCAGCAGCTCATGTTGCAGTTGGGGCAGATGGCGGCATTCTTGAGGCGTGAATAGTAGCAGCAGCAGCACTCTTCAAGTAGGTCGTTTCTTCAAAAATGAGCTCCAAATGAGGTCTTTTTTAGGATGATCAGTAGTAGAAACGTCTCCACAATAGTAAGCAACTATTTCCTTCACAAAAACACCCCCAAAACAGCCAAAACGAGCTATCTTTGAGCAAAGAATGGGTGGCTTTGGAGCAAAAAACGAGCTGTCTTTTCTTCTACGTAGATGTCCTCTAATACCCACAAGAATGGTGACCATGTTGCTCAAAATCTAAGCACAAATCTGCAGCAAACTCGAGGTTGATGGTGCAGCAAAATCCACAGCAAATCACTTAGCAGCTCCAACTCCATGGATCAGCTCCAATATCCACCAAACTCTGCAGCCCATGGAGAGGCTAAGAGTGAAGGAAGAAGGGTTGTCTTTCAAGGAAAAGAGAGAGAGTAGTTTCTCTTTCTTGGCCTCCCTCACCTCAATCCCTTGGAAGAGCAACAAGCAAGAGGAAAAGGACTAGGAGAAGAAAGGATGGAGGAATAAATAAAAAAAGGAGGAAGGATGGCTCTGATACCACATGAAGGAACATGGTGGAGAGGGAGAGGGAAAGGGAGAGAGAGAGGGTAGGCTAGGGAGAGAGTAGATAATACTCAAATGGAAACATAATGAAAGTGAAAGGAAATGAAAATGAGCAATAGACCAAAATGGAAAGACTCACATTGATAAGCTTGATGTAGACTCCTTGATATGTGTGTGATGTGACACACAAGTACAATCATATATAGGATAGGCACACACACTAGAATACCAAAGTGTATATGGGATATCTCCCAATATGACTCGTGGCACTCATACATAAGACTCTACTAGAACACACTAAAACACACTCAACTTGACTTCATGTTCTAACACTTTTTCATGAAAAAAAAGAAAAGAGAATAGGCTGGTCATTCTTGGGTCTTAGTCACTGACAAGGGACTTTGGCATAGCATGGTGCTTAATGATCTATGCCATAAAAACCTTGGCTATATGATATGCCTTTATGGTTTTGTGTGCTAGAATGAAATGGGCCTATTTGCAGAATCTATCAATGATAGTCCATATTCCATCATTCCGTGATTTTGATCGTGGCAAATCAAAAATGAAGTCCATTCCTATACTTTCCCATGGTGCCTGAGGCACAGGAAGAGGCATTAGTAGACCTGGTGCCTTCTGTCTATATCATATTTGACCTTTTGATAAGGCATTAAACTGGTGTATATCTTTATGCATAGTTGGTCAGTAAAAATACCTCTCTAAAGCCGAGTGATAGCTGTAATTCCTCTATCATATCTTGGGTGATGCATAGGCATCATCATTAACCAAAATCGGCATCATTGGCATATTGCTCCCTCATGTCTTCAAGATCCTTGTGATAGGCAATAGTCACATTATTTACCTGGGGTCTTTGAGACAAGGCATTAGCGACTCCGTTCTGTGCTCCCGGAGTATGGACAGTCTGAAAATGATACATTGACAACATATTTGCCCATTTCATGTAGGGATCTTATTAAAGGGTGGAATATGCAGATATGCATCCCAAAACTTTTGGTTATAGATCTCCACTGTGTCCCCATCATCCATATGCAAACTTTCTCAGCTAAGGACATGGTCGTGATATGTTTAGGCATGTGCTTATGGAAGGTATTTTTAAAGTCTTTTCAATTCTTTGGAGCTGAACCATCTGTGGTCTATGCACCCCACCATGTACTAGCTATCAAATGTAAGCTGACCATGCGCAGTTTGGAAGACTCAGATTTCTTTCTTTTACCAAGTGCTGCATCAAACTGCCTTATAAACTGCATGGCCTTCTTTGTTGACCATATTGGCCATTAAAAGTAATAAATCTGATAGACTTTCCACCTTTTAAAAAAATTTGAGTCTTTGTTGTCTTAGCTGCATGCTTTCCCTTGGATGACCTCTTCTTCTTAGACGTGGGTCTCAGTGACCCAGAAGAAGAAGATGAAGATGAAGAGGTGGAACTGGAAGAAGAGGAAGAAGAACTTGGAGATATGTGATGATGTCAATGTGACCTCTCTTTTAGAGTCATCCCTTCTTCTCTTTTCCTGAATCACATGGCGAGACTTCTTACTCTTTTTGGATGTATCATCTGAGGAAAGAGAAGGAGTTGAACTGTGGGATCTTTTCCTGCTAATCAGCTTCTGGGTTGCTCCATAAGAAACTTTCTGTGGCCTTTCCTCTACACAAGGATTTTCCAATTGGAGGAATAAAGGATCCTTCTTGCTTTGGCAAGCTGTTCAAGCAGTTATCTGTACGTGTTTTCCTCTCAAGCATGCCCAATCTGCGTGCACGGCGCTGAGCAGCAAGCTCAGCACCACCCCAAAGATGTTAATTTTATTTTAATACTTCACTAGACCCATGGCTCTCTTAAATACTTGAAAATTCTATAGGTTTCCTTTTTGTTATTTGACCTAGATGGAGCCACTGCGAGCTAGAAATTCACTGCGGCAAAAACTAAAACAATGTTTTCTTGATTTTTACACTCCCTATGGTCTTTGTGTTCCTTTTCTCCCCCCCCCCCCCAAAAAAAAAAATTTTGAAGCTGAAAGACTATTAAATAACTTGAGAAATAATATAATATAGATCAGTAATCTATGGGTCGCTTGACCAATCAAGAAAGGGGGGTGGGCTGGCTGCTATACAGCCTGCTTCTAAGGATTGCAGCTCACAGCTAGAATATTCCGGAACTAGGTGCTAACAGCCAAGATGGAGGATTAAGGAACTCAAAGAGTAAATCCACTGGTTAGGGCCCAATGCCTTGTTGTTATTCGTCAAAGAAACTTATCAAAGATGCCTTGAGATTGAAGCATAATGTTCTCCAACTCTCCCTGATATAACACAAGCATGTGTATAACATGTGAGTGTATGCATGCTCGTGCACAGGCACTCCCACACAGGCTTAGGAGAGAGTTTTCGAGAGGGAAAGACAAGGAATCATCAAGTCTTTCATTAAGAAAAGTGAATAGGACCATAATCATTAGTTACCACTAACGTTTCAATTTAGTGAGAATCAGTTTCTTTCCAAAATGATTGATGAAGTATTTAATGCTACCTATTCAACATACAATTTTCAATATCTTATGAATTTGTTTGATTGAACTCTATCTTTTTGTAAATGTTGCCAGGAGGACAACTTCTAATCATGACCACAGGTGAAAATACAAATCCAATTATTATTATTATGATTTCCTTATCATTTGTAAGTTAAGCACTATTGTCCTTATCTTTGAGTTTCAGATTGCATTGAATAGTGTTTTGAAGGTTAAATACCTATTCTAGTTTGTCTGTATGAATGCTTTGTACTTACCTTGAGTACCATGATGTCTATCTATGGCAACCAAATATTTCAAGTAGAATTACTTTAAAAGTATGAGGTCTAACTCCTTATCAAAAGTCTAAACACAGATTTCACAGAAGAGGATGTCCGTCAATACCAAATTGATGATGCATATCACTCACCAAGACTCATGCAGCTGCGGTCAGTTGCTAAAGAAAGAAGATGCTATTGGTATATCCAAGCTTCAACTCAGGAGCATATTTTCTTATGCCGGTTGAATTATAAAATTGTCAATGTTATAGAGCAGCTTTTATGTCAACATATAACATATGCTTTGATTTCTTTGTTTCAGTCTTTTCTATCATATTATCACATTTTAAAATTCTTGTTTGCCAAAATCACCATGGATTGACAATTAGTACTTTTGAAATTTGGCATTTCTTATCACAAAATATTCTAATGCTTGGTAAACTGGCAGTGGCACAAATGTGACTGTGCACCTCAAGGGCTATCCTACGAAGCTATTGACGTACATCCAAAATGTTTGTCAAAAGGTATTCCAAGGCATAACCTCCCTCTCCATACAAATGCATGTGTGTGTGGGTGTGCATGCACAGTCCAAATGTATTCAAAAGGTATTCCAAGAAAAGACCTCTCTCGGTACATAGATACGTGTGAGCTTTTGTGCATGTGTGTGTGTGTGTGTGTGTGTGTGTGTGTGTGTGTGTGTCCCTTGGTTTTACAGGAACGTCGACATTCCTACTTTGTCTCGTTTAAAGGCATCACCTCGGTTGCTAATGTTATAGATGATGCTGGTACTGTGCTCCCCTTTTCTCTAGCAGCCACTACATATGGATTGGGCTCTCATTATCGTCCTTTGTGGCAACAAATTACTTCTATGCTTTCGCCCTTTGTTCCGATTCCTCCTTTGGAACTCCAGGACCGACTGGAAGATTGGACTTTGACTTCTCCAGGGTCCTCTTCTCGTCCTTTGAGGCTATCTCAGATTACTGTACCTGCATTGTATAAAATTTTCTTGCGGCCCAGCTAGAAGTGTTCTTCTGTTTTTAGTTGTGTGTGTGATGTTCCTCACTAGAGCAGCTATCATGGGTTTTTTTTTCAGCTTCCTCTACCTTATGAGTAGTAGCTGTCTCACTTTGGGATAGCTATGAATGTATATTCTTCTTAATGAAAGGTTCTTTTACACGCAAAAAATGTGTGTGTGTGTGTGTTTTCACTCCCCCCCAAATGTGCGCACGTGCGCATGGGCACATGCATGCATGTGTGTTTGTTTAAGTCACCTCACATGTCTAACAAAGGCAGATTTGAGTTTTCTTTGGCTAGAATGTGCAATTTCTTGACCACTGAGTATATTTTTGGAAAGGTAAAGGCATATTTTGTTGGAAATATAGAGGTCTCCTCCCGTATGGGAGCCGAGCATTGGGGGGGTGAACCGGGGGCTTGTGAGACTGCCACATGGGCAGCATCATGGATGCCATGTGGGCAAGGATCTGATAAAGAAAAGAGACATACCTGGAACCTTCTAGGAGCATAGATCAGCACAATGGGTGAGGCGACTGGTAGAGGCAATTCCAGGAGCAAATCTTTGGCTGAGCGGATCTCTAGAGGAAGGCGACAGAGGCTGCATTATATGGCACAATTGTACAGAGTAGATGGCGGGGTATGAAGAGCCTGGATCTGGTGGCCTGTCAAGAGACAAATCTGGAGCAGCATTGAGACAGGGTTATCCCGGGATAGAAGCGCCTATAAATGAGCAGGCTATGTTCTTTGAAAA
Source organism: Dipteris shenzhenensis (assembly GCF_047967505.1). NCBI lineage: Eukaryota > Viridiplantae > Streptophyta > Polypodiopsida > Gleicheniales > Dipteridaceae > Dipteris > Dipteris shenzhenensis. Next base: position 26,806,868 of record NC_141624.1, on the reverse strand, counting down.
AAATAAAAATAAATGAGCAGGCTATGGGGCTTGCAGGTGGTGCAATCATGGCGGGAACAGCAGCAGCATGGTCAGCCATATAGATGGCTGGTTGGGCTGGTTGGAGCCAACCAACCAGGCCATCTGCCAAGGATTCCACACCTAGCAGATGAAGATCAAGTTTCATTTGATAAAACATAATCTATGGAGTCTAGTCAAGGTAAACGAATCTTCTTTCTCATCAATAGAAAAGTCAGTTGCCCTGAAAGCATCTTCTTCCTCATCAATAGAAAAGTCGGTTGCCCCTGAACCTCACCGTCTTGAGCAAGCATACTCAATCATTGCATTGGGCCTTGGAGACAACTACCTGCATCATATTTCTGATCTTGAAGACCCTGTTGAAGCTTGGGCTATACTTGACCACTTGTTTCGTGCAAGTAGCAAGCATTCAAAGCTGTATTTCAAGATTGAATTTTTTGAGTTAGAACTGAAATTTGGAGCACCTGTAGATGCTCACATCAACAAAATAGAAGTCTAATGAATCAATTGGCTTCAATCCGTTCACCGGTAACACAAGATGATGCTATGGCTGTACTTCTTCTTTTTTTTTTTTTTCAAGAAAGAGACTTCTATTAAGTAAGAGGAAAAACCTGCAAGAGCAAGCTTAAAGCGGAATACATCATGAAATCATGAGGATAACTAAACCCCCTCAAAATGAGGTGGAAAACAACCAAGGCTGAGGCTGAAAGTGCCACCTCAACCCTGTAGGAGTCTCAGAGAAGAAAGGAGAATCCTTCCATTCCCTGAAGAAATAAGTCCTCCTAGCTGAGGCTGCACGTGAGGCTGCACGGGAGTCTCCCTGCATACTCGTCCATACGGCCATCAAGGTATGTATGTTGTCTGTCCAGATACTAGCCAATGTGTGCGAGGGATGAACCTGAGTTCCCTCCAATGCCTCTATGCATCTGGCTCTCCAGATATGCCAGGCTGCTATGCTCGCTAGAATCTCCCAAGAGGTATCCACAAAGGCATGTACAGCTGCAAAGGGAAGGTGTGGTATTACATCCAAAGAACATGACTCAACCTGATGATGTCGAATTGAAATGGTCCGAGAGGAGTCAAGTCTCTCATAGAATACCTGAGGCCCTGTAAGAGAAAGCCAAGCCACTGAGCCCCATGTCATAAAGAATGGGAAGTGGGCAAAGTGACTGAAAATCCTGGCTACCCCCATCCAAATCATCCTCGCCTGTCTGCAATCCCATAAGCAATGCTGAATCGTCTCCAAAGCAGAGAGGCAACAAGGGCAAATAGGGTCGGCTCTGAACCTGGATCTCCAAAGGTTCACTGCAATCCCACCATGGATAGAAAGCCAAAAGAAAAGAGTGATCTTTCTATTCCTATGGGATTTCCAGAGTCTCTTCCAGAAGCACCTCTGCAAACCCGCAGTAATATCAAATGCCTCCCAATGAGGAACTCTGGAATGTCTCCAACCTCTACTACTGAGCTGGAATCTCCTGGCATTACTGACTGTGTAACGAAAGAAGGGGATGCTCTTCTCTCGATGCCGTGCGTCAATCCACTCCCACTCTCCAGGGTCCCACTGCAAATACCTAATGGGAACTCCCCCGTAGAGCTAAAGTCTCCAAGATCCGGTGGAGAGAAGCTGAGGGTCTGGATCTAGGAACCACTCTGAATCTGATCCTTGTACCAAAAGACCTACAACCCTGATAGGTTGAAAAGCAGACTCAAGCAAGATGTCCTCATGTGCCACCATCATGCATACCAAAAACCAAAGCATCCTCATGTGCATCTCGAAAGGCCAAAACCTGAAGAGGAGTACCGCCTCTCATAAAAGCACTTGCCCAAGTGGAGCAAGTGAGAGGCATATCATCTGTGTCTACCCAATCCGCTGGAAGGGCTGCCTCATTTTGCAAGATCCTCCCTGTACTCCCTTTGAGATGTCCTGTCAACAACTGAGATTTGGTCTCCTCTGGAAGCCTACAGAAAGCTTTCCATGACCCCAATGATGAGGCGGGTCCCCTCTCCCACCTGGACCACTGCATGTAGAGTGCAGCACCAAGTGGTTTGCCAAGATCATCCAATATACTGTCATTCCACATGATCGGTTGATCAATCTCTTCATGAGAGGAAGGGGGAATCCTCCGAAGAGTGCTCCTGAAACTGGCCCATGCTTTCAGTATGGCAACCATCACAGGGGACGAAGGTGATCTGAGGTGTGTTGCGATGAAATCCACCTAATACTGCCCATCCAGTCTCCTCCTGAAGAAGGTGTGCACATTGATAAGGAAAAAAAAGGAAAGACAACCAGGAATTATGTACTTCACCACGTCAGATAGGTGAGACTTCATAGGGATCAGCTGCAATGTGGGCTCGTAGATGATGAGCTTATGAACCAGATTCCAGAGTATGTGTCTTTGTACTAGGCACCGAGACAAACCCCCACAAAAAAAACTGACTGAACATGGATCACACAGACTCAGAGAGAGCCAAAAGACTACACAGCCCGAAACAGACTGAACTTAGAACTGAACTTCCCCCCAAAACTCAGAAAACAGTCAGCCTCTTAGAATACTATGAACCCACAGCCCACACTCCTAAGCTTCCATCAAGAACAACAGCTCATAATTCCTGCAAAGCTGCAACAGCGCCTCCTCCTCTCCCTCTCTATCAGTATTCAGAAATCTCCTGCGATCAAATCAACATAAGATCACAACCATGTCAAAGAGGCTTTCGATTCCTTTAGGATAACTTCTCTTCCCTCACAAAGCAGAAGATCAGTGATTGACGAACATCTGCAGCAAGCATCAATTGCCTAACTCCTTTAGGACAACCATCATTGATGCAGGTCACGATCCATTGCGCCTTAGCCTGCAATTCCTTGGTCCCTCTATCTCTTTGCATACGGAGTTCATGGAGTCTCTGTCGCCCAAAATCCTTCAGCTAGCAGACAACGATACACAGCTATGCCTTAAGCTGTGCTAATCCATAGATCATCACCAACTATGCACAAACCCAACGGAAGACACTTCCAGCAATAGCCCTGCTGCCTTCATTTCTCACGGAGAGACTAGCTCACATTTATAGCGTCACCCGCACAGCCACGTAGCTTCCTCAATCAGAAAAAAACAGAGCCCTTCCATATGATCTCAGCCAAACCACGATTCTCTGCATCAGCTTACGTGCAAACAACGACTGTCCTACCTACGTAGTAGCTATGCTCAGCCAACGAACAACAGCTCGTAATCTCTGGAGATACAGCGCCAAGGTCTTCTCAGCGCACACACCCTCTTTCATCTACGAGAGCCCCCTCCATTCTTCATCGTTCAGCCTCCTCTTCTCGGAGCCCCCCTTGCATCGTAGATCCTTCCAGCGTAAAACCAAATCAGCTCCCAGCCGTCATCTCCACGTAGCTCCAACTCACAGCCTAGAAGCTCCCCTTCATCCATCACGTAGCCACCTTTGCATGGGCAGGATGCCTTCCCAATCAGTCCAGCCACCTCAGCCTAATTTTCCACCTCATCAGTGACATTTTACCACTCTCAAGACATTTCCCCCAAATCACATTAAATGCACATTTTGGACCTTTAGTCACACAATTCCCACACACATTAGCATGCACATTAAAGCTTGCATGCACCCCCGTACACACACATGAAAAGCCCCTTGACATGGGCACCAAAACATATCAAATTCCCGTAACATGCAAGTGGACATTGACTCAGGAAAATATAAAAAAACCCTTCATGACTTGACTTTACATGACCCCAAAAACATTTCGCTTGATCACACACTGGACACCCTTGCTCTGGAAGTCTGGTACAACCACATTGCATTTCATCATTTCCCATGAAGTCCTTGCAAAACACACTTTATTGTCTAAAAAGAAACTATACATCAGTCCATCATGCTTGTGAAAGAAAAATCCACAAATGCCAAAAGCCCACACCTACCCTAGATGTGTACAGCTATGTGCCTACCCACAACTATATACAGTGCTCAAAAACTTGATACAGATTAGGTCCTATCATTTTGCCCACCCCCAGTCTGCAAACATTTATGTCTTGCAGATAGGTGTATATAAGATTGGCATTTCTTCAGAGATATCCTCATCCATGAGGTCTTCCGGCTTGTCTGGTTTCATCACAGTAGGTCCACAGCTGCCTATACGCATGATCGTATGAAAGTATTTCTTTAGTTTGAAGCCATTGACTCTATACTTATGCTGCTGACCATCCAAATTCTCAAGTTGATATGAGCCATTTTTGAATTTCTTCGTCACACGAAAAGGTCCATCCTATTTGGTCACAAATTTCTTCTTGAAGGTAGAATCCAGACTACTGTTGTATCTCAAAACTAGATCACCCTCCTTGATTTTCTTATCCCTGAATTTCCTGTTTGCTCTCTTCTGATTCTCCTCTTGAATTAAAGCACAATGTTCGACCGCCTTTTGTCTATCTAGTTGTGCTTCCTGCAAATCCAATAACCGGTTCTAGAAAGTAGAATTTGAATCTCATTTATCTTCATTAACATCTGTAATGCAGGAATTTCTACTTCCAAGGGTAATAGAGCTTCTTTCCCGTAAACAAGATGAAATGGTGAAAACTGGGTGCCTTCTTTTATTGCAACTCTGTAAGCCCATAAAGCCCAGTGCAAAGCAAGGTCCCACTCCTTCTCATGTGTTCTCATGATCTTTCCCATGATATTAGTACACACACCATTAAATTTTTTATTCATCCCATTACATTGGGGATAATTGGGAGTTGCATATCTGTGTTTAATCTTCAGCTTTCCACATAATAAATCCATCAGTTCACTCCTGAAACCTGGACGACTATCAGAAAGCAACTCTAGTGGTACACCAAATCTATAGCAGATATCCTCATACACAAATTTACATACAAATTTTGCATTGACAGCCTGTACTGCTCGTGCTTCAGCCCATCTCGTCAAATAATCCATAGCTGTCAGCACATAACAATTTCCCCTGGCTGTCATGGGTAGAGGACTGATGGCATCTATTCCCCATTTCTCAAAAATATTATAAGCAAACATGATATTTCTCAGTTCTGGATGTAAGATCCTCTTACTCATTTGCTGACACTGTAGGCATGACCTGCACCAATGTCTTATGTCTCTCTGGAGGGATGGCCACACATATCCTTCTGTAAGTATTTTCCTCAGCATGATTTTGAAAGCAAAATGTCCTCCACATACTCCCTCATGATTAGCTTGTAGAATATGAAAAACTTCCTCATGCCAGGCTTCTGAGCACCAGATCAGCCCCTTTCATGTAAAGAACATCACCTATCAGACAATAATAAGTACAGCTTTTAATAAATCTGTATTTTCTTTGTTTCGGAACTTCTTCAGGCACTTTACCAGTTAACAGGAAGCTTTCCTCACAAGCTAATGTCTCCCTTCCTTTGTATAAGGGCTCCTGCACTCCTATTGCATCAACATAAGCTGCTGTGATTTCTTGCGCAGCATCATGTGCATTTACATTCTTACCTCTTTCAATATGCTAGAGTGTCCAGGCATCCAATTGATTTAACAGTTTCTTCACCACGCTTATCCATCTCTTCAAATGAACATGCTTAACCTTCCAGACACCTAAAATTTGCTTCACAACTAGCAGAGCATCTCCCTTAATCATATGTCTCTTTATCCCCAGACTAATGCATACTTTCAAACCTTCGAAGAGGGCTACATATTCAGCTTCATTATTACTGCTGGCTTCGAGCTGAATTCCCATTTTCCGAATCTCATTTCCTCCAGGATCATAAATGACAATTCCTCCTGTACTTTTATTTAAACTTTTTTTGTAAGATCCATCAAAGTGTAAAACAAATGCATCCTCTAGTACTTTTTCTTCATTCATGTCAGTGTTCTTCTCCACATCTTCAACTAAAATAGGTCCTTCCTTATAGGTGAGGAGATCAGCCAAGGAAGCTCTGGTAGAGTTCTCAACCAAGAAGGTAAAAGAGTACTCCTGTAACTCTACTTTTTATTTAATCATGCTTCTGGAGATGTTTGTACTATTCAACATATGAGACAGTAGTGAACATGAGGTGAGAACCACAAAAGGTCTGGACAATAGATAAGACCGAAATCTCCTACAAGCATACAAGAGGCTAGCCAGGACCAATTCAGCCGCTGAATACTTCTTTTCTACTTCACTCTTCATCCTGCTGGCATAATAGGCTGGCCTCATATATCTGGAACCCTCTCCCTATTGCAAAAGAGTAGCACCAATAGCATCTGGTCCTACAGATGAATTCACATAAAAAGTCTTGGAATAATCTGGTGGCTTTACACTTGAAATATGAGTCAAGGATTCCTTAACTACCTCAAACACCTCTTCACTCTCTGTCGTCCATTTCAAAGGCTCATATTTTACCACCTGCTGAAGAGGATACAAAATCTGAGATAACATATGAATAAATCTCGACAGATACTTCACCTTCTGGAGAAAGGTATGCAAATGCTTGGTATTCTCAGGAGAGGACAGCATAACTAGAGCTTTTACTTTACCTGGATCCAGCTCAATCCCATTCTCAGATACAATATGCCCCAATATTTTAATGCTGGTCTGAGCTAACTGAGTCTTCTTAGGATTTAATTGACCACCATTATTATCAATCTCATAAAATACCTGATCCAGCTTTCCACAATGCTCCCTTCTTCCACTGTACACACAGATGTCATCAATAAACACTTTACAAAATTTATCCAGGAAGGGTGATAAAATCAGATCTGAATTCTCCTGATAGTGGAGGGGCCGTTGGTAACTCCAAAAGGCATTTTTCTGTGACAAAAACAGCCCCAGGGGGTAATGAAGGTAGTCTTGATTTGATCTTCCTGGGCTATGGCTATATGGAAGTACCCTAAATATCCGTCACACAAGCTGTTTATTTCATGACCCGCCACTTTATCAAGAATATCATCCAGAAAAGGCAGAGGATAGTGGTTTCTCTTTGTCACTGCATTTAGAGGTTTGTAATCGACACAGACTCTCCATTTGTCCACACCTTTTGGCACTATGACCACAGGACTGATCGTGAACTACAGGATAAATTATTCCTACCTTGAGAAGCTTATCTACCTCTTCCTTCAGCAATCTCTCTGTTCCGGGCTTAATCTTCTTATTTTCTAAAAAACAGGTTTGGCACCTTCCTTCAGCTCAATCCTCAGAGGCTTCCCTTTAAATCCCCTGATCTCCTCATAAGAGGTGATAAACAAATTGGGGTATTTCTGCAACATCTTCAAATATTCTTCTTTCTCCTCAACATTGAGATCAGGATTCAATGATTGCTCAATCAACACCTGGGTTGATTCTTGAGAACATTTGGGCTGCATTAAATCCTCGATAACCTCAAACCTATCCACCTCTTCCTCACCGAACCTTGCTGCCCCCACAAAATCCATCTGTGAATCCTCATCTACCAAATCCACCAATGCTATTGTTCCTTCATCACTTTCTGAAGTCATCGAGCACTCATCCTCACTGCTGGTTTCACTTCTCTCTTCCTCTTCACTTGCTAAATCTGAAACTTCAGCCCTGCTTACCATATCGAAATTCAATTTCTTCCCATTCGTATGTACAGAAAAGATTCCTTTCTGCCAATTCTGAATTGCACCTACCTTCCTCAACCACGGCCTTCCAAGAATCAAAGGATAGGCTCCCAACCCCGCAGGCATCACATGACAATCCACTCGACATGAAACACTGAATGCCTCAACCTCCAGACCAGGTACTATCCCTAAAGTCTTCACCTTGGAGTGGTTTGCCATTCTGATGCGATAACTAGAGGAGCGGGATATCTTCAGTCCTAATCTCTCCACACAAGCCTGGGTAATCACACAAATCTGTGCACCTCCATCTATGTAGGCCTCTCCAAAACCCTTTCCTTTATGCCAGGCTTCTACAGCAGGTAAAAGATCCGGCAACTCTGAGACAGACATCAGCTTAATTGTACCTTTATGAGAGTTCTTCTTTGCTGGATTTACAGCCCGCCTCCATTCTTTTTTAAGCTTTGGGCATAGACCAATCATTTGAGCAAATGTAATGTCCAGTTTCCTCATTGAAGGATCTTCCACCAAATCATAATCTCCCTGCTCCTTCCCCATGGAATAATCTGCAGTTCTGTACTTCCTTTTGGGTTTCCTGCTCTTCTTCTTTTGGTAGGTCATCATCTCCACAGACTGCTTCCCCTTCTTTGCACTCGGACCAACCTCCTCTTCTCTATCTCTCTCCCCTAATGGCATGACATCTTTAACTTCCTCCAACTCCAACTAGCCAAATGTAACTGCCTTACCTTTCCCTTTCTCTTCTGCAGTGGCTTTGAGGTACTAGGCTGACCTGCATCTTTTACTTCTACACTATGATCATTCACCTTATTATTTAACCCTGTTGGCAATGGATAAAAATCACCTCCAGCACGAGGAGGCTTATCACAGTGTGTGCTGTAATGTCCCCACTCTCCACAATTAAAGCACTCGACACAAGGTGCAAATGACCCTTGACCTCGTCCTGCCTGCCACGGGCCTGAATTATTTGAAGAAGGCATGCTGCCTCTGCCATAACCACCCGATGATCTACCTCTTCCCCTATCGTTCATCAAATTCAAACTCAAACTCTTCATAAGCTCCGACATTTCATGAATTTCTTCTTTTATATTCTCCTGCTTCTTGACTTCTGGCTGCTGTATTTCTGGCTTCACATGAGAGATAATTTCAGGCACATGCTGAACCATTGGCATCTCTTGCATCATTTGTGACAATCTTATCTGCTTCCTCTCCTTCTCTTTTGCTACCTTGAGAGCATCCTCATAAGTGACCAGCTCACCGACATACTCATCCACTAGCTGAGTCGGCTGTTGCTGCAATAAACATAGCTCTCTCCAAATGCCATCAGGATCTCTAACACACATAAACCTGTCCAAGAAAGGTGTCCTCACCTCTGGATAAGTCGGGTTTCTGTGAGCACCCTGATCATCATGCATCCTTGCAGAGAAAGTCTGCAACCAAGTTCTCGCTTCTCCCAACAAACAAAAGGATAGAACCTACTGAAGGACTTCTGGAGCATTCTTGTCTTTAATAAGAGCTGTGAACTCCAAGCACTCTAAAAACCTCTCTAGGTCTTCATTGGGCAACCTGTGAAATCGAGGAAATTCATGAGCCATCTCTCCTCTTGACTAACTTATCTCAGACACACTTCCAACCAGAAATACCACCCAACCTCTTCTGGGAAAAAGCAAAAATAATCACTCCACTGAAGAAAATTTACCCTGCATCTGACTGGCATTCTTCTTTCTAAGAGCAACCACTTTCAAAGCCTTTTGAACCTTAGCCCAGAGACGTATCACCCGAAGTTCAACATCAAGGCGTCTATCTCTCCTATGTCCACACTCCCCACATAACTCACAATGAATCACTCTCATGCGAGGCTTTGTCTTCATAGTTTCAATCCCTAACCACATAGAAATTCAAGCAACATTCCCCAGCCAATTCTTCTGGGCCGTTTTGTCTTGAGTACCCAATCTCAATTCAAAACTCCTCCTGTCCCCAGCAGGATCGCCAAAAAAATGATAAGGAAAAAAAAGGAAAGACAACCATGAATTATGTACTTCACCACATCAGATAGGTGAGACTTCATAGGGATCAGCTGCAATGTGGGCTCGTAGATGATGAGCTTATGAACCAGATTCCAGAGTATGTGTCTTTGTACTAGGCACCGAGACAAACCCCCACAAAAAAAACTGACTGAACATGGATCACACAGACTCAGAGAGAGCCAAAAGACTACACAGTTCGAAACAGACTGACTGAACTTCCCCCCAAAATTCAGAAAACAGTCAGCCTCTCAGAATACTATGAACCCACAGCCCACACTCCTAAGCTTCCATCAAGAACAACAGCTCATAATTCCTGCAACGCTGCAACAGCGCCTTCTCCTCTCCCTCTCTATTAGTATTCAGAAATCTCCTGCGATCAAATCAACATAAGATCACAACCATGTCAAAGAGGCTTTCGATTCCTTTAGGATAACTTCTCTTCCCTCACAAAGCAGAAGATTAGTGATTGACGAACATCTGCAGCAAGCATCAATTGCCTAACTCCTTTAGGACAACCATCATCGATGCAGGTCACGATCCATTGCGCCTTAGCCTGCAATTCCTTGGTTCTTCTATCTCTTTGCATACGGAGTTCATGGAGTCTCTGTTGCCCAAAATCCTTCAGCTAGCAGACAACGATACACAGCTATGCCTTAAGCTGTGCTAATCCATAGATCATCACCAACTATGCACAAACCCAACGGAAGACACTTCCAGCAATAGCCCTGCTGCCTTCATTTCTCACGGAGAGACTAGCTCAACTTTATAGCGTCACCCGCACAGCCACGTAGCTTCCTCAATCAGAAAAAAACAGAGCCCTTCCATATGATCTCAGCCAAACCATGATTCTCTGCATCAGCTTAGGTGCAAACAATGACTGTCCTACCTACGTAGTAGCTATGCTCAGCCAACGAACAACAGCTCGTAATCTCTGGAGATCCCTAGCGCCAAGGTCTTCTCAGGGCACACACCCTCTTTCATCTACGAGAGCCCCCTCCATTCTTCATCGTTCAGCCTCCTCTTCTCGGAGCCCCCCTTGCATCGTACATCCTTCCAGCATAAAACCGAATCAGCTCCCAGCCGTCATCTCCACGTAGCTCCAACTCACAGCCTAGAAGCTCCCCTTCATCCATCACATAGCCACCTTTGCATGAGCAGGATGCCTTCCCAATCAGTCCAGCCACCTCAGCCTAATTTGCCACCTCATCAGTGACATTTTACCACTCTCAAGGCATTTTCCCCAAATCACATTAAATGCACATTTTGGACCTTTAGTCACACAATTCCCACACACATTAGCATGCACATTAAAGCTTGCATGCACCCCCGTACACACACATGAAAAGCCCCTTGACATGGGCACCAAAACATATCAAATTCCCGTAACATGCAAATGCACATTGACTCAGGAAAATATAAAAAAACCCTTCATGACTTGACTTTACATGACCCCAAAAACATTTCGCTTGATCACACACTAGACACCCTTGCTCTAGAAGTTTGGTACAACCACATTGCATTTCATCATTTCCCATGAAGTCCCTGCAAAATACACTTTATTGTCTCAAAAAAAACTATACATCAGTCCATCGTGCTTGTGAAAGAAAAATCCACAAATGCCAAAAGCCCACACCTACCCTAGATGTGTACAGCTATGTGCCTACCCACAGCTATATGCAGTGCTCAAAAACTTGATACAGATTTTGTCCTATCAACGTCTGTATGCTGCTAATAAAAAATGCCTTCCATGGATCCTGCCCTAGCATAAGTCCCCGCACCACCATCTTGCATAGTAAAGCTCTGCACTGTAAATCTAGATCAATAATACCGAGACCCCCTTCTTGTGTAGGGAGGATGAGGGTCTCCCAAGCCACCCTAGCTAACGCATCTGCTGTGCCATCAAGCCCACTCCAAAGAAAATTTCTGATCGGTCTCCTGAGCTGAGTGATGCAATCCCTAGAACGGCACCAACATGAACAAACAAACCAGGCCATGGCCAAGAGGACCTGGTTGACCACCACAACTCTAGAGGCAAGATCCATCTTGGTTGAGCTCCAAATAAGGAGCTTCCTCCTGATGCTCTCCAACACTGGAGCAAACTGCTGCGTGGAAGAAATATCCAAGCCAACCTGGCAGCCCAAATACATGATTGGCACACCCCTTTGAACCCAAGTGAATCCTATGTCAAGCCCCCAAACTGGAGTGTCCTTGTCACTGATCCAAAAGCCATTGGATTTATGCCAATTTATCTGTGCCCCGCCGCCAAGCAAAATAAATCCAATGCTGTCTTGAAAGAAGTGAGCGTCTGTGGTGTGGCATCCAAGTAAACTGTTGTGTCATCTGCCAACTCATTGTCAAGTAGCTCCTCTTCCCTTCTAATGGGAAGTCTCAGGCCAAAGATGTCAGCTTGAGATCTAACATAGATACTCATAGCTTCAGCCACGAACAAAAAAAGAAAAGGTGCAAGGGGGCACCCTTGATGGACTGATCTGGAAATCTGAAATCTCTCACCCCTTATCCCACCAATAAGTACCTGGTTGTGGGCTGATCTGTACAAAGAGGAAACACCTCTGATCCAAGCATCTGTAAAGCTAAAACATAGAAGGGTGCCCTCCAAAAAACCCCAATCTACTCTGTCATAAGCTTTCTCAAAATCCAAGAGTAGAATGGCTAGATTCTGCCCGCTCTGCATGGCCCACTCTAAAGCTTTTCAAAAGGAGAAAATGTTATAAAAAATGCTGCTGCCATGCACAAATCCAGTGTGAGTGTCATGAATAAGATCTGGGAGAAGGGGCTGCAATCGGAGGCTGATTGCTTTGGCCAAAATCTTGTAACATGACCCCAAAAGTGTGATAGGCCTCCACTGGGACACTAAATCTCTGCAACCTCCTTTCGGGATAAGGTGTATGAGACCTTCTGTAATTGACCCGGGCATCTCGCTCGAGTCCCAAATGCCCTGCAGGGCCCAAGTAATATAGTCTCCAATCATATCCCAAAATACAATGAAGAAAGAAGGGGTGAGGCCATCCGAACTAGGGCACTTGCCCTTGTGAAGGGCTAAAAGTGCAGTCTTGAACTCTGTGTTGGTGAAAGGTGCATCAAGCAAAACATGCATATCCGGTTTCACCAACAAAGGGATGCTGTGCCACATAACCTATCTAGCATCCTCTCTATCCTGTGTGTCAGGATCTGTAGTAAGAAGGGCGGCATAAAAATCTGAAGCTATGTGCATGACATCATCTCGATCTGTCTGTAAAACCCCACGTGAGTCAATAGGCTGGGATACACTCTCTCTACTATATCTAGGGCCAAGAGTAGAGAAAAAGTGTTTATTGACTCTGCCACCCATCTGAATCCAGAAGGACTCCCATGCATGAAAGGCATACTCTGCTCTCTGATCAAGCAATATCTGTTGATGAGCCCTTGCTACAGCAAGGCCCTCCTGAATCCAAGCATCTGAAGGCCGTTTCTGCTCTTCCCTCTGCAAAGCTGCCAACTTTTGGCGAACACCAATCTCATGTCTGAGAATATCTTGTCTCCTGGTACAAGCAACTAAGTGGTAGAAGTCAGTAATACCAGAAAGGGCAGCAGCTACATGTGATGGAGATGGCTGCCCACCCTAGACATGAGAAACCCATATCTATAGGGCTGCCTCTGCAAGGTCCTCCTCTGTGTACAAGGCATCTAGAATCCTGATGCTGGCATACCGGCCTCTCAAGTGAGGCTCTGAGATAGCCAGCAATAGGAAAGTGGTCTGAAGTGGAAACCCCAGCAGCAATGCATACTGATCCACCTTTGTCTAGTGCCAAGTCATCTACATAGAATCTATCAATGCGTGCATGAATAGGCATCTGTTGCCTCTTGTTCGACCAAGAGAATAGGAGGGACTGTGGCTAAATAAGAAAGGCATCGTCCATCCAAGTATCTCTGCCATAGTAGTGAAAAAGGAAGGCATCCCAAGCTGCTCTCTCCAAAGAGTGAAGTCCTCCTTCTCTACCCCCTTTTTTGTCTGAGGGTAACTCAACCATGTTAAAGTCACCTCCAATCACCCATGAATCCGCAATGGGGGTCCTGGAGAGCAAATCCTTCCACATAATGACACGTTCCCCTCTAATGTTGGAGGCATACATGTTAAGGAAACCAACCTTACACCCTCCAATGAGGGGAATAATCCTCTAAGCCCTAGATGGGATAATGACTCCGTGTCCAAAAAGTAAGGAGAGAACCGATTGTGAAACTGAAATAGAAGTGCCTTCCCTAGTGTCCAAGGCAGGCGACTAAATGTTTGACCAGAAAGCAACTTGCCTGACTTGGCACAATCTCTAGAATTCAGTTTGTGCTCCTGAATAAATAAGATATCAATGGAACCTCTAGTAACACCTGGATGCTGTTTGCGGTGGCGATGTGGGATGCCACCTAGGCCCTGTATGTTCCAACTAACAATCCTCATCGACGAGAGGATGTAGAGTGGAACACCTTACCCGACCTAGTGGTAGAAACAAACCCCTCAACAGGGGAAGACCTCCTGCTAAAGGAGCGAGGAATGGAACCAAGTGGTAGAAAATCAACAAGGGAAAGAACCCTGCCACGTGACGCCCTATCAATAGGAAATCCAATCATTGGCTCACCAAAAGTAGAGGGCACAAACTCCTCATTTGGAAAATTTGAAGCATCTGCCAAAGCTGAAAAATGAGTTCCTGTGAATCAGGCCAGAGACCAGAGTGCGAAGGATCCTTTCTGAGGGAAGATGATCAATAGTGTAAACCATCCCCTTCCCCCTATCCAAGGGAGGAGTGCTCTAGACGAATCCTATGTCTGCACGGCCGCGGAAGTGACTTTGGCTTCTATTGGATACCGCGGGGCCAAACAATGAGAGACCTCGGATGCCAGGTGGGTATTGACATTACAACAGAGTAGCAGATCGCCCCAGTCCTCGAGAGTGCTCGACGCAAGCTTCTCTATTGGAGCTCGGTCAAACTCTCCCTAGCGGGCCATGCCCTTGTGGCAAATCAGGTCCTTCTTGCCACGGCCTGGTATATCACCTCCTGCTGGTGCTTTCATAGAGGGTGCATTGGGCAGCTCTGAAGTTTGGTTCGGAATTTCCTTTGGGCAGGATCGGACAGCACAAGGAATACCAGAGCCGGGGTCGCTTGGCAGACGGTGATCATGCCGCAGGCACTAGGAGGCTTGGGTATCATTGATCCGGAGATGTAGAGCAGAGCCCTCTTGGCCAAGTTGGTTGTGCACAGCCTCACCTTAGGCGCAGAGCCTAGACCTCTACTGCTATGGCTGTACTTCTCAAAAGCATGCCTGAAGAATATGACAATTTAGTCACCACTCTGAAATATGGCCCTGATCCAAAATTTGAGGGCATCATCAGTGCACTGCAGGGGAAGAGGAAAGGAAGAAGGACAAAAGGACCTATAATAAGAGCAAACTCGCTCTGGCAACCAAGTTCAAAAGAATTACTTTTAAGGTTTGCAAACATTGTGGCAAAAACAATTATGATGAAAAAGATTGTTTTCGCATCAAACCATGTGAAATCTATGGTGGAAAGAACGGTCACTTTTAAAGGAATTGTTTCTCCAACAAAAATCAATCTTTTTCAGCAAATATGGTAGAGGAGGTGCCCAAAGCACAAGCACTTTTGGTGGAAGACAAGGATTATGTCTTCTAGTTTCTACATTCTGTTTCTAGGGTACCCTGCCCGGATCATGTTTCCAAAAAGGACTCTGTAAACCTTTTGCAACCATTATGAGTATGCAAAGGTATCTTAATTTCTTGTCAGTGTCAACCTCTCAGAGATATCTATGATGTTTTTTGAGTTAGTCCTGGTATATCCCACATTTTGTCTCTACCCAAGGGACGCCCATAACTGTATGGGAAACTAGAGCCTTGGATTTATCCTTGTCTAGACACTCTGGCATGAGAAACCATGAGCCTATGATTTATCGTTGACATAGTATGAGGCATTCCCTTGAGGGGGGGTTTGTTGGGAATATCAAGGTACTGCCTCTATTATGTGTGCATCTAGTTGCACTAGTATTGTAAAGTGTTGAGGGTGTTGCCATCTGGCACTCTCATATTATCCCATATTGTAAGCTATCTTTGTATCTCTTGTACTTCACTTCTAAATAAGTGAGGTTTCTATCATGAATAAAGTATCCAGCAAGCTCTCAAGCCTCTCTATGAGTACAAGCTTCCATCTTGTAACCTAATTGAGCTTGAGTCTATGACTGAGTAGTTTAGCTTCTTCATCATGTCTTTTTTGTCTTTGTGCCTCCATAGATTTGTCTTAGTTTAGCCTAGCTGCTAGCTGTAGTGCCTTGGTTCCAACACGTGTCACATTGGGAGTTATCCCATATGCATTGGTGTTCATATGTGTGTGTATGTGCTCTATATAAGAGCTGTACTTGTCTAGTGTCAAATCAATCAAGTATCAAACCTACAAGCTCTTTGGTCTACATGTGAGTACTTTCATTTTGTTCATTGCTCTTTCTATTTCATTTCCATTTCATTATGTCTCTCTTTGAGTATCACTATCTCTCTCCCTAGCCTACTCTCTCTCTCTCTCCCTCTCCACCATGTGCCTTCATGTGGTATCAGAGCTTCCTTTCCTACCTTTCCCTTCTCCATGCTCAATCTAGAGGATGAGGGAAGCCCGTAAATCAAAGCCATTCTCTCCTCCATGATTGAGCTCCCTTCCACTCCTTTCTCCCCATCTTGTTCTCTTCTCCTACCTTAGCCTCACCTTCGGAGCTATTGGAGGTGATCTACCTCGCCATCAGCTACCCCTTCTTCAACTTGAAATGCCTCGCCATCAACCACCTTAGTAGCCTCGCCTTCAGCTCCTCCATCGACCTGCAAACAGGTCGAAAAGGCCGTACAGTCTGTATGGATTGTACGGAACAGTTCAGACTGTTTCCGTGTAGTCCCATGCCGTACAAGCCTGCCTATCTGCCTGTACAGCCTGCCCGCTAGACCCGTACATCTGCCTGTCCATCTGCCTTGGAGCTGCTATCCTCGGGACTGCTGCTCACACTCCTACCCTCGGGATGTGCACCCAAACCTGTTGCTAATTCCTGTACGGAATGCCCATCTACTGCGTCATTTGCAACTGCCCTTTGCCCTCAATTGAAGCTACCATTTCCAGCTGCCTACTACCTCGATTGGTGGCCCCGATTTGATGCTCCATCAGCCACTTCTGCCCGTGGGATTTCTACATGTGGAGCTACTAGTCCACCGCGTCACTACCTCAGATCGATTTGATACCACCATGGAGCCTTGTCCTCGTGGAGAAGTCACATCATCTAGGGAGAAAGGATTGGCTTGTATCGGTATGAGGTTGGATAACACATTACTTCATCACTTTGACCTCACTGGTTCAATCACGGAAATCAAAGCAACGTTCAAAAATCTTTACGCCACATCTATTGGACCCAACCGACGAGCTATAGCTATTGTTTTGTATGATCTATCTGAAGTAATAGATAATGGTTAGTAATATTTGAATACTCTGCCCTGGGATGTCCCCCAAAATGAATGCAAGTAAATTATGTGTGTTGAGTCAATAAAGGTCCTCTGCCTTGGATAGTCCTCCTAAAATGATGTATTTCTTTTATATTTATGGTGTGTGGCTCCATGCTCCTAGTTAATCCCTGGAGTCAAGAGAGGGATGTACTGTGCGAGCCATGTATTGGCATTGATAGGGTCTACTTATCAGGCTTGGCATATGAGTTCCAAGATGTCGGTGCATTGCTTTTCTAGACTGCTGAGTTGGTCATGCATCCATGTTGAGACATGAGTCTGAGTCATGTTTTTGACGTAAAGCCATGTGAGTGCTCAGTCCGATCTCTAAACCATGCTTAGACTTCAGCCTCTGAGTTAGCATGAGAGCCATGTCTAGTTTAGACATTACATAGAGCAGTAGATACCGTCATTGTCATGTTCTATCCTTGGTTTCATTCCAGTAGTCCCTCACCTAGCCTTCATGGGGGGGTGTTAGAATATGAAACCAAGTTGAGTCAGTTTGGTGTGTTCTAGTGAGTCCTAGTGTGAGTTCTAGTCTAGTGTGTCCTATGGATGCCACATGTCACATTGGAAGTTATCCCATATGCATTGGTGTTCATATGTGTGTGTGTGCTCTATATAAGAGTTGTACTTGTCTAGTGTCAAATCAATCAAGTATCAAGCCTACAAGCTCTTTGTTCTACATGTGAGTACTTTCATTTTGTTTATTGCTCTTTCTATTTCATTTCTATTGCTCTTTCTATTTCATTTCTATTTTATATTGTCTCTCTTTAAGTATCACTATCTCTCTACCTAGCCTCTCTCTCTCTCTCTCTCTCTCTCTCCCTCTCCACCATGTGTCTTCAAGTTGGTCAAAGGATGATCTCGACCAGGACGACGAGGCTGTTGCTGGGAATGCTTCCTCAAAGCTATAGTACTTTTGTGATTACGATGACTGCAGGGCATAGGGCGACACCGGTAACTTTTGAGGAACGAGTTCCATTACTACTGCAACAAGAAGCTTGGGAAAAGAAGTATGATGGGACGAACAGGGATAACAAGGCCCTGATAGCTCAAGATAAGAGCAAAGGCAAGGGCAAGGGTAAGTCTGGCAAAGGCAACCCAAATCTGACGAAGGAGCGGACTCTTCAGATGAAGACAACAAGAAGAAGAGAAAGAAAGAGAAGAAGTGCTTCTATAGCGATGAGCCAAGACATTTTGTGAAAGGTTGCAAAAAGAAGGCTGATCAGAAGAAGAAGGGTGCTAGCTCAGAGTTAGAGGAGTCAGCTCAGGTGGCGGTAGGAGAACTTCTCTTGGTGCTCACTCCATGTGCTACTGAGATTAGGTACATGGACCCTGGTATTACTGTTAGGATGCTAGCTATTGAGGATTTGTTAGAACAGGAGTTAGGATCCTTTGTGATGGTGATGGACAATGATGAGTGCCTGGAATCATCTGGGTGCTTGGTTGGTGTTGTTGAAGCAGAGGGGGATTCTTTCTACAGGACTTGAGGACCCAGGGTCCAATTGTGGCTGACTTAGAGGGAGACAACAATACAGAACCACAGTTAGAGCTTGACAGCCTAGGTAAACTGGAGTTGTTGTGCCTAGGATATGATATCTCGGGTATGTTGTTTGGTTGCACACCTAGCCAGACTGACGAAAGGTTGAAACAGACCTTGAGAGCTTGGTGCCTAAAAGACTTCAGGCTATTCACTTATCATGAACTGGGACAGTTGGAGCATGTTAGACATTGAGGATTGTAAGAGGAGTCAAGATCCTTTGTGAAGGTGATGGACAACAATTAGTGCCTAGAATCATCTGGGTGCTTGGCTGGTGTTGCTGAAGCAGAGGGGGATTCTTTCTACAAGACTTGAGGACTCAGGGTCCAACGGCGGCTGTGACTTAGAGGGGGACAACGATACATAACCACAGTTGGAGCTTGATGGTCTAGGTAAATTGGAGTTGTGCCTGGGATATGATATCTGGGGTATGTTGTTTGGTTGCACACCTAGCCAGACTGACGAAAGTTTGAAATAGACCTTGAGAGCTTGGTGCCTGGAAGACTTCAGGTTCTTCACCTATCATGAAGTGGGACAGTTGGAGGATGCCGGTACCTAGAGAGCTTAAGTTCAGAGTGTGTTTGTGACGAAGGTGGTGGTGCCATTAGGTGATGCCAGATATGTGTTGGAAAAATTGATGTACTTGGGGTAGAGTGTCTTGAGTCTAGAGGCTAGGAGTCATATGAATAAACATGTGTGTGTGTTTGTGGAGTGACTAGTTAGTGTGACTGGAGTTGGTTACCACCTAAGTAGGTTGAGGGAATCAAGGAAGGTGATTGATAAGAAGTCGGATCTAGATGCTCTATTGCGAGATCACATGTGATGTCATTCCTTTGTATTCTCAATCCTACTTAAAGGCTACCACTCATGAATAAAGTGTGTCAATAGCTAGCTTTAGTGGAATGTCGTGTTCTTTGATATTCACAAACAATGAGGCCTGAAACTCTTAGTGATGACTGAGCAAAAACAGTAAGCTGTCACAAAAATAGCTGGCTTTAGTTGACTGTCACGTATTTTGATATCCGCAAATAAGAGGCATAGACTCCGCTTATAGCCTGAAAATGTTCGGTGAGACAGAGCAACAGTCGCACATGCTTATATATCGTATATAGGTAATGACACAATGATATCAGATGAGAGAGAACAGTCGCAGCAACGTTATAACACACAAGAGACAGCTACTTCAAAATGAGACGGCCACTTCATTCCAGTGGTATTGTGGAGTGAAATTTTTTTTCCAAAAAGATTACTTCATTAAGTATGAATGAAAACCGCAAGAGCAAGCTCTAATGCGGGAGTACATCATGCCATGCATGAGAATAAAAACCAGCTCAAAAAGAGCTAACAAAAATCTAAGGTGGAGGCTGAAAGTGCCACCTCAACCTTGAAGAAGACTCAGAGAAGAAAGGAGATCCTCTCCAAACTCTGAAAAAAGTACCTCTCCTGGCTGTAGCTACTCTGTGGAGGATCCTTGCATGCTTGCCCAGATGGCCACCAATATTGTGGAGTGAATTGGATTACGTACTTCAACAACTAAAGTGAGAGAGATGTTATGTAGGGTAGCCAATGGACCAACTGAAAGGGACCTACTGCACACAACCTAGCGTAGTAGCAGCATATCACTACACCTAGTAGCTGGCAAGCAAACTGAAAGGACGCTAGGAGAATGTGACACTATCAGTGAGACTCTGAAAAGAAACTACGTAGAGAACCGGGATGGACAAGTTTGCAAGAAAGGCTCTGATACCACATGTGAAATACCTAAGGTGGATGCAGTTGTAACATAATGGATAGATGAACACCATGAAAGCAAAAGAATAGTAGTGCTTTTAGCTTTGTTTCATATTCTTGTGTGAGTTGTTTCCCAATGAATACCAATTTCTCTTCCTCCCCCTCCCCTTCAAGGGCGAGGTTTATTGTTCTAGTTTTGGCTCCTCCCTCATAGATTGGAGTCTCTCCAATGCTATCAATTTCTTGCACTCCAAATTCTCGTGGTATTGACACACGCATGAGCTCTTTGACTTGGAGAGCAGACAAATAGAAATGATAGTGGCACTTCCTAGGTGGTGAGCTATTTCTTGGTGCCCAAAGAGAGGATAGCATGGCATGGGTAGGCTACTAATGCTGACCAACCAATAGTGTCCTATCGCTGATTTCATATGTGACCCGTCACCAAATCCATTCTCCATCGAGATAATTTAGATATCCTCCATCGCCCAGTGGTCCTGGTCCTCCAAACAGCATGCAAAGGACCCAACACATAGGTGGAAAGATGATTCACTGGCTCCTTAGTAGTGATCTTTTGTAGCCTCTTGCAGATTGTTATGATTAGTTAGCATCCTTCCACAGAGCCACCATGGTGTAAATTGATACCTATTTTCTCTCCTTTTTTCATGGTCTCAAACATTAGTCTTAGGTGTGGATCCCACCTGCAAACCCCCAGATTGAGTGGGACTTAAAAGATACATAGTGTTAATCCAGCAAGGGGCACAAGCCAAAATAGTCTTAATGAAAAGATGGCAAGAAGAAAGGTTCTCAAGCAAACCAATAAGCTGAGAGGTACCAAGATAGGATCTTGGAGGAACTCGATCCAACTCAGCTCATTATGAAAGCCACAAAATTGACCGAAGTGAAGGACACTCACAAGGAAGGATAATGGGCTGTTTACAGAGATGGAAAAGCACTAACAAGAGATTTCAAATCCAAACTGAAAGACTCTCAATTTTAAACTGATGCAAAATGCAGGCTGACTATCTCTTATAGTAGACCATAGCTATCCTATAATAATCTCGAGATGCTATACGTACTAAAAAAAGCCTCTATCTATAATTTATGTTGGTGTTTATCCCTTTTGGATTGAATTTTTCCCATAGGCCAAGAGGCCTTCTGAGTATGTAGATCTCTCTCTCTCTCTCTCTCTCTCTCTCTCTCCTGAAGAGCTGAATACAATTAAAGAGCAGGTCAAATACCTCCAAGCACAAGAGGAGAAGAAAACAAACATAGTTGTAAATGAGACATTTATGAAGGAGATGGCTGACATTCAAGCTAATATGCAGAAAAAACATGCAGAGTTCACACAACAAATAATAGATGAAAAGGAGAAAAATCTAGAGTGGAAGGAAGTTGTAAAGAAAGGTGCATTAGCTCGGAAGATGGCATTCATCTCCAAGGCCTTAGAGGAGGAGACAGGATGGAGCAGCAAATCAAGATTTAATAATACTTTGTCTATATGAATTGGGGGACTACCAGATGGATGGTACAATGAAGAGGGATACATAGAAGACGAGTTCAATAGCCTCATAGAAAAGATACCCAGTGTGGTATGGATTACAAAGATATATGTTTCTTTATAAGGGTCAGACTCTTAGACAAAATTATAAATTGAAAGGCACAAAGATCTTAGATGGACTCACTCTAAACCAGGGTAAACAAAAAGCCATGGAATTCAGAAAGTTAAAGAAGCCAAGAAGAAGGGCAAATGGGCTGTTTACAAAGAAGGAAAAGTATTTATCAGGGAATCCACATCTAATCCTAAAAACCCTTAGTCTAAAAATGATGTTATGATGGCCATATTATGTTAGCATTACAAATAGTTGTGATTTTATAATGAGTTTGGAGATAGTTCGTGCACTCCTATGGAGATGCTTCATGCAGTCAAATTTTTGGGATTTGATGTAGAAAACTACTTATTGGTCTCATAGATCTTTTGGTTTCCGTGGTCCTTAATCTCTCTCTCTCTCTCTCTCTCTCTCCCCCTATTTTTCTAGGTAGTGTTTTTTGATATCATATGGTCCTAGGTAGTGTTTTGCTTTGATATATCTCCCCTTTTGTTTCTTAGTGTTTGTGTTGGTGTTTTTTTGTTTCCTTGTCTTGGTGTTAGTGTTCCTTTAGTTTTAATAAATATGTAGATTCTAGTAGAATCTCTCTCTCCCCCTGGGAGCTGCCATGTGCCCTCCCTAAAGCAGATGTACTAGATGGTTTTTTGCTGTCCCATAGACCTGTTGATCTCCCGTGGACATTAATAGACAGCTTTTGGAGCTCCAGCCCGTTTCAGGCCGTCGCTCGCTCAGTTCGTCGCCCACAGTGTGCTCTGTTCGCCGCCTAGCAGCTGCTAGCTATGCTACTACCTAGCTTGCAGCACCACTAGCACCACCAGCGCCACCAGCTAGAAGCGCCGCCGCCAGCCTCTACACCTTGTAGCTTCACCGTCACCTGCCAGCGAAAACCTATAGTCAAAGCAGACCCCAGGCTAGGGTGAGCC
Organism: Dipteris shenzhenensis; assembly: GCF_047967505.1. Classification (NCBI taxonomy): domain Eukaryota; kingdom Viridiplantae; phylum Streptophyta; class Polypodiopsida; order Gleicheniales; family Dipteridaceae; genus Dipteris; species Dipteris shenzhenensis. The sequence continues at coordinate 26,783,923 of NC_141624.1, read as the reverse complement.
CTTGGCCTAGTCCTGGGGGGTTAGTGCTAATCGAAGGGCAGAATAATTGCACATGTCATTATGGAGTTCCCCAAGACAAAGCTATTCCCCTCGACTCTAGCCAATAGGAAGCCTTCCTACGCTGATATGGCCTTAGCATACCACAGATTTCAGAGCAAAGGAGACCCACTTGAGAAGATTTACTTCCTACAACAAGAACTTAGAGATGCAAAGCTTCGCATTGTTTCTCTGGAGAAGGCAATCTCAGAAATGAAGAGCAATGGCAAAGAAGAGGTAATCCAAGAAGTATTACAACAATGTAGTATTGCAGCCCCTGTGCCACAGCTTGTGATCAAGGTACAAGAAATTGTCACTACTCAGCTCAAATCTATGGGATAGGAAATTACAGAAACAATGCATAACAAGATTGACAAATGTGATGTTTATGGAGAGGTACAAGAGCAGGGAGCAAGAAACAAGAGGATCTTACGCATTGGGGGATTGCAAGACAATTGCACTAATTGTTTTGGTGATGAAGGTGGTTACACTGAAGAAGAGAAGCATAGCCAACTTAAGAAGGCAATACCACAAATCAAATGGGATGAGAACTACATTGGTCTTATCACCCGAAAAGGGAATCAAATACATGTTTATTTCAAAGAAAAGATTTCAAGAGTCAAGATTCTCAGACAAACCAATAAGCTGAAGGGTACTAGAGTCTGGATATCTGAAGAGCTCACTCTGACTTAGCTCAAGCAAAGGACAAATAAACTCAACAAAATGAAGGAAGCACACAAAGAGGGCAAATGGGCAGTCTATCGAGATGGGCAAGCACTCATCCGAGATTTGAAACCTAGACCCAAAGACTCTCAGTCTTAAACTGACGTTATTCAAACCGATTTCAAAGTAGTACTTTTTTAAAATGTAGTTATGGTACAATAATTTCGAGCTGAGATGCCATGAGCACTCCTCGACTCTCTGGTCTATCCAGATGTTGTAAGTCATTTTGACATTTTGCATGTTGTCCCATAGGCCCATGAGGCCTCCCGAGGATGTTAATACGACTTTCTTTCTTTTCTTTCTCTCTCTCTCTCTCTCTCACACACACTTTTTTTTTTGTGAAACCAGTAACTATATTATTAACATGAGATCAATGTACATGACATTAGACTCCAAGAGAGAGCCTAATGGAAGAACTCAAAAACAGTCAGAAAACACTTCAAGGCTAGTAGCATCCAAGTCCCTCGCAGCATAACTATCATATAAAGATTGCTTGAGGGACATTCTGAAGAAAGCATATGCCTGAGGAAACTGTTGTCCCATCCTAGAATGCAATCTCTATGTCCAAATGGTCCATAGTACCCAAAAGCGAGTCCAGTGAAAGAAAAGGAGGAATGGAGACATCTGAGATGAGAAGCATCCAAACATCCAGAAGAGTTTCCCGAGTCTGATGGAGGGAAACCGAAGCCGCAGCAAATGAGAGACATGAGTGATCAATATCCGGGAATGCGAGCAAAACCATAATAGATGAGGAACTGTCTCACGGTGATGAGAGCAACGGGGGCAGGAAGGGGAAGCAATGCGACGTGCTGCCAATTTCACCCCAATGGAAAAAGCTCCCACTATACATCTCCAAAAGAAAAGCCTCTGTTTCAATGGCAATTTGGCTTTCCAAATTTTCTTGAGTCGTGATTACCACCAGGATAAAGGCCTATCCGAATTCCAAAGAGTGTTGGCATGCTTATCAATCCATGGCGGTGGAAGAAGAAATTTGTAGACCATCGAGGAGGTCAGATTGTGCATTGAAAGCGAACAGATAGGAGGAGATGGAGAGATCAGATTCTAGTCCAATAATCTGTCCTGTACAAACAGTGGAGGAACAGGAACAAATGGCTGCAACATAGTTGTAAGTGTTCTCCAAATGGACCTATGATGTAGACCCAAAGGGAATGTCCTGCAAGCTTGTGGAAATGAAAGCATGTAACCTTGTTGATCCACAACATCTCCAACAAATCTTATGCCCAATTTCATAAGATTATACGCTTTAATAGGTGCCTGTAAAGCGAGAGGCGATTCAAACACCTTGCTCCAATGGATGCTTTCCAAGCGAAAAGAATTGCCATGATGAGAAGAAGCACCTGTCCATTTAGCATAAGAGAGAATTCTCTTCCAATCATGAATGAAAGCAGTAGAAAGAGGACAACCAGGAATTTTCCCTTGAAATGTGGTCATGACTGCTTCCCAGTGATCCGTAATCCAGTGCCCATATGTATGGGACGTCATGTTTCCACACATGGCTACTAACATGATGGCCCATGGCTGTTTTTGCTGAAAAAAATCAGCAATCATAGTGCTCTTTCTTGCCAACATATGAAACTGAAGATTGAGAATATTCAGCCCCCCATGAGTCTTAGGTGAACAAACAGACTGCATTGGAAGTAGTCGCAAAGCCTTTTTGTGAGATTTGCTTTTCCAAAATATCTCCATGGCCTGGGACATATAGGAAGCCAAATGCTTATGAGACCAGGAAAGAAGAGGCAAATAAAATTGCACATATGCCATAATGATGGATTGTACTATCCGAAGTCGAACATGTAGAGGCCAAGTGGATAGATGCCAGTATTCCAGCTTCTTGTTGATCTTTTGAAGCACCCATTTGAGCTGTTGTTGCGGGGTAATATTCCAGCCAATGGGATACCCTAAGTGCCTCACAATAGTATGGGAAGAAATAATGTGACCTGGCTAGAGAAGTGCATGCCAATCAGCTTCTTTCAAAGCTAGAAGATTTGATTTCTGAAAGTTAATATGCAATCCAGTAGCTATGCCAAAATTGTTCAAAGTATGCATCAAATGAGAGAGGTCACTTTGAGAATTCCTGGGCATGAAATATGAGTCATCAGCATATGCCTGTGCAAGAAATGGCTGTGCCCCTGGAATTTGCAAGCCATGAAGCTGCCCTGTATCTGCAAGATGGTCCATATGCAACAATAATGGGTGGGTAGCAATGGCATACAGTAGCGAACTAAGGGGGCAACCCTGTCTCACTGAGCGGGTCATAGTCCAGGTTCTTGACAACCCACCAGCAAGCAAACACTGCGCAGTGGCATGAGAGTAGAGCCAGTAAATAATGTGAACCAGCCGAGGGCCAAATCCCAATTTATGCATAGTCTGAGAGATAAAATCCCAATGGACAGTATCAAATGCTTTCGCAATGTCTACTTGCAGAATGAGAACATCTTGTTTGGAATATTTGGCATACTCAATTGCAAGCAAAGCATTGGAGATATTGTCAGTAATTTGCCTTCTGGGAACAAACCCATACTGCCTGGGATGAAGTCCTGCATGCAAAATGAATCGAACCCTGAGGACAATCATTTTGGCAATGAGTTTGTAAATGACTGGCATAAGAGATATGGGCCGCCAATCAGCCATTGTCTCAGATAACCTTTTTTTGGGGATCAATTTGACAAGGCCATGTTTCCAAGGAGGAAGAGATTGTTCTGCCCAAGCATGATTGATCATAAGAAGAAGAGTGTGTTTGAGATCACCCCAAAATGCACGGAAAATTTCAACAGTCAATCCATCCCAATCAGGAGAGCTGCCTTTACGTAAATGACTCAAAGCATCATCCGGTTCATTAAGCTTAAAGGGCTGCTCTAATGCATGAGCCTGTTCCCGAGACAATACGGGCTGAACATGCGTAAGAAATTGAGACCTAGCTGCATTCACTTGCACGGAATGATCAATCTGAGGAGAAAAGAGATGCTGGAAGTGACTGGAACATTGCAATTCCAATTCTGATTTGGAGGTAGTCCAGGTGCCATCATCTTTCCTGATCCTGCAAATATCCTCCTTTCGCCTGTCCGCATGTAGGCTTTTAAAGAAGGCTTTGGAGGAGCAGCCCTTGTCCAAAAGGGGTTTCATGTGGGCTCGGATTTGCCACTTCTTTAATTTGCGAAGATCATTTTGATGGATGATGTGAGCCGCATAAGCACAAGAATCCTGTTCAGAGGAGGTGAGCTGCCTATAAGAGCTGATTACATCCATTTGTTGCTTGTGAGATTGAGCCCATTTCAGCTTGAGCCTGAGGTCTCCCATGTAACTCCGTCCATAGTCTTGAATAATAGCGTGCAAGCGATGAGCAAGACTGATCCAAGCAAAATCCATGTCCTCCTGAGCATGTGAGAGGAGGGGGCGGACAGCCACTTTCACCATGTTTTGAAATTGTTGATGAAGCAGATAAGCACTATTAACATGAAGTAGGCGACGACCAAAAAAAGGCATATCATCTGTCAAACATGCCATAGATAATGTCAAGCATACTGGGAAGTGATCAGATAGCAAGAGGGAATGATCAACCCATAATGCACATGTAAAAGTGGCATACTGCTGAGCATGCAACAAATACCATCTGTCAAGTCGAGCCCAGTAATGAGTAAGGGCATTGTGATGGTATGTATAACCCATATCTCTATCCCTTGTTGAGAGCCATAAATCTTCTACATGCAAGAAAGAAAGCATATCTTCCCAATGTTGAAGCTCAGTGGGGATCATATGAGAACGATGAGTGGTATTGTCTTGAATGGCAGGCGAGTTATTAAAGTCTCCACACAAAAAGGCATTGGACAGCCATGGATATTGTTTGAGGGAGGCCCACATTCGAGCTCTTGTCGCAGAAGTTTGAGAGGCATAGACAGATGCTGTTTCATAGAGATCAGCATGACAAGTGCATTTGATCACCATCCATCGACCCTGGGGGTCATTGTAAGCAACCATGGGCTGCATATCATGTTTCACCAACATGCAGACCCCCGAAAAGTGCATTGTACCAGCATAAAAGATGTCATAACCAGCATAGTGACCTTGCTGGCCAGCCAAGAAGTGTTGGTTGTGTTCCTGTAAAGAAATTACATCGGGGTGCATTCTATGTACATAGTGCCAGAAAAGTATCCACTTATTGACATTGCAAAGACCTTGAACATTGTATGTAATGCAAGTAATTGAAGTAGACATAGAAGATATGTACAGTCAAACCAAAAAGCATAGTAAAGGTATAAGCTGTCAGGCCTCAGCCATGACGTCAACATCCACCTGGCCTCCTGGATCATTGGCTCTATAATCCTCATCATTGTCACATACAGGGATGCCCCTCTTTAGCACATCAACCCACAGTTGAGAAGCAAGGCTATCAGCTGGGGTAGAGGTCTGACCAGGGGTGGAAGTTGAGGCATCCCAATGGCGAGATTGTAACGGTCGTGGTTTGAGCGCAAATACCTTTTTGGGTTGCTGCCAGGCACCCTGGGAGGAGGCATGAGATTCTGAAATTTTGCCTTTTCCTTTATCTTTTTGCTTGGCTGAAACCTGAACCACATTTTCTTTGGGAGGGACTGATTTAGATGCCACATCACCCAGCTTGGTTGGCATAGCCTTAGGCCCCGGGCCATAAGTGGGGGGGGAAGTATTTTCTGGAGCAATGGCTGTGGGTGGGAGCTGATGCAGGATTGCCGGACACCACACACACACACACACACACACACTTTTTTTTTTGGTGGTAAATCCATGATACACACACACACACACACACACACGTCTGTTTCTATGTGTTTTTATGTACATGCTTGTATATGTCCATGCACGTTGTGTCTCTCTTCTGGTTTTCATCACCATAGATAGAACCAGTTTTAGTTAGGTGTTTATGAGTATTCTCTTGTCATAAGCATCATGGGTTGTTGCCTTTCTGATACTAAAATGTACTCACTTATCAAAAAATATTCTAATTTGCAGATGGCGATTCTAATGTTAAAGGTGAGTTCTTATTGATTTTTGGCCTTGTAGGGTAATAGGATTTGATTTATGATCTCAAGAAACCGTGCATTTTTTGGCCAGTTAAAATATTTTAAAGATAAAATCTATATCAATAGACTTGAAACTTTGCATTCTTGATTTATAAAGTTAAGTTAATTGTTCTTTTGGGAATTGAGTTTGTATCTAGGTAGGCTACGTATTGTTAGGTACCAGTGCAATAGTGCTCAAAAGTGAAAGTTGAAGTGTGTTCTAGGTGATTAGGAAGTTTCAGACACCCGACAATGTAATTGTTTTTTTTGCCGATAATCAAATATGCAGCGTGGTCCATATTCCACCTCGCCATGTTTGTTACAAAACAATGCTTATTGATATGTTGTACATCTATGTAAATCATATGCTAGTGTGTGCATATGGATTAATACAAACTACTAAATAATGCTAGATTAGTTGTATGTGTGTGTGTGTGTATGAGCCACGGGGGAAAATTTTCCACGGAACCTTGGCAGACACCAAGGAAATTTGTCTCGACAGTTAGGAGATCTTTACCTCCTAGGACATGGAATGGTACATCTTCCAATGGTCATACTCCTCAAGAAAATTCAGGCATTAGTATCATATGGTCTGCTGTCACAACAAGTCGTACTCTTTTCCCTGAAGAAGAAGTTGCTAGTTTTCTATCCTCCCATCAGGCTATTGTGTCACCTCAGGGAAGAGGCCCGGATCCTGAGGTGGACATGCAGACTTTATCTATTTTATTGTGAGATTATCAGCCGTACATAACTGTACTTCATAAATTTTTTGTAAATATTCTTGAACAAATAAAATGCCTGACTTTCAATGTACAGGTTTATTTGACACCCGTAAATGGAAGCTTGTGTGGGCACTGCAGCCTAACATAGTAGCTCTACAAGAGCATAATCAACATATGTATGCAGGCAAGACAGGATATATTGCTGGTTATGACATCTTTTACGTGGGAGAGCACTCTTTTTCTGGTGTTGTTTTTCTTGTGAAACATACTCTTCAACCTCTAGTGGCATTAACTGATAAGGAGGGCAGGTGGATGACTATGCAATGTCTTATTCAAGGTGAAGTTCTTGAATTTTATTCGATTATGCACCTGAATCTTCTCATCATAGAGCATAAAACGGGTATCCCTAGAGGCAACATGCATTTATTTGTGGGGATTTCAATAATGCACCCCAGCAAGGGGATAACACATCTGGTAACACACTTGGGTGAAATCTTTGATTGTATCTGGTAACACACACACGTTGGCACTTGAACGTCATCATTGGTCTCAATTTATCTCTCAGCTTAGCTTGGTAGACCTTTGGAATGAATTACAGTCTATGCTTGTTGGATATACGTTACAACATAATGCCCATTCCTCTTATCGGGCAAGCTTGGATCATTTGTACATGGTAAATGCACACAAATATGATCTCTTACTTGTGAAATATGGGTAGATTATGCATTTCCGCATTCTGATCATGCCCCATTATGGCTGAGGTTATCCTTTCATGAGATGTCACATGACAGGTTGCCAAATAAAAGAATCCTCGTAGTTAATGACAGCTATTTAGAGCATGATGCATATAAATAAATCATGTATAATGCCATAGCCCCTCTTTGGGAACAAAGTCCGATTGATCTTGATTATGACTAGAATGCTTTTGCATCTTGCATGCAGGCTGTTATGTGGGAGTATGGCAAGAGTTATTTGCATGACTTACGAAAAGCAAATACTGATTCTAAATTCGACTGTCAAAATCTGACAGAACTTAGCCATTTCAGGGATATAACTCAGCCTGAGCTCACATGCTTATATCAAGCCAAACATATATTACAGAGCAATGATCATAGAAAATTTGTCAAATGGGAAACTAGAGCCAAGAAAATGTCTCTCTTGGATAAAGGTGTCTCTTCTAAGGAATTCTTTAAAAGCCTACATCATAAGAGGTAGGCTCAAAATATTTCCCTGATTTTGACGGCTAATGGTTGTTGGACTACCTCCCAGATGCACCTTCCTTGGGCTTGTGTCACTTATTTTGCGCAACAGTTTGGGAATTTGGAATCTCACTCACAGGAGGTTTTATTAGCACAACATAAGCTTTTACAGCATGTCTCTCCTATCATCACTCTTGTCCAAGCTATGCAGCTTGATGCACCTTTTGAAGAGAGGGAGCTCTCTAATGCATTAAATCATGTGGTAAATCACTGGGTTGGGATGGTCTTATTGTGGAATTTTTCCTTGCATATTGGGATGCCCTCAAGCCATCATTTGAGTTGCTTCCTTGGACCTCCTATCTCATAGGCTAGGCTCCCTCATTATTCCTCATATTGCTCTCGTGTCGTCCTCTGCACAGTCCAATTGCTCAAGGATATGTAGAAAATGGAATGTGGAATGCTTGATGATTACATATATGACGGTAGAAATTATGCCAAACATATATAAGTTGGTTGCTAAAATGGTGGTTGATATGATAAAAATGTTTTCTACACGATGGTCTGCATCCTACCCAATATGGCTTCATACCTCGTTGACATATTACGAACAATATTGCCAATGCTTATATTGGGACAAAGTACACACAGCAAGATGTGCTCCTACTGCAAATAGACATCACTAAAGTATTTGATACTGTTCAATGGGATTTTATGCAATGTTTGGGATTTGGGGATAAAATGCAGCATATTATGTATTGGTTTGTACTCTGACAGTAAAGCTGCCTGTGTTTTGTATGGGGACATCTCGGATTAGTGGACCTTGCATCGACAGGGATGCACGCTCAGTGCACTACTCTATGCCATAGCTACTCACCCGATGCTCCTCTATATGGCTTATCTTGCAGATACTAATGCATTGCATGTTCTAGAGATATTTGGTAGAAAGACCATGATTGCACAAGCTTATGCAGATGATTCCTTCTTATCCCAAAAAATACGGAGAGGGATCTTTTGCAAGTCATGAGTGCATTATCTTTGTATGGATTGGATGTTGGCTTACAGGTCAAAGCTTTTGCCTTTGCATGCTAAAGACTGGCACTACTCTCTATGGCCTGGGGAAATAGTGTTGCGAAACCAACTTGTCCAACGTCTAGGTTATCCATTGGGTTGGATGGTTACTCGTCACACCAACAAACAAATTGGGTACTTGCAAAGCTTAGAAAGAAGATGGAATATTGGAAGTTAGCCACTTGGCCATTGCATGTTCGTACCGCATCGTTCAATCAAATTTCGTTGCCTACATACAGTTCTTCTTGCTTCTTATCATGTTTGGAAAAAGGGATATTGCATCTTTTATGTCCATCCTCATGGAGACTTTCCGATGCTCAAAGCATGGCTGTAAAAGCATTATATTACTTTCTAGGAGCATCTCTGCTCGCCAAATATGCATGGGGGTTTGAATATTTTAAATATTCATGTTCACATTTTGCCACCTAAAGGAAAGACGATGCTGGAATTTCTGTAGGGTAATCAGCCTTGAGCTGCTATGGTGCGTCACTTGCTTTCTTAGTTGATGACTCCTGCTTTTGGACACTGACATCTGAATCAATCAGAGCCTCCCACACTTGCTGAACCAGCAGCTCAACTTGAACTGGCCGCCTTCTGATGGGTTGCAGTTAGAGTTGTTGCTGCTCCTCCACCTGTAGATCAGGAGTGCTAGTGATATCCTAGTTGGTGATGTCCATGAGCTTGTTCAAGTCGTAGCACACGATGCCTCAGGCTGAGCTTTGTTGGATGAGGCCGTTGATTCTACTCCTTCAGATCCTCTCCCAGGACCTAGTCCTTTGTCCAAGCAGCCCGCTTCTAATTCAGCTCTTCAGTCTCCCCTCATCAGTCTCCCCGCATTGATCGAGGGTGCGGTTCCTATCTCTTCCTTATCCTTACAGATAGGGATTTTAGGCACTCCGGCGCCACTATTGGCTTGTAGGAACTCCTATTCCCTTGCACATCTTGGAGAGATGGAGTTTGTATTCTCTACTTCTGGTGACACAGTTATTGGTATTCCTATCAACAGGGCATCATCCTCCACGTATGTTGGGGCTGTTTCCCCTGTGGATTTTTCTCTACATCATTCCGTGAGATCTTCTACTCAAGAGGGTCTTGTTTCTACCACTAGATAGAGAAGGTGTTCCACTCTACTTTATCTCGTCGATGAGGATTGCTAGATGGAACATACAGGGCCTTGGTGGTGTGTCTCATTCGGCCGGTAGAAAGCTGATTAGGAATCAGCCTCATCGCGGCATTACTGGGAGACCCATTGATATTCTTTTTATTCACAAACACAAAGTGGATGCTAGAGATTGCCCAAATTTAGGTAAACTACTCTTAGGTCATATTTTTTGGTCTTCTTCTTTGAGTACCAAGAGAGAAACATGCATTTCAGTGTCAGATTCCTTTCTTTTCCTCATGGTCCGACATGGTATCATTATACCCTTCAGAGCACAGTGTATCATTTTGTTGATTGGGGGATGTAAGGTTGGTCTTCTCAACTTGTGCCTTAACAACAGAGAGGACTGTGTCCGATTTCAGAGATTCGAGACGCCGTTTTGCTAGTATCGCCATTCCAAATGCATTATATGCAGAGGAAGACCTCACGGAGCATGTGTTATAGATTTGTGTGTCCTCATTTGCAGGGTGGAGTGGAATCTCCTTCAGTTGGGGTATTAGTGACTTTTATCATGTTGTCACTAGTACTAAAAGAGATGAGATTCTGAGATAGGAGATCGGCCTCAGACAACAGTGAGCAACCTTGCAGAGGGAAGAGCAAAAATGGCCTACAGATACTTGCATTCAAGAGCTCAATCTGCAACACAATAGCAAGGGCTCATTGGCATATTTTGCTAGATGAGAGAGCAGAGTATGCCTCTCATGCTTGTTGGGAGTCCTTTTAAATATAGATGGGGGGAGGGCAATAAGCATTTTTTCTCTACACATGGCCTGAGCCATGGTAGATAAAGTGTTTCTTAGCTTGTTGAGTCAAACAAGATGCTATAGACAGATCTTAAGGCATCTTAAGGTGTCTTATGCATAGCTACATGTTTTTATGCATCCCTACTTCCACAGATCTTGACACACCTACCAAAGATGATGCCAGATGTAGAGTTTGGCAAAGTATTCTAGCATTGGTGAAACGATAAGACTTGCCCTCCCCAAGGGCAAGCTACCGAGGCCAAATGGGTTGTTCTATTTTTATCACTTTTTGGGGCATGATTGGGGACCATGTTACCTCAGCCCTACATGGCATTTGGAACTATGGTTATATGTATGATTCCTTCACAGAGGGTATCATTCATCTTATCCCAAAAGGAGGTGCATAAATTTAATTTCTCAATGGAGGCCAATTACTCTCTTGGGCTTATTTTATAAAATTTTGGCTAAAGCTATCAGTATGTGTTTGTAGCCCATCTTGCCAGACCTTATCCATGATACACAGATGGGCTTTGTTAATGGACGAAGCATCTTTGATAGTGTATTTTTATTTTGGGAGGCTTCACATTGGGCTATGTACAGTGGCCAAAGGTTTGCTATCCTACTGTTGATGTTGGAGAGTTTCAAGAGGAAACACCTTTTTGGAGCTTAGTCAAACTTGACCTTTCTTCCTTGGTGGTCAATGGTCAACCAAGTACTGTTGGTCATGGCATGGCTTGTTTGCTAGTGTTGGTGCCATTTTAGGAACGGCATCTCTCGCCTCACCTCAAAAGGCTGATTGGGAATTTTCTTTGGAGTGGTCTAGATGGTTCAACACACACTAGAGCTACGGTGGCTTGGGAGACTTTGATCTAACCCATGTGGGAAGGAGACCCTCAATATAATAGATAGAGACTTGCATAGCAAAGCTTTATTATGCAAGATGGTGGTCAGAGGACTCTTGCTTGGACAAGAACCTTGGAAGGGTGTTTTCATTAGAATGCATAAAGTCGTGGTATCCTTTCGAATGGAGATTGGATGGATAGTACCTCAGCATCTTAGGGCTCCCTCCTCCCCTCTTATGGCTATCTTAGGACCTCAACATCTTAGGGCTCCCTCCTCTCCTCTTATGCCGGCTATCCTGAAAGATTGGTCCAACTTTGGGGATACTCTTTGAAGAGTTTTCCCTTCATCTCAGGAAGACATTGATGGACAGCCTAACATGTGGAATGACATATACTTGATGATACTTGGTACTTCTCACTATATGCAAATGTCTAGATGGGAGAGAGGTCCTACTTCCTCTGTGAGTTCTTGGAAGGTCTTCAAAGGCCTTCTTGATGATCGCTACTCTAGTTAGTAATTCACCTTAGAGGGAGTGTAGGGAGAATCTAGCAGATTGATGCAGCCATACCCTTGGATTGGGTTTTTTTCGGTGATAGGCCTTTTTCTCAATCTACTTGGATAGGGCGCTTAATGAGATCAGGGATCCCACTTCACGTCATAGGATTTGAGGGATTAGATGGGGATGCCATGGTCTTTGATGTCCATGCTATCAAGGTCTACGGAAGATATACTTATACATTTTCCATTTCAGTCTGTCAAAGTTGTAGGTTATATACAGCAGTGTTTCTGGGCTTCAAGATGGTATGTAAGCTCTGGGTTCATGTAGGATTTGGCTTTATGGAGGTGTCCCCATAAAGTACTTGGAGTGTGAGCCTAGGGAGGTAATGGATTAAAGCCTCCCCTCCTTTTGATGCACAAGTTTAGTAATACCAGGAAGTTTCAGCTTAGCTTGAGAGGTTAGAGGCCCACCACGACTCCTTATTGGAAAAAAATTCAGATTTCTATTGATTTGCCGAAATCTTTTGGAAGAGACTCTTAAAATCCCTCAAAGTACAAAAAAATCGCTCTTTTCTTTGGGCTTTCTATTCATTGAGGGATAGCAGTGAACTAGTGGAGATCCATGTTTGGGACATATTCCACATGTATTTGTTGCCTTTCTACTAAGGAGTCCATTCAACATGTTTTATGGGAGTCTAAACAAGCAAGGATCATCTGAAAGGGGGTTAGATTATTGAGAACCTTTATGTTTTCTCCTTTCTATATGACCTGGGACTCAGTCGCTTGGAGATCCTTCAGGGCCTTAGGTTCTTTATGAGAGACATGACTCGTCTTGGGCTCTTTTGGTTCGTTTGATGACACTTGGTTGAGTCATGTTCATTGGATGACATTCTTGGCTCTTTGTATAGACTTGTGTATGCGTTTATGTAGATAGTTCATGGGAGATATGGCGAGCAGACCTATAATTTGAAGCCTTCAATGGCCTTCAAAGCCTTCCCAAGCTTCATAGGAAGGCTAACCCAAAAAATGGGTTGCAAATGAAACTCAAACCAAAAAATCTGGCCTTCTAGGATGAAGGCTGAGATGTTTGGACAGTGATCAAATGAAGGCCAGCCTTATTGAAAAGCCTTCAAATATTTTGCATCCACCAGCATAGTAGGTACTACTAACTAGCCTCTAGGTAGCATACCGGACACAGTCCAAACTCTAGATTGCATGACTCCACCCACTAGTTAGTAGACTAGAGTCTTGAGTCATCCCTCCAGGTGGCAATCTCATGACCTAGAATCTAGACTCTAGAGATAAGATATCTCATGACTCTTCTAGATTCCCTCCCCTAGGCCTAGAAGCTGGCTAAGCTCCCTCTCTAACCGACTCACTCAATCCCTCTCTAGCTTCTTGTAGCCTAGAACAAAGCTGCTCATCTCATATTTGCTTCCATCGCCTATCTTTGTTGCTCATCAATGCCCACTTGTGAGTGAGTCGTGACTCAACGTTGTAGCAGGATTACATCATCAACTATGGATAACTTATGAACAAATGGGATTCTTCAACTCCTCCAACTGTGGATGGCTCCTACAACCTACTATTCCAGCTTCCTATAGTCAGGTTTCAAGACAATTGCATGCTATGTTGTAAGTTGTATTCCATGCTTTTCTAGCGTTCTTGTATTCCATTCTTTTCCAGTGTGTGATTCATGGATTATTGCTTTCAAGTTTCCACGATGGAGTTACGACTCAAGATGGAGTTGCTTTTCCAGCGTCCAATGATTATGAAGGATTTTTAAGTTGTAGCGACATACATGCTTATTATGAACGCTTTCCAAGTTGTAGCGACATATTGCTTTTGAAACTTGGAAGATATGAACGTTTTTCAAGTTCAGTTCATTATGAATCATTATTTTAGTCTATAGACTATCGTGCGGTAGCCAGTTGTGTCCAAGAAGCAGAACTTATATGACCTTTTGAAGTTTTAATTGTGAGCCATCACTCGGAAAAAGGATATTGATTTAGTCGTTGAATCCTACCCGATTGCTATCGAGGTAAGTGAAAAATTTCCCCTTGAAATCAAAAAATTTTGTGAAGCTCTTCAAAATGCATTTAGAGATTCAACAATTTACAATGAACATAAGCGTAGAACAAGGCAACGAAATCTTTAATCTGTTAACAATTCGTCCATAGAGGAAAAAATAGCTGATACATGCTTTATCTGCCTCTCTTTAAAGTTACACCCCAAGTTTTGTGACTAGCTAGTGCATACATGTCACTGGGCTTCAATGAAGCATTTAAAAACTTGAGCGTTGCTGCAGTTTCAATTGTTTTTATAGACCTTTTTTTTCCCCCAAGAAAATTACTTCATTAAGTATGAATGAAAACCGCGAGAGCAAGCTCAAATGCGGGAGTACATCATGCAATGCATGAGGAAAAAACAGCTCAAAGTGAGCTAATAAAGAACCAAGGCGGAGGCTGAAAATGCCATCTCAACCCTGAAGGAAACTCAGAGAAGAAAGGAGATCCCCTCCAAACTCTGAAAAAATTAACTCTCCTGGCAGTGGCTACTCTGGAGAATCCCTGCATGCTCGCCCAAATATCCATCAGAGTGTGTACTGTGTCAGTCCAAATATTGGCCATAGTTGGGAAGGGTGAACCTGGATACCCTCCATCGCCTCTGTACACCTGGCTCTCCAAATATGCCAAGCTGCAATGCTAGCCAAAATCTCCCAAGACGTTGATGTGAAAAAAAAAGAAACACGAGACTGTCCTCGGACAAACACAAAAAGACTCAGTACTTTACTGCTGACCCCATACAATCATATCCACTTCTTTAGATTCCAACTCTAGAGACAAAATCATATCTTCGGGACTTCTCCGGGATCAGTACTGTAATGTGGTAGCTCTCAAGGTAGAGCTTATGCACCGACTTTCAGAGCGGGTATCCAGAGCACACAAGTAACAAGTCAACCTTCCACACAAACTGACTAGAACACACCCAGACTCTTTGAAAGAGGGGAGAGACTACACAGCCCGAAACAAACTGAACTTAGAACTGCACTTTTCCCCAAAAAAAAACTCAGAAAGCAGTCAGCCTCATAACACTATGAACCCACACCCCACTGCTCAATGGCCAGCACGACTCCCAAGGCCATAAGCTGTTCAAAAGAGGAACTGGCGGGTACCATCATCTGTAAACCTGCAGGTATATTCACCGTACAAGCAGCCGTACAATTATACGTACGACAGCAGGCCCGTACAACCATTCAGTTATCCGTACAGTCTGCATTTAATGACGACAATCTTCCGTACAGCTCGTAGAAGACGTCTTTAATGACCCGTACGTGCCTGTTCAGCCTGCAATCAAGGCACCGTACTACCAGCCCGTACTGATCAACGATTAAGGCTCGTACATCCTCGTACTGCAGCCCGTACCAATCAGCAATTAAGGCCCGTACAACCTCGTACTGCAGCCCGTACAAAGTCTGCGCTTGAGATTCCGTACCAGCCCGTACCAATCTCCTTTGCAGCCCGTACAAATCCCGTACGGCTCTTTCCAGCCCTCAACCCACGCACGTCACCCGATGCAAGGCTGCCCTTGTTCTCAGAGCTCATGAAGCTCCCTTCTCTTCCAAGGTCCTCCCGCTTCTTCTATGGCGACGCCTCCACCGTCACCAAGCTCTCTTCGTTTTTTCCGCCTAGTAGCCTCTCTCTCTCATACGAGCCTCGTTCTCTTCCCTTCTTTTCATGATTATCCTCCAGGTCCCACGAACTCCTTCCCGAATCCTCTTGCAAGCTGCTTCCTAATTAGTCCAGCCACCTCAGCCTAATCTGCCACCTCATCAGTGACATTTTACCACTCTCAAGACATTTTCCCCAAATCACATTAAATGCACATTTTGGACCTTTAGTCACACAATTCCCACACACATTAGCATGCACATTAAAGCTTGCATGCACCCCTGTACACACACATGAAAAGCCCCTTGACGTGGGCACCAAAACATGTCAAATTCCCGTAACATGCAAGTACACATTGACTCAGGAAAATATAAAAAAAACCTTCATGACTGAACTTTACATGACCCCAAAAACATTTCACTTGACCACACAGTGGACACCCTTGCTCTGGAAGTTTGGTACAACCACATTGCATTTCATCATTTCCCTAATAAGTCCCTGCAAATAAACTTTTAGTCTTTCAAGTTCAAAATAAAAAGGTCTTTTACATGTGCAGCCAGTTACATTGGCTTATTCACACACAACCCACAAATTGACACTATCATGTGTTCAGTGTCTACCCTCATGCACAATCTATGTGGAGAAAAATATATACAGATTTTATCCTATCAACGTGTCTACTGAGGCATGAGCAGCTCTGAAAGGAGTGAGGGGAACATCCTTGAGGGAACAAGACTCCACTGAGTGTTGCTGTACAATGAAAAGTGGATCTGGATCATGTCCCTTGAAAAACACGTGTGGGTTAGGAAACCTTTCTTCTTTGTGACAGCTAGAAGTTGCATTGCCATTGGCAACAATCCTGTCTTTCATGCTCACATGAAACACATTGAAAATCATCATCTATCCATACAGAATTGTATTTCATATGGCTTCATTGACCTAATCTATTGTTCCACTGAGAACAATGTGGTAGATATCTTCACCAAAAGCCTGTCAACACCTCTTTTCACACGTCATCGACATGGCTTGGGGATCAGAGACATTAAAACAATGTCAAGGGGGGTTGTAAAATGACATTGTTTCTTTTTTTTTTTTGGGCAAAAAAGAGACTTCTATTAAGTATTAAAGAAAACCGTTAGAGCAAGCTCCATACGGGAATACGGGATACACCATGCAATGCATGAAAAGCTCAAGAGCCAAAAAGAAAGGATTGGGGCTGATAGTGCCATCTCAATCCGGTAGCAACCTCCGAGAAAAAGGGAGAACCCCTCCAAACTCGAAGAAATACAGTCCTCCTAGAAGAGGCTGCCCGTGAAGGGCCCTGCATGCTAGCCCATATGGCTATCAAAGTGTGAACCGTGTCACTCCAAATACCCGTGAACACGTGTGATGGGTGTATCTGGATGTCATCCAAGGCCTTTGTGCATCTGGCTCTCCAAATGTGCCAAGAGGAAATGCTAGCCAAAATCTCCCAAGAGGTCACTGAAACATGTGAAGCTCTAAAAGGAATATGTGGTACATCCGAAAGAGAGCAGGGCTCTATCACCTGTCGGCGGATCGAGAGTGCCCAAGAAGAAGGCTCATCGTCATAAAACACATGGGGCCCAGTAAGGGATAACCATGCGGCTGAGCCCCAAGTCATGAAGAAAGGGAAAGTATGAAAAATGCTGAGTATCCAAGCAACTCCTTTCCAAACAATTCTCGCTTGATTGCAGTCCCAAAGGAAATGTCGCACTGACTCCTTTGCAGAATGACAGCGAGGGCAAGTGGGATCAGCCCCAAATCGTGATCTCCACAGGTTCACTGCAATCCCTCCATGAATAGAAAGCCAAAAGAAAAGAGTGATCTTTCTATTTCTGAGGGATTCCCAAAGCCTCCTCCAGAAATTCCTACGCAAATCTGTGGTGATGAAGATCTTAGCTATCCCAATGGGGGGCTCTGGAGGGAATCCAACCTCTACTGCTTAGCTGAAATCTCCTGGCATTACCAACCGTGAAACAAAAGAAGGAAATCCCCCTCTCTCGGTGCCCATGATCTATCCACTCCCACTCTCCTGGGTCCCACTGCAAGCACTGGATAGGTGCACCTCCATATAACCACAACCTCCAGGATCGGAAGGCCAAGAGCAGAGGGTCGGGGTCTAAGTACCACTGCAAGCCCGCTCCATGGTCCACAAAACTAGCAATCCTGACAGGCTGAAAGGCAACCTCTAGAAGAATATCATCCGTGGATCTAGAGAGTATACCTCCATCCCAAACGTCGAAGACTAGAGCATCTTTCCCGAGATCTCG
The DNA here is from genome assembly GCF_047967505.1 of Dipteris shenzhenensis. Classification (NCBI taxonomy): domain Eukaryota; kingdom Viridiplantae; phylum Streptophyta; class Polypodiopsida; order Gleicheniales; family Dipteridaceae; genus Dipteris; species Dipteris shenzhenensis. The sequence goes on along the minus strand of NC_141624.1, from coordinate 26,765,916 downwards.
AAGAGCGATCACCTGTAGAGGAACTGCTGTCCTCGAAAAAGTTCCCATCCAAGTGGTGGAAGTAATAGGCATCTCAACTGTCCATTCCACCGGGATGGCTGCATCTATCTGCTGAATCCTGTGTGCTACCCCTCTGAGGTGACTCACAGACTGAAGCCTCTAATCCTTAGGTAGCTTGCTAAAAGCCTTCCAAGTGCCTACTGTGTAGGCGGGGCCTCTCTCCCATCTAGACCACTGCATATAATGGGAAGTGCCCAGTGGTCTGCCATGCTCATCAAGTATACTATCGTTCCAAATGATCGGCTACCTATCAATCCGTACATCTGACCCTCCAAATATGCCAAGCTGTAATGCTAGCTAGAATCTCCCATGATGTGTCTACCGAGGCATGAGTTTCTCTGAAAGGAGGGAAGCAAACATCCTGGAGAGAACATGACTTCACAGAGTGTCGTCGTATAATGAAGGCTGAGTTTGAATCATGTCCCTCGAAAAACACCTGAGGGTCAGTAAGAGATAACCATGCCACTAATCCCCAAGTCACGAAGAAGGGTGCTCTATGAAACATGCTAAATATCCTGGCAACACCCTTCCAAATCGTCCTCGCATGTTTACACTCCTAGAGGCAATGCTGACCTAACTCAACTGTTGCGTGGCATTGAGGACAAGTAGGGTCAGCACTGAACTTGGATCTCCACAGGTTCACTGCAATCCCTCCATGTATAGAAAGCCAAAAGAAGAGAGTGATCTTTCTATTTCTGAGGGATTTCCAGAGTCTCCTCCAAAAGTTTTTATGCACCTCTGCCGAAATCTGAAAACTATCCCAATGAGGAGCTCTAGAGGGTCTCCCACCTCTACTGCTGAGCTGGAATCTCGTGGCATTTCTGACTGTGTAACGAAAGAAGGGGATGCTCTTTTCTCGGTGCCCTTCATCAATCCATTCCCACTCCCATGGGTCCCACTCCAAGAACCTAATGGGGGAACCACCATATAACCAGAGTCTCCAAGACCAAAGTGCCAAGAGAACAGGGTCAGGATCAAGATACCATTGTGAGTCTGTGCCCCGTTCCATGTAACCTGCAATCCTAACAAGATGAAAGGAAACCTCCAAAATAATATCATCTGAAGATCTAAGAAGTCTGCCTCCCGCCTGAATATCAAAGACAAGGATCTCCTCATGTGCATCCCGCAAGGCAATAACGTGTAGAGGAATACCCATCCTGTTATACAAAGATCATGCAGGACTAGCTATCTCTAGTCAATTAGTCAGGGGATGACATGGTCACAAGGATGACACAGGTCAGGGGATGACATGGTCACAAGGATGACACAGGTCATGGCGATGACATGGTCACAAGGATGACACAAGTCATGGCGATGATATGGTTACAGGATGATACAAGTCATGGAGAGGACATGCGGGATGGCATAGTTACATGGGGACGTGGTCGTTAGGAGGACATATTACCCAAGCACATGGTCATGCATCAAGGGTCTTCATGTTGCGCAGTCACGCTCTGCCAACCTCTGTAGACATGACTCATAGGTGGCATAGATGTTTCATCAGGTGGTGCCTTGTCAGATAGAGGATGGCTGTAGTAGCAGGCGGTGCACATAGAGTACTTACAATGCACCGACTCGGGACAAGGTGCCCGTTGCAGAACACATGAAGAGACTCAACGGTGGGAAGGCTAAGGATGAGGGGACAGTCAATAGGAGAGAGGGAGGGGATTTCCCACTCCCAGAAGGCGAGGATGAAGAGGGGAGATGAGGGGGATGGCAATGATTGAGCATTGTACGGGATTGAGAGTGAGGAGGAGAGAGGCTAGAGCTACGAGCTGACTTGTTGCATTCCTATGGTGTATTGCTACCGTGGATGAGTGATCTCTGATCTCTACTTTAGAGAGACTAGTGTATGAGGATCCCATCATTCTATGTTACGCACTTGCTTGCGTTATGCTCTTGTCTACTGCTTTCTCCGTTATCTGGCATTAGTGTTATTCCTTCTTATCTCCTTTCTGGGTTTGTTCCTCCCAATCTAGTACTCAACACTCAACGCTCTTCTTGTTCCAGCACTCGGCACTTAGTAGCACCTTCGACTAGTGTTGTGTCAAAGGTTCACACATCACCCACTTCACACTTCTCACATTAGTGGCCTTAGGCCTCCGGTAACACCTTCGGAAGTGAGCGGACCTCCCCTTAGACAGCTTATGGTGATCACGGTGGGACACTGCTGGTGTTGAGTAGTAAGAGTGAAGTGGCATTCAAGGGTCCTAGAGGGGAGAGTTCTTATGCTGAGTAGTTCTGATACCCTTGAAGGAGCTAGTGAGAGAACTAGGAGGTACTTGAGGAGAGTGGAGAGAAGACTTCCAGTCGACCAAAATTGATACAAAAAACATTATGTGAGATGGAAGTTTGCGAAGTCTACAGGGCGAACACAAATTGAACCCATTGGCAAGTAACTTCATCGAAACTCTCATCAATCTGGACCAACAAGATCCCTGGTGGTCAGATTGGGACTCTAGGGAAGAAGTACAAAGCGGAGAGTAGGTGAAGGAGAAAAGTACGAAAGACGAGGGCTCCTCAGGAGCTCTTCAAGGTCAAGACAACACCTCTTCTCCTCTTGCAACGATGTCTTCATCAATCACCACTTCAACAAGAGTGGTGCCTACTTCAGCACTAGACTTGACATCTAGTGGTCAAGCTACTATTTCGTCTATTATGCATAACCCCGGTCCGTCGAGTCTAGTTTCTACATCCATGATGCCTGTGGGCTCTCATTTTTCTCCGGTCATGTCCCTACGCTCTACATTGCCATTACCATTATCTATGTCCTTTCCTACTACTTATCCATCATACATGGCTTCTTCGACCCCATCCTTCTCTTTCCCAAATGCCCTTGCATCCTCTTTGACCCCCGTGTTTCCTATGTCCTCACCATCTACTTTCTCAAAGTTAGCACCTACAACATATGCAGTACCATCTATTTCCTCTATGGTTACATCAGTACTGACTTCACACCACCAGTGTGGTCCTCTGCATGGGGTGTCACCTCATCAACCTCTCCACCACCATATGTCTGCATGGTACCCACAATTACTACTGTTCCATTGGGAGGCCCTTCATCTCTTCCACCCGTTTCAGCCTCTAGGGTGGATACGGTGGTTCTTAATTCTGCAAAAAAAGCTCGACTTCTTGAGTTACTCAACAAGATCCATGTGAAGACTCAAAAGTTCAAAGGTCACCTCCATGAGGATGCGGAAGCTCATGTGAGGAAATTTATCACGGCATGCAAAGGTAAAGGTGTGGAGAACGAGCATGCCTTCCTGTACATCTTTTCGTCGTCATTGGAGGATGCAACTAATGTATGGTGTAGCCAATTTCCCCCTGACCATTTTCAAACTTGAACATCTCTAAGGGAGGAATTCTTACAGACTTTCAAATTGGAGAAGTTCAAACATATGATTGTCCAGGAGTTGTCCACCACTGACACTATGAAGCCTGGGGAAACATTTTTGAGATGTACACAAGAATGAGGGTCTTGGCTACCAAGATGTCTGTGCCACCTATTGATGTTGTCATGAAAGGGTGGTTTTGAAAGCATTTCCTCCCACCATTGCTATATGGTTGGTTGACAAACTCCCTGAACATGCCTCACTACAAGATTTCTTGAGGGAGGCAGTGAAGATGGAACGGTCGCAGTTAAGTTTTGCCTCATCGCCGACTTCGACCACCCAGCCCTTGAGAGAGGAGGGGGAATTAGAAGAAATCAAAGGAGGTCTGAAAGACAGAACAAGGGTGGACAGACAATCATCCTATGAGGCGCAGATCAGAAGTGGTCTTTGGTGCATAGAGTGCAAGGGTTCTGGTCCCTTGTCCTCTCTTGTTAGTCGATAAGAAAAACCACCCAAGTCCTCACACCCATCAAGGCTCCGTCAATGTCTCCAAAAGTGGTCGACCTTTAGGCGACCAATCTATGCCTTCAAGGTATCAGGCGGTGGTCAAGAGCGTCATCAATTATCTTCAAACTAGTTGTTTCGAGGAGGAAGGAAGCACACCTCATTTTCCTTCACATAAGTTCAGAACAGTGCAGTTCGCAAAGGAGGTGACAACCCTACGACAGAACAAGGGTACGGAGGAGCAAACAGGACCTTCCAATCTACTCCAAGAAAGAGGGCCATTGACACATGGTATGGCACAAGACAAAGGGAAGCAGGTGATAGAAGAAACATTACATGAGTCACGGGATGTGGACATTTGAGACATGGTGCAGCACAAGACAAAGGGAAGCAGGAGCTGGAAGAAACATCACATGAGTCAATGGGTGGACATTCACATTTGCACCCTCCATCTCGCGTAAGCTTTAACCCTCGGACAAAAGCTAGGAGAATGAGGTTACAAAAGTCAACTACCCGCCCTACTCCTTGATCCAAGACTTTATGGAGTTCAGGCCCAACATTACCCTACGTCAACTTTGTTTGTTGTCCCCACAAATCAAGGACCAAACCATTGCATTCCTGAACCGCATGCCAGGGGGTCGACACAAGGGACATGTGGAACGCGGGTCTGCACTAGAGACAGGACCGGTTCATTAGGACGGAGATCACTGCTTGGCTTATGCTGCCCTAACATGTGAACCTTTAAAGTCCTAGGCTCACTGTGGATATTAATGGCGTGGAGCTGAAGGATTTGGATGGGGGTGCAGTTGTGAACATCATGCCCAAAGGTATGCTACAACAACTGGGTTTGAAGTTGACCAGTGACGTATCTTTCCAAGTCTGCAAGGCATGTTGTGATTAAGAATTTGAAGAAGGGTATGCTCGTATTATTATACAATGCCAAGGTGAGACCTCTTAAAACACATTTCAAACTGGGATGGAATGGTCCCTACCGGTTAACTGAAGTATTTTCCATGGGACAGTACAGCTCGGAGATTTGCAAGGGAATGTATTCCTCAAGTTGTATAATGTAAATAAGGTGAAGCCGTACCAAGCAACGGGTGCTTCGGTTATGCAGAACTTGGATGCATACTATTGGGTCGACAATGCCTTCGTAAATGTTATGCCAACAACTGTGCCAGTTAGCTGTTTAGTAATAGTGGAAGAGATACATTGGGTTGTCGTCTTCATTCTCTTTTGCAATCTCTTACAGCCCTCGTATCTCCATCGCTCACAACAACCTTCTTATTTCTGTCGTGCCCAAAAGTCTGCTCTGTTTTCCACTCTTCTTCGTCATCCTCACCTCTACTCAGCTTCTACGCAGTCTTTGTAGCCATGGAGGAGCGCAAGGAGCAAACAGATTGACAAAAGAGGCGAAGAGCACCTTCTCGTGTGTCGCCTCTACACCCGATTGAGGACTTTGAGAACGAGATCATCAAAGGAGTCTTAAGGAACAATAAGCTCCTAAAGTTCGCCCGACTATCATGGAACAAGGTTAGGGACGAAGCCTTGGCGGAACAGATCCTAGATTCATATGACAAAGAAGACCACAACGTCATGATAGACGATGTACACGTCCGCCTGAGCTCAGAACTACTAGTGGAGGTATTCCAATTCAAAGCACACCCAAGGCCAAGACAGCTAGCCTCTGCTGAAAGGTGCATCGCTTACTTCGACGAGGATAGCTACTTGACTTCACAGGGTTATCTCATCAACAAGGCATTTGATGAGGGCCTAAGGGCAGTATGCAGGTTCTTATCCAAGATCATTGGCCTTAAGAAGAGCGTGGACTACATTCCACAACAATATGTAGCTCGGTTGGTGGCAGCTTTAGAGGATGACCTTGCAGTGGATTGGTTTACCACTTTTAGAAAGGCGTTCGAATCCCAATTGAAGGCAGTAAGAAGGGGACAAACACACTGCAAGCTCGGTCCTCATCTATGCATGTTACATTACCGCCTCACAAGTGGCTCGGTACAATGGCCCAATGCCCTTGCAACACTGGGTGGAGCAGGCTCATCAGGAGCCTAGGATGATGAACACTCGAAAGGGTAGGGTCAGGAGCATGATGCGAGGAACACGCGTTGAAACAAACTCCGAAGGGGAACATCAGTAAGGGAACCTTCGAGGAGCATGCACAGGATCAAACTCTAGACGGGACAGTGGCAAGGGCACCTCCTAGGAGTACTTGGCTCAAGAGAATGCTAAGGGGACAGATGAAAGTGAGACCCCCAGGGAGCAAAGGACAGACAAAGCTATCGAGGGAACATAGACACCCGCCCAGCGGCGGCCCCAACAGAATAGTGGTAGTGCTGAGACTCTGGCCACAATCCTTGCACTACCCTTGCCTCCCTCTCCTTTACTAGATCTGCCAATTCTAGAGCCATTCTCCCTTCATCCCTTATTGGTGTAGAATAATCACCAAGATCGGAGTGTCACCTAGTCCTAGTGGGCAGATCCTGAGGGAGAATACGGTACACGCGGCTCAAGCTCTAGATTACTTAGCGAGCCACTAGCTCCCTCCCAAGGTTCTAGATCACAATCTGTTTCTTCAAACACGGTACCGGGAGGAGCTATTTTCAAAGAGCAGACGGCGAGCTTAAGACGAGACGAGGCAGATCTGACGGCGGAATGTAAGAGCCTACAAGAGCAGTTGGATAGTACAAGAGCAGTACATGAAGAGCTGCTCAGAATACTCCCATTTGAGCCAAACTCACAGCGAACTGCAAACAAAATTTGACAATCTTAAATGTGAAGTGGGCAGACTACGGATGGTTGCTGCCAAGTCCCAAAAAGAGCTTCTGAGTGTTGCAGGTACCCTCCAGCCCATAGACCAGCTTGAAGGGTGAATACCCAATACTCACCTTGTAAGCTGTTCTGTAGGCGAATAAAGCAGCTGGAAGTATATCATCCCAATCTGCTAAACAACTGAGGCAAAGGCGATGCATGATCCGGCACATTGTTCAATTTGAGCTCTCAGCTAGACCATTAGCACGTGGGTAATAGGGAGATGAAAATTTGTGAACTATTTGCAACATGTGAACCAGGGTAGCAATGGTGTCATTGAGGAAATGAGATCCTCTATCACTCATCAACTCAATAGGATAGCCAAACCGAGAGATTATCTAGTCATATAGAAATGTGGCTACCACTTGGGCAGTTTTTGACTGCCTTGGCTTTGACCCATTTGGTTCCATAGTCTGTGGCAAGTAGAGCATACTTGTTCCCTCGGCGTGTGGCAGGAGAGATGGGCCCAATGAAATCTAATCCCCAACGATAGAAGGGGGGCACCGGAGTGAATGGTTTGAGAGGAAGGTACTCACGTCTTGTAGGCTTGGGGCCTGCTCATTGACATGAATCACATCGGGTCATATGAGCATGGTAGTGGCGGAAGAGCTTGGGCCACCAGAACCTAGCGCACATGATCTTCCGAGCAGTAGCATCTGAGGCCATGTGCCCTCCACCTATGCCAGCGTGTGCCTCTTCAAGAATGGATCGTGTCTCGTGGGGAAATACACATCGTCTCAAGATCTGATCCTTCTTTAGTTTGTACAATTGACCTGCAATCAACTTAAAAGGAGCGGCTAGAAGGATCCTCTTTCATTTCTCTGTTGAAGTCAGATCGAGAGGAAGGCCACCTGTAGACAACAGTTGTACTATGTTGGCGTACCATGGTGGAAAACAGTCCACCGCAAACAGGCATTCATCAGGTAGTGCCGTCACCCCGAAAAGGCCCGCATTGGGTAATTCATCTATGATACCACTGGCTGGTTCCCCGGAATCTAACTTGGACAAGTGGTCTGCAAGTTGATGTAGTCTACCAGCCCTCATGACAATGTCAAATTCAAATTCTTGAAAAAGAAGAATCCATCTGCTTAACCGGCCACCAAGAGTAGGCTTATTCAATAAATACTTAAGAGCTTGATGATCAGTGATGATCACAAACTTGTTGCCCAAGAGGTAGTGACGATACTTGGTCATGGCATAAACCATGCCGAGACTCTCCCTTTCTGTAGTACTGTAATTGCGTTCTGCTCCATTGAGTTGTCGGCTGGTGAAGTAGATGGGCAAATCAATCTTGGTATCTTGGTTAGGTTGAGCCAGTATAGCACCTATTGCCCACCCACTAGCATCCACATGGACATGAAAAATGACATCCCAATCTGGCTACCTGAGGATGAAGCTTGCCGATATTCTCCTGAAAGAGTTTGGTTACAAGTCGTTGAAATGTTGCGGGGGCATTACATAATCCAAAGGGCATCATTCGGTAGGTATATGTTCCCCATTGAGTGACAAAGGTAGTCTTGGGCTGATCCTGTTCTTTCACGCGGACTTGGTTGTACCCGCTATATCCATCCATGAAAGAGTATAAAGCATGTCCTGCCATTGTCTCCAACACTCTATCTGTGAAGGGAAGGGGGAACCTATCACGTCGTGTTGCAACATTCAAACTCCGATAGTCAACACATATTCTAAGTTTGCCAGTCTCTCTTTTGGGTACAATGACGATTCCGCTGACCCAATCTGAGTAATCCACTCGGTAGATTATTCCTGCTTGCTCCATTTTTGTATATCTGTTTGGACTGCCTTGCCATAGTTGGGATTCATGCTGTATGGACCTTTAATCACATGGTTTGCATCCGGATATAAGTCGATGCGATGCTCCATGAAATCAGCGGGCACCCCCTTTAGATCCTAGTAGGACTAGGCAAAGACATCCACAAATTCTTTTAAAAGATCTGTCATTGCAGCTAGAAGATAGTCATGTTCCCAGACCCAAGTAGCTACCTTCAAATGCCGGGGTTGGTCCTCAGTCCCAATGTTGAGGTACCGCCAGTTCCGTGCCTCATCAATAGGGGCAATGCATTGGGATGTTGAGATACTTGGCTCACCCGTTCTTAGTTCTGTATGTGCTGGAGTATCTTCAAGGGGAAAGTCCCCCTCCACTTCTCTCAACCAAGATGGGGGGTAAGTAACCGGTGGGTTCTCGGGCACGTGCACGGGCTGAGATGTAGAGTCAGTAGATGTTGTATGCCTTCGATGCCTCGGTGCCTGTTTCAGCATGCCCCGACAAGACAAGCCTTCCACCTCATAAGTGGTTTCAGGAAGGTCTTCAACTGAGGGGTGGTCGGCTTCTGATAAGTAAAGGTCAAGCAAAGTGAGATCGGCCATGTCCTCATCTCCGTATCCTATATGCACCCTGGGTCTCCCCAAGACCTCAAGCTCTTGGTGGTGATTCTCCTCAAGTTCAGCAATGTCTGTGTCACTTTCTTCTAAATCACCCTCACCATCAGTTTCTTCTTCACTAGTGTTACTGTCTTCTATATGACCATCATTGTACTCAACAGTACCATGGTTGTACTCCGTAGTACCATCATTGTACATGAGAGTACCATTGGTGGGTTGTGCAATACCGGCATCGTATACAAGAGATCCATCATTGTATGCTATAGTACCATTAGCATCATTTTGACCAATGTCCTCCATGTCGGCCACTGGACTACCATCGGTGTTCACTGCAGTACCATCATTGTCCTCGATACGATCAGTGGTGTCCAATGTAGTACCCCTAGTGACCATTCTCTTATACATGTGTGGACTATAGCAAAGACCAAAGGCCATCCTTTCGTAAACTAGTTCAGCTAGACCCTGTGCATATGGTTCTTGGTGGACTTCTGATACTGCAAGTAGGTGTTCTTATGAATCTTCTTGTTGGCATAGTTCCACCATGTTGATGGCTAAGGAGCCTAGGGCTCCCATCCAATCCAAAATGACAGCTTCCTCGTCTTCTTGATCAGCCCGATCGAACAAGTAGGTCAAACTTTCGAATCCTTCCAGGGTTGTCTCCTTGTTGTTATCTTGGTCACCATCCATGGGCCAGTCCCCACAAGCCCAATGCTCCTCTTCGGCTCCTGCTTGTTCTTTAAAATCCTCCTCTCCCAGTTCTATTGGTATGTGCCTTGCCTGTCCTGTGACCATATCTATTTCGAGGGATGTGGATCCCAGGGGCAACCGAACTTCAGCAGTTGACCAATGCTGAATGGCCTTTGCGGACCACAACCATGGCCTACCCAGAAGTAGAAGGTAAGTTTGTTCATTTTCGGTCATATCAAGGACAACAAAATTGGAGAGAAAAGTTACTCCGCCAATCTTCATGTGAACACCTTTAACTGCGCTCATTGGTTTTACTCTACGTTGATCAGCCATGCGTACTTGAAAGTGAACATCACTTGTCAACTTCAACCCCAGTTTTTGGAGTGTACCTTTCGGCATATGTTCACGGCCGCCCCACCATCAAGGAAGACGTCCTTCAGCTCTACTCCATGAATCTCCACGGTGAGCTTGGGACTCTGTTCACAAGTGAGGACAACGTAGGTGGAGCAGTGGTCTGATGTAGACCCATGCGGAGCCGGTAATGTCTCTAGTGTTGGCTCACTCGGAGTAGATCCCTTATGTCGACCTCCTGGGAAGTAGTTGAGAAGTGTAATGGTCTGATGCTTGATTTTGGGGACAACAGACAAAGTTGTCGTAAAGTGATGTTGGGTTTGAAACCCATAAGATCTTCAAACAGGGAGTAGTGTTGGACACTAGTATTAGCCTTGTGCGACCTCATCCTCCTAGCCTCCTGTGAGCTTCCGCATCCTCATGTTGAACTTCTAAGTCTTCACATGGACTTTGTTGAGTAACTCAAGAAGTCTTGCTTTTTCTCCAAGACTGAGAACCAACACACTCACCCTAGAAGCTAGGGCGGAAGGAAGAGCAGAAGGACCTCCCGATGGAGCAGTACTCAATGTGGGTACTAAGGAGACATATGGTGGAGTGGATGATGAGACAACACCCCGTGCAGGAGACCACAGTGGTGCAGTTACTACACTATGTAGCCATAGTGGAGATAGATGGTACTGCATATGCTGCAGGCACTACTCTTGCGAAAGTAGATGGTGAAGACATGGGGAACGTGGAGGTCAATAGGGATGCGGAGGCAGTTGAGAAGGAGAAGGAAGGGGTCGAAGCCATGTAGGATGGATAAGAAGAAGGGAAGGGTAGAGCTTGGCTTTCCCTTTCAAGGCCTTAGGTCTTCTTTGAAAGGCATGAATCATTATGGGGGGCTTTAGTTGTCAGATGACACTTGATTGAGCCATGTTCTCTGGACGATGTTCCTACCTCGCCCTCAAGGGCTGTGCATACCTCAGTAGACTCTTCTAGGGAGATACTAGCGAGTATATCAGCTTGGCATGTATGGAGAGCTAGGTGCACAGAGGCATTGGATGGATCCCAGGTTCACCCCTCTCCTGCATTACCTCATTGACCTTGCTATGGTGGGTTTTATTTATACTTAATGGAAGTCTTATTTTGCAAAAAAAAAAAAAAACACTAGGTACTCCTGAGACATTTCCATGGGTACTTCAGCAATACCATTGAGGGGGAATTGTATGGACATTTACAATGGTATGCTAATGTAGTTGATTAACCTATAGGTTTGAGTTTTTTATGAGTTTCCTATATAACCCAACTCTCTTTTTGTTTTTAGTTGATGGTGGTGATTCATTGTGGAATATACATCTTTGTATGTTGCTTCCCCACTCGTACACACTTTCAGGGTGTACTTTGTATTGGTGTTTGTTACGCTCTAGCCGAGGTAGCATGACCTCGGAAGAATCAGTCGACATTTCCCTTAAAGGATCTATATTTGTAATATATTTGTTTGCGCTTCATGTAAATGATCGGGAGGGAATTAATGTCAAGGTCCTAGGTGAGGGTTGATAGCACCAGACTAGGTGGATCTAAGGCTAAGGGTCTAATGCAATAAATGTGCCTAGGGGCAAAGGAAACTAAAGCATCCCAAGAGAGGGGTGAAATGTTGCATTAGTAAGGCCCTGTAATGATGACATGTGGCATCTAGATCCATCTAGGGAGATGGGGCTTGTTGAAGCTAGAGAGAGATGAGAATGAGCTCTCACGTATATTTTGAATTAGAATGCTCAGCTAGCTCTCATGTTTCAGCAAGTAAGGCTGGGTGGAAAAAAATTCGGTGTTTCTCCCGTGATCTGCCTGTAGTTAGTAGTTAGTGTGTTACAAATTGGTATCAGAGCGCAGGATCAGGCTCTTTCTTAAGAGGCTGACGATTCAAGACGAGACTTGCATTGATGTTCAAATGTCTGTGAAGCGCTATGTGTGAGAATCACTGGGCTAATGGGCAAGACGGAGGTTCCCACGACCAACGAGAGATTTTGATCCATTCCAGTTCTTCTCAGACGGGCTGACTCGACGAATTGATATTGGTGGCCCTCCTGCATTGGCTATCGGGACTATTGTGCATCCTTGGCGAAGGAATTATGTAAGGCAGGTTGGACGAGTGAGCGCAGAATAGCGTGGTGGCTGGACGGTCGACGGAAAAAAAGATCGTTAGCGTTACGTAATTAGCCCATAGGTTGGGAGAAATTGATTGACGAGGAACGGAGAGCAGGGTTCCCGTAAGTCAGATGGAAGAAGGGCCTTTGGAAGGCGCGGCGCCAACCAGCCAACCAAGGGGCTCGTGCAACGGACTCACAGTCGCAGCCCTCCAAGGTCACGTAAGCAGTTCGTAGGCAGAGACGTATTATTTGCGATCAGGAAGTTACGTGGAGGCTGCAGGCTTCGGGATATCTGCATACGTGAAGACTCTCCAAGCCCTTCAACGCCACGCAGACAGCACGTAACTAGATATTGGATCGACGCTCAAGTAAAGCTCTAGGCTGAAGACTTGTCGCAGGAGCGTAGGGGCTTGAACGATATGGAGCTGAGACAGATTTAGACCAGGGAGCACTTTACTAATTTTCCCTTTGTTCTGTCATTCCTGTTTTGTCAGAAGCAGATTAGGCTTTTGTGGTTGTAGCAGTGTTTGCAGTTTACGATGCTATAGCAGGGACAGATTATGCTTGAGGCTATGCTTGTGTGTTTCAATCTGAGCTAGTTTGCAGGAGCTTCCCTGGTATAGGGAAAAGTGCTATTTGGGTTATGCATGTGTCAAATGCCTAGTCAGTGTGCATATGGGATTGCAGGTATTCCCTAGCATAGGGAATTGTGTCAGAGTGTCAGTACACTGAATTGTGTCAGTTTGTAAATACAATGTTCTAGCGGTGTTATTAAAAAAAAAAAAAGAAAACAAAACACCCATTGAACTAAATGGAAGCAGAAGAAGGGGCTTCCAGAAGGGACCCTGGTGAGTCAGGAGTCCGGCCAACCCAGCAGGTGTCGCGCCCAGGAGCTCACACCTTATCTGGCAGGATTGCATTACTTGAGGATGCCTTGCAGCAGTTATTAGCGCAACAGTTACAGACAAATGCAGGGCAGTCTGAACTTAGAAGAGCAATACATAGTATGTCTGCCAGACCTTCTCGAGAGGAGAAAGGAAAGGCTCCAATGGAACCGGAGTCTAGTGTCCATATGGTCGAGCCTAGGAAGGCTAAAGTATCAAATATTGCCAATTACAGGCCGGAAAAGTATTCTGGTCGGATGAACTACCGTAGTTCTGATGTCATTGAGACCTAGTTACACAAATGGAACGAGGCGTTCGCCATTTGTGAAATCAAGAATGATATCAAGAAGATCTGCGAGGCCACCCACATGTTTAGTGAGGCAGCGGATCGGTGGTGGATTAAGCAACAAAAAGATGGTATAGCATCCACTACCTGGGAGGGGTTTAAAAGAGAATTCAGGAAATACTTCTTAACTCCTGATGAAGCATCCCGAGCTTGGAATCAATATAGGAACCTTCGTCAGAGAAAATTTTCAGTGGCAGAATACACTGATAAGTTTCGAGAGAGCGTAATGAAGGTTGATGAACCCCTGCCTCAATCAATCCAAGTGAAAGATTTCATATTTGGATTGAATGATCGGATAAAAATGGAAGTTCGGGCTAAGTATGCGAACACGTTGGATGATGCAATAGCCATAGCCCTGAACTATGAAGATGCCAAGGGCAGTAGACCAAGTGGGTTTGCACAGGTCGGAACCCAGTATGGGTATCCGAAGAAATCTGGGTTTAAGAAGAAATGGATTAGTAAAGGGAGTGGTTCTCAGCCGAGTGGTCAAGCCAAGCAGGCCAAACCAGCTGAAACTCCTAAACCAAGTACCACCATTGGAGTGAAGAGGAAAGTAACCCCAATGGCAGCCCGGGCTTGGTCTAAGTCTCCCTTAAACCCAGAACAAAGAGAAAAGGCGAGGAGAGAAGGCTTGTGTTTTGGATGCCTTCAGCCTCATCAGTGGAAGGATTGTCCACGTAATAAGGATCATCGGATGGCTGAGATGGTAGTCTTAGAATGCGACGTGGAAATGGAGGGAAGTCCTAGAGCGGAAGAGATGCAGATTCAGCTAGCGGGATCTTCTCAGAGGTCAGTACCTTGTTTGTTATGTGTGTCTGTTGCTAAGCTAGTAACGAGTGCACCTGATAACATCCTATCTAAGCCCGCAGCAACGGGGTATACAGCCTTTAATGATACGGAGTTAATAAAAATGAAAGGGCAAGTGGCCAATCATGATGTCATTGTGTTGTTTGACTCAGCATCAACTCACTATGTGATTAACTCCAAGCTCGTGAAGAGGCTGAAGTTAAAGACAAGCCCATCTGACTATGCGTATACAGTCAGGATGGCAGATGGAAGTTCAACTGAAGTATGGGACCAAAGGGTTACCCAGTTGGAACTTCGTATTCAGGTCTATGTTGAGAAGCTTGATTTTGAAATGACCAAGCTTGCTCATGCAGATATAGCCCTGGGTATGGCGTGGCATTCTAGGAAGAATCCAGCCATTGATTGGAAAAAGCACGTGTATCAATTCAAGATGAATGATGTGCTTTATTTCTTGTGAGGTGAAAAAGATATACCTCAGGGACCATTGGTTTCCGTGATGGAAATCCGAAAAGCTCAAGAAGAGTTTTTATTCCTTTCCACAGCATCGGTAGAGCCGGTTGATGATTCTTCGGCTAGCACTGATGTTACGCAAAATGGTGAGATGGCCAAGCTGGCTAATCTTATAACAGAGGAGTTCTCTGAATGTTTTAGGGATGAACTACCTTATGGGTTACCTCCAGAGCGGACTGTTCAGCATAAGATTGAGCTGATCCCAGGGGCAGAATGTGTAAATAGACCTCCCTATAGAATGAGTTTTACCGAAGAGACGGAGGTGCGTAGACAACTGGAAGAATACCTCAAGTTGGGGCAGATTCAACCAAGTTTCTCACCTTTTGCTTCGCCAGTGATATTAAAGAAGAAAAAGGATGATACGTTTCGCCTCTGTATAGATTACAGAGCATTGAATAATATCACTGCTAAGCACAGGTATCCGATGGCTCGGATTGATGATTTGCTAGATGCATTACATGGAGCCGTGATTTTCAGCA
Source organism: Dipteris shenzhenensis (assembly GCF_047967505.1). Lineage (NCBI taxonomy): Eukaryota > Viridiplantae > Streptophyta > Polypodiopsida > Gleicheniales > Dipteridaceae > Dipteris > Dipteris shenzhenensis. Next base: position 26,750,601 of record NC_141624.1, on the reverse strand, counting down.
AGATAGATCTTAAGTGTGGCTACCATCAGATCCGGATTAGAGCCGAGGATGTGCATAAAACCGCTTTCAGAAGCAGGTTTGGTCATTATGAGTTTTTGGTAATGCCCTTCGGACTTACCAATGCTCCAGCGACATTCGTCATGCTTATGAACGATTTACTACGTCCGTATATCGGAAAGTTTGTAGTACATTTTATTGACGATATTCTAGTGTTCAGTAAAAGTATTACTGAGCATCGTGAACACCTGAGAATAGTGTTCAGTATTTTAAGGAAAGCCAGTCTTTATGTAAATAAAAAGAAAACTATACTGTGTATGGTTAGGCTTGAATATTTAGGATTCATAATTACTCCAGAGGGGGTAGAAATGGATCCGAAGAAAGTGACTACGATACTAACTTGGCCAATCCCTCAGAGTCTGACCGCGTTGCGATCATTCTTGGGATTTGTCCAATTTTATAGAAGGCATATCAAAGGATATTCCGAAATAGTATCACCATTGACTGATCTGACCTCAAATAAAGTACCTTTTATATGGGGACAGAATCAACAAGAAAGTTTTAACACCATAAAACAAGCTGTGGTCACAGGACCGGTGTTAAAAATAGTTTATCTCCAGAAACCGTTGTTCCTGGAAACCGATGCAAGTGGCATTGCAGTAGGAGCAGTTCTCCTTCAAGAGGGAAGGCCAGTAGCCTTTGAAAGCAAGAAGCTTTCTCCCTCTCGAAGGAATTGGCCAACTCATGAATTAGAGTTGTATGCGGTTATCCATGCTTTGAAAACATGGAGGCATTATTTGTATGGTTCAGAGTTTTATGTGGATGTGGATCATGATACTCTAAAACATTTTTGTAAATAGCCTAACTTGAGGGTCCGCCAAGCTAGGTGGGCAGAGCTCATGCAGGAGTTTAATTTAACGATTCGGTACCGAAGAGGGAAGGATAATAAGATTGTTGATGCGTTGTCTCGCATTATGCACAATATGAATTTCACGGTATTAGAGAGTGCTCTAATGACCGAGATCAGAGAAACTCAAAAAGTGGACGAGTTTGTCCAGAGCTTATGGCCTAAGGCTCATATGTTAAAACCCGGGGAAAAAGAAAAGGATGACCTGACATCCAGAAAAGGCCAAATCTTTCTTGCTTTCTTGCTCTTCCTTCCTTGCTCTCTTGATCGTCCTTGCTTTCTTGCTTCAATGAATGAAATGAGGGGAGAATGAATGAAGAAGGAAGACTATATATAAGAAAAATTATGTTTTCCTCCTCCTCTCCTATTGGCTTTCCATTCCTCCCCTCTCTCCTATTGGCTTTTCATTTATCCCCTCTCCCATTGGCTCCCATTACTCCCCCTCTCCCATTGGATCCCCATCCCTCATCCCAATCTTCCATTAGCCCTCCCCCCATCCATCCATTTCTTCTTCCTCCCCATTCCCACCACTCCCATCCCACATTTCCACCACGTCCCATACTCCTCCCATTTCCCAAAATCCCATATTTCCCCAGAGAGTCATTCGACAGTGCCATGATAGCTCGTGTGCGGGACACCCAGGGGTCGAGAAGACATATGATCTCGTGAGATTTCTTTTGGCCAAAGATGAAAAAGCATATTCATGAATATGTGACACGGTGTTTCTCGTGTCAGGTAAGCAAGGCCGAGTGGGTGAAGCCACCCGGACTTTTACAGCCCTTGGAAGTACCACTAAGTAAGTGGGAGAGCATTTCCATGGACTTTATTGTAGGGCTGCCTACAACACAAGGAGGGTATGATTCTATCCTTGTGGTGGTTGATCGTCTAACCAAGATGGCTCACTTCATTCCGACTAGAGAGTCTGTTAGTGCCCCGCAAGTGGCGGATTTGTTTATTAGACATATATTTCGTCTTCATGGATTGCCTAGATCCATAGTGTCTGACAGAGATGTCAGATTTACCGGTCATTTTTGGACAGCGGTATTTGAGACACTAAGGACTGAGTTGGGAATGAGTAGTGGGGATCATCCTGAGACGGATGGTAGAGAGTTAACCAGACTTTAGAGGATATGCTAAGGGCATATGTGTCATTGAGGCAACATACGTGGGACAAGTGGTTGCCATTGTTAGAGTTTGCCTACAATGATAGAAAACATTTCTCTACCGGGTTCAGTTTGTTTGAGCTGAACTATGGTTATAGACCAGCAAATCCACTATAAGCAAATCCAACTATAGTTGGAGTACCTCAGAAAGTGCCTAGTGCCGCGAACTTTGTGGTTCAGATGCGGGAGATGCTAGCACTTGCGAGAGCTAATATCCGCCAGGCTATGGATAGAGCCAAGGTGTATGCGGATGAAAACCAGTCTATAAAAGTATTTAAGGAAGGAGAAAAAGTTTTTCTTAGAGTTCCTTAGCACTCGAAGTGGTTAACTTCAGGAGAGTGTGCTAAGTTATCACCTCGATACTGTGGGCCGTGGTTAATTCTAAAGAGAATAGGTAAGGTAGCCTATAAATTAGAATTGCCACAGGGGTGTAAGGTGCACCCGGTTTTTCATGTTTCGCGCTTAAAGAAATTTTTACATACAGGTGACTCACTAATCGAAGGTGTGGTTTTGTTTCAGGAGATAGAGGATAATGCGAGGCGCAAACCAACAAGAATCCTGGACCGAGGAACAATGCAAATACGAAATCGGAAGATACCCACGGTGTTGGTTGCATGGCATGGTCAGCCTCTATCCGAAGCTACCTGCGAATCCGTATACCAGTTGCGGAGAGTGTTCCCAGACTTTATCATCGAGGACGCTGATGTCTGAAGAGGGAAGGAATGTTACGCTCTAGCCGAGGTAGCATGACCTCGGAAGAATCAGTCGACATTTCCCTTAATATTTGTAATATATTTGTTTGCGCTTCATGTAAATGATCGGGAGGGAATTAATGTCAAGGTCCTAGGTGAGGGTTGATAGCACCAGACTAGGCGGATCTAAGGCTAAGGGTCTAATGCAATAAATGTGCCTAGGGGCAAAGGAAACTAAAGCATCCCAAGAGAGGGGTGAAATGTTGCATTAGTAAGGCCCTATAATGATGACATGTGGCATCGAGATCCATCTAGGGAGATGGGGCTTGTTGAAGCTAGAGAGAGATGAGAATGAGCTCTCACATATGTTTTGAATTAGAATGCTCAGCTAGCTCTCATGTTTCAGCAAGTAAGGCTGGGTGGAAAAAAATTTGGTGCTTCTCCCGTGATCTGCCTGTAGTTAGTAGTTAGTGTGTTACAGTGTTTCTTATAGTGATTCTTGAGGCTCTATGGAGGCGACCTCCCTTATTGTTTTGGGCTAGCATGCATGTGGAAAGACCAATCATTGCACAGGTGGCCTTTGGTCACTGAGAATACTTTTGGAGAGCACAAACCCCCACCTAGCTTAAATTAAAGTTTCTTCTTGGTGCAGAACATTGCTATCGAAGTTTGTTACTCAAGTCTAACAGTTGAAGGCTCTATCAGAGAAGACCTATTTCTTTTCAGTGAAGGTCTTTCACTACCACGAGAATTTTCAAACTTGGAAAGACTCAGTGTGGGCTTCACCAATTATATATGCAATGGGCTGGAACAAGGAAAAGATTTGCAAAATTCTAAAAGGTCAGTCACCATCCTGTGATTTTTCATGTTTGTGTTGAATCAATCATTGGAATCTTCAATTGGCAGTAAGAAGTAACATCTCCTGGTTATTTTTTCATATACTTTGGTTTATCCTTGGATGGATGATCAAAATTAATATTTGGGAGCGGACAGAACGTTTCCTAGAAGGCCTTTTGTAAACTTCTGGCTACTTTCTGACACATTGTTCTAAGTCCTTTAAATTTCAAGCTCTTTTTATCATGGCCCATGCATTAGTTATGCTTTCTAATTTTCACCCTTTACCATGCAAAAGGAACCCAATCCTTCTTTAATATTATATCATTTACAATCTGAACGTCCCCCAAATAGAAAAGACTTGTTCTAACTACCTCGTGCAGATTTTATAGATTCTTATGGTCTGACATTGTTATAACAAGGTCTTGGCTTTTTGGAATGATGCATGGATTTGTGGAGGATCGTATTTGATACGATTTGAATGTGACAGTCTTCATGACATGCATTTAGGCGGTGTACAAAAGGCAAGGTGGTAATTAATGACTAGAAGTTTTCTTAAGGTCAAGAAAAGGTGCATGATAAAGTGAGAAAAGGCATTGTTTTGAAACTTTTATGATGATGTAGAGATAAGTTGAGTGTCAGTGTTTTACAGCAACTCCAAAAAAAACGATTCATGCTGCAGTTTCTATGCCATGCATGAGATGTTCTATATACAAACATCAAGAAATGTAACATGATAAAAATCGATTTCAAAAGAGGTGCATGTTAGAGAGCAATGTAACTTCATCATCAATCAGACTATTGATCTAGAAAAGCAACCTTTTTTCCCTAAACCACACTTTCTGTGCTTCTGAATAAATTCTCATATAAGAAAATATTGCACAATTTGACCTCAGAGTATGTAGATTTTTTTTTGATTTCCATATGGGAGATATGATTCCACTGAAAAGTTTTGCAAGTATTACTATTCCAGGAATCCCTTGAAAATTGGGAAGGCACTGGCACGATCATCAGAAATAGCAAGCGAGGCACTCTGGTCCCTTGAAGTCTGTTTTGGCATTATGGAAGGTTCAGATGACGTTGTATCATCCTTCCAAAGAGTAGATTGTACAAAGGTGGTTGATATGTTTGACATACTATTTTTGTGCTATGATATTTAACATTCATAACAAGCCTTACGGGTGAAAGAAATGTAAATTGTCTATATATAGAGGACATAAATTTTATGAAAAGCCGAATTTTGAAATATACAGGTTCTATATTTCCAAGATTTGATGTACACCAGTATAAGTGCAAGCATTGTTCAATTTCTGAAAAACAAGGTGAACTGGGAAAAGTTTGGTTTGATTATCAAAGATATTCTAGTTGATGAGTTTGGGACTGCCATCATCCAATGGGAGAGCTCAGCAAGAGTTGACAGGATTGAACTGCTTTTACACAGATACAGGAACAATATCTTTCATCTTACATGTTTTGGCATATATATTCTATAAATGTTCTTTATGTTTCAATGAGTTATGACATTTCTTTTCCTTATTTCCTTAGTTAAGATATATCTTCTCGTTATGTTTTCAATAGCGTATGATGTTGCTTGTCCTTAATTAAGATAATGTCAGACAAGGACAATCACATGGTCAAGGGAGGCCAATGTTTTGAAGCGGGCTGTGGAGGAATCTCTACATGGACTGAAACATAGTTCTCCGCATCTTTTCCTAAGCCACCATGCTTTGGAGGTATACTTACACTTTCCCGAGGCTACAGTTTAACAGCTCAAAGCTTTCCATAACTATTGAATTCTCTGTTCTTACATCTTCTCAGATTTGTGCCATGAAAAATGATTATAGCTAGGCTGATTGTATGCATCCAATTAGTTATTTCCAATTTGGACTTCTCTGGATTCTGCTTGTAATGCAACTTTTGATTTGTGATATGTGACAAAAGAAAAGTACCTCTTTTTGAGGAGTTTTTTTGGCCATCTTGAGGCCTTATTTCATGCACTGCATGTTGTATTTCCACTTTGAGTTAGCTCTCGCGGGTTTTGTTCATACATAATAGAAGTATTTTTTTTTTGGGGGAAAAAAAGCTGATTTGTAGAGATAACTGGAATACGAACTAGACTCAGGGCTTGTATAAGCCGTTTACAATAGTTCAAAGCAAAGGTTACAGACTATCGTATGCACTATGACTTATGTCTCATCAAACACAAAGTCCCTTTTGTGTCATAACTTGGTGCCCTGAATTGTTCGCTACAAATGATTTACTCGATGCATGTCGTGAACTGGATAAGTTGAGAAGTTCTGCGGGCATGGGTCAATTTGAGAAAAATGCTGTAAAAAAATGTCGGTGGATATATAAATTTGAAATAGTGTAGAAAGTAAGATGCTTCAAGGATTCTGCGATGGCTCATGGTGGATAGATCCTTTTCCTTAGCTTGTCATGGGTTATCCTTGGTGTCCTTGGCTTTATGGTGGTTGTCCACTTTAGCACCTACCATGGGACCATTGGACTCCTCCAGCAGCTCCTTACAGGACACTATCCTCTTTATCTACACAGCCTGAAATTCCAAACATGGCCACTTTAGAGCCTATGGTGGAAACCCACAAGGAGAGCACATTGGGAGGCCTATGGCATCAATACGACCATGCAGACACATTTCTAGAGACAAACTTTGGAGATCATACCGGAAGAGACAGATCTCCATTTGTTTGGACTCTTCTGTTAAGGATGGTGTAAATTTCCCATACCATAAGGGCATGTCAACGACTCTATCTCTTGTCCTGAATCTCTATTTCTACATTGACTCAGCTCACGGGCGATGGCATTCAGTTGTTCCACCCAGCCTAACTCTCGTGGATCACAGATCTTCAGATTCATACGTTCCTTTGTTTTTTTTCATGCTTATCCACGAGACCCTCAATTCCCTAGATAGTTCTCCTTGCCAAATGTCATCATTTTAGCCTCTCCACTTGGTGCACCTTTTTACCCCTCTCTTGGGGCACATTTAAAACCACTTGCCCCTTGGCATTATTGCACATTTAGGTGCACCTAGGCCTTAGCACTCAGAACTACCTAGTCAATGCCATTTCACCCTCACCTAGGACCTTGGCAGTTACTTCTCTTGACCATTTCAATTACGCACATTAACTATTACAAAAGCTGGTCATCTAAGAGAAAATGCCCACCGATCTTTCCGAGGTCATGCTATCTCAGCTAGAGCATAACATTCCTTCCCTCTTCAAGCATCAGCGTCCTCGATGATGAAATCTGGGAACACTCTCCGTAACTGGTATACGGATTCCCAGGTAACTTCCGATAGAGGCTGACCATGCCATGCAACCAACACCGTGGGTATCTTCTGATTTCGTATTTGCATTGTTCCTCGGTCCAGGATTCTTGTTGGCCTGCGTCTTGCAATATCCTCTATCTCCTGAAACAAAACCACACCTTCGATTAGTGAGTCACCTGTATGCAAAAATTTCTTTAAGCGCGAAACATGAAAAACCGGGTGCACCTTACACCCCTGTGGCAATTCTAATTTATAGGCTACACTGCCTATTCTCTTTAGAATTAACCACGGCCCACAGTATCGAGGTGATAACTTAGCACACTCCCTGAAGTCAACAACTTCGAGTGCGAAGGAACTCTGAGAAAAACTTTTTCTCCTTCCTTAAATACTCTTATAGACCGATTTTCATCCCCATACACCTTGGCTCTATCCATAGCCTGGCGGATATTAGCTCTCGCAAGTGCTAGCATCTCCCGCATCTGAACTACAAAGTTCGCGGCACTAGGCACTTTCTGAGGTACTCCAACTATAGTTGGATTGGCTGGTCTATAACCATAGTTCAGTTCAAACGGACTGAACCCGGTAGATGAATGTTTCCTATCATTGTAGGCAAACTCCAACAATGGTAACCACTTGTCCCACGTATGTTGCCTCAATGACACATATGCCCTCAGCATATCCTCTAAAGTCTGGTTGACTCTCTCCGTCTGACCATCCGTCTCAGGATGATCCCCACTACTCATTCCCAACTCAGTCCTTAGTGTCTCAAATACCGCTGTCCAAAAATGACCGGTAAATCTGACATCTCTGTCTGACACTATGGATCTAGGCAATCCATGCAGACGAAATATATGTCTAATAAACAAATCCGCCACTTGCGGGGCACTAACAGACTCTCTAGTCGGAATGAAGTGAGCCATCTTGGTTAGACGATCAACCACCACAAGGATAGAATCATACCCTCCTTGTGTCGTAGGCAGCCCTACTATAAAATCCATGGAAATGCTCTCCCACTTACTTAGTGGTATTTCCAAGGGCTGTAAAAGTCCGGGTGACTTCACCTGCTCGGCCTTGCTTACCTGACACGAGAAACAGCGTGTCACATATTCATGAATATGCTTTTTCATCTTTGGCCAAAAGAAATCTCGCTTCACGAGATCATATGTCTTCTCGACTCCTGGATGTCCCGCACACGGGCTATCATGGCACTGTCGAATGACTCTCTGCCTGAGATCATTCTGACTAGGTACTACAACCTTGCCATTTCTAACTAGCATACCATCCCTTATGGTATATCTTGCATAAGTTTGGCCTTTCCTGGATGCCAGGTCATCCTTTTCATTTTCCCCGGGTTTTAACACATGAGCTTTAGGCCACAAGCTCTGGACAAACTCGTCCACTCTTTGAGTTTCTCTTATCTCGGTCATTAGAGCACTCTCTAATACCGTGAAACTGAGGTTGTGCATAATGCGAGACAACGCATCAGCAACCTTATTGTCGTTTCCTCTTCGGTACCGAATCGTTAGATTAAACTCCTGCATGAGCTCTGCCCACCTAGCTTGGCGGCCTCTCAAGTCAGGCTATTTACAAAAATGTTTCAGAGTATCATGATCTACATCCACATAAAACTCTGAACCATACAGATAATGCCTCCATGTTTTCAAAGCATGGATGACAGCATACAACTCTAATTCATGAGTTGGCCTATTCCTTTGAGAGGGAGAAAGCTTCTTGCTTTCAAAGGCTACTGGCCTTCCCTCTTGAAGGAGGACTGCTCCTACCGCGCTTGCATCGGTTTCTAGGAACAACGGTTTCTGGGGATCAACTATTTTTAACACCGGTCCTGAGACCATAGCTTGTTTTATGGTGTTAAAACATTCTTGTTGATTCTGTCCCCAAATAAAAGGTACTTTATCTGAGGTCAGATCAGTCAATGGCGATACTATTCCAGAATATCCTTTGATATGCCTTCTATAAAACTGGACAAATCCCAAGAATGATCACAACACGGTCAGACTCTGAGGGGTTGGCCAAGTTAGTATCGCAGTCACTTTCTTCGGATCCATTTCTACCCCCTGTGGAGTAATTATGAACCCTAAATATTCAAGCCTAACCATACATAGTATAGTTTTCTTCTTATTCACATAAAGACTGGCTTTCCTCAAAGTACTGAACACTATTCTTAAGTGTTCACGATGCTCAGTAACACTTTTACTGAATATCAAGATATCGTCAATAAAATGTACTACGAACTTTCCGATATACGGACGTAGCAAATCGTTCATAAGCATGACGAATGTCGCTGGAGCATTGGTAAGTCCGAAGGGAATTACCAAAAACTCATAATGACCAAACCTGCTTCTAAAAGCGGTTTTATGCACATCCTCGGCTCTAATCCGGATTTGATGGTAGCCGCACTTAAGATCTATCTTGCTGAAAATCACGGCTCCATGTAATGCATCTAGCAAATCATCAATCCGAGCCATCGGATACATGTGCTTAACAGTGATATTATTCAATGCTCTGTAGTCTATACAGAGGCGAAATGTATCATCCTTTTTCTTCTTTAATATCACTGGCGAAGCAAAAGGTGAGAAACTTGGTTGAATCTGCCCCAACTTGAGGTATTCTTCCAGTTGTCTACGCACCTCCGCTTCTTCAGCAAAACTCATTCTATAGGGAGGTCTATTTACAGGTTCTGCTTCCGGGATCAGTTCAATCTTATGTTGAACTTTCCGCTCTGGAGGTAACCCATAAGGTAGTTCATCCCTAAAACATTCAGAGAACTCCTCTGTTATAAGATTAGCCAGCTTGGCCATCTCACCACTTTGCGTAACATCAGTGCTAGCCGAAGAATCATCCACCGGCTCTACCGATGCTGTGCAAAGGAATAAAAACTCTACTTGAGCTTTTCTGATTTCCATCACGGAAACCAACGGTCCCTGAGGTATATCTTTTTCACCTCGTAACACATAAAGCACATCATTCATCTTGAATTGATATACGTGCTTTTTCCAATCAATGGCTGGATTCTTCCTAGAATGCCACGCCATACCCAGGGCTATATCTGCATGAGCAAGCTTGGTCATTTCAAAATCAAGCTTTTCAGCATAGTCCTGAATCCGAAGCTTCAACTGGGTAACCCTTTGGTCCCATACTTCAGTTGAACTTCCATCTGCCATTTTGACTGTATACGCATAGTCAGATGGGCTCATTTTTAATTTCAGCCTCTTCACGAGCTTGGAGTTAATCACATTGTGAGTTGACGCCGAGTCAAACAACACAATGACATCATGACTGGCCACTTGCCCTTTCATTTTAATTAACTCCGTATCATTAAAGGCCGTATACCCCGTTGCTGCGGGCTTAGATAGGATGTTATCAGGTGCACTCGTCACTAACTTAGCAACAGATACACATAACAAACAAGGTACTAACCTCTGAGAAGGTCCCGCCAGTTGCATCTGCATATGTTCCGCATTGGGACTCTCCTGCATTTCCACGTCGCATTCAGATATTATCATATTAGCCGTGCGACAGTCTTTATTCAGTGGACAATCCTTCCACTGATGTCGCTGAAGGCAGCCGAAGCACAATCCTTCCTTTCTAGCTTTCTCTTTTTGTTCAGTGGTCAACGAGGACTTTGACCAAGCCCGGGCTGCCATTGGAGTTATTTTCCTTTTCACCCCAACGGTGGTACTTGTTTTTATTGGTCCCTCAACCAGCTTCACCTGCTTGGTTTGGCCACTTGGCTGCGAGACACTTGTCTTTGAAACCCATTTCCTCTGAGATCCCCCTTTTTTCGGGTACTCATACTGAGTCCCTGCCTGCACAAATCCACCAGATCTGCCTCTGGCATCCTCATAGTTCAGGGCTACTGCAATAGATTCATCTAATGTAGTCACATACTTAGCCCGAACTTCCATTTTGATTTTGTCGTTCAGTCCATAGATATAGTCTTTTAACTGAACCGACATAGGGAGAGGGTCTGTTATTTTCATGACACATTCCTTGAATTTGTCAGTGTACTCTGCCACTGACAGACTCCTCTGACGAAGATTTCTATAAGCATCCCAAGCTCGGGACTCTTCATCAGGTGGGAGAAAGTGTTTCTTAAATTCAGCTTTAAACCCTTCCCAGGTGGTAGGAGCAACTTGATCCTTCTGTTGCTTTATCCACCATCTATCCGCTGCCTCAATAAACAGGTGTGTGGCCTCGCAGATTTTCTTTAGATCGGATCTAATTTCACAAATGGCGAAGGCTTCTTCCCACTTGTGTAACCAAACCTCGATCACATCAGAGCTGCGCTCGGTCATCCGACCAGCGTACTTCTCTGGTCTATAATTAGCGATATTAGGCACTTTGACCCTTGCGCGCTCTAATGAATGGATACTGGGCTTTGGCTCTGCTGGAGCTTTGCCCTTATCAATTCTAGACGGTCTAGCTGACAAGGCTTGTACCATTTCCCTAATCTCATTTTGACCAGCATTCACTTGAAGTTGCTGGTTCATAATCTGCTGTAAAGCATCTTCTAATATCGAAATCCTACCGATCAAAGTAGGTGCTGCATGATGTGACATCTGTTGTGTAGACTGTACTCTAGACTCACTAGGATTCACCCTCGAATTCTGCCCTTTTGCCTCCATAGGTTCACAATGGAAAATGGTTTTTTTTTTTTTCTTCTTCTTCTTTCTCCTTCACACTAAACCCCCAAAATATACGATATTTTGAACGTTCCTTTTCACAGTGTAGGAATAACAGGACTATATTAAAAAAAAACTGTATCGAAAGAAAATGCTTCCTGATTTCTCCCCGTTAAAGGTACCAACGCCCGATGTAGCTCCGATGCAAACAAAGCGCTAGCTAGCGGGATATCCTTCTCTTATTTCGTTGAGTATTTCGGACCACACGGTCTCCAGCCTCCGAACTGCTGCTGTCCGTCGTCACGGCAACCCTCTAGGTCCAGCCACGATTTCAGAAGTCCCGTCTGGTTTTCTTTCCCGTCGACCGCCGAACCACCATGCTATCCAAAGCCCAACAGTTCGTTAATTTTAGTCCTTCGTAGACCACGGGTAGTCAACTTGCGCTGCATCACCTCTGACCTTGTGACGAATTCCCGCTCTACCATTCCCGCTACGCTCCAGGCTCGACTCGTCTACCCTTTCCTAGGCCTTCGCCGACGAATGTCCACGTCACGACTCGTTGATCCACTTCTTGCGTCACTTCTGCGCTCAATCCGCCACCAGCCGCTAAACAAAGACCCCGTGCGTCGTAGCTACCGTCCAGATTCATCGAAGGCCAATTGTGCGTCAGTTCGTCAACGCCTCACGGGCTTCCTATCGATCTGCTGGTGTAGGCCCGCGCCAATCAGTTTGACGCTCACGTCCCTACACTTACCTTATGCTCTGATACCAAGTGTCAACGACTCTATCTCTTGTCCTGAATCTCTATTTCTACATTGACTCAGCTCACGGGCGATGGCATTCAGTTGTTCCACCTAGCCTAACTCTCGTGGATCACAGATCTTCAGATTCATACATTCCTTTGTTTTTTTTTCATGCTTATCCACGAGACCCTCAATTCCCTAGATAGTTCTCCTTGCCAAATGTCATCATTTTAGCCTCTCCACTTGGTGCACCTTTTTACCCCTCTCTTGGGGCACATTTAAAACCACTTGCCCCTTGGCATTATTGCACATTTAGGTGCACCTAGGCCTTAGCACTCAGAACTACCTAGTCAATGCCATTTCACCCTCACCTAGGACCTTGGCAGTTACTTCTCTTGACCATTTCAATTACGCACATTAACTATTACAAAAGTTGGTCATCTAAGAGAAAATGCCCACCGATCTTTCCGAGGTCATGCTATCTCGGCTAGAGCATAACAGGGCATAGGGTCGGGCATAGGGTCGAACCCTTACCCTAATCCTAACCCTGGCCATTAGGGGTTCTCACGTATATATTCATGGTTATGATCAATATGTAGTATATACAGTGCGTAGTTTAAATTACCTATCTTGTGCGCTCCACTCTCTCCCCTCGATCGTTCAACATGGTATTAGAGCCATTCATGCTCGATCCATCGTGAGAGAGTGCAAGCCCTTGCTGTTTAAGGTAAGCCCTTGTGTTCGTCAGGTGCAATCCCTCCTTCTTGAGGCATCTTCATTACTCTTCCAACTCCTCTTGTAGAGCTCCTTGAATGCACATTGTGGAGAAGGGAGAGAGAGGGGGTAGGCTAGGGAGAGAGATAATGATACTCAAAGAGAGACATAATGAAATGACTAAGCAATAAACAAATGAAAGTACTCACATAAAAAGAGCTCGTAGGCTTGATACTTGATTGATTTGACACTAGACAAGTACAGCTCTTATATAAGAGCACACACACACATATGAACACCTATGCATATGGGATAACTCCCAATATAACACGTGGCATTTATAGGACACACTAGACTAGAACTCACACTAGAACACACCAAACTGACTCAACTTGGCTTCATATTCTAACAACCCCCTATGAAGGCAAGGTGGGAGACTATTGGAATGGAGCCAAGAACACAGACCATGACAATGATGGTCATCGAACTGTGCAATGACAGTCTAGAACTAGACATGGCTCCCATGCTATCTTAGAGGCAAGTGAGCATGGCTCAGAGGCTAGTGAGCATGGTATATAGACTCAGAGGCTCAACTAACATGGCTCAGAGGCTCATCATGCATGGATGCGTGGCCAACTCAGAGATCTAGGAGACTAATGCACCTACATCCTGAGACTGACATGCAATGCCTGATAAATAGACTTATCAAAGCCAATGCATGGCTCCCATAGTACATCCCCCTCTTGGCTCCAGGGACTAATCAGGGACATGGAGCCAAACACCATAAACATAAAAGCAATACATAAATTTAGGAGGACTATCCAAGACAGAGAACCTTATTGACTCAACACACATAATTTATTCCATTCATTTTTTTTTCAAAGAAAATTACTTCATTAAGTATGAATGAAAACCGTGAGAGCAAGCTCAAATGCGGAAGTACATCATGCAATGCATGAGAAAAAAAAACAGCTCAAAATGAGCTAATAAAAAACCAAGGCGGAGGCTGAAATTGCCATCTCCACCCTGAGGGAGACTTAGAGAAGAAAGGAGATCCTCTCCAAACTCTGAAAAAAATAACTCTCCTAGCAGTGGCTGCTTTGGAGGATCCCTGCATATTCACCCAAATGGCCATCAAAAGTGTGTACTGTGTCAGTCCAAATACTGGCCATAGTCTGGGAAGGGTGAACCTGGATTCCATTCATTTTTGAAACAACCTAGGGCAGAGTACCCAAAATAGAACGTGCTTAGAAAATATATAGATCAATCATCTCCATCGTCCTGTGGAGGGAAAGAGAGATGTCGGATTTCAGCAGTAAGAGCATGAACTTGTGTCGGAGGGTCATCATCTTCATCGTCACTCGTGGCGGCTGCAACTCAACTTGCATGGTCCTTAGTTTGCTGTTTGGCAAGCTTTTGGTAGCATCTATCCTCCATATGACCAAGCTTGTTACAAAAGGTGCACTTGAGAGGCTTGAATGGCTTTGACCTTTCATGTGTTGGTGTAGGCCTGGGCTTCCATCTGCTAGTGGAGGCAAGAGCCTCTTTAGTATCTGAAGAAGAGATCGGAGAATCTTTGTTCTGGCGATCTTTTTCGAGAAGAAGAGTCACCATATGTGGCAAGCCTAAGTATATTAAGAGTATGCTCAAAACGGGTGACTCCTTCCATACTCTTTATGAGGACAGCCATTTTGTCCTCCTCATCTGGGGAAAGTTGTAGCACAAGAGATTGCATTTTTACTAAATGTGCACTCAAGGTATCACTATCCTCCATTTTCAAATTATAAAACTGCAACTTCAAGAAAACCTTGGAGTTTGTGATTTTGTTACCGAAAAGATTATCGAGACGCGCCCATATCTTCTTGGCCTTTGATTTGAAGTCGATGTGATGAATCAAAGTATCATCGAGGCAAAGTCCAATGATAGCAATAGCTTTCGAGGTGTGTTGCTTCCATGTCTTGAGTTGTTGAGGATCCGTTGTGGGAACATCATTCTCAATAGCATCCCATACATTTTCTTTCATGAGGAGCAACTGAACTTTAGTTTGCCAAGTAGGGGATCCTTCTCCCTTGAACTTCTCCCACGAGCAATGAGTTTGAAGAAAGATAACTCACTGTGTACCTCGAGAGATGGCAACTTCAGTCTTCAGCACTTTAGGAGATGAAACTGAGGGCTAGAACTGAAGGCAGAAGATGCGGAGGATAGAGAGTCATCGTGAGAGATTTGGAGCACCAATTTGTGGGCAAAATGAGGGCAGCTCAGGTCACATGGAGGAGAAGAGACTATGAGCAGCAATGGCATGCATTCCGAGGGCAAAAGCAAGCTTGATACTGACATATTGTACGGGCAGATAACGTGGGCAGAAGCGGCAGCAGTTCCGAGTGTTGGTACAGGCTTGTACGGCCTGTTGTATGGCTGGAATAGTCTGTACGGCCTATACGGCTGGCTATGTGGGCAGCTTATGGCGAGGCTATTGAGGCAGCTGAAGGGGTAGCTGATGGAGAGGCATTCTGAGGCAATGGGCAGCAACAAATGGCGTGACAATCGATGAAGGTCAGCTCCAACAGCTCCCGAAGGTGAGGCTAAGGAGGGGCTAATGGAAGGGAGCTCTACCTTGGAGGAGAGGGTGGCTTCCATTTATGGGCTTCTCTCATCCTCTAGGTAGAGTAAGAATAAGGGGAAGGGAAAGGTAGTAGAGGAAGCTTTGACACCTCATGAAGGCACATGGTGGAGAAGGGAGAGAGAGAGGGTACACTAGGGAGAGAGAGAATAATACTCAAAGAAAGACATAATGAAATGGAAATGAAATGACTAAGCAATAAACAAATGAAAGTACTCACATATAGACCAAAGAGCTTGTAGGCTTGATACTTGATTTGACACTAGACAAGTACAGCTCTTATATAAGAGCACACACATACACATATGAACACCTATGCATATGGGATAACTCCCAATGTGACATGTGGCATCCATAGGACACACTAGACTAGAACTCCACTAGAACACACTAAACTGACTCAACTTGGCTTCATATTCTAACACTCCCCTTCTCTGATTTACTTTAGAAGGCTTGTCATGTGAGCTATGGAGAGAGAGTTATGCTCATCTTAGTGTTCTTCCTTTCTTTGGTTCTTTGAAAGGATTTCATTAGTGAGTGATGATTTCTGAAAGACTTATGGTTCTTTTTTTGAATAAGGTTCATTTAGGTTATGAGTTTTTCTACTCAACCTTTGATTTTCAGCTCTCCCTCCATATTCTATCTCATAAGTTTCACCATTACAATAGCACAGTCCTCCATTTTGGGTAATAAGGATCCCTTGAAGACCCGGCTATCTAAGAGCAAACTCTCGCAGAGTCTACTTAGACTGTAGCAACACTGACTCAAACTAATGCAAGTCAAGATGCGACTATAGACTCCTTCAATGCAAAGTGGTCAGCGACCAACGACCCTGTAGACAACTCTATGATGGCAACCATACAAAGTGAAGGCAAGGCAAAAGGCTGATGACAAGCTATGGCTTACAATTACTTAGCAGATGACATAGTATAGCAGAGAAAGCTACAACAAAGTCAGCCAGGCTTCAACAAAGAAAAAAGAGCGCTACCTACATTCATAAACTACAATGAGCATTGCAATTGGCAGCTACAATATTCATCTACACGACAATGAAGTCAGCCAACCTTCAACAAAGTAAAAAGGTTGCAACCTACATCTAGCAACTACAACGAGCATTGCTATGGAAGCTTCAACGAAAGACTGATGCAATTCAACCACAACACGACGCCACCTTCATCGAGCTCTTGTAAGCCCCAACGACACCTCCACCAAGCTTCTGTCCACTGCACCATTGCCATTCTTCTTCTTCAAACCTCCACAAAGGTTCCTTCACCTAAGCCACGTAGTACATTAGGTTACGTTGTAGATAGGGTTGCTCCCTCCTTGGTTAGGATTTTGCCATGTGTTAGGCTTATCTTGCCATGTCTGAAGGAAAAAATGGAGAAAGATTGTGAACACAAGTGAACAAGAAGTGGTCACACAGAAACTCCAATAGAACGCTCAATGAAAATCGCGTACAAGTACTTAGTATATATAGTACCCAAGTACTACATACCAAAATAGCCTAATCCTACACCACCATATCATTGTATGTGTCTAAAAATGCCCCCTCAATGATATGGCTGAAGTACTTTGGAATGATCTCAGAAGTACCTGATGTACCTAAAGTACCATGGTTGCACAAATTCATCCATGTGTGGATATAGCAACCTATGGGAGTACAAAAGAAACAATGTCATTTTACAACCTCCCTTGACATTGTTTTAATGTCTCTGATCCCCAAGCCATGTTGACGACGTGTGAAAAGATGTGCTAACAGGCTTTTGGTGAAGATATCTGCCACATTGTCCTCAGTGGAACAATAGATAAGATCAATAAAGCCATCCGAAATACAATCCTGTATGTAGTGATGATGATTTTCAATGTGTTTCATGCGAGCATGAAAGACAGGATTGTGCCAAGGGCAATGCAACTATGGCTGTCACAATGGAGAGAGGTTGCCTCACCATATTGTGCATGATGCAAGTCGTGCAAAAGCTTCCTTAACCACATGTATTCCATAATGGCTGCATTTTCTGCTTTATACTGTGCTTCACTAGAGGAAAGAGAGACTCGGTCTTGCTTCTTATTGAGCCAAGAGATACAAGCTGAGCCCAATGAGAAGCAATAGTAAAAAATGGAGCTTCTATCATCAATGTCCCCTGACCAATCTGAGTTTGTGAAACCACTCAAGTCAGGCTGATGTTGAAACTGCTGTTGAGGTAGATGTTGTGATGGCTGCCTTTTGTATTGCCATGCTATCTCTCTACAGACCACTATGGTTGCTGCGTTTATTCATACGTTCGTTTTGAGCTGCTTTTATTGCTTCTCTTCCTTCTCCTCAGCTTTGTCCCCTTTTGCCATGTTGCTTGCTGTCTTCTCTTTTCCCTTGCTCTTGTTCTTTTCAGATTATTTCCCTTGCTGAAATAATAGGGGGAGAAGGGCATACAGCCTTTCATACCTTTGCTTTTCTGAGATGGGCTGTAATGGTGGGACTGTGGAGAGGCTGCTATTTTCAAGAAAGAGAAAGAGGGGCGAGCTGTTGGCAATGGGCAAGAAAGCAAAAAAGGCTTTAGGTCTGGCAGCAAAAAAGGCAAAATCACTTGCTGAATGTAGGCAATGTAGGGCAATCAAGAAATAATGGTGTTGAGGAGTCCAAGGCAATGTAAAGGGGCTGAGAACCAAATGGCACAATCAGCAGCAGACCAAATCCAGATGCTGGGGCAGGGAATGTGCAATTCTTGGGCAGGAAATGTCTCAATCCTGGAGCAGGATTTGGAATTGTATTTTTGGAGCAGGGATTGCCTCGATCCTGGAGCAGCTTGGAGCAGGGACTGTTGCGACCATGGAGCAGGAACTGAGTGTGATTTGGAGGAGCAGAACTGCCGCGAATCTTGAACAGATGCTGGGGCAGGAACTGTGCGTTTCTTGAGCAGGCAATGCCTCAGGCTCGGAGCAGGTTTTGGAGTGGATATTTAGAGCAGGTAGTGCAGAAGTCTTGCAGCAGCTTGGATCAGGATCTGTCACAATCTTGGAACAGGAGCTGGCGCGATTCGGAGCTGTCCTTGTTGTGGGTCTGGAGCAGTCTTTGGCATGATTTTGGAGCTGTGAATGTCATTTGAAATGGAGCAGATCTGGAGCTGTCAGTGTCACGAGGGTGGTGGCACGGGGATGGAGAGGAAAGCGGGGCTGAGAGCAAGCACGGGTGGGCTGGTAGCAGGTTGAGGGAGGGCTGAGAGAGAGAGAGAGAGAGATGAGTAATTGCAGTCTTTCTTCTTTTTCAGATACAAAAGTATGCTCCAGATTTATCACAGTGCATTGCAAGGCTGATTACATCATCCTCCGATGTATCATTCAAGTCTAGCTGTGCTGAAATCCTTGGTGTGGCATGTACAGATTTTTGTGTGGTAGAACCACATATAAGAGCCAAAGTTTTCCAAAGTATTGAAATTTCTGACAAGGTTTCTACACAGCAAGCATGCCACAAGTATGATGAGGGTGATGTTAACAGAGATATTATTAAGTTTGACGAGCATATTGAATATCAGTCTTCTGAGGAAAATGAGGATGAGTGTTCTGGTTATGATTTTTGCAAAGGGCAAAGCATATGGGAGCAGTTGTAGATATCGTAATTTCAATGGGAGATTCCCAGATTGACAAATTTTGATGATTGTCCCATTTTGTACCATCATCTTCACATAGGGTGTAAGAGACCAACTTGTGCAATAGTGCCTTTGTTTAAAGGCATTCACTGTAGATATGCGAGGTTTGTTTGAAAGGGGATTGCTAGCTTATTGAGCACCTTTATTCCTTCTCCTTTCTTCATGACTTGAGACTCAACAACTTGGATTTCTCTTTCAGAGCCTCAGGTGTTTTATGAGAGACATGATTCTTCTTGGGATCTTTCGGTTTGATGACATTTGACTGAGTCATGCTCTCTGGATGACGTTCTTGGATCTCCTTTCGGACCTGCAAATGCCTCTGTGTATACTTCATGGAAAAATGTATTTTATAGCCCAGAAGAATTTATATTGGACAATAAAAACATTTCAAACTTGGACCTGCTATTAAGAAGAATGATAGGAATTCTTATTGTGATAGGAAACTTTAACGAGTCACAGTATTATTAATCATGCTCTTAGACTTAACATTGCTGAGACCACTACTTGTAACGTACTACAAGTCACAGTAGTAATCATGCTTTATGACTTACATTGCTGAGACTACTACTTGAAGCCTACTATGGTTTGGGATTACAATGCTTGCTACCATGGCTCTGCTTTTTTATCTTTTTTCTAGGAAAGAGCTTCCTTGAAATAGTGGATAGCTCTTGTGAACGAATTACACCTTGGTCATACTTGACCTTAGTAGACAGATGTGGCCCTGTGAGCAGTAACAGCTGCTTGATGAAAGATACTAGTTTGTACAGCAGTTTTTGTCTCTATGACTTTACTTTGAACTACTTTGAGCTACATGAATTTGAATCTATGGTAATGGCATGTTCAACATTTGAGCTGAGGGATCAGACCACTTGAGTTCCTTCTTTGTCAGCTTTCCATTATTCGTTGAATGAGAAAACTGGCTTGAAATAAGTCTTATATAAACTTCCGCTGATATTGTAAATTTTGATCTAAAACTGTGTTTATCATGTCACTAGGCAGGGCTTTGACACTGACAAGTATTATTCTTGACCATTGATTGTTTTTTGAGACAATCTTATCTCTGGCTTCTTATTACTGAAATTACGAGGCAGTCATTAGCTGTCAGAATCACTTTAATATCAATAGGAGTTAGTACTGCAGTTCTAATAATTTTAATATCAATAGGGATTAGTACTACTGTTCTAAATGAATATCAGTTGCTTGTTCCTGTGATCATGTCACATGTGGTTTTTGAGACAAGATATCATTGCTCAAACGTCAGAAAATGTTATCAAAAGATGTTCTAGTTATAAATGGGTATTGTTACTTAGTTAATGAAGCTCTCTGAAATTTTAGTAAATGATCAGGACTGATGTACTATCTGCTTGCATACCCATGCTGAATGTGGTATTACTCTTCCAATTAGTCTCATGGTAGTCATTGAGTCATTTGTCTCACTATTAGATACTAAGAAGTCCATGAGATGGTCAATTGGTTCAATCTTTGTTGTCTTTTGGAAGATATACTGCTGTGTCCTAAAAAGTAAGCTTCTATATAGAGGACATTCAATGTAGCTAATACTGTGCTGTGACCTAGAGTCAATTTTGCTGGAATGTGAGTAGAGCATTCCACTTTAGTCCTGATACGGATGCTAGTCATGTATGCTGGTTCTTTGTTTCAATTACTGGCTGTTGAAAGAATGGCACTTGATTTAATAAGCTATCAATTCTATGACCTAACGTAATCTGCTGGGACGTAAAGTAAAGATTGGCTTACCTGTATCATATGACTCGGTATTTGACAGGATAATTGTATGACTAGGGTAATGTGACTCTATACTCTTCTTTTGTTTCTCATTCTTACCTTAAGACGGATGCTGCTAGGTTAATGCAGTAACACTTGTAAATTGGGTAGATAGAATGATTAGCACCAATTAGTAACAAGTGTTGCTTTCTATAAAAATACTATTTATACTATTTTCACTGTATATGATTAGCACCAATTAGTATAACCAGTGTTACTTTCCATAAAATCATATTGATACTGGGCTTTAACTCTAGAAGTATGTAAATATGTGAATGCTTGAAACCGATTGATAATAACTGCTGAATGATGGAAAATGGGGTAAGCACTGTAGTTTAATAAATTAGCGGCAATATTGAGAAGTCACACTGACACTATAAGACTCTATCACCTTAGTGAAGTAAGCCTGTCATTTATCAATAAAAACTGCTAGATAGTCGCTTACTGCTGCTGTACATTAGGATCCAGAACTGAGTTTAGCTATCACTAGGCTAGGATTGACAATAACGGGTGATAAATGCTATTTCTGCTGACACTGTTCAAGATGTTTGACATTGTTGTTACTCAATCTTGTCTCTTGCTTCTGGTCGATGAAAGTTCTAGAGATTTGATTAGCTATCATAATTAGTACTGTATTTTGACATTGCTTCTTTTTGTGATCATGGCACTTGTACTTTGGTTTTTTGAGACAAGATATCAATGGAGGACAAGATATAACTGCCCAGATTGTCCTTGAATCTTTTGAAAATAAATAAGAAACAAGACACATGAAACATTTTGGAATACTCAAGACATGATTAGGTATATGTCTGTTGCAATTCACCTCTTTGTTGAATGCTAAAGTTCTGATATGCTGTAATTGTGCTAGATGATTGCATGAGTTTTGGATACTGTGACGCATTATGGATCATATAAAACATTTATGTGTCTGCATGATAAGCTGTGCTTGTGGAGATTCAATAACTGAATGTGATTGTAAGAAAAATGCCAATGTGATTGATCATGGTGGGTATGGTATGCCAGCCTTCTACATATTATAAAAGGTGGTGGAGTGGAGCCTATTTATTTATTTGGATACTCTTTGATTTTACATCTTGTCCTATATGCTGCATGGTCCTTCAAACGGGTTATGGTATCACCTATTACAGAATGAGAACTGTGGGGATGTGTTGTTCTATTATGGCCACTAAATGTTTAGCATGATTGGTTGCATCCACACATTGCCAACTATTAGTAGTTATAAAGCGTAGACAATGACTACATTTATCAGTCCTTTTTGTTATTATCAATTATACTCATTTTTTTTCTTCGGCTTTTTCATCTTTATCCTTAACAGTGATAACAAGCTCTTGGGACCTTTGATGCCTGTTAGTACTCATAAGTACTAATTGGTGTTTCGCAGAAGAGTGAAAGAATAGGTGTTGACACGCTGAAGTTATTAGTGCCCTCTACAGTTTGGAAGTATGATTACCATGTAATAAAATTGTGTGCGCTTCTATGGCAAGCAGATGCCAGTGAGCAGTTTTCCCTATATGGCGAGCAATTTTTTGCTGTATCTCTCTCTACTCTCAAAATGTTCTTTGTATCTCTCTACTCTCTATGTTCTATCTCCTCTCTCATCTCTCCTCTTTTAATCCCACCCCACCCCCCTCCCTCTGCATGCACGAATTCATTTGGTTTGTCATTGCAACCACTCTCTCTCTCTCTCTCTCTCTCTCTCTCTTTTGTGAAATCTTATATTTTTGTGTGGGAAACCCCAAAAAAGAGGTAAAAACCCACCAATAAGTACAAAGGCAAAATTTACAAGTAAAGCCTCAAAGCAAAAGTCATGAGGCAGCCAAGTAAAAAGTTACATATCAAGCTGGAGGAGGATCAAACACAACATCCTCCAACTTTAGATTATTGCTTTGTAAAAACTGATGCAGTGTAGAAACCACGCCATCAATAAAAACAAGCTGTTTTTTGCCCTTGTGATTCTTCTTAATATAGGCGGGCACCCGAAATTTCTGAATCACAGGGTCAAAAACCTGTTGTAACATGGGATGAAAAGAATCCAGTGAAAATGGCACATCTGCATCCCGAACAGAAGAAGACTTTGGCACAGGCATCAGAGGCAAAGGAGCTAGATTAACATCTGTATCCTCCAACGAAAGAGCTGAATCTGATAAAGCAGGACTCAGCATTTCAGCTTCACTCCGAGGATCAACCTGAGAAGGAGCATGTGCAACATCCTGTATGATCCCCTCTGCAAGGGGCACATCCATATCGTGAGGAGAAGGAGGTTGATGATGATCAACATGAGTCGGATCTTGAACTTATTCAGCAAGAGAAAGATTGGCTTGTGATTTTTCTACCTTCCTCCAGTAATGCTTCGAAGCAGTAAAAGAAGGCTTATCCAGTAAAGCCTTAGCAGAAACCGGAGGAGGAGGAGGAGTAACCTTCACAGTTGAATGAGCAGGAGGAGTGGTCATGGAAGCAGAAGGGCAAGCACGTGCAAAATGACCAACCTGACGACACCGATAAGAAGCTGTAGGAAAAGAAGCAAAATGCAGCCTGATGCGCATTGGATGAGCAAATCCCAGATCAAGATCCAGAGTAGATGGCACGGGCTGCATCATATCCCATAAAATACAGAGCCTAACATCACGGGTAGCCTACAAGAAATCCTATCTCGGAACATGGAGAGGCCTGCCCAAAAAAGCTGCAAGAGTAGGAAGATGCTGAAGAAGAGGCACAGGCAGCGCTTTGAGGGTAATCCAAACCGGACAGTGGGTTAGAAGAGAGGCAGACGGATCAAATAAGGGATCCCAGGGCATCACATAAGCAAAAAAGCCAGCTCTAGGAACACCAGCACGACTGACAAGGTACTCTACCACTTCAGTCGAAGAGCAGTGGGCATAGTAAAATCCTTTGCCAAGAAAGACAAAGGAAGAAATACAATCTAGACCCACTGCAACATCAGCCCAATGACGAAGCTGAGCTGAAGATAAAATCCTGCCCATAAAATAGAGGCAGACTCCAAATTGTTGAGCTTGTTGAAGACCGAAGACCAAAAGGGCAGAATCCAAGGAACAAACAAGCGGGGAACCCGATGAAGGAACTTTTGTGACAGAGGCAGAGCACAATTGGCGAAGTAGATCCAGCTGGAGGGAAGAAGAAGGGCCATTGGAAACATCCAGCTTTGCCGATTTAATTGAAGGTGAGGCAAACAAACCACCATGCTTCCGCGGAAGAAAAACACGAGTAGGAGGAGCAGAGGCAGAAGGAGGCGCTGGGGCTGAGAAAACAAAAGAAGTAGGTGTCGGAGCAGTAGGAAAGGAGGAGGAAGATGAGAATGGAGCAAAAGTCACCGAGGGCTGCAACACAGATACGGAACGAGGCTGCGCAGATGACTGTACAGGCTGTACGGTTGGCCGTACGGCATGCACCGAAGGAAAAAGTGGCGGAGTAGACGGTTGCAGAGAAGGTTGTACGGGGATGTGTAGGGAGCACGGGAGCTGTATGGGAAACTGTATGGGGGGCTGCAGGGTGCACGGAACCTATACGGAAGGCCGTACAGCTGATGACAGCTGTATGGAAGGCAAGGTAGGCAGCAGGGACGTCGAGGGTGAGTGCACGGATGAAAACGGGGAGGCAGATGAGGCCGGCAGGGCAGAGGAGGAGGTCTCCATCGCTACCCACGAGACCACAGACACTGTGCACTCTCTCTCTCTCTCTCTCACTCTCACACTCACACTCTCTTTCCAAGGGATCATATCATTGTAATGCTCCAGAAAACCACAAAATAACAACAACATTCTAACAACAATGAAAAGGGGACATTTTCATTTCCCAAACTCCTCTCCCGACCTCCATATCAAAAGCGCCACTCTAACCGTTGCAATTCATAACACTTTCCTGCAACAAAGCTCTCTATCTCTATATGGTTTTTTTCACTCATTTGATGCACTTGAGCAACACAAAAGCATGCCAGTATGGTCCTTGTCAATATGTCCCTTGAGGATTCCCCTAACCCTTACAATTCGTTACACTTCCCTTCTGCTCTCATTTGCTACACGTGAGCGACACGAAAGCATATATATGTATATCATAAGCATGTACTTTAGGGCCTTCCTCAAATGTTTCAACAGTGAATGGCTCATGTTCTTTGGATTAAAAGCTCTTTTCTTGAGTCACCCTTGCTTTTCATTTCAAGAGATGATTTGATATATTTATGTTGCTTGCTTGGAGATGTTATACATGTATCTCATGTGTCTTCCCTCTGTGAAGATCAAGCTTGCATCTGCTATCTGCTCTTTTGCAAACTCATGTCTCCCTCCTGCCACTGTATTGGAGCTTGCTTCTTTCATCTACAAATTGAAACCTGTAAGCAACAATGCATCAACCTTGTCTTTCTTGAGGTTGGTGCCTTGTGCCATAGTCCAAACAAAAGGGACTTTGTGTGGGGGGATGATTAATGTTCCTATCTATGGCCCATGTGTGCATTATATTCATGTTGCAAAACCACATCCTTTGGTTTGCCATCCTGGCCACCTGTGACCTTCTTGAAAAAACGGGGCATAGGTGCCCCCTTCACAATTCCCAATAGTATACCCACATTTTCCATTCCTTCCTAGCAGTCTTAGGCATTTACCTTGCTCTTTTTGAGGAGTCCTCTTAATTGTCCAGAAGGTTTGATGTATTAGCACTTCCTCGTGTGCATTATATGTGCAAATTACCTACTTCTCTTGACAATGTGGCTTCATTTGCACCAATAGTTGCTCATCATCTATGAAATGAATCTTCTTAGGCCTTGTAATGGGCCTACTTAAACAATGCACATTGAACTCTCGATCACCATTGAAAGGAGTTGGCACTTGTACATGGGTGTACCTATGGTGTTGGTTTTCATCGTCCATAAGACCCACGCTGGAGTAGAAGTGCTAGAATTTTCTCTTCAATAAGCTTCTCAAGGATAGGCCTTGCTCCTATGTGTTTGTCGGGGTTGTACGAATGCTGTTTTGCACTTTCTGGAATATCTTTTGCTTGAAACCCTTCCTAGCTAGTTGATTTGCATGCTTTGATTCTGATAAGTTTGCCCATGGTGTGCATGCTTCATCATTACTCTTCAGTACCTGCAATAATTACTCGAATAAGTGGTGTCCAAGGTTATATTAAGATAACAAAAACGCAATAGGACACAGAAGAAGAGCCATGCAGATGTGATTACAATCGCCGCAATGGCCAATATGAATTTCTCACCAGTTGACCATATATCCATAGCAGGTTTGCCACTGTGCCACAATTGGGAGATGACATGAGCTTGCCATCCGCCATTGCTCACACATGTTTCTGTGTCCGTTTTGGGCTACTTTTACAACATACGTCGTGGTATGAAGGCTGACGCTTTGTGCTTAATGGAACAAGGAGGACCTTTCTCGGCCATGCATTTCCAGTTCTCCATTGTGCACTTCTCTTATGGCATTCCAATCTCTTATGGCATTCCAATTGGGCTTGGGCTTCGTCTACCATGAATATATAAAAATTGGCATTCTCAAAACCATGGGTAAATATCAAATTATTAAGGCAGTCCTAAAACAAGACTTGTGAGGTCTTTTTCATCTTCTTTCATCTTGCAAGTAGCTATTGTAAGAAGCTCCTACAAGCTAACACACAACAAGAAATTGAAGCTTCATCAAAGGGATTAGGAACATTTGAACGTGTTGTTATTGTTGTTGAATAGTAGGATTAGATTCCTTTCCAATCATTCCCTTCATATCCCTCGATATATCTTAGTTCATGTCATGTTAAGCCGCAACATCTTCTTCCAACAATGCATTGCCCTTCTTTTTAGTGCAGATCGATTGGGTGAGATCATGGCCTCCATCGCTGACCCTTTCTTTCTCCCCATATTTGACTATAATATTACTTGGGAGGTTACCATCTTTATTCTCATCTAAGGGAAACATGGAGAGAATATCGGGGTGATAACTTAGCACACTCTCCTGCAGTCAAAGACTTAGAGTGCGAAGGAACTCTGAGAAAAACTTTTTCTCCTTTCTTAAATTCTCTAATGGATCTGTTTTCATCCGCATACGCCTTAGCTCTATCCATAGCATGGCGGATGCTAGCTCTCGCACAAGTGCTAGCATCTCCCACATTTGAACCACAAAGTTTGTGGCCTAGACACTTTCTGATATATTCCAACTGTAGCTGGATTTGCTTGTCTATAACCATAGTTCAGCTCAAACGGACTGAACCCTGTAGAGGAATGTTTTCTATCATTGTAGGCAAATTGTAACAGTGGCAACAACCACTTGTTGCCTCAATGAAACATATGCTCTAAGCATATCCTCTAAAATTTGGTTGACTATTTTCGTCAGACCATCCGTTTCTGGATGATCCCCACTACTCTTTCACAACTCAGCCCTTAGTGTTTCAAACACCACAGTCCAAAATGACTGGTAAATTTAACATCCCTGTCTGACACTATGGATCTGGGTAATCCATGCAGATGGGCTATCATGGCATTGTTGAATGACTCTCTACTTGAGATCATTCTGATTAGGTACTAGTACTACCTTGCCATTTCTTTTCAGCATACCATCTCTTATGGTATATCTTGCATAAGTTTGGCCTTTTCTATTGTGGCTTCCTTTGCATAAAAGGGTATGATTTCTCTCTCTTTCCACTAAGTGTTAATGATCTCTGTCACTAAGTTTTGAAGAAGTAAGAAGCTAAGAGGTAATAGAACAGCAAGAAGGAATCAACAAATGAAGCAAATAGAGTAGTTTATTCAAGAGTGGGGAGGGCCCTTATAAGGGCAACTGATACAATGCATGTACCCCAAAGGAGAGTACCTCTAGATCCACAAATCACTCCACTGATCTCTCAATCAAGCCCATGAATCTCTCAATCACACCTAATAGAACCTTCTACCATCAAACTTGGTCACACTAACCAACACACAAACCTTGTAACCCTTGGTGCACCCCATTACATGAATTTGTCCTTCATACGTCCCCACAAATTGACGACCTCAACCCTAGTAGTAGTCTATCTCTAGTGACAACACTCATGATCCCAAACTGGCACTCACTCTAGTTGCATCAACAGTAGACTCATTTGGGCATCCTCACCCCAACATGATCAAGATAAAACTCACATGAGGCTAACAATCATTTGAGGGGGACATTCCAGGGCAGAGAACCCTTATTGACCACACACAAAAATTCTAAGTCGAAGATGTGGGGAAATTCTCCCCCTTGATGTCAATCTTTTACTGGCGTCGTTTCCAAGCCACCATTGTGTCAAACTCATAAACTTGCTTGTCCATTGCATTGTACTTGCTGTCGATGAAGCGAAGTTTTCCTTCTTTGTGCATCTTCTTGGTATACCAAAGCATAATCCTTTTGTCCATGTGAAGCAAAGTATCCAATTCTAGGCAAGGTCTTACCACATGGGTAGTGCCTAATGCCTTACAAGGTTTGACAAATAGACTCAAGCAAGTGAAACTTGAGAACATATTCTTCGAGAGCACAATCATCATGTCATCCCCATATAGATGCAAAGAAGTTGCATACATCATAAGATATATTGCATAGACCACTAAGTCATCTCGATAAATGCAAAGTACAATGACGCCCATGAGTTCCATAATTGAGTTCTAATGCTCAAGAAGAGTCAATATACTGACAACTTTTAGTCAAGGTCAAAAGCTCCAATTTTCATTTCACTTGGTTAACCCTCAAATCCACAAAACTGCCAAAATGTGAACTTAGAAATGAGCAGAGATTGGAAGCTGAAATTCAAGTTGTAGAAGAAAGAATTCAAGGGGCTTTTGCTGTGAAATGAAAGCTCTTTTACCAATGAAGACCCCCTAGGGAAGAATTGTGCAACGTTGCGTTAGAACGTCTGTGAGAGTAGCAACTTTCTCAACTAGTTTTTCTATCTTTTCTCCTCATATATTGGACCATTGTTGCTCAAACTTCAACGTCATGCTCCTTGTAGCATTGCCCAATAGCAGTTAGAGCCATGTGATGAATGGTGGCGCCTACAGGGAGAATTGCGTGCTTCTTCAACGGTTGGAAAACGTGTCGACACGGGCCGCAGAGGAAACTATTTCCTAATTTTGCCTAGCCAAGGATTTGCCCCAACACGAGGAAGGTTGGGCTCAGAGGGCATGGGAAATCTCTTAGAGATGGAGAACATGCCTAAGCAAATTCTGTGGGAAGAGAATGAAGAAAAGCTCCATTTGGGAAAGATGTTGACATGGCATTCAAAGAGGGCTCAAGGAGGGTGAACATGGCTCTGATACCACATGATGGAACAGCAAGAAGGAATAAGCTAATGAAGCAAATAGAGTAGTTTATTCAAGAGTGGGGACTCGGGAGGCCCTTATAAGGGCAACTGATACAATGCATGTGCCCCAAAGGAGAGCACCTCCAGATCCACAAGTCACTCCACTGATCTCTGAGTCAAGCCCATGAATCTCTCAATCACACCTAATAGAACCTTCTACCATCAAACCTCATCACACTAACCAACACACAAGCTCACACAGACCTTATACCCCTTGGTATACCCCATTACATCAATTTGTCCTTCAAGAGGTGTGTGACGTTTCACTATCCCCAACTTCATGACACATCTTTTGGTGGAGACATAGATTATCTTTTTCTCACATGCCTCGCTTGACTCTAATGCACTCCGTGGGTTCCTTGGCACATAGTGTCCTAAACGTTGCTTGGTTTTAGAGAAACAAGCATCAAACTATAGATACTAAACGGGGTTGCGTGTGCAATCCTCACCCACTTGTCTTAGCTTGATCACAAACCAATCTCTACAGTGTAATAATGGTTTGATATATCAAGACTCAACAATACTAGAATATTGCATTGAACTCCGCAAAGCTAGATAACTTTTTTGGACCATTCTTGACACTTAAATAGAGCGAGAATCAAGCGAAATAGCTAATTGATTTCAAAAATCCACCTAGAATCAACTGTAAACCATGACTCAAAGTGTCCTGTCGATGTGGTTTCCTTCTACCCATTCATGATGCTCAAAGTCTTGCCACTTGGTCTCGCAAGTTACTTGGCGTGCTTACTTGAGTACTCGAGTAATAGTTAAATTAACTCTAAGTTAAAACTTTGCCTCAACACAACCTGATCCGTGTCCTCATGGATGTGGGGCAAATTTTTGGACTGTCTAGAATAATTTTGGCTTTTAAAATGGGGGGAAAGACTACTTAAGGAATGACACTCAGGCACTGCAAGCTAAGACTTTTTATGCCCAGGGGTGGTTGTTGATATCAGAGAGACAGAGGAGGTAGTTGAGGTGAGGGAGCGTTAGAAGAGCCAGGGTGCATGAACAAGATCATGTAACACAAAGGGACCAATTGGAACCTCACTTCCTAGAGCCGGTGTTGAGATGGGGGAGCATTTTCTATGTGTCTGCCTAGTCTATTATGAGATCTGAGGACGATATCACTGCCTCTTTCAGGAGGGATATGGCTTTGGTCCACTTACACGGCTGATCCATTTTCACGATCAGGTTTGTGTTGGGCTCTATCCGATTGAGATGCGACGAAGAATAAAGGGCATTGATGCCTAGAATAAAGGGCATTGATGCCCACCCACTTCTCTTTCCACTGCTCAATCATTTGGAGGGCATCAGGGTCTGACGATTCCCACATGTGCAAATTTATACTTGTAATGCTTTGTATTGTGCTTGTGGCTTGGTCCATTTAGTGATCAAACTTTGACATACTTTGAGAAAATGGCACACATAGAGATGTCTCAATCAAAACATAGCATCAATGATTACAAAATACATCAAACAAAGGCAAATTATACCACAGGTGGTCCTCCATACCCCCCTCCCCCCTCCCCACTCACCCGCTCTCTAATACCATTTTCTACCAATTGGGGTCCCCTATTGTGACCAAGTCAAAGTTCTTCCAATTTTTGGAGGTGCTAATTGCTTTTGGCTCTTTATTGAGCTAATTCTTAGTGACTATTTGGATATTGGAACAAGGAACTCCATAGGAACCATAGCTTCCAAACCAAATGCCATAAAAAATCCAGTTAAGCTTGTCATCACCTTGTATGCCGTATGATACGCCCATAATGTAGCATGCAGCTTGAGCCTTGGTATCCCAATCTCGGTGGTGCATGCTGACCCTCTTGGTGAGAATGAACTTGAGTACCTTGTTGATTGCCTCAACTTGGCCATTGCATAGAGGATATTAAGTGGTCATCGCTCTATGTATAACCATGAGCTCATTTGTCAAAGATATAAAGACTTCATTTATGAAATGTGTTCCTTGTACATTGACAAGCTTGATAGGACAACCATAGCTACAAAAAATAAATTCATAAATGAATTTAAATGCTCTGAGACAAAGTTGTCTCTTAGTGCTTTGGGTTTTGTGGTGGCATAATTTGTAGTAGCTATCATGTATTTATTTTGTGTGTACAAAAGCCATTTTTTTAAAAATGGACCAATCCCCATCACTAAAATACTAAAATGTTTTTTTGAATGGACCAATGTAATCTAATCCCCATCACTAAAATACTTCCCAAGGTTGACTTGGTTGTAGGGGCATATCATGTTATGATGGCAGGTGAGACTCATCCTTTGGCATACATCACATTCCACAAAACAAGCATTAGCATCTCAAAATAAGGTACTCCACCACAACCCTCCTTGCAAAACTTCCCAAGTTGTGAGTTCTCCATTAAAATGTCCTCCAGCAAGCCTTGTATTTGCTTCATTTAGTACAGCTACTCGTTGATGAGGAAGGAACCAACAATTCAAAACCATGTCTACTCCTTAGCTACCCTCCAATCAAGCTATTCTTCTAGGATTTCAAGGCTAACTTCTTGTGTTTGTCTCAGAGCATATGCTTGGGAAATGTGGCATGCCATAAATACCATATCATATCATCATACTTGGTTTCAGATAGATCCACAACAAATAATTGCGTGTCTTGTAGCTTGTTGCAATTTCTTGACTTTGGTTTGGGGTGAGAAAATGTGAAAGTATGTGCACAGACATGAAAGACAATATGCATAAGCATGAAAGAAAATCTACGCTTGCATGTGATTTACCAGGTTTATGAATGATCTTGAAATTGAATTCTTGCAATAGCAACATCCAATGCACCAATCATCCTTGGATGACCATTTTTTAAATCAAATATAAGAGAGATTGGTGATCAACATAGAAGATAAAAGGATTACCAAGCAAATAATGGGGCACATCTTGTCCCTAGCACCCAAGATGGCACTGGCATATTGGGGGATTTTGGAGGATTCTATTGAGACCATGCAAATGATTGATCAGACGAGAAGGCCACACACCTCAAGTTTTTGTAGAGGCCTACGAAGCAAGAAGAAGAGAAGGAGGACATAAGAAAGGAACTTGAAAATTGCATCACATAAGGAATTTGAAAAAGAGTCATCATATTTCAAGATCATCTTTACAAAATTGCATTCCAAATACGCATGCTCACAATACAATGTCTCATATGATAGGTTTGTGTGTAAAATATCTCAAGGGACGAATGTGCTAGGGCCCACATCTAAAGTACCATGAGTGCTAGGTCCTAGACCCTGGCTATCTAGATTGGTCAAAGTATCAACACCATCTTTCATGTCTAAGTCCCCAAAATTGGTTCCGTATCATTGGAGCTAGGCCTCTAGTGTGTGGATATGTGCTGAGGTATGACAGACATTGCTAGGTTAATAAGGTTGTCTCATATAATAGGTTTGTGTGTAAAAAATATAAAGGGACAAATGTGCAAGGGCCCACATCTGAAGTACCATGAGTGCTAGGTCTTGCACCTTGGCTATCTAGATTGGTAAAAGTATCAACATTATCTTTCGCGTCTAGGACCCCAAATTGGTTTTGTATCATTGGAGCTAGGACTCTAGTGTGTGGACATGTGCTCGTAAGTCCTCAATCTCTTTGGCTTGTCTTGAAATCTCACCTTGCAACTTGCAAGTCCTCGGCTGTGGTAACACCCTGTTAATGGAGAGGTATGACAGACATTGCTAGGTCAATATGGTGATTGTGTGCCTGTGGAGTCAATACACAAGGCTTTTGAGATGTCGATCTCTATTCTCAGTCCTTGCTCACTTGCGCTTGGCAAGACATCCCTTTCTTGTACCTGACAAGTGGGAGTCTATTAGTCCAATCTACACTTCGATGCAAGACATTGTGGATGTAAACGTACACTCGCTGGATGAAGTGCAAATGAATTTGTTGATTATTTGGCATGTTCCCTTCAACGTTTATGAATTGTTGGAGTAGAATGTGTGCAAGAGCCTTGTGTCATAGATTAGATAACTTTGGTTGTGAGTACTTATTTCTAGCATGGCCACTTCAAAGAGACATGGTGTTTAAAAAATCATTCAAACAAAGCCTGGATACTTGTCAAAGAGATAGTGGCTCGCCTTGCATGGTACTATCATCCACCGGACTCGTGGCAAACACACCTAATCTCTCCCTTCCAAGCATCTCTTGTTGCTTGTTCAAAATTGCTTTAGCCTCAAGTGTCCATAGACACCTTGGGATGCTCCTGTGTGGGATGTTCTCTCTCTATGTGCTCATATCAATCCTGAAATCAACCCTAAAAAATGTCAATTAATGCATCAAGAACGTGCAAACGTGTTTAAAATTATGATAATTGCATTAAACCACATTAAAGAATAGAAACATATCACATTCAATCATAACAACATAACACTACACTTGTCACATTAAATCGTAGCAACATGAAACTTATTTAAACAAAGCACTTAATATCAAATTATACAAATAATATTTAAGTGCTCATCATGGCCTGAGGGCTCAATGAGATACAAAAATGATCATGTTTAAGTGCTCATCATGGCCTGAGGGCTCAATGAGATACAAAAATGATCATGTTATGAGCCATCATGCCACAAAATGTACAAGGATGTATTAGACATTTGTTGGTCTAAGTCCTTGGTTGGGATTGAGTTACAAATCATAAGTTGCTACAATATTAAAAACACTACAAAACTTTGCTATTGGTGGATGACTATTTGGGTATGTATGCTTTCCTTGGAGTGCAACTTGTCGCAGTCGCGCGATCAAAGCTTGTGTAGGACTAGTATAAGTTGGTGGTACAAAGACGTCTATAATCTTAAGAAGGTTGTGGGACATTGCATACACATCTTGTGCAGTACAAAAAGGTGGGGGATTAGTGCAAAGGCACTCTAGAGCTACGTGATTTTTTTAATTACAAAAAGTCATAATAGTTGTGGGACGGTTTACTCTTCAATGTCGGATAATGCTTGTTGGTTCTCATGGTGTCATCATTCCCCAATCACAAATGCCCAGATACACTTCTTCAAATAACTCAGAGAAATGTAGCATAATGTTTTACGCATGCAAATTTTTATGTAGGACATTATGTTGTGCATGTAATGAACAATGCATACAAGTGCACTTAGAAGATTAAAAATATGTTGATGAACACGCGGAGCTCTAACATGCATTTTTGCATCATCTCTATGTCCCATTGGAGAGGTTCTCTTTCCATCATGTTTGAGATAGGTCATCCATCTATCCAAAGATTTCCATTCCAAAACGAGAGTATTATCAATGGATTACTATTAGATATTATACCTATAGCTCAACTGATGCTCGGGTGTACGATGTCCCCTAAGCATGTGGCCTTTACCAATGCTTTTGCCTGCAAATCCTTGGGTGTCTTGGAGTGCTTCAATACCTTGCAGGCATAAATCTTATGGGGATCAAATAAGCTGATGCAAATGTTGCATATGCTAACATTTCTAGATGTGTCGGTGCCCACGGCCGCTGTTTGCTAGTGTGAATCGAACGTCTTGAGAAGCAAGACTGTTGGTCATTGTGGCATTCTCATTTCAATGGGTTCATCATGGTGTTTTGGTGGCATTGCTACTGGTGAAGGAGAGGGGGCTAAGGGTAAAGTTGTGGGTGGGCGAAGGAGAGGAAGATCTATCCATATGTGTGGTAGGATGTGCAAAAGGTGTGAAATCAAGATGTGACCTCTTCAGGGGATGTGCAAAAAATTGCAAAACGTAAGTCGGGTGTAGATATGGTGATAGAGGGGGTGGGGGACCATGTGCAAAAAAGGAAGGTGGAACTACAGATTGTGGAGCGTGAAGGACTTCAAGAAAAGAGTGATATGAAAAGGTGGGATGTGGCCGATGTAATGGTGCTTGTGGGTGGTGTGGATATAGCATCGCTTGTGGCTGTGGTTGTAGGGGATGCAATGGTTATGGTTGGGGATGTGGGGGATGCAATGGTACTTGAGGACATGGGTGCTAGGGACGTGGGTGCATTGGTGGAATGAAGGATGAGGAAGCTCTCTTGCCCTTGAAGGCTCACCACACATTCTTTATGGACATAACTCTGGTTTCTACAGCGGACCCTACCACTTTGCATTGTAGGCATGAATGTCTCAATCTATTTGACCAAGACATTGCTGACTCTCCAAGGCAAAGTGGTGCATGAATTGATCTTAAGATTGTGTTGAAAAAACATATAGAAATCGTTCACACAAGGCCCTCACTCCACCCTCATCCCATCATCCTTGCAAGATTTTGCATGACGCTTTCACCATTGTTGAAAGGGGTCTCAATGATGTCTTGGTCAACATTCATCAATAAGTGCACGTTCTCATTCTTTGGCACCTTATTTTGAGATTTATTGAGATCGGGATGACTAAGCCTTCTCCTCTCTCCAACGTGAGCCATCATGCAACAATTAAGCTGCAACATAGAATTCAAAACCGATTCAGTGCTAGCAATGACAAATAATAAAGCATGCGATTTCACAATTGTCCAAACTACATTTTGACTCATCTAAAAATAAAATAAAATTATGAAAAATGTATTATGAGACCTTGTGCATGTGCAATGTTGACTAACCATTTATGTGCATCTAATACTAGGCAGCATTAACTGCAACACACAACTATCAAGGGATAGTTGCGTGCTAAACTCTCCACCATCGAGAGTCTCGGGAAGGATCTCCTTTGCTAGGGTTGCTAGACCCTCAACTATCAACCCAAGGTGGGGAACCCCATCTTTTGCTACCATTGATGCTACTATCTTAGGTGGAACCACCTCAATCACCATGTCAAAAGCTCTCCCAATGAAGGGAAGGATAGGTTCATACTCCTTCAAGATCCTTGAGAAGCAAAATGGCAATGGGAGATAGGGCACATGATGAGTCAAAAAAACCATGTCAA
The DNA here is from genome assembly GCF_047967505.1 of Dipteris shenzhenensis. Classification (NCBI taxonomy): domain Eukaryota; kingdom Viridiplantae; phylum Streptophyta; class Polypodiopsida; order Gleicheniales; family Dipteridaceae; genus Dipteris; species Dipteris shenzhenensis. Next base: position 26,714,329 of record NC_141624.1, on the reverse strand, counting down.
TGAGGATAAACCTATAAGAGCCAGGCAAGCTTTGCTTCAAATGTTTGGGCAAAGACCATGTTGCTTGGAACTTCCCTAAATGCAAACATTAATATTGAAATTGACATCAACACACAACTCTCTCAAGAGAGATGAGTGTCAGTATTGAACACGGGAGATGTGTTTACCTGTACGAGAGCTAAGCTGGGTGCACTAGTAGAGGTTGGGGGCACGGAAGCAAGAAGCAGATAGATAGGAGTATTCGTCCAAATACAAGCTAAAAATAAAGATGGAGCTTGTTTATACTCATTTATTCGTACAAATAGAGTGTTTTATTCGTAGTACGAATAGCCATGTATTCATACAAATAAAATAGGATAATTTGGCTGCTACATTTTAAATTGTGAAAAATGCGTATTTGACCCATTTTTTTGAATAATTTTTTTCCTCGGATGAATTAATGCAACTTAGATCCTCACACACTCACCTCAACGTTAGACATAAACCAATCTTTAGAGATCAACAATGACTCAAATAAGATTATGACTCAGCAACACTAGACTATTTGAGCAAACTCGACAACTTGTACAAACCCATTCTACCTCAAGTTTGATACTTAAATAGAGCTAAACTAACTTTGGATTCTCTCTCTCTCTCTCTCTCTCTCTCTCTCTCTCTCTCTCAGAGGTTCTCCTAGATCTCCCCATAGAATATATTTGCCTCCCTTTAGTTAAAATTTTCACAAAACAATTGTTCTCCTTTCTTCTAGATATATTGATGCTACATTCATTATTTGACTTGAGTTCACTATATTGATTGATCTCTCACAATGACCCTAGCACAAAATTTGTGCAACTAGTGGGATAGAAAGTCCATCCTCAGAAAACTTGGATAGCTCAATTGAATTATGACCCTAAGGCTGCACCTTTCCTGACTCTAACTCTTGATACTAGAAGGAAGGACATGGAACCCAAGCTTCCATGGGACATCACATGCAAAGGATTAATTGGAGAGCTACCATATTGAGAGAGTGAGTCCAAGGTGGGAAAGAAGAATTGAAATGACTCCCTCCTCAAGTCAGCTACAATGATCATTTTCATGAATTAGAGAGTAGGTGCCAAACTACATGAATCACCATCTGAAACTCACCACCAAAACATAGACCTTTCTATTTCACCATCGAGCACATAGAGATCATGGATAAGGCCTATGGCCTACTGACCCTAGCTTGGTAGAAATCCATGGCCCATACCATAGACATCGATTCCCCTCCACAAGGGAGGCATCAAACTAGCTTTGCCAGCTAGCCGTGCCTAGGTCCAAGGTCTACAATCTAGGTGTTGATTAAGGAATGCCCATGAGCCAAATCCTCTAGCCAATATATAGCCTAGGCCATTGCAAAATATAAATAGAGTGCTTTTTGCCCCTTAGACCTCTAATCCAGATGGTACCCCTTAACCTTTGCCCTTAGTCCTTTGACCTAGGCTAGTTGCCTCACCCTCTAGAGTCCACATTATACCTATAGCTAGTTACTACCAACCAATCATTAGCAATGAATACAGCATACCTCCCACCTTTAAGGTATCTATGTTTTGATAAATGGAGTAGGGAAACTCTTCTCTTTGAACTCGCAATTCTCTCTTCATCAAAACCTACCTAATGTATATTTCACAACACAATGAATCTTGATGTCATTCCAAATTCCACAAACTTCCAAAATTTAATTTTGCATTGCATAAATAACTCTTAACTAATCCTTATGATTTCCATATTACCACAAGTCATGCTTAGAATGTCCATATCACATTGCATCTTGCTCTGTCCCCACCGACTTGAGCAATTCTAATAAGCCTATTTTAGTAAGAAAGTGCTGTTCAATCTAGGATAATCAAAGATTTAGACTAAAGTTTGTATCCAAGCATAACCCAAGCTATGGCCTATAGCCATATGCTGATAACAATTATGGGCTCCACCATTGGGACGTAGCTCTCCCAATCTACTAGTTGCTAGTTATCATGAGACATATATCCTCGACATATTCTTGACCTATCCTCTATAGTTGCCCAATAATTTAAAAATAATCTACCAAGATTAAATAGAGTTTCCTTTCTAAAAACCTTCTTGTGACTATGTCAAAAGACAATCTTTAATGTCCAATTCCAACATTCGATTCATAGGTTTATGACATGTATCAATTGACTCTCATTCAAATTGTGGATAGCTTGGTAGATATTGATGTCCCATACTATGGATATCTCTTCCACAAGGGAGGCATCAAAGCAGCTTGTCAGCCTACCATGCGTATGGCTTAGATCCACAATCTAGTTATTAATCAAGGAATGTCAATGGCCCAAGCTCTGTTGCAAAGATATAACCTGAGTGCAATTCCCCCCTTAAACCTCCAATTTCTTAATGTTAGTCCTTAGGCCTTCCCACCCAACCCTTATTGCCTTGCCCTCTAGGATCCCCATTAAACCTTAGGATTACCTTGTCCTTTAGCATCCCCATTAAACCATAGGATCGGATTATTGACAACCCATGGTTAGCCTAGGATGTAATAAGGAGTGACAAGATATAGAATGAGCACTTTCTAGTAGAAAATGAAGAATACAAGGGTTATAGACACTAACCTATTAGGCTAAACCCTATATAGATACTAAACCCTATTAGGCTATTTACACTTTTCTTTTACCACTCTATGGATACAAGTGCAATTTGCATTTCTACATATATTTTTATGAGGGATGGATATTATCTAGAAGGGTAGACCTAACAAGTTAGATGTAATATTATCTTGCAAATTATAGTTGCAAAGGGAGGTGGGTGCCTTGTTTTTTTGTTCATCTATGTCTCCATGACCATGCCATATCTTTAGAGCTTATGAATTGAACAAGGTAAGATTGATGCATGGTTTTTATTAGCTAGAGTGCATACTTTGCTACTAATTAAAGTTGGTGGACATTCATACAAAGAGGGAAAATATTACCAACCGTATCAACATTTAGTGAAACCTTGCAATTGAGATAGAGCCTACCGGTGCCTGTGGTGTCGATCACAAAATGTCATAGCATTTGCTACACCAAAGCTAAGGACTTTTAGTATATAATACATACACATATGTGCTTCAAAATTAAGGGAACCACCTTGTATATGATATGCCAAAAAACACTTTCCTTACATGCACATAGTTCGTATGAATTTCAGAGTGAAGCCTTTGGTGAACACCTGACAGATAATATTTAAATTTTATAGGCTTCTAGATACTAGTGGTAATAGATCAAGGCATGATTGCAAATTGTATCTTTACTAATTGTACATTTATTATTGCATATGTAAATTTATTAGTGAGATTGTAAACTTACCAAATTCATTCAACTTGTCCTATTATTGAGCAAATACATGATCCAAGTGCTAGTCGATTCTCTCTCTTAGGATTTGGGATCTAACCTTTTAGTACCATGATATATACCACTTTTGTTGAGCACAATTTGTATAGTGTCCTAGTTTCATATATTGCACTACCCTTGTACTTATTCATAATTGATGCCTCACTTAGTTGCTACTAGAGGGGTGCACATTGAGAAAAACCTTTTATAAAGTTTTAAATTTCATGTTTTTTATTATTAAGAAAACCTATTGGATGTATGTTTTTGTGAATTCATTGGATTGAAATACCCCTTATGAGCCTATACCATATTATAACATATTCTAGGGTGCACACATGAGGCTTGCTACTTGTTTTTGGGCTTTTAAGCATATGGTCCATCTTATCCCTTTGTTCTTGACCACACATGTGGATTTGATATGGTTAAGGAGGTCATGGAACTCATGCTTGGGAGAGCACTATCAAAACTTTATGTGGGGAATAACTCTTAAGATAAGGAGTAGAAAAAGCATAAGATGGTTGTGTGTGACTGGAGCATGATTGAAGCGAAGGGATGACAAATTTGAGATGGAATGTTGCCAGTTGGTGACACTACTTGGAGGATGTGTATTGGTGCCTTTCTTTTGTCTTTACAAACACATCAAGGTGGGTACGACAATCCATAGACTCACTTAAAACGTGTACCACCTAAGGTACCTTATAATGGTAAGAAGAGACGTAATAAGGATGCTAAGGCTACTAGAAGAATGCCCCCCATCCCTCGTGTGTGACTTGAGCATGACTCATGGCATGAAGTGAAGGGATGACATGAAATATTGGTGACAATACTTGGAGGGATGTGTATTCGTGCCTTTCTTTTGTGTTTACAAATGCATCATGGTGGGTACCACAATCCATAGACTCACTTAAAACGTGTACCACCTTAGGTACCTTACAATGGCAAGTTGAACCTCGAAGAGACTTAATAAGGGTTCTAGACTCTAAATAGAAAGAGTCCCCCCTTGGCCCGGCCTGTTGCTCCACGTACACATTCCACACATATACACCTTTCATTCTTTTGTAACGACAAATATCCCTCTTTGAATGTGGACCAAGGCTTTGCAAAGAGAGTAGGTGATCGCTTTGGAGAAAGAGATGCTATGAATAACATGATGAGGAAAGTGGGGGAAGCACCAAAATTCAAAATAATAGTATTTGTGAGGCCAAAGGTGAAGCTATGGAATATTCACAGCACCACAAAATAGTATTATTGATTGGACTTCCCAAGGTATGGGATATTCCCAGGACCTGCTTTTGCGATATATATGCACCTCTCCTTTAGTTTCTCTCCGCCATAGCTGCAGCTTCAACCCAATTGCTCTCGATCTTCTCATCCTAATTTCTTGCCCTTCTTTGATTCTGTAGTTTCATCCCTCCCTCACTCATGGACTCTATCGTTGTATTTGATTTCGACTGCACCATCATCGACTTTGATAGTGATCCCTGGGTCGCTGATCAGTTGGGCGCTACCGAGCTTTTCCAATCCCTTCATTCCCAGCTTCCTTGGAACGCCATGATGGTTGGTTGCTTTTCAATCCCTTGCCATCCTTGCTTTGCAAAAGGCCTATCAAGTCGTTCAATACACTAATGCTGTTGTTGCAGGATGCCTTGATGGAAGCGCTCCACTCCCAAGGGAAGACTATATCCGACATAGAAGAAGGCTTGCGTTCCGTTCCTCTGCAACCAGAAAAGATATCTGCAATCAAAGCGGCGCATGCCCTGGGGTAAGTTGTAGGTAGATTGATCTTTTTGCCTTTCTGTTGCATATCTGTGGTGGATTTTGATTTCTGATTGTAGTGAATAACATTATTCCCTGCGTCTGATTTAAACCAGGTGTGAACTTAGGATTGTGAGCGACGCCAATGCATTCTTCATCAAAACAATCTTGGATAAGTACGAGATTACGCATCTTTTCACTGAAATCCACACTAATCCTGCCTTCATAGACGAGAAGGGACGGCTGCACATTGGACCGTTCCATCCAAAGTCTGAACCGCCTCATGGTTGCGAACTTTGCCCTCCGAATATGTGCAAGGTATGGACCTTGAGTAATTTTTGTTCAGAGTGTAATTCGGATAGGTGGATTGTTTGGGATGAGTATTCTTGCTGACTCGATGCTGTTGTGCTGTGGGCTTTTCAGGGAAGGGTCATCGACCGGATTCGAGGTGAAACTCCAGCACATGTGAAACGGATTATTTACGTTGGAGACGGTTGCGGCGATTATTGTCCCTCCTTGAGACTTGCTGTAGGAGATTCGATCCTCCCGAGAGAAGGGTATGGTCTCTTCGAGACAGGGAGTGGTTTATTCCGGCTTCATGTTCGTGCCTCCCGAGGGTAATGGTTTCGGGTTTTGGACTCTGAGTTCTAACTTCAATTAGCGGCTTGATGGCAGGTATCCACTGTTGGATCTCCTCAGCGAAAATGTGCCAAAGGTGAAAGCAAGCGTAAATCCGTGGTCGTCTGCCAAAGATATGGAACAAACGCTTCTCAAATTGCTACATGCTCAACAAATGGAGAAGGCGGAGCAAGAGTATGCATGCGGAGCGTGTAAGACTTACGGGCTGCCGCAAAAGTTGGATCAAGTCTGCGAGATGATCTCACAAGTGGTTTGAGATCTATTTTCTACAAGAGGTAGCGATAGGCTGACAACGCAGCTGTTTCAGGCAGAGTTACCAATCAAAATTCTATTTGCGAACTTAAATTCTAATTGCGTTAGCCCAATTGGCGACGCTGTAAATACGATTGCTACGGCTGCCTGTATGACCTTGTAACACCTTGTATGAACTTACAACAAGAATATAATATGTCGTTTCTAATCTCTCCAATATTATCAAGCATCAATTCAGAGTTCTCCCTCTTATAATGAACTCTCTCTTATAATTCAGGAACTAAAAAGGTGGGTTGATGAAGTCCTTTTCATTCAAAAGGGCTTTTTTAAAGAAGATAGCATAAGCTCCATTGTTGATTGTCAAGAAATTCCTAAAAATGTTTTTTCAAAAGAAAATTATTGTAAGAGGGGATTCTTGAAGTGGATATGTATAAACGGAGAACCCTTGAAGTGCAAAATGTTTTCCCCAAAAAGTCTAGCATGGGGGAGGGGAAAGACACATACCTGCATACAATTAATCCTTCTCATTATAGAGCAAATCTTGCACTGGTAATCTCTCCTCTATGATAGATGCGAACTTTCCTCTCATAAGTCGTCATAGTCTTCTTCTTTTTGGGAGAACGAAATTTTATTAAGAGAGAGTACAAAAGAAAGAAAGGTAGCTTAAAAGCTACTGCCCAAAGTTTCAAGTAAAACCTTAACAACTAGTGTCATCTCTTATGATTATGCCCTTGGTTTGCAATCATGATTGATTGCAGACTAAGGGGAGAGTGGTAAGTGTAACATAAGGTTTTAACTGTCGAGCTTAAGAGGATTCTCAAAAGAGAGTACTAATTTATCTTTTTGGAAGGTACATAGTGACACCCTTTCATGACCTTGATTCTTGCAACTCCTTAGGGGAGTTTCACAACCATCATGGATAGACCCCTTCCTCTTTTAGCATGCTCAATGGCTCTTGGAGCTGTCAACATTGACTTTTTGATGTAATGAAATGTGATGAAAGCTGTGATGAGATTCATATCACTAGATTCCATGAAGGGTAAAAAAGTGTTAAATGTTGCCTTTTCTCCTCTAAACATCTGCATGCATTTTAGATATGGCCTACCCAATTAAAAATATCATTGATAGATTTCAAGTCCCCTCTTCTCAATTTCTTAAATCTTGCTCACTCTTATATATTATACTGACATGGAATTTATTGTTATAGCCATTTTTTCTTAAGCTTTCATACTTCCAATAGATGAAACACTATGTGTCCACCATAATGTGCATGAAGTAAATTCATATCCCCAAGGTCTCAAACTTTTTTATTATGTGCAAACAACTTGACTTCCAAGGCATGAGAAGGGAAGAAGGGGCTTGTATACAACTTTGCAGACCTTTTCTAGGAGTGAGGGGGGAAGGAGGGGAAATAATAGCAAAGATTTTGACTTGGATTTCTTGTGATAGGCCCCCCTAATTACTAATAGATTGTGTGAATTTGGTTGGCTCTATAGCTCTTGGTTATCTAGCACAATGGTGGCATCATGGGCCTCTTTGTCATCATGAGATGGCAAGCAAAAGAAGGGGCATATCCCAATTCTGCTAGCCCAATGTAGCCAGCGACCCCATCAATTCAAAGATGTTTGAGATCTTTTAATGGGAGTGCAAGTGTGTGAATAAAGGAAGCATATGCATAATCAATATTCAATAATAATTAAATAAGAGTTTAGCTCATGATGGCATTGTAAAACGGAACCAATGCCATAGGTACAAACAACATATTACCCAACTATCATAAGGTAATTGGATCCCTTTACGTAACATAGAAGGAATAGGGGTACCACCATATGGAAAAAAAAAAACTCATTAATTCTATATGAGAAAGGCTGAATCAACCAAAATGGCCTGGTACTACATGAGCCAAGCCACAACCAAACTCATAAATTTAATGATGATACAAAATGGTCCTAATGTGGAGGAAAATGAAGCCAAGCATAGTAGTCAAAAGAGTAGCAAAACTGTTCAATTTCTATCATGAAAGTGCACAAGTGCATTCAAGTTAGAGCCAAGTTAAAGGGATAGAAACCCTAATCATTACCCCACTTGAACTTGCAAACATTTTGGAGAAATAACTAACTCACCTATGCTAAGATCCCAAGAGAAAAGTAGCTTCAAAATTGGTTTATGAATGTTATATTGGCTACCCTAATAGGAGCCTATACAAATAGGTGAAAAGTAGTTGATGATTGCTAGGAAAGTGAATTTAGAAAATAATGAAATCAAGCCAATAATCAGAAAGTCTTCACACCAAAAGGATTTATTTACCTTAATTCTTTATAAATTAGATTTAAACTCAACAGAAGCAAGCTAGAGAGAGAAGACTACACACAAAATCTTATGCACAAACCTCATGGGTTAGTTCATTTGACAAAATCAACCTCTATGTTCCCATTTGTTGAATCCAAAAGGGTGGGAGGAGTTGAATGATTTAGTACATTGTAGCCAACCATAGAGGGTGTAGTAAGACATCCACCAAAAGGGCAGGGCAAGCCCTAAGGTTCGAGGTCTTGTGTAAACAAGCATTTAGCTTGTCTATTATTGGTAAGAATGAGCATGAGAGATTCGATAAAAAATCCAAGGCAAAACTAATACCATGGTGCCTTTAAGGACGGGGGTGGGTGGCCATGAGAAAGCCAAGCATTTGTTGCTTGTTAAAAGGCATCAACCCAAGCCTAGATGTGTACTAAATTCCTACGGGTGTTCGAGTCTATAGAAGCAGTGGCTTGAAGGGGCACATGAAGGTGGTCCCTAAGTTGAGCAGGCAACGCTCCACACTAGTAGAAGGCAAAGCTCCACACTAGTAGAAGGTCTAGAAAAATCTAACAATCAAGTCAAGGTATCGAAGGGATCCAAGGATATATAATATCAAAGGGGGGAATTTGCCTCGAAATTGCTCAAGCATGCATGAAGACTGGGGGCCTAGCAAAAGCTCCAAACTAGTAGGAATTATTCTTTCTTGTCCAAAATCCTAAACCCAAGAGTAAATGTAGAATAAAGCCCTATGGGGTTTGAGTCTGCGCCCAAATTAGTGCCTTGAAGGGGCTATATTAATATATTTTACCATAGTTTTTAGAGGGACTTTGTATCATATATATGATGGCACATTTTTATTGGGCGTGTTGCAAGGCAAGAAATTCTACTTTGGCCCTATGTTGCCATTCCCATTTCATGACAAGTAGTTGAAGCAACAGCTATCACCTTCGGACGCTTGGATGTCATTTGGCTAGATGATGATGTCTCATTAAGTGGAATCCAAAATTAAGGCTAGCTATGTGTTGAGTAAAGGGCTAAACAAATTTTTGGTCTTAGATTTGTATTAATTATGCAAATAAATGAGGGAGATAATATCAAATGAAAGTGTGCATTGGATGGAGGTACACTACACTATAGCAGGTTGAATGGGGACATGACTTTTATGTACTATATCCAAGATTTACTAGAGCGAGAGGCATAGAATTTGAAATTCCATGTGAGAGGTGTGAAATTTTAGCCACTATGGTTTCCCCACTTTGGCGTACATCTTAGCAAATTGGATATACCAGCATCTCCCAAATCAAGTTGCAATGTGGCCTAAAATGTTAAAAAAACAAATAGGCCAAAGGGAATGCTAGCCGGTTTGATGCTATGGATGATGAAATACAAGAACCTTTGATGCTCGCCGGTTTGATGCTATGGATTATGAAATGCTAGCTGGTTTGATGCTATGGATTATGAAATACAGTAACCTAGGTAGGCTAATGCGATTGTCAAATTGCATTAGCACAAGGATGCATGCTAATCCCAGCCTTGAGATTGGATTAGGATGCATCCCCCTAACACATACTTGCTAATCCAATCTTGAGGATTAGATTAGCATGCATCCTTATGCTATCCGTCGATCCCTGGGATTGAATTAGCATAAGGATACATGCTAATTCAACCCTAGGGATTAGATTAGCTTGCATGATTGTTCTAATCCAATCCCAAGGATCAAATGAGCAAGAAGATGCATGCTAATCCACTCTTGAAGATTGGATTAGCACACATCTTCATGCTAGTATGCTAGTATGATCCAAGGGATCGGATTCTCATCAAAACTGCCTGAAGTTGATACTCCGTATCGATTTTGTTAATTTTTTGTCTTTTTGTTTTGTTTCACTTTGTCATTTTTTTCAATCTTTAGCTTTTTTCCACATTTGCAAATGTTTTTGCTTAAAACTATGGTTGCCTTACCTTGTGAAAGTCTATTTTCTATTTTCTCACTACTATTACTCAAATTTTACAATTGTAAACGCTTTGAATTTGATACTCCATATCGATTTTGTCGGTGTTTTTGTCTTTTTGTTTTGTTTCACTTTCTAAATTTTTTCTATAGAATCTTTAGCTTTTTTCCACATTTGCACATGTTTTTGCTTGAAAGAATGGTTGCCTTACCTTGTGAATGTCTATTTTCTATTTTCTCACTACTTTTGCTCGAATTTTACAATCTTTTCTAATTCCATTACCAAAATTTCTCTTCTTTTTTTGTGTGGGAAATTGAGGCTTAAGATCATGAAGCTTTCATGTGCTTTAGGGTCTTGTCTACCAAAGGTTATGAAGAAGAGCACGAAAAAAACCTTTTCTCCTGTAGGAAAAGCAAACTTGTTTGCTTCTAGATGTCAACAAAGGGGGTACATTAACCCTAAGCTGCCTCCCCAAACAAAGTTATTAGTGAAAAAGCAATTTTCATAGAATAATCTCCAAGTACTTGCTACACCTACCCACCAATACCCTTCTAATAGGTGGTTCCTAGAGTTTATGGATAAGCACCATTTGCTATATTTGGCTAGGGGTTCAATTTTATTAGATGATGAAAGGAATTACAAGTGTTGTGGTCCAATGAGTTCACTAACATATAATGAAGATGAAGTTACATTCGTGACCTTTAGACCCAAAGAAGTTGAATCTCCAGTTAAGAAGATCTCAATGATTCATATCAATTGCAACTTTGAGAAAATCAAGCATGTTACTTTGAAAGCAAAAGTACAAGAAGCTATAAGGACAAATACAAATCTCTTGCCCAAATTGGTTTCTTATATATTTTCAAAAGGTTTTTCTTTGGAATCAGAGGGCCATTAAGGATAAAATGACAAAGATAGATTCTTGAGTGGGGGCAATCGTGGGTAGCATTGAGGGGTCCCAGAAGAAGAAAAAGCCCATGCCCTAGTAGGGAGACATGCATTCAGCACCAAAATTAAAAAAAAAAAGCTTGTGGTGGTGATAGGACATTTCTATTAAGGGTGAAGAATCTTCATAGGCCTTCTATGGACCCAGATTTTGGAAGGATACAACTAGATTGTCAAAGAGCCACATTCTTAGGGACATTGATGAGTCCTACAAGAGGGTTAAAGTTTTTGAAGATGTATTACCATCTCCACCCCAGAGTACTAACCCTACAAGAAGATTAATGAAGCTGAGATTTAAACAGGGGAATGCCAAATCAAAAACCAAGGAGGATAAGGAGTTGGAAATCCCGGAGTCACCAACCGAAGAGAAGGATGCATTATTTTTAGAGCAAGGAAATGAAAAATAAAATGCCAATCCAAGTGAAGAGAAACCTGTGGGAATAATGGGACAAGAGCAGCTAGTGAAGTGCCAAGAGTTTATCTTAACCACCATCACCAAGAAGAGAAGAAGTGCAGCATAAACAAAATCCAATTTTGAAGCTTCCTAAGGTGAGTTTTTAGAGTATACCTTCAGCACTAGGGGTACCTGAGGCAATTTCTGAGCAATAAGTGGATTGGCAGTAAGTCAAATTGTATCTCTGTTAATGTTTTGAACACATTTCATCAACAGCAAAGGCTAAGATCTCAGCATGCACAGATGTTTCTAGAAACAGAAAGACAGATGCATAGAGCTATAGGGAAGGCCATGAGAAATTTTCAAAGCATATTCATATTAAGGTGACAAGATTGTAGACTCAGGGGGAAAAGATGGGGATAGACACTGGAGGTAGAGTACCTCCAAATATGGCCCTCTCTCATGGCACTATTGATGTGACTTCACCTCTGCATGGATTTGACAAGGACTTCTACGACAATGATGCTTTGATAGGAAACACTTCACACTTTTCACTGTTGCTGAAAGAGTTAGCTTCCTTGCCACTTTTGGAGAATGGACCATCAAGACCTCTCACTGCAAGCCCTTTCTCTCCAACCTCTGTCGGTAGAAACACTCAATAGGCTGCAAGGCCCTCTTACGTGGGGGTGGTACAGGAGTTTAGAGGAGGGTTGTTCACCCCCCCTTTCATGCGTCATGCTGCTAGCACTACCAACAAAGGGGGGAATGAAAAAAAAGGAGGAACTTACAGCCCCAAGACACCGGCAATGGAGAAGACTAGAGATCAACAAGCTCAACAGGAGGAGGATCAAAACGAGGGACAAGCGGTGCTAATTTTGATGGCAAGACTAATGGGCTCATTCAGAGTTTAAAAAAAATGGATGTACCAACGCCCAGCAAGGGCCCCTCTCCCTGCCTTTTGGATGAAGCAAATGCACCTGGAGAAGCAGGGGATAGATGCCCCAACTCTCAATCAAAGGATGGTATAGGAAGCCCCTCCAAGTCAGTAGGCACAGAACCAAACACACGGACCTCAGAAGAGAAATTGAAAGCAATCCACCAGAGAATGCATGACAATATAAATTGCAGACTCAATAGCCTGAAGTTGAGGAGAAATCACCTTCTAAAGGTAAGGTGGCAGCTTTTCTAGATGAGGATAGACTTGAATGATCAATAGACTGGCTTGAATCACATGCCTTAATAGGTTATTTGCCTGGCCCCAGACCCCCTACTGCTTTTTTAGAGGGATGGCTTAGAAACAATTGGATAAGGAAAGGGCTTGTAGTCACTAGTGTTAGATTTCTAAGAAAATGTTTCTTCTTTTTTCTGTTTGAAACCGAGGATGTGGCTTGGAAGGCTCTTCACCATGGCCTATGGACCATAAGACATCAACCTCTTTACTTAGAGTTTTGATCCCAAGACTTCAACCCTAATAAGCCAAGATCCACCTTTGTACCTGTTTGGGTAGAACTCCTTGACCTTCCCTTTTCCTTAGTGAACCAAGCCCCTAACCTTTGCAGAAGCTTAGGCCAAGTGATAGATGTGGAAAAGGAGCAATTCATTAATCCTAGAGGTCATCCCCAGGTGTGTGTTAGATTGGATATGGCTGAGGAACTTCCGAAAACCCTAGTGGTAGTCAACAGGAATGGAAGTGTCTATATGGAGCAGCCTCTTATATACAAGAACCTCCCCAATTCATGCTTTTTGTGTGGGCTCTCAACACACACAGCCAAAAACTTCCCTTTAAAGAGAAATGGACCTAAACCAATACAAGAGCCAGCTCAACAGCAAGCCAATTTTCCTCCTAAACCAAAATGGACTGTCAAAGGCAGGGCAAAAAGCCAGGACTTGGAGAGAACTGCAAAAACATGGATAGATAATAGTTCAGACAAGAAGGTAGAGGCTCAGAAGAAACCTGTTGCACAATAAGAAAAGGAGAGAGTGACTTTTCCTTTGGCAACCAACAATACTTTTGAAGCTCTTATTGACAAAGAAACTGAGAAGTGGATTCAGGATGCTCAAATGGAGGAAGCTGAAATCAAACCTGGCTAGTCCAGAGAGTTTGAGGAAGATGTAAATCAAGTAGATGCCAGCATGAGTGAATCAGAGTAAGGAGACTCATAGGAAGAACTTCCTTTGGCCCAAAAATATAACAACCCTTCTGGACCTCCTGGCAAACCTCAAGCCACAACTCTGAATAAGAGAAGGATCTCCCAAGTAAAGGGTCAGAGTGCCCCACCCAAAAGCCCAACCCCCAAGGCTAAAAAGGGGAAGAGTAAGAATGGTAAATAAACCATTCACCTTTCTCAGTGCTCACACTTGATGTCTGTGGATTAACTGACCCTTGGAGGAGTCAGGAATTAGCCAAGTGGCTGAGAGACGGTTCTCTATCTCCAACATTTCTTGTATTACAAGAGGTGAAAGTTACAAATGACACCCTAGATAATAGGTTAAAAAAGGTAGAGGATAGAAGAATTGGTATTTCACAAGTCATGATGAAGGAAGGTGTGACACTACAATTGGGGTATTGTCTCACTATAAGGACTATGTCATCAGGTGCAAGCAGGACCCAAACCATAGATGGCTTGCTTTGGAAGGTAGAATGAAAAGTTTTTTCTTCACAGTTGTTTCAGTTTATGCCCCAACGGGCTCTATGGAAAGAAGAATCACTTGGGATTCAATGCCGAATCTAGGAAGTGACTGTATTATTATGGGGGACTTCAATATGGTTGAGAATATCAAAGATAGATGGATGCAGAAGGGATCAGTACTCAGGGGTTTTGAACATCAAATATGGGAACATCTCAAAGAAAATCTACAAGTGGTTGACATTGGGACTCCCAGCATCTACACTTGGAGCAACAAACAGGTAGGTAATTTGAGGAGAGAAGCCAAGCTAGATAGAGTCTACATTGCCCAATCTCTGATTGACCAAGCCCTAGAAGTCAAGCAATCCACCTTTTCTTCCCTCACCTTGTCAGACCACAAGCCAATGTTGGCTTGCATAGATTTGGGATTTGGGAAGAAAGAAAACTCTTGTTAAAGGCTGATCCTTCCCTTTTCAAGCTTTAGAAAAATCATAGAGAGCTGGCACCTTTCTTTTGTAGCAGCTAGATCTGTGTCCCAAGGTTGGAAGGATGCTATTGAAAAGGTCCAAACAATCTTAAAGGAAGCAAGAAAGAACAGAGCAGCCATTAGAGCAAGAAGAATGGACAAGCTTAAGAAGGATATTGAGGATCTTGAACAAAGATCTAGAAGCAATGATATCAATGCCCAACATCAGTTATTGATCAAAAGAAAAGAGGTCAGAGTACAAGAACAGATCAAGCTTCGTAATGACAAGGTCTACTTTAGGGAATGGTGGGCAAGCAAGATAGACAGACCAACTAAGGAGAATTTTAGAAGGATCAGAAAAAAGAGGAAGCATGAGGAAATCCCTCGATTGCAAAAGGAGGATGGGGAATTGGCTAAATCAGAAATAGAAAATTTGGAGATCATAGTTAGTCACTTCAAAAACCTTTTAAGAATAGTGGACTTAACAGACAACAAGGTCCTGGAGGCTAGAAATAGGTGCCACGCAGCCAGACAACCAGCTGTATTTAGCTTCGACAGAAATCAGTTGGAAATTGACCTATCTCTTCAAGAACTTAAAGAGGCTGTGTTTGCAATGGCTGATGGCAAAACACCTGGGGAAGATGGGCTACCTACTGAATTCTACAAAGTCTTTTGGGACACTGTTGGCCCCTCCTTACTGCTTGTTTGGAGGGAGAGTGTTAAACAGGGTCTTCTCCAAGAGAATTTAAATGGAGTGGTCATTAAACTTATACCAAAGGAAGGGGATAGGACAGTCTTAAATAATTGGAGGCCTGTCACTATGCTAAACTGATCCTATAAGATATATGCTAAGGCGATTGCTTTGAGACTGAGACACAATATGGACAAGTGGATTCTGGAGGAACATAAAGGATTCATCAAGAACATGCATCTATTAGAGGCAATCATCAACTTATGGGAAGGGTGCACTCATGTTGAAGAAAGCAACCAAGAGATATGTCTTATTAAAATAGACTTTGATAAGGCATATGATAGGTTGAATTGGGACTTTCTACTACAGGCACTTAATAGTCTGGGATTGGGAAAGAAATTTACCTCCTATGTAGCTCTGCTACTATCAATGCCTCTGCAAAGGTGTGTGTGAATAGTGAGATGTCTTAGAGCTGTATGTTGAGAAGGTCCATCAAACAAGGATGCCCTCTAGCCCCCTCTTATTTGCTATAGCTGCTGATGCCTTGGGATGGCTTATAAAAGAACAAGTAACTGCAGGAGAAATCAATGGTATAGAACTCCCCTCAGGAAAGCAGTTGGTGAACCAACAATTTGTAGATGATACTACCCTAACAATCAGAAACACAGATGTAGACATACAAAGAGCTATGGAATGCATGGACATATTCTGCAATCCATCTGGTCAAGCATAAACCACTCCAAAACAGGTTATGCTTTATTATCTAGTGACAACCTAAAACTTTTAGACCAGCTTGGATGCAAGAAGATTCCCCATGGGCAGATATTCAGGCTACTAGGTATCCCTATGGGATTCAATGTCAAGATGAAAGATAGATGGGAGTGGTTCCTAGAAAAGTTCAAAAAGAAATTAAACAGTATCAAGGGACTACAGGCAAACCTAGCAGGGAGAAGGGTAGTACTAAATCACTGTATTTATCCAATTGCCATTTTTTACCTCTCTTGCTGGTGCCCCTCCAGAACAGGGTTAGAAAAGTTCATAAGGATCTGCAGATCCTTCTTATGGGGTGGGAGTGACACTAGAAGAAGTATAGCCAAAGTTAAATGGGCTTTCTGCACTAGACCAAGAAAGGAAGGAGGACTGGGTGTCATAAATATCCAACCGGCAGCATACAAATTAGCAGCTACATGGATAATTAAAGCCATCACTAATCCTGAAAGTTACTGGGCCAACCTTCTTCTCATGAACTTCAAACATGTTAGACCTCTCAGAGCTCCTAGATGGAAGGACTATCCCCTATTAGCAGCCATTGGGAACCCAGAACCTTGCACTACCAAAGGGAGCCAACTGTGGAAATCCCTGTGGGGGGCCTTTGAACATATCAAATGCCACATTACTCTCTTTGGGAAAGGAAGCTTCATGACTTTAGATTCCATATGGGTATCTACCTTATTTCCAAAACAACAACTAAGTGACAATGACTAAAGTTTGAGAGCATGGCACTTGGTGAAGAAGGGGATTTCTTGTTGGGGGCACCTATGGGACAAGACTAATATTAGATGGAAGAATTGGTTGGAGATAAGAAGAGAATTCAGGCTACAAAATGTAGACCAAGAGCTGATTATGGGAAGGATACAATTGTGAGATGGGGACCACTTGGAAGGGGGGCATAATTCTTAATTACACTAGAGAGTTTGGATGGATTGGTAGCTCATCTCTCTTATCTATACTCACACCATCTGAAGGTATAGAGGAGATTGTTGCTAAACTAAACAGTAGGTGGAACAACTTTGATAATGAAAGGACATGGACACTCAGATTTGAGTTGATATGGGACAGAGGAATCCCTGAGAAAATGTCTACACTTTTATGGTTAACTTTACATAAGGCAGTCTGGACCAACTGTAGAAGTCTCTGCATTGGTAAGGGAGATGGCACATGCAAATACTATGTGAAGACTAAGGAAGACATCTTTCATCTCTTCATAGCTTGCCCCAGAGCAAGAAAAGTTTGGAAATATGTGCAAGTAAGAATTTAGGAACCTATAAATTGGAAGTCCATTCTATTGGGGGATGCTCTCAAAATACCTTATGCCACATGGACACACATCATAGCATATGCACTATGGTTTATATGGATATCTAGAAATTTTTCCAATTCAGTGATGAGATCATGCATGGTAAACAACTCTTTGTTAATTGGTATGAATGCTATGTCCTTACTAACTGATCATTATCTACTGTGGCTGAGGTTAAGTTCCTTTTGGACCAAGAATACCATAACTGCAATGAGCAGGTATCCCAACTTCAAGAAGAATTGGAAGAGCACATCCAAGAGGCAGGGAGATGCTCCAACTCAAGAGTGGACATGCAGCTTCAACTCCTCCCTTCACTCTTTCCAGTCAAAACAGAACCTGCAACTAGAGTACCTCCACTGGTCTTGTTTCCTTGCTACTGATCATTTGTGCATAGGTCTAGTACACTAGTGATTGCTGCTACTTTGAAGGATACTAGAACAGCAACTCTCTTTTGGATCACTCTGTTAACTGCAGCACATTGTCTCTTTCTTGGTTAGGCAAGGAGTCAACTTGGGATCATAGTATGAGGCATAGCCTACTCTTATCAAGTACTCTTAAGTATATCTTACTGGTTTTGCTTTTTCCCACTACCAGACAATGGTCACTTTGTATGCAGTTATCCCTCTTTAGAGGGGAACATTTTTTCAAGTTTTGACACCATTGTACAATCATATGATTAGAATATAATCAAATTTTCTTTGCCCAAAAAAGATTGCAGACAGATTCAAAAACTGACATATGAAAAAGTAAGGTTAACGCAGGAGAAGAATCAATTACTATAACAATAAAAGGAGGCCTAAGAGAGGGAAAAAACTAATATGTTGATGATGGGAGAACTGAAGCAACAAAATGCATAGATTAAGGAAAGGACAGAGAAGTTGCAGAGTTTGTTGATTGCAAAAACTGGTATGGTTGAAGATATACAAAAGTGGTTAGTAGAGCTCAAAAGTACTCTAACTGAATAGTTAAAATCTTGATGGAGGGAAATTCAAAGCTATCCATTGAGAATACAATTTTACAAGAAAGGGTGGATGCATTGATGGTAGAGGCTCAGCAGATCAAGGTCATGAATGGTGAGGATACACTTGAGGTAGAGGGCATGTTCAAGAAAAGTGAGTGTAGAAGAGTTGCTGAGAAGATTGTATGATTACATGACTAAAATGTGGTTAAACATAAAACAAAAACTATTAGTTACAATTGAGAAACCATTTGGAGAACATATTAAAACTACAGAGTCAATGCGGGTGAATATGCTATGAGAGTAGGTGGAGGTTTTATAGAAAGAATTATATGAAGAGAAGAAGTCAAAACAGATCATATTAGCAGTCTCTATGTCGGGTCTATGTCTGAGTTGGGCTAATGCACAGAAGAAGAGTTTAAAACATCTAAAGAATAGGAGGTAGTCAGTGACTAGCTATTAAAGTGGGGGCAAACTTTGCAATTAAAAAAAGAGAAGAAGGGGATGTGCAGACTGAGTTAACAATGCATACTCAATTCAATGGTGAGCAAGAAGAGTTGGATCTGTAGTAATTTGTAGTACAAAAACTCTCAGAATTGCTAGACAAAATCTATGATATATCAAAACAAAGGAGGAGGTAGGGCTAGTGGGAATGCTAGAAAGAGATGCAGATGATGGGCCAATTCATTTGAATAGTGAATTGAAAAAACCAACAACTTGAGTTGCAAAAACATGTTGAGCACCCAGAGTTTCACCCAAATTGATCTTTTAAAGATAACTCTATATTTTATTCTTCCAAAACCATTACCAAATGTTCTTTTTAAAAAAGTAAGATCTTTATTAAACAAAAACCAATTGTGGTTTTCAACATAGAAATAGATATACAGTGATGTTTATATTTCGCATATAGTTTCAATTTTTGCTATCA
Organism: Dipteris shenzhenensis; assembly: GCF_047967505.1. Lineage (NCBI taxonomy): Eukaryota > Viridiplantae > Streptophyta > Polypodiopsida > Gleicheniales > Dipteridaceae > Dipteris > Dipteris shenzhenensis. Next base: position 26,694,991 of record NC_141624.1, on the reverse strand, counting down.
AATATAATAAGACTAGGTTCGGAATAATTTTTTTGTACATTGTGTAAGCAGGTATGTGTAGGAGTAGTGTAAATCTTGGTACTACACCAAGCTCTTTACTTTATGAACAGCATAGTCTTGGATTGATGTGATGTTTACATCATGAAGAGAGCTTATGTGGAAAGCACTAGGATATTCTGATGCAAAAATTTTAGTGGGTTTAGGTCCAAGAATTTGTTCCAAATTCCTATTTTTTGGGTGTGCCAGTGATAGGTGGATATTATTTGGATAGTATTTTAGATATATTTTAGCATAGTTTAATGCTTAGAGATATGAAGGTTCACCACCTATCGGGTGTACCTCTTCAAATCCGCGCTTGGAAACATATGAGAGTTGGAATGTGATGTTCTGAGATTATGAGTGTAAAGAGAGCTTTTTGGATCGACTGTTGTAAGCATTTTGCATTATGAAATGGATATTACTCCTTATGTATTTGTTGATCTATTTCAAACAATTCATATGGTGTTGTGAGTTTCTCATTTCAATACTACATTCTCTGCATTATCTGTAATGATGTTTTGCATTTTGTATATGAATTGTGCATTATTATTTGAGATTGTATTAGTCTAGAATACTTTTGTGGGTTCTGGATGAACCCCAAAACAAGTTTGCATGGTGAAGTCACATTATACCATGTTTTTGCCAAGTGTCATGCATAACCATCAAAAAACACGCTACGGGATGTCTTATTCGAATGTGCACCCATTCTATGGGCACAATACTTTGCATGCACATCAATACTAACTATCTTAAGGTGCATGCAAAGTATCATGCCCATGGGACATGGTTTACATGGTCGGGGATGCATTATACCATGTTTTTTAGAGAGTGTCTTGCACAACAGTCAAAAAACTTGCTCCGAAGTGTCTTAGTGGAATGTGCACATATTCAATGGTCACGATACTTTGCATGTGTGTCAATCCCACCTATGTTGAGGTGCATGAAAAGTATTATGTCCATCAAATACTATTTGCATGGTCAAAGTTGCATTATACCATGTTTTTCACCAGGTGTCATGCACCATTAAAAAACACCCTTTGGGGTGTCTCATTAAACATGCAACTATTTGATGGGCACAATCATTTTTATACACATAATCCCACCTATATTAAGCCATGTGCAAAGTATCATGCCCATCGATGCATTTTGCATCTATAGTTTGGGACGCATTATACCATGTTTTTCACCAAGTGTCATGCATAACTGTCAAAAAACACTTTCTAGGGTGTCTTATTTGAAGGCACACATATTCATTGGGCATTATAATTTCCATGTGCATCAATCCCACCTATGTTGAGGTGTATGAAAAGTATTGTGCCCTTCGAATATCATTTTCATGTTCTAAATTGCATTTTAGCACTCTTATGCACAATGGTAAACAAAAGATAGTCCGTGGAGTCTTATTCGAATCCTTACTTGTTTTTTAGCACTGTTAAAAAAAGATGCTCCGAGGATTCTTATTCAAACCCTTACTTGTTTTATGGGCACGATAATTTGCATACACATCGATTTCACCTATCTTGATGTGTGTGTAATGTATTGTGTCAATCGGATACGTGTTTGCATGGTCGAAGTCACATTATACCATATTTTTTACCAATTGTCATGCAAAATTGTACAAAAAGACACTTCAAGGTGTCTTATTTGAAAGTGCACATATTTGATGGGCATGATACTTTGCACACACATCAATACAACCTTTTTTTAGGCATGTGCAAAGTTGTAAGAAAACAATACAACATCTGTGCTCAACAGATAACAGGATCTTGTATGCAAGAGAGAAAAGCAGATAGTATGGAGAATCAAAAATTTGATTACTGTAAAACTGATACAATAGATGGTGCTACCTCCCAGCCGTGCGCTCCTATGAGAGAAGCTTCGATGGCATGCTGAAACCAGTAGAGGATGGAGGCTGGATGCTAAGGAATCAGGGTTGTTGTAGCCAGTGATGATAATGGGCTTCACGGGCTTGCTCTTATATAGCCACCAGTCATAGTTGGTTAGGCTCAATTGGGAGACCCAGTTTGCCCAAATTGGTCGAGTCGGTCACGAAATAGGCCATTGACCACACGATAGAATCATGGCATAGAATAGAGCAACTAACCTACAGTAACCGTTCGGCCCACAGCCATCCGGGATCATCTGGGGCTCCAAACGGGGGCCCCGTAGCCCGAGAGTGGGTTGCCCCAGGAAATGCTCCATCTACCCTTAGTGCGGTCAGTCATGGGATGCCTTCCTGCACTTGCATGTAGCCTAGTTGGCAATGTGCCAACTCTATCTGAAGCCGTCTAGCCATCAGGCCACACATGGCCCCCATCTGGTGTCCAAACTAGGACCTACCGGATAACCGAACTACTCAAATGCCTTCTCCTCATATGGGGGGCTTACAAGTAGAGTTAGCTGGTTCCCGCATAGTTACACGAGAGTGGAGCATTGAAATCTAACAAAAGTATCTTGCCCATCGGATATGGTTTGCATGGTTGGGGATGCATTACACCTTGTTTTTCACCTTTTGTAAATTAGTCGGTGGTCACAATAAAATACTAGACTTGTATGTTTAGTTGCTGGGTTGATTAGATCAACCAAGTCGATATCCCACTTCTCAAATGGTTGGGTGGCTATCACATGGGTAAGGGGAATTCTAGCCTTTTGTTGTGGGAGGGACATTCATTGAGCGGAGGCATTGATCTTATTGAGATAAACACACACTTGAATCTTTCCCTTCTTTTTCATCACTATCACAGCATGGGACACAGTATGTTAAATCTTATAAATTAACCTTGCATCAATCAAAATTTTCACTTCTTCATTAACAATTAGGGCATCCTTTAGATTCGTAGGATATGATTGCTGTACTAGACTAGATTGGCATTATTTACTAAGGGAATTGTATGCTTTACCACTTATAGTGACAATTCCTTGTCTACCATATAGTTCCAAGGAAAATACTCCTTATACTAATGAAGGAGAGTGATCAGCTCCCCTTTTTGTTCTTGAGATGCATTATCTATTAATGGAATTGTATGCTTTACCACTTCTAGTGACAATACCTTCAAATCTATATAGTTCCAAGGAAAATAGTGCTTATACTCATGAAGAAGAGCGATCATCTCCCCTTTTTGTTCCTTATATGCATTATATATTAAGGAAACGGTATGCTTTACCACTTCTAGGGACAATCCCTTCACATCCAGATGGTTCCAAGGACAACAATACTTATACTCATAAAGGAGAGTGATCAGCTCCCTTTTTGTTCGAGAGACATATACTTGGTTATTAGACCAATTTAGGGTCTTCTCCTTCTTCAATGCTAGGTCCATTTTCTTTCACTTCTGTTAGTACATCAACAGAAGTGCCTTGAGGTCCATCAACAAACCTTTTCACATTATCAAAGACTATTTGTATGTCTTGGATAGTGTAAGATTTGTAATGAGGAGGTATCTACTATTGTAAATCTTCCCCTTCACCCTCATCATCTCTCCATGGAAATTCCTAGTCGTCAATAAGTAGTATTCTAGTCTTTTTTGAAGTACATGCTTCTTCCATGTTCAAGGTATCGAACGCCTCTACCCTTATCTATCCAATTGGAGCCACTAGCTTCCTAGTTGAGAGCCCCATTCTAAAACTAAACTTGTGGGTGATTGGTGTTATCTCTATGATCCAACCACTACATATCATATTTCAAATGGATCCCCCCATGTTGTCATTGATATTCTTAATTTTAAGGCTTGGGATTCAAGAATTTTTAAGTTTTCTAAGAGAGGGTTTGAAGTCCCTGAGGGGTTACTAGTTTGTCACCATCCCCACCATCCATTGATTTGTTTTGTTGTCTATTTAAGAGGTCAATCAAATCCTTATTCAAGACCAACGACTCCAAATATTTAACAAGGCCATCTTGTTAGTGTCTTCTTTCAACCCACTTTGAACTATAACCTTATCCCTTCCCTATGGCTCTATTGTTCCTCCTAGCCTGAGCTATTTTGGGCTTTGTTATACCCTTCTTGAGTTCATTCCTCATGGTTTTCACTTGCAACATTGTAATTCCATTCAAAGGATCCATGGAAACTCAAACCCCTAACAAGTTAACACTTATAATATTGACGTTTATGGTGGGTGCTTTAGGCCTCCTCATTGGACAATCCTAATACAAGTGGTCCACCCACATCCCGTACACATAGGCACTAAGGTCATGGTTGGAGGTGCAAGAACTTCTACGTTATTAGGACACTACTTGTGAGGAACCTTGCAATGATAACATTACAATGGTCCCTGTATTGTACATGCCTTGAGCTCATGGGGAAGCTGTTACAATTGTCACTTAATACATGAGAATAGGGTTGTCATGTTGTGAAATGTAATTGCTAGGCTTGGCGTAACCTTCTTCTGTTAACGTTTGGTCAACTTTGCTTAGCCTTCCCATTCATTTTCTTTATCTATTTCACTTGATTCATTAGTATGACCGTAGGTGGTGGCGATTGGCGTGGTAAAATGGATGATGATAAAAGGATTTCATAATTTTGGTATATGCCTCTCAAAGGTTTCATTGGTTGCATCGATATAGGCACTTGATTAACCACTATTGGTTGTGCCTATAGTGAAAGGGTTTGCCTTGGTGGGTATATCACAAGGTTGGGGTTCTTTGGATATTGACATTGAGAGGTCTCACTACTTCTCCACCTTGCATAGTATGAACAATAGAGATTTGGGTAGGCTTGTAGGGGCATTCTTTCATGGTGTGGTTTTGTCCAAAATGAGCACCAAAACAAGTTTCATCATGGGATATAGGTCAGCATTGATGGGAGCATCCTACCATACCCAAATCCTCTTGGTGATTTACTTGATTCAATAAATTTGTGGTGAACAACTCAATAATGAGATATTTGAGGGGAGTCTTAAGCTCTTTGACCTTAGATGATATTGTGGTGTGTGGACCATGACACTTATATAATGAAGGGACATGTGATCATCTTGAACTCCTTAAACTTAGTTGATGTGTGATTTTCCCATGCTAGTTTTATCCATCATACTATCACTTAAGCTAATGGATAGCTTGTAGCATAATTCAAAGGATATATGGTCCTTAAGAATTAATAAGTTAAGTCCTAGGAGGAAGCACGGCAACAATTGTGCATCACTTAGTCCATAAAGGATTCTCTCTCACCCCAAGGTATATTTTAATGGGTCTCCACTTGGTCCCACTAGGATCCTCCCTCACCCTAGGGGGGGCTCCACTTGGTCCCATTAGGATGATATGCAATGATAAAGGATGCTCGTCATGTCTACTAGTTGATCCGCTCTTCAAAGCTCAATTACCTAAACCATTGGCCATATTTGTCCTCCAAGAATATCCCAAAGGCTTGCACTTTATTTGAATCTCCAACATCTTTGTAGGCCTCACAAATTTTATTAAACCTCTCCATGTGCCTTCAGTGAACTTGTACATCCTTTTAAAGACATTGAGGGGTTTGTTTCTTGACGACGATGCCTCTCATCCTAAGGTTGACGTGGAGCCGGTTCCCCTTCCTAATGTTGTACCATGAACCTCATTGAATTTTCATTCAATATGGTTTATGTAATAGGGGTGGTGCAGGTCACTCAAACCTACTCCATATATGTACCATGGATTGGGAGCATACATATAAAGAAAATCTAGGATCTAGTGGCCCTAGGCCTCTTAGTGCATGTAGAGTTACAATTGGATTGTTGGATAATGACATGAAGTGTGGGGTCTCTAGGGTTTTACATGTTTGGCCTTACCATGGTAGCTTTTCTTATATTTGATACATATAACTCCTTGGGCCCCCTTGTGAATGCCATATGAGCTTGGGAATGTAGTCCTAATTAGCCAAGCTAGATTGTGTTGGGGAAACCAACCTTGAAATTCCATTCGTCTCCTTGATTGGAATCAACCTTATGGTTGTTTTAGAATCCCCTTGAAATATGCCCATTGGGAAAGGGTTACTTTGACAATTTTAGAGAGCTAGTTGCACTTCCTCATACTCCTAAAGTTTCTAAAGTTCTTTCTCTTAATGTTTATATGTATTCACATCATTTTTGCATGGTTTCCATGGTTGGTGGTTGGAAAACAAGGCAAAAACCTTGTTGTAATCTTTGTTGTACTACCAAGGGGTTTACAAGATCAAGGCTGATATACCATCTTGATTAAGCTTTTGTTCTCTCAATCAACCCATTGAAGACATTTATCAAGCCATTGAAATGGCTTCTAGTCGAGGGTATTGAGGATTGTGGCATAGAGTTTCTTGAATAAAAAACTACCACAATCTTGACCTCTAAGGAGTTAACCATGTTATTGTCCATGTGCAAGCATCCCGTGATCATCTTAGGGATTTTATGGAAGTTTTCTCGGATGAATTTTGTGTCAATAGTTAGGAGATGAATCATATCAATTGTATGTGAAAATGCTTACTCCATTTTCATGAGTATAAGATGTCCCTTTACCCAAATAAGTGTGTAGTTGTAGTACCCTATGGGGTATCTATGTGCCCATGTACCTGAATCTATCTCCTAGTCTCATAGAAAAGTCTAGTGTGTAATGTAATCATGCTATCCTTTGAGCTAGAATCCTCTTCTAGGTCAAGAACATGTACTAAATAATAGCTAATTATAGACCCTCTTGACGTTAACAAAGAAAAGATAGGGATGTAGCTTGGTAGTATTTTTTTGGATGCATTATGATTAGGCTTAGAGTCTTATCTTAGGATTCTTTGCGATATTGAGTGCATCTGAGAGTATTTGTACCATCTTCATTTAGTCACTTGCTTGGCTCAATGTACCCTGGGAAATGGTGACTTCTCAAATAGCAATGAAAGGGTAACCTTCAATGTCCTAAATGATACTAGGTGTTGCTACTAACCTTTAGATGTTGTTTGGAGCCATCACACAAGATGTTAATTACTTATACAATTTCACTTGTGGATCCATCCATGGAATTGGGGGTGGCCAGGCTTTGGCTAAAAAATTAATGGTAGTTGTAGGCTAATGCGAAGAAGATGATGTGGCACTTAGTGAGTGTTGTCACAATCTCTCAAGCATTTCTCACAAGGAACTAGTGGCATGTATAGACAATCTTAGGCATTTCTCACAAGGAACTAGTGGCATGTATAGACAAGCTTAGGCATCATTCACAAATGATATTAGTGCTAGCAGGATGATGTGGCAATTTCACTTGGTCACTTATAATTCTTTGCATGAGGAATTGTGAGTTGGCCAGATAGTGTGTTGGTTGATATATGCACAATTTTCATAGTTGTTATGGATGTTAATTTAGCACCACCCATGTGTCATACCAAAACTTCGTGCATAGATTTGTGTTCACAAAATTATGAAAAACTATTTTTTTGTCATGTTAAATTCTCTTCTATTATTAGGGCCATATTTAATGATTGTGATTATGTAACTTTGACACAATTCTTTGCAAGGATTTGTGACTTTGATGGATGGTCAATTTTAGTCAAATTTTCTAAAATTGGATTATTGGCTAGTGTATGCATAGTGGTTCAACAACACCTTGGGGCTTGCCTTATCTCAATGCATGGAGATAATTGATGGTGATTTTTAATACTTTTCAAGAGATATGAGTGTGCGATGTGGAGTACTTACCTCTTTACTCCTAACTCCATGCAAGGTGTTCTACTTCCACTCAAGGAGTTGTAGATGAGGTGTTAGAGTGGTAGTTGGGACCATATTGGCAAAATTGAAAGTCCACCTAATTGTTAGGCATAGTTGGCAACTCCACACATGAAATTAGCACAATTCTACACGAGTAATTGTGACAATTCTTCATTCTAACACATATCTACACTAGTCTGTCTAAAGTTTTCATCAATGTCCATTTGTTTTTAATGATTTTTCAATGTTATTTTTTAAAAATTTTGAGCAAGACATTCTTCATTTTCTAATGATGCTTTTGAGATTTCGAAAACATTGTCACATCGGATAATTCCATTTTCAAAGCTTTGACAAGTCTCAAAACTGACAATTACAAAGTGTCAACTTCATTCTACTTTCAAAACAAAATTTGAAATAAGCTCAATAGCCCCATAGAAGCTCCATAAGCAATCGCATTTTGCTAGTCTACTCAATGGTGGGGACATGTGGCTCTCAAGAGAGGCATGGCAATTACTTTTTTGTCTACTCAATGATGGGCACATGTGGTTGTCAAAAGAGACAAGGCAGTTATAAAAAATTACCTTTTCCCCTAGAAACAACCCTAAAGATGCTGGGTTTGAGGCTCAACTTGTTGTAAGGTACTCTAGGTTGACACCGATGGAGTGTGTTATCACACTTATACCTTCTTGGAAGGCAATCTCTTTCCAATTCCACCAAAGTGTGTCAATAATTGCTCCCAGTATGCAACTCTATGTTTGTGCACAAGAAGGAAAGAAGCAGGAGGGAGGGAGGACATACCAAAGGTAGGGAGGATAGCGTGAGTGTGGTGAAAGGGAAATTGCAATGTAAGCATATCACACAGCAAAGAGAAAGTAAAACAAGAGCACGAAGATTCCAACACAAAATAGAGGCAAGATCTTGGAGCTTGTAAACTTCATATTGCATAATGAAGACCAAATTCAAAGTAACAACCTTTTATAAATACCTTTTGAAGGGTTGGCCTAAACCCTAATTTAGCACTAATCTCCCAATGCCACTTCATTGGTGGTATTTTTACAATGCCACTTCTTTTTATAATATTTTTTATCCATTTAGGCTACCAAGTTTCCCCTACTTTAGTCTTAGTGGTGGGAACCATTAGAATTTGCTCTAAATGTGGATTTACATAGTTTTGCCATGTGTGAAGTATACACATGTCAACCAATGTGGTTAACAAGCCCCTTCCTATGTAGCTAGTCAACATCTATTATAATTGAGTTAGCTTTCCTAATTACAACGATAAAAATACAATTACATAAGCGTCATCTTATCACATGATAAGGAGCTAAAAATTTTGTTATGATTATAAACAATCACATATTCATTGCAGAGTGCTAATCTTATGAAGTAGGTGGTGTTGAAACTTTATCTTATTGCAAGTACAAAAAGTTTATTCTTGCTTTTTTTGACTGATTGGTTAATTACTACTTTCACAATCCCTTTTTGTGTGCTCACTTTACATTAATTCGCTCATCCTTGATGAATATTAGCAATGTTTAATTGAATATGGATGACGCATGTGAAATTTTGGACAAATACATGTAGCTTTGGGTTGACAACCATCAAGAAAGTTCTATATGACCTTGATATTGCATAATTAGATGTGAATCTTAATTTTCCACTAATAAGCCTCATTCTTGTGGCTTTGTTTAAATGTTTCTAATTGATGGCAATAAATTAATCTTTTTTTCTTTTGGAATGCATCGGATGGATGCCTTGGATCACATAACTAATCTTAGCAACAAAACGTGGTGCTCAATGTATTCGAAATTGGCTTGGAAAAATGATGCTTGTTGACAAAATCATTGCAAAGTGACATGATGAAATGAGATTCAATAAATGAAACTTGTTTCCAAAAATAAAATATTTTATGTTTCTTAGTGATGTGCAAGTGACCAAGAAATTCTTGATATGATTAATGCCATTTGATGTATAGGTGCTGCTTTGCCATGTTGTTAAGTGTTATTAGTGATGATGTGTAACATACATTAGAATTTCGTTCCCTTTGTGACACACAAGTTGGTTGGTGATGTTATGGCTATTTAACACAAGCATTGGTAAGTGATGCTATTATTGGCACTAATGGATTTTAAAATTTTATTTTGTTTTGTACTGCATACAACATTGCATACTTTCATTGCTATGAATTGGTTTTCTTGCGAGGGTGATGTAGGTTTTTCAGAATCAAGAACTAGGAGTACAATTAACTGTTTACATATAGCCAATGGGGTGAGTGTGTAAGGGTAAGGTGTGTGAGTTCAAACCTTAGGCTAAGCACTTGTGTCACAAATACAATTTAGAAAAAAACAATATTAACATATAAGTCACATGTACATACATTTGCTAGCTATAATTTGATAATCATAATTTAATGGAATGATCTAGACATGCACAATTATAGGTTACCTAGGCTACCACCTAAACTTGGCACACCATTTGAAGGTTTTAAAGTACGAGTTAAATGTTGCAAGAATTACTTGTTCTTTGAGTACCTAATGCACCAAGAGGGACCTTAAAGATTTTTTTTGGTTTGTTGTGAAAATAGGAAAAATAGAATTATTTATGTAAGTTGTAAAAAGGGAGGGAGGGAGAACATAAAAAGGCTACAGTCCCAAAGGAAAACCATGTGCCATCTCTAGGACAAAAAAAGAGAGCTTACATATAACATTTTTACTACCAAAAAGCTTGAAGGACTTCTACTCTTACTAAATCAAAGAGAGCACTAGGCATATTTGGATTTCTAAATAGAGTATCATTTTTAGCTTCTAAATTTGGCATTATAGAGCTCATCAATTACCATGCCATATATTGAGTTTCATTTTAATTAGCCCTCAGCCAAAGAACTTGAAGTGACTAAGGATTGCTTCTCTTATGAAATAAAAGATTTATATGCATGTTTGATTTTTTAATCAAAGTATTAATTTTGAGCTTCCGAATTTGGCCATCAATTTTCATGGCATACTCGATTTTAGTTAGCCCTTTCATATCACCCAACAAAGTGATCTTCCATGAGATTTTGATAGAACATTTGCAATCTCAAGCCATCTCTTGATTTTTGACCACAAAGTTTTGACAACGGCACACTCCTAGAATAAAGGTAGTTGTGTTTCAAGATTTATCTAGCACAAGGTACATAGATATAATCGCATTGGTATAAACTCAGGTGCAATGTTGAATACAAGTGTCCAAAAAGTCTTGCGTATACATACTGGCTCCTTGTTTGCCCTTTATAAATAGAACTCAAGAACATAGTTTGATACCTTGCTTCTAATTTGACCTTACTTTGCATCAATGAGATACCATGGCTGGTGATACTGAGATGACAAGTTGGGCCTACCTCCTCCACAACTCAACTCAGTTGTTATAGTCTGCCACTCCTTTGGCCCAGCTCCCACCCACCCCGGTGCGACGCCACTCACTAGAACCAACTTTCTAGTCAAAATGTTCCACAGTGCATTCGAAAGTCTGAGTTCGTTAAATTATAGGGGAGTCAAAGTCATTTTTGAAGGTGATGGACAATGGTGAGTCCTTGGAGTCATCTGGGTGTGCTTCACTATTACTGAAGGAGCGGGGAATTCTTCAATAGGACCTAAGGACTCAGAATTAGACAATGGTTGTGAATTAGAAGGGGACAACAACATGGAACCAAAGCTAGGTCTTCATGGTCCAAGTAATTTGGATTTATGCATAGGATAAGTTGTCTCAAGTATGTTGTTTGGACTGATGGAGGATGTTTTGAAACAGACACTAAGAGCATGGTGCCTAAAGGTCTTCAGGATGCTCCCCCATCATGAGGGGGACAGTTGGAGGATGGTGGTACCTAGAGAGCTCGAGTGTTGATTGTGGTGCTCATGACTGGAGGTTGTGGTGCTATTAGGTGCTACCAAACATGGACATGTGTCCCATACTAGTGTGCAAAAGTAGGATTGGACCTGATGGAGCAAGCTCCACTAGTTGAAAAGCTAGGAGAAGACTATGACAACACCACAGTGTCCGAAGGGCTATGACATGGGAGCTGCTAGAGCATCTTCATTGATAGAGTTGGATCTAGAAAATATTATCGATGAGAGGGGGTGTTGGAATAGAGTTGGTCACCTCCCCACCTATGATCCCCCATATGAGGAGTGCATCATGAGATGGACATAGATTGATAGGAGGAGGCATGGGGCTACCACATGGGCAACGCATAGGTTGCCATGAGGGTAGCAGATAGAGAGAGAGGAGATACCTGGAAGATCAAGGCCACCATGGTGGAGTGCCGTTGTCCATGGAGGGAGAGGACAACCATGTGCAAGGAAACCTCAATGCTGGTTGGAAGCATTCCATGGCTTGGAACAGGGATGAATGGAGATGGAATAACTGCAACAAAGTATAGAGGGCATATGGGCCTAGAAATAAAGCTATATATGGGAAGGCCTTCTTGGGCCAGTGGTAGCCTTCCATGTGGTCAAGTAAAGAAGTACAAGTGTTACCCCAGGGGGGGTTTTATATGCTACACAAATTGAGTCAGCTGGAGGGTTTGTTTGAATCAACTATAGGGTCCATTTTAGTCAGCTATTTTGGGGGTCCAACCAGCCCATATAAAAGGGAAAATTTGCCACCCCATTCATTATCAACTTGAGCATCCCTCAAGACAGTAGATAGGAGCAATAGGCAGACAGCCTTGGGCCTATACTAAGAGAGATGAAGGTGACCTAGAAGAAGATATGGACTAAGCTAGAGTGGCACCCACCTAGGCTGACTTTTTGGAGAGCAAGGTGGAAGGGATCTTTGGATAGAGAGTCTACGCAAGCTCAAAGAATCACGTGGGCTCAGAGAGCCATGCATATAGTAGGAGAACATTTTGGTATTATATGAATCTATCTAGTTTGTCGAGTGATGGAAATACACACATGTTGATGAAGCTTGATTCCATAGTGAAACACTTTTGTGTGTAATTCTTGGGCTCTATCCACCTCTTCCATTGCTTCAGGATACCCTTTGGTGGGATTTCAAATTTCTAACATGGTTACCATCTAGAAGTTCCTTTGCTTGAACTTAAAGTTTGGTGATCCACTATTCTCCTTGTTTTTGGTATCTTTGTCAGCATCGTGTCTCTGATGGTTTAGAAATCCTTTGAGTTTAAATTTTAATAGTCTTTGATGGTTTACAAATCGGATTGCTAGAGACAAAAAGAGAGAGATGCACAACGAATTCAAAATGTTCTTCTAATACTTAGCCAAAATGGAACTCAAGATACAAATAGTATTGAGGCCACACTCTATGCACACATGCTACTCTAGTAACAAGCATGTTACTATGTATAGCATGTGTGATCAAGGGTTATTAAAAAACCCTCTACCTACAAACTTTTATAACCTATATACAACCCTTCTATGATTTTGAGATGATAAAAGTAACCCTTATGTATGGAAAATTTTGATTTTGAATACCCCTTATGTATATATATTTTATATGTATTCATAAAAATGTGAAAACCTTCTTTTGGTTGGACATGCTATCTTACATATTGCTAGTTGCTCCCCCAAGGCAACAAGGCAACCCAAACTCTAAGCTCTAGGAATTTAGATAAATTACTCTTTTTGAAATTTATGATGGGTGCTACCCACCACATTTACAATCATTTGCACCTACTTGTTACAAGGGTAGGCTAGATTACATGGTATCAACTCAATCTAGCAATCCTTACATTTGTGAATCATGCGTTCACTTGCTTCTCTGACATTTGCTAAAGTCACTAACAGTCGTGGCCTTATGTTGCCTCATCTTTGTCTTTTAGGACGATCATTATCTTGGGTTGGGCATCATGTCCACTATCTTGACCAGTGGGACATAGTTGCTTGCCACTTTTAGGACGATCATTATCTTGGGTTGGGCATCATGTCCACTATCTTGACTAGTGGGACATAGTTGCTTGCCACTTTGCCCGTATGCTCTTTGATTATCATTCACTTTTCTTTCCTAGGGCATTCATGCTTGATCTTAGTTGAATCCATGGTATGTTGATTTTAGGGTTCACCATCCGGCATGATGCAACTTTGACTGCCTAAGGTCTTCTTCGAGATGCTCCTTTCTTTAGTCCATATCTTTGCTAGTATGGCCTCCAATAGGAGGAGCTTTGTTGTAATCAATATGGATTGTAAGGAGCAACATAGTATTTGGCATGATCCATAACATGACATAATTCAAAGACTATTGAGGGAAAGCTAAGTGATTTAGCTCAAGGGTCTCTAGTGGAAGGGGAAAACAACATTTTGTTTTCTCATTTTTGAAGCTAGGTTGGCCTTAGGTTTTGGGATAGACATCAATTTTGAGTACTTTTACTGGTTGGTAGAGCTTAATAGGAAAAATCTTGCCTTTCGTAAAATTGGTTCTTTTGTTTGGGCCTAACCAACCCCTAATACAAGCCATTATTTTTCTTAGAAAAACAAACTTCTATCAATTCATGACATGGCACAATTATAAGGATATCGATTTACATTATTGAGATGAGATGTCCATGTGCTTATGATCTAGTGAAGTAAAGAAGAAAGGAAATTCCTTATTGAAATTTGAGTAGATAGATCTGAGCAACATTTGGGTCTTTCACCGAAGACAAGACCATTAATATATCTTTATAATATGACATTTAACAGTCGTGTGGCCTTATGTTACCTCATCTTTGTCTTTTAGCACAATCATTATCTTGGGTTGGGCATCATGTCCACTATCTTGACCATTGGGATGGAGTTGCTTGCCACTTTGCTCGTATGCTATTTGATTGTCATTCAGGGCATTGATGCTTGATTTTCGTTGAATCCATGCTATATTGATTTTAGGGTTCACCATCGGGCATGATGCAACATTGACTGCCTAAGGCCTTCTTCGAAATGCTCCTTTCTTTTGTCCAGATCTTTGCCAAGTACGGCCTCCAATAAGAGGAGCTTTGTTGTAATCAATAAGTGATTTAGCTCAAGGATCTCTAGTGGAAGGGGAAAACAACATTTTGTTTTCTCATTTTTGAAGCTAGGTTGGCCTTAGGTTTTGGGATAGGCATCAATTTTGAGTACTATTACTGGTTGGTAGAGCTTACTAGGAAAAATCTTGCCTTTTGTAAAATTAGTTCTTTTGTTTGGGCCTAACGAACCCCTAATACAAGCCATTATTTTTCTTAGAAAAACAAACTTCTATCAATTCATGACATGATGCAATTATAATGATATTGATTTACATTATTGAAATGAGATGTCCATGTGCTTATGATTTAGTGAAGTAAAGAAGAAAGTAAATTGCTTAAATTTGAGTAGCTAGATCTGAGCAACATTTGGGTCTTTCACCGAAGACAAGACCATTATGTCAATCATTTTTAAAAGATAGATTGCAATGCACATATCATCATTTTGTTCGCACAACCTCAAATGAAGTGAAATGTATGACTTTCTCTTTAAGCAAAAAATTGTTATTTATTATAAAAGGCTCTGATGTGTCCAAGGCTTAGTAAAAGTTTGTGAGAATATGATAACATGTTCTATATAATTTGGCTTTGGATTTTGGAAAGAAATAGTTATACTTGTAAGAAAAACAGCATTTTGTACCCAAGCTACATTTGGAAAGAAATAGTTACATTTGCATGAAAAAAATCATTTTGTACGCAAGCTACAATTATAATGTCACCACTACTTAACGATTCAATAAAGTTGTAGTAGATCCATTGTTTTTGGAAAGAACTTATGTTCATAACTTTTTGCATGTGTCCACCTTCCGTTTGTTGTAGAATTCCCGCCGATAAGCACTGGTTTTTGTCCCTCTTGTTTGACAATTCAGAGAAAGATTGTAGAATGGATTCGTGTGCTCATTAGGAGGTCCCCTTCCCTTCTGGTTGTTCACTTGTTGAACATTATCTACCCTTGCACGTCTAAAGTTCTTTGATGGCCTTTCCATCGTAATTAACCGGAAAAAGATCGCGTGAAAGTACTCATGGATTGGTTTACTCTACTTCTTCTCGCTTGTTCACTGCCTTTGAATAACCAAGCACGTCAACTTTCTTGGGGGGAAGAGGGTCGCATTGGAAACCAACCGAGACTTACACTTTAGGTTCTCCATCTTCTGCAATAGGGGAGAGGACAACCTGTTGCCGGCAAGTGGGGCAGGATTTGCCTTGTCTGCACGTCAGCCAACGATCGATGCAGCCAGTATGGAAGCCATGATTACAAATGGGAATCACTCGTATGGGCTGGCCTTGTTCGAAACCGTCCAAACAGATACCGCAATCTGATCCCAGAAACGAGCCCGACTGTTGTTGTGGATCGCATGCGTATGGGGCTGCTGGAAGCGCAGCTTCGATGGCCGCTATATCAACGACTGTATCACGTGTAGCAAAGGGAGTAGAGGCAGAGATAACAGGAAGCATCGGAGGCAGAGGACCTGGAAGCCGAGAAGGTGAAAGAAAGCTCGAGCAAATATTCAGGATGATACAAAACACAGTTACAACCCCAAACATAAGCAGCGTGGTGAGGCAAGCGCCCAAAGCTGGATTCATTTTTCTGTGGGCTTTCACACCATGAGCCTGTGGCTCTTATAAGACCTATTCCTTGTAGAATCGGCAAAAAGCCTCTTCATCCAAAGCTAAAAAGCACAAAAAGCCAAATCTCAAGAGGGCTTATTCTATCAACTAATATTTAGCCACTTGTAGCCCATAGATTAAATTTAAAAAGCTTAGCGGAGCTGAAGCTTATCTAAGAAAATGAAAAGCCAAGCTGAGCTAAACATATGAAAATCGTAAAGCAGGGGCATTGTTAGGATTTGCATTCCAAGCGTCGGAGGAAAGATCGAGAATTAAAGATCGCGTGATTGGATATTTTGAGCTACTTTCCCAGTTCTAGCTAGCCTTTGGAAAGCCTGCCTTCCTCCAGATAGTTGCAATTCCCTCAACATTGTTGCCAGCAAACAATGGTGCTTTGGATTGGACGTTGCGAAGGTGAAAGCTACGAGCCATGCAGGGAACCATTATTGATTCAAGAATTTCTTCTCATTTCTTACTCCCTAGGCTATGTTTGCTTGTTTCACTATGCCTCGGTAAAACTACAATTGGATTGTGGTTATCATGCACACATGGTAATCCAACATCTTCTTCATAATGGTGATTGATATTTCAAACAAGAGTTATTGCTTGCGAAGAGGCAAGGTATGAGATTTGTTGAACTTATCCAATTTTAAAGACGAGTCACATTCTAAAGTTGAGGAAAGCCTCAGGAAAGCTATCTTGATAAGAAATAAAAAAATAGCACCCAGAGGCCGGGTGAGAAGATGCACATCATCAACCTTGCAAATGTGTTTTAGAGTGATCCCTTGGGGAGGAACAATGCCTTTGAGTTTTTGCCTACAAATATTCCCGTCATGCAAGTTGTTATCATCTTTTCCAATTTTTGAGGCCAAATTGGCATGCCCATTTTGAAGGTTGTCATCAGGTATGGGCAAGGTAATTCTTCATTGACGAAGCAAATGAGTGACATGTCATGGTAGATCAAAAGATGGCATGCCATGAAACAAAATAGATTCTCAGCATGTAACTAGTGGGTGCAAGAAAATAATGATCAGATCTCTGCCACTCCACTATTTGGAATACTTCACCTTTGGTGGCCAAAAATAAAGCCAGTAAAGTTGTATTTCACCTTTATCTATAAACACGCTTGAGAATGTCTATCATGTTTATGACATAAGAAATCTCTCAGAATAAAATCTTCCTTCATAGGTGATAAGGATGGAAGCACATTAATCCGCTCAAAAAAGCATGTCCATGGACAATGCTAAAAAGCACAATTGAATAACACATTTTGGCTTTGTTTGCAAAAGTGAGCATAATGTTAATTGGAAGTTATACTCACCCCATATGTGGAGTGTCTCTATCTTTTGAATTTGAATTGCAGTTACAATTTTCCCCTTACTCACTCTCTCTCTCTCTCTCTCTCTCTCTCTTTCTCTCTCTCTCTCTCTCTCTCTCTCTCTCTCTGTCTCTCTCTCTCTCGCACAGAGGTGTAGTCTTCATCATGCCTGCTCCATCACTAGCTCTCTCTCTAACAGAGGTGCAATCTTTCTCCTACTTGTTCCATCGCCAAAAATTGTTGTCCTCCCTCTCACTCACTCTATTGTTGCTACAGGCGATATTGGGGTGACATTGCAGTGCCTAGACTACCTCTCTCTCACACACACTCACACACAGGCACAAGCTTTGTCTTGCCTATTCCATCACCAAGAATCCTTATTGAGTTAGAGTATTCTCTTGTGTGGACTCTCTCTCTCTCTCCAATGACACAAATCATTTCACACTACATCGAAGGGGCTACCACAATATTGTCAGGGTCTCCTTGCAATCAAGCTCTCTTAAAGCTTTGGTAAGTATGCTCACCACACTCACCGGATCT
This sequence comes from Dipteris shenzhenensis, assembly GCF_047967505.1. Lineage (NCBI taxonomy): Eukaryota > Viridiplantae > Streptophyta > Polypodiopsida > Gleicheniales > Dipteridaceae > Dipteris > Dipteris shenzhenensis. Next base: position 26,676,884 of record NC_141624.1, on the reverse strand, counting down.
TGTTGGTTCCACTTGCTTTTAAAAAAAAATTTGTCAAAAGGGATTATGAAGCTAGAAAGAAAAGAGAGCAGCGCACAAGAGACAAATGCAGGAGAAAGGTTACTATACATGGAATTGAGAATATCATGATTGAGAGGAAGAAGAACACCAAAATCTTTTAGGTTGCTGGAAGAGTTTAAAGATTGCAGTTGATGAGACTCTAATGATCCATTCATGGCCACCCTTTTGGTGGAAGACGAGGATTATATGAAAGGGCTAGAATTGACTATGGTTGAAAGAGCTCGAATTCAAAGTAGGCTTACATGATTGGAGCCTGGCATTAGGGGATTTCCCCTCAAAAAATTTCTTTTAGTCTCTTAAGAAGAAACATGTGGTGGAAGTGGTGGACAGTGTAATGGATTCAGAGGGGAGCATCAAGGGAGCATCCAGGAAGAGTTTTCACGCATTGTTGAGGTGTTCAAGAAGGAGCTCTATAATATTGTAGGATCCCCAAGATTGGGTGGTCACAAGAGGGAAAGACCGGCTAATTCCTTTTTGCAAGTGTTGGTCTCAAGAGTGTCAGATGTTCAAAGGGCTAGCTTAGATAGCCCTCCCTCCAAGGATGAACTAAAGGAAGCTCTAGACTATTTGGAGAAAGGCAAATATGTTGGGCCTATTTGCCTTACTGCAGAGTTCTTATCAAGGTTGATCTTGTTGACATGGTCTCTACCTCATAGATTGATGTCATATATGTGAATGCAGGGCTTGTTAAGCTTTTCCCTAAGCACCCTACTGATCTAAAGGTAGGTGATGGGAGACCAATCAACATGCTTAAAAGCTCTTATAAAATTGTGGCAAAGGATTTGGACTGCAAAACCACGGACATTTGCCCCTAAGTTGTTGATAGGGGAGTTGAAGACTTCTCCTGATAACCCGATGTCTGAAAAGCTACGGAGGCCCCTCCAACTAGAGAATTTGCAAGACTAGGTAGAGGGGCTACCATTGGGATAGGGAGAGGGGACCTCCTAGGGATTTAGGGACTTTCAAAGCCTCCCATGATATGTAGCCAAACAAAAGCCCTGAATATCCCTTCAATTTCCAACCTACAAGTTTTCTTGAAGTGCCAAATAGAGGCCAGAGATGTGGTAGATGCCGATAGCACATGCTTAAGGACTAAGGACTAGTATCCGAGCATTTCACCCCAGGGTAACTCGATACAAGTGTCTTAGTTTTTGCTTAAGATTATCATGAAACCATTTGAAGCAATGCCATAAGGTCACATCTAGCCCCAAGGGGGCATCCACATACCTAAAGACGACATCGCTCTCTGCCTGCAACCTAGAGAACCAGCTAATGATCCAGTAGCTCATCCATTGCCAATCTTTAAAAAAGGATTTTGGCCAATTGCACACAGAGCCGGAGGCCTCACAAAACTCATCCATTAGCTTCATTAGATTGGAAATCACATACCCATTCTCAACCACTATGGCTACCCTATCATCAACAAAAAGTTGAGAATAGAATTGATTCCTAGAGGAGAGAGTTAACCCCTCTATTAAACCATCATCCATCATAGCTTTGATTCTGGCTGCAAGAGGAGTAGTGCAAAGTGCAAACAATAATGGGGCCAAAGGACACACTTGTCGCACTAACCTCTGTAGCTCAAATTGGCTCACACCTCCATAAATCAAGAAAAGAATTGCAGACATGTTAGCAAACAAAGCCTTAACCATCTTGGAAAAGGTAGTGCCAAACCCCAATCTATCGAACACCTTCAACCTAAAGTCCCATCTCCTTGGTCATAGGCCTTATCAAAGTCAAACCCCATCAAAAGGGATCTCTTGCTTGATTGTTTTTCATAGTCTAATGAGGAAGCCACATTTAAACATTCTCAAAGATGTCTCTACCCTTGATAAAGCCAGTCTGCCTTGGATAGAGGAAAGGGGGTTGGGTACCCCGTTGATCCACTTCCCTCTTAAGGGATCCTCCATAACTCCATGTTCGGCCTGATTCATAGGAACTCCTTTTTAGCCTGGCAAATTTCCTCAAGGAGAAATTTGTGCCCTCTACCTTGGATGAGGCAATGATTAGGATTCCTTTTGATAGGTCATCTTCCTCTTCAAGTGGCAGGGTGTTTTCTCCTATTGATTTTTTCCACTTGGTTCCATCCCCCTGCTCTTTGAGTAGGAGGTATTCCTCTATTGTTGGACTCCTCAACCTTTACGCCCAATATAACAAAGTGGATTGTGTACTATTTTGGAAGGAGTTTCTCTCCTAGGTTCCATCACAAATTCATGGGTAACAAGATGGGACTTCAACATGGTAGAGTTACCCTCAGAAAAAAAAAGGGGGCAAAGAGGGTGGAATCCATTCTTTGGAGAGGGCAGTGTGGGATGGCTTCCTCTTTAGTTTCAGTGGCATAGATGTTTGTCTTGATGATGCTTTTCACACTCAGTCACAATCACTCTTGTTTTCTTGGTCGAACAGGAGGCCACATATGCCTATCCATGCATAGATTGATCATTTTTATGTTGATGATTGGGCCTTGGATAGAGGACAATCAGTTTGTATTGCCCTTGGGGTTTCTACTTCACATCACTTTTTGGTGGTTCTGATGGTTTTCAAGCTGTGTTTGAGAGGAGGGTCTGCCACCATTAGGATTATTGATACCCTTTATGTAGATGAGGACCTCTTAGAGGCACCTTTTCAGATCTGGGTTTCTTATGTGTAGGATGGAGTGCCCTCCCCTTCACATATGGTTGCAGCCCTCTTTGGTATTAGCAAATTTTATCATCTAGTTGCTAGTACCAAGAGATGTGAGATTCTCAAGAGATAGATTAGTATTTGCTAGCAGTTGATAGCTTTGTAGAGGGAAGAGTAGACTCGGCCACTTATGCGTGGATTCATGAGTACCTTGTTGTAGTAAGGACTCATCCAGCAGATTTTGTTGGATCAAAGAACAAGTTTGCCTTTCATAAGTCCTTATAGATACAGATGGGAGGTAGAGTCAATAAGTAGTTCTTCTCTTCTCATGGCCCCAGACATAGTGAGAAAGTATCTCTCAACTTATTGGCTCCAACGGAGCTTTGCAGTTAGATCCATATGCCATCATGCGCATAGCTATAGATTTTTATACCTCCCTTCTTTCAGTAGATCCTTGTAGTGTGGTTGCAGATGATGCTAGACGTGGACCATTGGGTGGTTTTCCCCTAAGTTGGTGAGTCTAGATATCAAATTCTCTCTTGACACACCTTTTACCAACCTAGAATTTAAGACTGCTTTTCTTGCCATTCATAAGGGTAAATGCCCAGGTTCAGATGGGCATACTATTAGATATCAATGCTTCACTCTCGTGTAACTATGCGGGAACCGGCTAACTCTACTTATAAGCCCCCCATATGAGGAGAAGGCATTTAAGTAGCTCGGTTATCCGGTAGGTCCTGGTTTGAACACCAGATGGGGGCCATGTGTGGCCTGATGGCTAGACGGCTTTAAATAGAGTTGGTACACTGCCAATTAGGCTACATGCAAGTGTGGGAAGGCATCCCATGATTGACCGCACTAAGGGTAGATGGAGCATTTCTCGGGGCAACCCACTCTCGGGCTGCGGGGCCCGTTTGGAGCCCCAGATGATCTCGGATGGTTGTGGGCCAAATGGCAACCGTAGGTGTGTTGCTCTATTCTGTGCCATGGTTCTATCGTGTGGTCGGTGGCCTATTTTGATACCGGCCTCCAGTTAGTCGGTTTGGGCGAACTGGGTCGGTCTCCCAATTGAGCCTAACCGACTATGACTGGTGGCTATATAAGAGCAAGCCCGTGAAGCCCATTATCATCACTGGCTACATTAACCCTGATTCCTTAGCAGCCAACCTCTATCCTCTATTGTTTCTAGCATACCATCAAAGCTTCTCTCACAAGAGCGCATGGCTGGGAGGCAGCGCCATCTATTGTATCAGTTTTACAATAATCAAATTTTTGATTCTCCATACTATCTACTTTTCTCTCTTGCATACGAGATCCTGTAACTATCTGTTAAAAAGCACAGACGTTGTATTGTTTTCTTACATGGTATCAGAGCTTGGGCTCTAGCAAGAAGATTTGGTAGTGTATTTCTGTTTGCAAGCAGATTGTGAGAGATGGCCCAGCCTACAAGATTGCGAATCCCACCATTCAGCAAAAGCGAAAAGTTGGACGGCACTAACTATCCACTCTGGAAGTTCAAGATGAAGACCATCCTAAGGGCATACGAGCTTTGGGATACTACTACTGGGGTGGACCTGAAGCCGGTTCAGAGACCGAATCCAACCAATACAACACAATAGATAGTACCAATTGCAGATGAGATTCTCATGTGGACAAGAAAAAATGCAAATGCACTGTGTTCTATTGTTTGCAGTGTAAGTGATTCTATCATGGCATTAATTCAACATGTCACCACAGCGGAGGAGGCATGAACGGTCTTAAAAAATCAGTACGAGACCACGAATCAGACGCAGATTCAGAATCTGGAGACTCAACTCGTGAATGAGAAACTGTCTGAGTCTGAAATGGCAGAGAAGTTCATCACCAGGGTGAAGAATCTGCATGATTAGATGACTGCGATTGGCATCACCATCACCAATGAGAATCTAGTGCGAAGGTGCATACGGATTCTCCCACCAAAGTACGATGGTCTTGTTATGGCGCTGAATATGTAGAACAAAAATCCACCCCTCAACTTTGAGGATTTCAATGCAATGCTCTTGGAGGAGGAGATGCGTCAAAAGATGAGGACTAGAGAAGATTCAACTTTCTATGCTAGATCAAAGAAAGGTAAGGGTAAGGGCTCTTGTAACCCATCTTCTTCTGATGATAAAAAGAGAAAGAAGAAGATCAAGTGCTTCTATTGCAACAAGGCAGGGCACAAGCAGAATGAGTGTCGGAAGAAGATTGTAGATGAGAAGAATGGAGTAAAGAAAGAGTCTAGCAACAGTGCACAAGCAGTACCGGTAGAGTTGTTCGTAGCAATTGAGGAGATTTGCATGGAGGAAATTCATGTACCTGCAGATGAACCTTGGATTATTGACAATGGTGCATTGTGCCACATGACCAGTCGGAAGGATTGGTATACCTCTCTCCACATCCGGTAGGGAATGACATCCTGGTAGCAGTCAGCAATGATGCAAAATGTCTAGCAAAAGGAAAAGGTACGATTGCTCTCAAGTCAGATGGAGTTGTAAAATAGTTGTCCGATGTTCTTTGTGTGCCAGATATCAAGAGGAACTTGTCCATTTCTGTGATCATGGATCGAGACCTCAAAGTTCAATTTGATAAGAATGGTGCACAGATTTTGGATCTTCAAGGGAAGGTCATTGGTAAAGGTACACGACGCAACAACATCTACGAACTCTCAACTTTCAGTGCTCGAGCCGATGTGAAGAACACTAAGCTATGGCATGAGAGGTTTGGTCATATAAACCTTAGTTCTTTAAAGGAGATGCATAAAAGTGGAATGATTGCAGACCTACCAAAAATTACAGATCTGCCTGCTGTATGTGAAGCTTGCATGATGGGCAAGCAACATCGGCAGCCCTTTCCTAAAGAGGCCAGCAGGGCAAAGACTCCTCTAGAGCTCGTTCACACAGAACTCTGTGGAAATATGGAGATGGAAGCTTTGGGTGGTTCCTACTACTTCATGATGCTGATCGACGACTACAGTAGAAGGATATGGATATACTTCCTGAAGACTAAAGATGAGGATTTTAGTAAGTTTAAAGAATGGCATGTAATGGTCGAGAAAGAAACAGGGAGGAAGGTGAAGAAGTTGAGATTAGACAGAGGTGGTGAGTTCACATCAAGTGAATTCGAAAGTTACTACAAAAGTCATGGGATCAAGAGGCAGAAACCCCCACCACATACATCACAGCAAAATGGAGTAGCAGAATGCAAGATGCGCATCATCTGCAAAATGGGCAGGAGTATGATGAAAGGGAAAGATTTGCCAAAGACTTTCTAGGCTGAAGCATGTAACACGGTAGTTTACATTCTGAATCGTAGCTACACGAAGGCTGTGAATGGCAAGATGACTCCACTGTAGGCCTTTTCTAGTAAGAAACCTTCAGCTGCACATTTCAGAGCTTTTGGATGTGATTGTTTTGTGCATGTCCCTGATGCTAATAGGACCAAATGGGAACCGAAGAGCCGGAAGTGTATTTGCTTGGGCTACAGTGAAGAGGCGAAGGGTTACCGTCTCTATAACCCTATTACCAAGAAGGTAATAGTAAGTCGCGATGTGGTCTTCTCAGAATAGCCACATCAGTTGAAGGAGGATCCTTCATTCCCAGACAACCAGGACCAAGATATCCATCCAGTACAACCACCAACAGTAGACCGAACTCCCCCAATGGTGCTTGGGAGGATTCAAGATAAAGAAGACGTAGAAGAGCCTACGGAACCACAACGACAACAGCCTTTCTCAAAGTGGGTAAAACAGCTTTGGGATGGCAGAGGATCTCTAGCCATTGAGGAGGAACCATTCGAACACTGCCAGTCCAAGAGATTAGAGGAGCAAAGAAGGGCACAGGAACACTTGGTCAACTATGCTTTGATGATAGAGTGATCCGTGCTGAAGAACCCAAGTGTCTTGAAGAGGCATAGGGTGATGATAAGTGGATGGAGGCTATGAAGTCAGAGTATGGCTCCATAATGAAGAACAATACTTGGATCTTTTGGATCAACCACCAAAACGCAAGGTCATTGGCACCAAGTGGGTGTACAAGACTAAGTACAAGTCCGACGGCACATTAGATAAGTACAAGGCTTGGCTCATGGCAAAAGGATTTGCACAAGTACATGGTTTTGATTATCAGGATACTTTTACTCCCATAGCTCGTCTAACCACAATTCGCAGTGTTTTGGCTTTAGCAGCACATGGAAGTTGGCTCGTGTTTCAGATGGATGTAAAATCCGCCTTTCTAAATGGAGATCTCAAGGAGGACATTTACGTGGAACAACCACTAGGTCTGTAAACTAAAGAAGGCACTTTACGGGCTGAAACAAGCCCCATGAGCATGGTACTAGTGGATTGATGCCTACTTTCTAGAAAACGGGTTTAGGAGGAGCCCATCTGATGCAAATTTGTATATCTTCAGAGAAGGAGGCAGGTGTATGATTGTGGTCCTTTATGTGGATGACCTTGTCATAACAGCGAACCATGAAGAAAAGATCATGTAGACAAAGCAGTTGCTAGGAAGAGAGTTTGAAATGACAGACCTCGGACTGACACATTTCTGTTTGGGGATTGAAGTTTGGCAAGAGCCAAAACAGATCTTCATCTCATAGCTGAAGTATGCTGGAGAGATACTGAAGGCATTTGGCATGGCTGAGTGTAAGATAGTTGGTACCCCTATGGAGGTTGAGAAGCTCTCAAACGAGGATTCATCACCACTGGTGGACGAAGCAAAGTACAGAAGGCTTGTGGGCAGCTTGATTTACTTATGCAACATGTGGACAGACATCAGCTTTGTGGCTAGTATACTAAGCAGGTTTTCCAATAAGCCCCGAGAGAATCATTGGAGGGCAGGGATGCAGGTGCTGAAATACATCAAAGGCACACTTGATTATGGCATCACCTATACCAAGGGCAACATCTTTACCGGATTCTGTGACTCGGATTGGGCAGGAGATGTGGACAGCAGGAGATCAGTGAAAGTTACTGTTTCTCACTTGGATCTGGAGCTGTGTCATGGGTCAGCAAGAAGCAACCTACAGTTGCTCTTTCTTCTACCGAGGCTGAGTACAAATCAACATGTTTTGCTTCTTGTGAGGCAGTCTAGTCGAGGAAGATTTTAGGGGACATAGGTGTAGTGCAGAACAAGCCTACACAGTTATCATGTGACAATCAGAGTTGCATGGCGATTGCAAAGAACCCTATGTTCCACGCTCACACAAAACACATTGAGATTCAATATCACTTTGTACGTGAGCTCATCATGGATGGAGAGGTCGACTTGGTGTACTGTCCAACTTCAGAGAATGCTATGGACACCTTCACAAAGGCTCTTCGAAAAGACTTGCTAGAGAGGCATCTTCATCAACTTGGCATTTGGGCCGAAAAAGTAAGTTCACTTGTAGGTGGACATTGAGGGGGAGTGTTAGATATCAATGCTCCACTCGTGTAACTACGTCTAACTCTACTTGTAAGCCCCCCATATGAGGAGAAGGCATTTGAGTAGCTCGGTTATCCGGTAGGTCCTAGTTTGGACACTAGATGGGGGCCATGTGTGGCCTGACGGCTGGACGGCTTCAGATAGAGTTGGTATACTACTAACTAGGCTACATGCAAGTGCGGGAAGGCATCCCATGACTGAACGCACTAAGGGTAGATGGAGCATTTCCTGGGGCAGGCCACTCTCATGCTGCAGGGCCCGTTTGGAGCCCCAGATGATCCCGGATGGCTCTGGGCCGAATGCCATCCATAGGTCAGTTGCTCTATTCTGCGCCATGGTTCTATCGTGTGGTCAGTGGCCTATTTCAGGCCCAACCTCCAGTTGGACGGTTTGGGTAGACTGGGTCGGTCTCCCAATTGAGCCTAATCGACTAAGACTGGTGGCTATATAAGAGCAAGCCCGTGAAGCCCATTATCATCACTGGTAGAGCAACCCTGATTCCTTAGTGTCCAGCCTCTCAAGGGCCTCTCCTGGCGACTAACCCTCGGGGAACTCCTTTGCTAGCAGCCCATGGCTTCGTCGAGAGTCTCGATGAGTTTGTTGCATCCATGAGCGACATGGAGGATCTCAGCTATTCCCTCTCCTACACCCCTCGGGTGCCAGTACTGATATGTGGTAGCATGCCAATGGTATAGAAGAGCTTAGAAATTGCTCGGTAGATCAAGGACATTGAAGGCTTTACTTACTCGAGAGTCGTCCCTTGTAGCCCCTTTCGAGGGGTCATCATCTAGGCGTACCCATCATAGGTCTAGAAAGAATAGTAAGGGTCAAGGTTATAGGGGTGGCATGAGGGATGTAGATGAGTCTACACACTCACATCCCTACAAGTCTCCCCTTCCTCATGAGACTAAGGTACAATTAGGTCCCTTGCCCTCTCCACTCATAGGCTAAAACACCCCAGAGACCACTTGCTCCCCTACTCCTTACTCCTTAAGTGCTTGCTCCACCCCTCACTGTAGCTCTGCTACTCCATCCATCGCGAATCCTTCAGACCTTATTTTGCCTGAGGACCCTATCCTAGAGGCTAAATAGTGTTGGGGAGGTTATACATGACAAGGATGGGAAGGCGGTCACAAGATACATGAGGAAGTTGGTGAGCACCCACTTCCTCAATGATATATTCAAACCTTGGAACCAATAGAACAATAAAGCCAATGATGCTTGCATCATAGATGCCGTCAAGAGACAATTTCCAAATCCAAAAGGGTATGATTTTGATTGAAATGCCATGCTTACTCACATGGGGGAACTCCTTAGGTCTCATAGATACGAATTAAGGGAGGTTGTTAAGGAGGATAAGCACAAGCTAGGGTGGGCAGACCCAAAATATTGGAAGAGAGCGAAGAAGGATTACAAGGAGAATTCAGATGCGTTTGAGCCTCAGCGGAGGGTGGCAAGGATATGCCTCGAGACCATAGGTCCTTTGCACCTAGTGAGCGATGGCAGACTCAACAAGGCATGGGTGGTAAGTATATATTTATCTTCTACTGAATTTCTAATATGTTCCATCGTTCAAATGTCTTGTCATTCATATCTAATCTGGGATTTTTAAAGTATTTTTTTTAAAGAAAAGAATATTTTTTAAAATTTTAAAACTCTTTTGGACATTCAAAATGTAAAAAATGTGTTTTAAAAAACCGGTCAATGGGCATCAGTTGATCATCAAAATACCACGCGGTGTATCATAATCATGCGGTATTACTTTGCAAATGCCAAATGGTGTAGTGTAACACTGCACGGTAAAAAAGCACCGCATGTGAATATGTTTACCATGTGGTATCATAGGAATGAACAACTTGATGCGAGATAATATCATGCCGTATCAAATACACTGATTAGTATATCGTTACATCGGATGGTGTATTTGGTCAAGACACATGGTGCTAATGCATTGGTTGATTACACCGATTGGTGTAGTGTTACACCGGTCGGTGTAGTCAGTCGAGGCACGTGGCACACATGTGTTGGATGAATACACCAGTTAGTGTAGTGACATATCGACCGGTGTGTTCAGTTGGGGTCTATAAAAGGCAAGGATCCCATCATTTTCATTCACTTTCCCACTCCTTGGCCTGGCATGATAGCAGCAACTTCACTGGCATTTGGAACTAAGTATTTCCTTGATGTTGTATGACTCTCATAGATGACCATTGTTACGCCAAAAATTAATATCTTTTATTTGGGATTGGTATTGATTTTCTCTATGTTTGATAAGAATTTGAGTATCAAGTGATAGCCCAACAGCTCTCACTTATTTCTATTTTCTAAGATATTATATGGGATTGAGAGGATGAGTGGAATGGATCATTGTAAATACCATGTGTATGAATGATAAATACCTTGGTATGGGGTGAGAGTTATTTGTGTATAGGATATTATGGGGTTTTGAGAAAATAGGAAGAGCGAGTCATATAAAGAGGTGGGCTCATATCCATGTGTTCCAATTATATAAGAGAGGCCACATGCCAAGTGTGTGGAAGGTGTGTGGAGGAGTGTGGAGTCAAGAGGAATCCTTGTAGAATTCCTATGTGGAATAAGGAGGATGTGGACATATGGAAAAGAGAGGGTCCCTATGGACTCCATGTGGGGAGACTCTTGACTTTCTCAATATTTTGAGAGTCTTAAGCATCTTTTGATGAGACGCATGGCAAGAGTAGCCAAAAAGGACATGGATGGTGACATACGGGCTTATGTCATTGATGGGGAAAGGAGGGTGACAAAATCTCTATAAAAGGAGCCCTCCTCTCCCTTTTTCATTATCTCTTCCACCATTAGGTCTAATGTTGCTGTAGCTCTAGTCTCCTCAAGCCTCCTCCATGAGCCTTCTCTCCCTCTTGTAGATATTCTCTTATGTAGACTCTTGAGTCCATCTCTCTCTAGTTCATTCTCTCTCTATGAGTAGTCTTGGAGCTTCCGCTCCCTCTTGTACATATGAAACCTCTTCTTCTCCCTTGTGTTTGTAGTATTTTAAGTTGCATTAGAGTGGAGTCTCACTCTATTGGTAATGAAGGTCACTTCAGGTTTTCTCTCTTGAGTGTCTCTTCCGTTTTTCCATTGTTTTTTCTTCCAAAGTGCTTAAAAGTGTTGTCTATTCAGCTGCTCATTGCGCATACATGGTTTATCTATTTCCCAAGCCACAAAGGGAGCTCTTCCTTTCCTCCTAGGAAACCTCTATGGGACTTCGATTGTTGATGAAGTCTAATCATGGAGGTAGTATTCTCCCAAGTCGGCACTAGTAGAAGGAGTAGGTGTTTTTCATAACAGCTTGACCGCCTGTCAGTATTTTGCTCATAACTTTTCGCTCAATGGTCCAATTTAAACGAAACTTATATCACCGCGAAGATCTCTTCAAGGAGCACAGTGTTATTCTTTCAATTTTTATATTAGATGTCAAACAAAAAATATATGACTCTCTGTGTGTGACTATTGCTTTTTCAGATAGTTTTTACCCTCGTCTAGTAAACTACCCATATCTTTCCGACCGCTTCTCTGTTTCTTATGAAACTTATTTCAAAGCGAAGCCCATCTCAAGGTGCATCTTTGTACACGTTTGAATCTTTGATATCAAGTCTCTACTAAATGTTATAGGCCTCTATGTCTGATAATAGTTTGTAGAGTGTTTCGAGCTAATTGTAAAGCTATCTCTAAAAAGAAGGTGCAATGTATACCCAGAACCTACCCATCCAACCCAATCAGCCCCTTCAAACTCTTCGATATATATTAGTTCATGTCATGTTGAGCCACAAGATCTTCTTTCAACAACGTATCGCTCTTCTCTTTGGCACAGACTGGCTTGCTGAGATTATGGCCTCTGCTGATCCTTTCCTTCTCCCTATGCCTGAGTACAACATTACTTGGGATGTTACCATCTTTATTTGCATCTAAGGGAGGAAAGTATGGTGTGGTCTCTTGGCATAAAAGCTTCTTTTAATGTCCTTTTCCCAGTGATAAATATCTCTATCACTCAGCTCAAAAGCAGTGGGAAGTGAAGAGGTGCGAGAAGTTTATTACCCCCAACTCATGTCACATCTTTTGGTGGAGACACCGGGTATGTTTGGTATTGGATTCATCCCACCTTACTAAATGGTCTTGGGTGTACTTGATTGCATGTTATGCCTAGTATAGGCATGGTTTTTCTGATGTGATAAAGAAGATGCCTGGAAGAACTTTGTTAGAAGAGATTGTAGCCCGTTTAAGAGAACTAGAAGGTTGTGAAGGTGATGCTCAAGCTATTCGCACCGTCATCATGATAATATCCTTTATATTTGCACTCTTGAATATGTTGGTGAATCAACAATGCTAGCAGCAAGCACAATGATAGATTGGGGATTGTTTCATGCATTGGTAGCTTGGTGTGAAGAAGAGTTGAGTCTTTGGGTAGTGTTTGACTATAACAGTGGAGTGGTAATTCTCAATGCTTTCAACTTCTTTTGCTATGCAAATGATGAAGAGTACAATATCTTAAAGATGTTATGTGCACTTCCAATTGTGACAAGGGTGATTCTTGAATGCATGTATACACAATGTTTTCATGGTGCTGGTTGGTCACTTATTTTTGAAGATTTTATTAAGGATCACATTGTGGAGGGTTTTCAACAAGTGGTTATGCATAATAAGTTGGTCTTGGTGAGAGTGCTCTCAACGGAAGCAAGAATGGAAGAAGGAGAGAGAGAGAGACAAAGAGCCACAAGTTTTGGTGGGTGCAGAACCACCCTAATCTTCTTTTTCATTCATTTATATATGTGTTTAAGTATTGTACATAACCGGGGTAAAGGCACAGTGACCTTTAACCCCCACAACCTCCCACTTAAAGGACAATGTGCCTTTAAGGGAGAACAACCAGTGAGCATACTATCCAATTCCCATCAATACACGACAATACTCAAACTGCTGACTAGGTAGACTCTTCGTCAGCATATCTGCAGGGTTATCATCTATATGAACCTTGACAAGCTCTATGCGCTTGTCCTCAAGTACCTCCCTGATGAAATGGTACCTGACCTCAATGTGTTTGGTCTTTGCATGAAAGACCAGATATCGTGCTAGCTGAATAGCACTCATGGAATCACTATGCAATGTCGGTACACCTATATGAATCCCCAAATCTCCCACTAGCCGATCAAGCGATATAGCCTCCTTGCAACCCTCTGTGGCTGCAACATACTTAGCCTCTGTGGTAGACAAAGCAACACACTTCTATGCGTGAGACATCCACGACACTGCACCACTTGCAAAGGTGAACATATAACCAGAAGTGGATCTCCTACTATCCACATCCCTTGCATAGTCTGAATCTGTGTACCCAAGTACACACATGTCTCCTTTACCAAAGTAGATGCACGTCTCCTTGGTACCCTTCATGTACCTCATGATGCACTTAATTGCCTCCCAATGCCTCTTTCTTGGATTAGCCATATACCGGCTAACAACTCTCACTGCAAATGCAATGTCTGGTCTAGTAGCTATCATAGCATACATAAGACTCCCAACTGCTAATGCATAAGGAACCTTGGCCATCATGGCCCTTTCCTCATCTGATTTGGGACTATCTGTATGACTCAGTTTCACATATGGAGGCAATGGAGTACTCACTACCTTCCCCCCCTTGATATTGAAACATTGCAATACTTTTGTAACATACTCCTTCTGTGAAAGCCAAAGGAGATTCCTACTCCAATCACGCGTGATGCACATACCAAGAATATGACCTGCAAGTCCCAAATCCTTCATATCAAAGGCCTCATGCAACTTGGCCTTTAATGCATCTAGCTCATAAGTATTCTTGCTAGCCAATAGCATATCATCCACATATAGTGCCAAGATTATCAGGCTATTATCCTTAGCTCTTTTAGTATAGAGGCAGTGATCAATTTCACTCCTTCTAAAACCCTGGGACCGAATAAAAGCATCAAACTTCTGATACTATTCTCTAGGCGCTTGCTTAAGACCATAGAGACTCTTCTTCAGCTTGCAAACTAAATGCTCTTTGCCCTTTTCTTCAAAGCCTTCCGGCTGCACCATGTAAATTTCCTCATGCAAATCCCCATGCAAGAAAGCTATCTTGCCATCCATCTGCATAAGCTCCATATCCTCCACTACCACTAGTCCAAGCATGCATCTAAGTGTGGTCATATTCACAACCGGAGAGAATATCTCATCAAAGTCCACACCCTTCTCTTGCTTGAACCCTTTAGCGACCAAACGGGCCTTGTACCTAGGCACATCATCACCTGTGACCTTCATTTTGTAGACCCATATACATGGCAATGCTTTCTTTCCATGTGGCAAAGAAACCAAGTCCCAAGTCTTTTTTTCATAAGTGAACTCATCTCTGATTGCATAGCACACTCCCACTTGCATTGATCCTCACGCATCATAGCCTCTTTGTAGCAAGAAGGCTCCCTGCAATTAGTAAGCATCACATAGTCTACCCCTGGAACAAACCTATCAGGCAGTCTAGACACTCTACATGATCTTCTCAATGGCATTTCAGCTTGCTATCCCACCTGCATATAAGCCACATTTGGCTCATCATTTCCACTAATAGATGATCCATCATCTACCCTTGATTGTATCCTGTGGGAGTACTTGGTGGTACCATTTCTTGCACATTTGGTGCATGGACAGCTTACTATCTATCAACATATGCAGGTGGATTCACATCTTGGAAAGTGATTCTCCTCATTTCCACATCCCTCATGGGTGCCTTATGCATCTTCTTCTCATTGAAGACCACATCATGGCTACATATGATCTTCTTTGCTTCTGGATCCCAGAGACGATAGTCCCTCTCTCCACTTTCACCATAACCCAGAAAGATGCATTTCCTAGACTTAGGATCTAGCTTCTTTCGAAGCTCTTTTGGCACATGTGCATATGCCTCACACCCATATATATGCAAATGAGAGTAAGAGGGACAATCACTGCAGTCTTCATTGCCTCAGCCCAAAAACCACCAGAAAGACTTGCATTGGAAAGCATGCATTGCAACCTTTCTTGAATGGTACAGTTCATCTTTTTTGCAACTGGATTTTGCTCTGGAGTATGAGGGGATGTGAGCTCCCTCTTAATCCCACGTGTATCACAGAAATGCTGAAAGTCATGAGAGAGATACTCTCCACCATTATTAGTCCGTAGGCATTTAAGCATTCTACCTGACTGATTCTCAACCAAGGCCAGCCATTTCTGAAATACCTGGAGCACATCACTCTTCCGAGCTATAGCATAAGCCCACACTTTCCTAGTTGCATCATCAATGAATGTCACATAGTATTTAGCCCCACCTAATGACCGTGTAGGCATGGGACCACATACGTCTGAATGCACCAAATCAAGCTTTTCAAACTCTTTCTTTCCCCTTCTTTTATGGGCTGATTTAGTCTGCGTCCCATAGAGACAATGCTCACAAAATTCAAAATCAGAGAAACTCAAATGCAGTACATAACCCAAACGGCATAAGAGTTTCATTCCATTCTGGCTCATGTGCCCCAACCTGCAATGCCACAAAGAAGTGCTTGGCTGCTCGGTTATTGCAACAACATGATCAAATACCCTTGATACATGTAAGGGATACAAAGTCCCACACTTGGCACCCCTTGCCAAAAGCATAGAGCCCTTCTGAATTTTCCAACTTTGAAAGCCAAAAGTGGTGTGAAAACCAACATCACCTTTTTAATGCTAAAAAACTCCTTTTCAGACATGGAAGAGGATGCCATGATGCAAATGAAACAAAATCCCAAATGCTAGTGCCTGCAAGAGAGAATCACACCAAATACCAGGTGCACCCAAATGTGTATGCCACAATAGAGTGAAATATCACCAAAACTCAAAGCTCAAAGCATCAAAAGATGCATCTGACTCATGTGCATATACTATGCATCCATATGAGAAAATCTGGCCTAAAAGAAAATGCCAACTGCAATGGCAATCCAAAATGCCAATAAGTGCCAAATGTCTCAAGCATAAACACCATCCACTGGCATATGCATTAATAATATCTCATCCAAGAGAGCATAGCACTATCAGTGCATCACCTGCAATGTGTCAAAGCTGTCCCTCAGCATAAAATAGCATCCATGTGCAAAGCGTCCATAAAAATAGCATCCCACAAGAAGGCAATTTGGGCCTATCAGCGCATCCAATAGGGACCCCAATGCATCCAAATGCCTATAAATCATCCACTACAACCCAATGCATACCACGAATGAGCGCACACTGCTCAAACTGTAACCAGAGTGATTTGCATAAGGTATGCTCAAGAAATCATAGTCCCACGGTAATGACCGCTACTGAAAATAGAACCTGAGATGCCTCAAAACATGGGTGCCATTGCATAATCGGACTCAGCAAGAAAATCTGCAAATATCTCTCTTCTGCCAGAACTCCAAAATCCCAACCGATGAGTGAGAAATGGGAGTCAACACTTATCCACTGCCATGTGGCATAAATCTAAGGTTTCAAAACCTTAGAATGAAAAATGCATAATAGAGAGCCGAAATCGAATACACAGAGATCTATAACTCTGAAAATCCTCCACCGAATCACGCAAGAATGGTCTCAATCACTGGGTCCAACACACGGACTGAAAAACGTTTTTGGAAATAGAGCTATTTGTAAACTCCACTGGAGTGCGAATGATGAGCAACATAGAAGTTTTAGGACCTCCCGAGTCCACCGGAACTAACAGATCTGCAAATGGTTGCTCCAAACTTGAGTTCAAACACCCGGGCAAAAAACACAGAAACTGACAATGAGTCAGAAATCCAATGAAATGATCCCTGATTCAAGAATGAAGGTGTTTCCAAGCTCCTGAAGTGAAGTGGATACCAAAAGCAAGCAATAGTTGCCTCTATAAGTCAATATGGAGTCTCTATCATCGAATGGAACAGGGAAAAGCTCAAAAAACGACTTTTTTCTTTGAAAACACTTAACAGGCTCTCAAAACCACTTCGCAAAACCTAAGTGACTTTTCCAAAGGTTCCTACACACTCGGATGCAAGTAAAGTCACCCACAAAGCTTCCCACAGAGCTTCTCCTTCCTCCCATAAAGCTGCTGAGCTTCAAGCATTCACGCACGCTCAGCTAGATCACCTGGGCTCTGATGCCAGTTGAGAGTGCTCTCAACAGAAGCAAGAACGGAAGAAGGAGAGAGAGAGAGATAGAGAGCCACAAGTTTTGGTGGGTGCAGAACCACCCTAATCTTCTTTTTCATTCATTTATATATGTGTTTGAGTATTGTACATAACCGAGGTAAAGGCACTGTGACCTTTAACACCCACACTTGGTATACTAAGGCTTTGTGGGATCTTGTTTGGGATATTATTTGGATCTTGGTGTTTCCTTTTTATGTTTCATCATGGTGAAGATTCCAGTGTTTCGAGGGACCTAAGGGGCAGACCCAGAATCTTATCTTCGGGATTTTATTCGAAGATGCCAGCTTTTTGGATTGTCCATGAAGGATCAGGCAGAGATTTTGCCTGATTTTCTTAAAGGTGTAGCCTTGAGTTGGCATGAGGCCTTGCTAGAGTCTACCAAGGAGGACTGCAACCAAGTGGTGGCTGTAATGAAGTAGAGATTTGGGGCAGTGGAGTTGCCAAATGCTTTGATGTTGAAGTTGGACCAATTCTATCAAGGACAGGGTGAGATGGTCTCTACATTAGCAATTTGATATGAAACTTTATGGACGAAGTATGAAAGGGCAGCTTTGCGAGTTGTGGCATCTGCATCATCGGCCCCTCAAAGTCTTGTAGGGATGGAGCACTTAAAGATGAGCAAATTTGTTATGGCTTTGGAGCCTCGTCTTCGCTCAAAAGTAATGATGGAAGATCCAACAACATACGTGGAGGCACTTTGCATTGCGACCAAGAAAGAAGCTTCTCTAAAGATTGAATCCTCTTTTGTGTCTTCAACAGCTTCAACATCTAAGGTGGAGGTAATGGGCACTCCTCAGGTACCAAAGTCCTTTGAGTTCGATCATAAAATCTCCTAATTGATGGCATAGTTTGCTGATTTAAAATTGCATTTGGTTAATGCATGACAACCTAGAGCACCAAAGAGTGAAGATAGGGCTCGAGATAAGATTGGGGTCACTTGCTATGAATGTAATGAAAAAAGTCACTATTGCCCGGAGTGTCTTAGATTGAGAAAAAAAGAAGAAAAAAAAGTATCCTTGTTAGAAGCTTCTTCAGGGGATGAGGAAAGAGAGGTAATGATGGCTAAACGGGGGCATGGGAAAGCAAAAGAAGAAGAAGAAAGCAAGGAAGAAGTAGATGAGAAACATCAAGAAGAGGAATGCCGTAGTAAGAAAAAGAAGGCATCTAGAAGGAGAATTAGCCAGTTAGACTTTCCTTTAGGACAATGCATTGGAAGCTATGACTTGTTGTCCGACCTTAAAGAAAAGGAAGCTCATATCACCTTTGGTCAATTACTTGATTTGTATCCAAAACTACGGAAGGAATGGGGAAAGCTAGCAAGCACAAGAGTGTCAAAGAAGAAAAAGAAGAAACGTGTCATTCCTATTGTTCAAAAGGCAGATATAGAGCTTCATGATGATGTACCTATGATTGATGTGATCATTGATGGTCAAGTGATTTCTAATGTTTACATTGACGGAGGTGCATTGATTAATGTCATGAGTGAGAAGACCATCATAGATGTTGATTTAAAATACTCTAGTACTACCTCTCCCTATTGCATCAAATTGGCTGATAACACTAGGGTAAAGACCTTGGGAGTTGTGAAGAATCTAGAAGTGGATGTATGTGGAATTTCTATGCCGACTTCTTTTCAGGTGATCCCTACCAAGTTAGATGCACATGCCTATCCTTTGATTTTGGGAAGGCCTTGGCTACGCGAGGTGAAGGCTGTTCAAAAGTGGGATACTGGAGAATTGATTTTGTAAGGAAATGATAAGAACGTGCGCTACAACATCAGAAGCTATAAAAAAGAAGCTGTCAAGGAGGAGTCTTCAACATCAGAGAGTTCGAGCTCTGACTTAACCGATGAAGAAGTAGAGACAGGGCGTAGCTCTGAGGAGTCCAGCTCAAAGGGTGAGGTGGAAGGAGTGGCCTTTGGTCTTTGTCTTGGTGCTGATTGGGATGAGTCAGGAAGGAACAAGGTGGTGGTGCAAGAAGATCCTGTAGAGGCACTTCACGTGGAGTATGTGGAGCACACTAAATGATGCCAATGCAATGAAGAGCTTCTTGGTGATTCTCTATAAGGTAGTGAGAAGCTCCAGTAGTTGGCTATGTTAGATGATTTCCCATATCTCTTTGCAACAAGCTATTCACAGGTTCAATTAGTCTCTCTTCTGAAGCACAAGATTGAGTTGAAGCCAGAAAGCAAGCCAGTTGTGCAACACTTAAGGTGATTGGGGGTGATCCAATCTGAGGCACTACAGAAAGATGTAACACAACTACTTGAGGCGGGATTCATCTTTCTTGTTGATGATTCAGAATGGATATCTTCTGTAGTTGTCACACCAAAGAAAGGAAATAAGTGGTAGATTTGTGTGGACTTTTGTCCTTTGAATGCATGCACTAAGAGGGATCATTTTCCTTTGCCATTCCAAGATGAAATACTAGACCAAGTAGCAGGGCATGAGATGTATTTTGTATGTGATGGGTATTCTAGGTGCTTTCAAATTCGTATTCGAGAGGAAGATCAAAAGAAGACATCATTTGTCACACCTTGGGGAGTTTTTGCTTATAGAGTCATGCCTTTCAGGTTGACCAATGCACCAGCTACATTTCAAAGGTTCATGAGTCAAGTCCTTGAGCCTTACTTGGGAAAGTCCATAAGGGTTTTTTTGGAAGATTTTTGCATTTATTCTCGATGCATAGATCACATGGAGAAGTTAAAGATGGCCTTAGCTAGGATTGATGAAGCAAAAGGGTGGCTAAGTCCTAGCAAGTGTCATTTGGCTCAAACAAAAGTAGTCTTGTTGGGGTATATTGTGTCTAAAGAAGGCCTGCAAATGGATCCAGACAAGGTTCAAGCAATCATGGCATTGCCAAGTCCTGAGAGTGTCACTGGTGTTCACAAAATTCTAGGAAAAAGCAAGCATTATCAATGCTTTTGTAATGATTTCACAGAGATAGTACATCCCATGAACTTGTTGACAAGAAAAGGAGTTTCTTTCCAATGGGGTGTTGAGCAACAGGAGTCTTTTCAACAACTTAAGGAGGCCATGAGTAAGGGCCCAATATTGAAGCCCCCTGATTGGTCTCAAGACTTTTTGGTAAATGTAAGTGTATCTTTGCATTCAGTTGGTGCTGTATTGCAACAAAAAGGAGAGACAGGTAGAATTCAACCCATCTATTATGCTAGTCGATAGCTTACAAAGGTGGAAACAAGGTATGAAAAAATGGAGCAGCAAGCTCTCTCTTTGGTGTTTTCAGTCAAAGAGTTTCACTCCGATTTATTACCTCGACCATTTTTCTTCCTTACCTCTTACTCTGTATTAGCATATCTAGTTCGCAAGCCTAATCCTGGGAGGAGATTTGCAAAATGGTTGTCAGAGCTTCAAGAGTTCTCTTTCTCTTTTGTCATCACTAAAAAAAATCCACTAGGTCCACTATGGTAGATTTGGTCACAGGACGATAGGATCTAAGAGAAGAAAAGAAATATAAGGAGGACATTAATTATGAAAGGGAGACACCACCAACAGCTTTGGTCTTGTATTTTAATGGGGCTTTTAGTCCTTCACGCCAACAAGGAGTCGAGGGGATGGTCTTTGATGAATTCTGAAGGTCAAGAAGTATGGGCTAGAGGACAAGAGCTTCCAGGTGTCACAACTAATAATGCAGCTAAGTATAATGCTTTGATCCTTGGTTTGCAGGGTTGTCTTCAAAGTCAAGTTAAAGAATTGGAAGTAAGAGGATATTCTTATTATAAAGCAAATGCAAGGGAATTGCAAGACAAGAAGTCCTCATTTGAAGGAGCTTAATCAAAAGGCTATGGCATTATGTAGTCAGTTTGATTTTTGCAAGTTTGTTCATATAAACATAAAAGAAAATCAAAGGGCAGATGAGTTAGCTACTCAAGCCATTGTAGAACAAGACCTGGGGGTGGTTTCTTTGGTAGACACTGGATGGCTAGAACTACAAGATGTTCAACAATGTGTGAAGGCATGTTTCCTTGAGGGTTAACTCCACAACATAAGCAGAGATTGGTAAGGAAGGCTTGTCCCTATACTATTGTTGATGACATTCTTTATAAATTGGGAAAAGATAAAGTGCTCCGTTGGGTGGTCCATCCCATGGAAACTAGGAGAATCCTAGAAATATGTCATGAATGCTCTGGTAATTTTGCTTCAGCAAGCACAATGAAGAGAATTCTTAATTCAGGTTACTTTTGGCCATGCCTCCATAAGGATGTCAATGAATGGTGTCGAAGTTGTAAAGTATGCCAAAAGTTTGGAAGGCAACAGTTGATTCCTAGGCCCTTGAAGCCTATTCCAGCATATGGACCATTTGAGAGGTGGGGGTTGGACTTTGTGGGACCACTCCCTCACTCAGGGCAAGCATTATTTATTGGTGGCCACAGATTATGTGACTTGGTGCATAGAGGCCAAGGCCACAGTCAATAGCAAGGCAAGCACAGTGGCAAAATTTCTCTTTAATCAAATTTCACGCTTTGGTTGTCCTTTGGGTAGATTACTTTCCTTGTCACTATTTAAAACCATACACAAAACCAAACTTGTTCAGACTAGTTACCTAAGGTAGCCTATGCTATGTCGCCCCCTCTTAAATATGGCATGGGCCCCCTAACTTAAATTCAATATTGGGAAAAAATAAAAAGGGCCCCCACCTTTAATGTATAAGCTTATTCCTCATTTCAAAAAAACCCCCTACTGTACACTCATGTGATATCATAAGTTCCCCCATGCGAATCCCCCAGGATTCTTCTATGCTCGACCATGGGCTTACAGAATCACACACAAGCTAGCTATTGGGTTTACACCATTCCAACTAGTGTATGGAATAGAAGTCATTTTGCCCATTGAATTAGAGATACATAGTCTTCGCATTGCTGTTGCAAGAATAGAAGGACAGGAGGATGCCTATGCTCAATGCTTGGTACAGTAAGAAGCCTTGGATGAATGTAGATTACAAGCCTCACAAAACTTGGAAGCTTCTTTAAAAAAAATTCAAGGCCCTTTTTGACACCAAATTATCCAAGAAGAAAGATATCGCAGAACGAGATTTGGTCATGAGATTTGATAGCCATCTGGATAAGTGGCTAGACAAAAAGTTTATCGGCCAATGGGAGGGACCATATCAAGTCAAGAAGAAGTTCACCAATGGAACCTATCAGCTTCAAGATGTTGAAGGCATGGTGATACCTGGATGCACCAATGAGTATCGCCTTAAATTCTTCTATGCTCGACCACCTTGATGGCCAGCAAACCCTCTCTGTCACTAGAGAGGATCTGCTAGGGGGGGAAAGATGTGACGCCAAAAATTGATATTTTTAATTTGGCATTGGTATTGTTTTTCTCCATGTTTGATAAGAGTTTGAGTATTAAGTGATAGTCTAGCGGCTCTCACTTATTTCTATTTTCTAAGATATTGTATGGGATTGAGAGGATGAGTGGAATGGATCATTGTAAATACCATGTGTATGAATGATAAATACCTTGGTATGGGGTGAGAGTTATTTGTGTATGGGATATTATGGGGTTTTGAGAAAATAGGAAGAGTGAGTCATATAAAGAGGTGGGCTCATGTCCATGTGTTCTAATAATATAAGAGAGGCCACATGCCAAGCGTGTGGAAGGCATGTGGAGGAGTGTGGAGTCAAGAGAAATCCTTCTAATAATATAAGAGAGGCCACATGCCAAGCGTGTGGAAGGCATGTGGAGGAGTGTGGAGTCAAGAGAAATCCTTCTAGAATTCCTATGTGGAATAAGGGGACGTGGACATATGGAAAAGAGAGGGTCCCTATGGGCTCCATGTGGGGAGACTCTTAACTTTCTCAATATTTTAAGAGTCTTGAGTATCTTTTGATGGGACACATGGCAAGAGTAGCCAAAAAGGACATGGATGGTGACATATGGACTTATGTCATTGATGGGGAAAGGAATCTATAGGCATCAATTGTAAATGGGTGAAGGAGGGTGACAAAATATCTATAAAAGGAGCCCTCCTCTCGCTTTTTCATTATCTCTTCCACCATTAGGCCTCATGTTGCCGTAGCTCTAGTCTCCTCAAGTCTCTTCCATGAGTCTTCTCTCCCTCTTGTAGATATACTTATGCACATTCATTAAAGTGTGTACCATAGAAATGATGCAGAAATTTGTGGTATTAAATTACGAAAGGTAGATTTTGCCACAACCAGAAGATTCACTACGGAGGGGAAGCTATCATCTATCCTAGTCCTTCTAGCTCAACAGAGCATGCCACAAGCCCTGGTTCTAGAGAAAGTGAGTAGACGTTAGGAATCCACTTTCTGCTGAACGAGAAGGTTCATCTCTCTCTTGAGTAGTCTTGGAGCTTCCGCTCCCTCTTGTACGTATGAAACCTCTTCATCTCCCTTGTGTTTGTAGTATTTTGAGTTGCATTTGAGTGCAGTCTCACTCTATTGGTAACGAAGGTCGCTTCAGGTTCTCTCTCTTGAGTGTCTCTTCCCTTTTTCCATTGTTTTCTATTCCACAAAGTGCTTAAAAGTGTTGTCTATTCGGCCGCTCATTGCACATGTGAGTCCTCTAGAGGTGTGTGGTTGGCCAGTGACAACCCGTATGCGCTAGTTTCGCTATGCAACGCTCGTTGCAGTAGACATAGGATGGAGAGAGCCATGGAGGTCATTGGAGAGCTAGCGCTGTTGGCTGGAGCACGAGCATCATTGAAGAGGTTGCGCTATTGGTTGCTGTAGAGCTTAGCGTTGGGAGGTGGAGAGTGTGCGTGGGCATTCATTGTAGGTGTTGGAGATGTCATCCGTTGTGGAGACCGGTGGTTTGTGGTAGCTTGGAAGGTTGTTTTTGGTGCTGAAGCTAGCGAATTCAGGAAACCATAAAAGGAGACTCGGTTGAGCGAAGCAAACGATACCTACATTCTAGCATCACCCAATGAAAAATGGTAATAGCGAACAGAAATGCACCGGAGCAAACGATACCCACATTCTTGGTAGCTCCTATAATTGGAGACAGTTGCTTTGGGCGGCGCTTAGAGGAGCGCACTGTTGTGTGTTGTTGGAGATGCGACTGGAGCACTGCGTTTTGGGTAGCTTATCGCTCGGAGAAGAGGCTTGTTGAAGCGTTTCGTTGGAGTTGGTGGAGCTCTTTGCAAGGTTGAAGCTGGTGCAGTTGGTAGTAGCATGGGCTGGTGAGTCATTTGCTCGTAGACTGGTCTCAGGGAAGAGTCACCTTAGGCAGCTCATTCGTTGGTGAGGCTATTGGAGCGACAAATGGGTTCGTGGAGTTGTGAGAGGCTGGAACCACGGGTTGGAACTTGGAAGCTTGTCGTGAAGCTTGGTTCTGCAGTTGAGGCGGACTAGAGCATGCACCTTTCAGGACCCCGTCGATCATGTAGGCAACCAATGGTGTGCGGTGGCTGAGCCGCCTTAGAGGCACTATGGAGGGGACGCTAATGAGGTAGCGCAACCGTTGCCTACTTTGATAGTCAGCTTGCAAGGTTGGCTGGAGTAGTGCTTGTTGGAAAGGACTCATTGGAGTCGCGAGTGGCTGTAGGTTTGTTGGAGAGGACTCATTGAAGTCGCGAGTGGGTGAGGTCACAGTCTCGTGAAGCCTGGAGGTCACAATCTCTATGTGGATGGAGATCATAGTGGGAGCTGTGAGCCATCGGCATTGGCCGTGGGAGTCACCTTTGTTTCCTTTCTTTGTCTCCTTGTTGATAGGTAGCTTGTTTGTTGCATATGTACTTAAGACCTAGGTGCTCAAGGCTCTCTCCATAGTCTGAAGGTTCGGAATGGACTGAAGTCTCTCTTGCACTCTACCTCTATCTCATTACAGAAATCTCCCTATGGCAGAAAACATATCTCTCCCTCTCTCTCGGAATGAACAAAAGAACAAATAGAAATCCTCAAGTCAATGAATGGACGGAAATTCTTCTCTCAATGAATGGAAATTTTCTCTCATCGGAAGTGAAAGAACGAAAAAACTCGATCACTCAATCTCTTTCACAAGGATGGCACCTTAACGGAAGGCAGGACCATGCTCTTATACCACGATAAAATATGAAGAGGGGAGAGGAGAAGCGTGGACATGAGGCTCTAGAGAGGGCACAGCTAGAGAGCAGACCACAAATGCCTAACTTTACACTAGATTTAGTTGAAAATGTAGAATATATACAAAACATTTAGGGTTAGGGTTAGGGCAGCTAACCCTTTCCTTTATAGCACTATATGTGTTAGTGCTATGCACATATGATCACATGATATTAAGCGTGATCTCTCAACATTCTCTCTACCATCAATCTTTGCCACTAAATAATGCTCTTTGAAGTTGCTTAAAATTGCATTGCTCTAACAATGCATCCTATATTTCTCTTCTCCTTCATGATGCAACATGCTTTAGTGGTCTTTAAGTGCTGAGCCCAAATTTTAATTTTGGCGAGTGATCTTGATGATTTTCATGAGAGCGCTTTCTTATTATGGTTGACTATGGTCACAATGGGATTGGACATTGCAATAGTGATTAACATGATAAACAAGAGTCGCCCATGCATGTAAACACATGCACAATTGCTCACACGCATGCCACACATATTCATAGTAACATAGACATGCACATGCATAGAGACACATGTATAGCAACACCACATGCAAACATACGCAGAGACGTAGTCACTCACATATTGCCAAATAATCAACACTCATGGTAAATACACTTTCAATTTTTGATTGCTTGTCCCCCTTCCCTCTTCCATTGGAAAATTAATGTGTTATGCTACGGGTTTAGTTGGCTTTTGAATGCCATTTGCCCTAGCCATCATGATTTTCTTCCATCCAATAGGAAGAAAACATTATTCAGTTTGAAACCCATGATTACTACTTCCATCCAATAGGAAGAAAACATTATTCAGTTTGAAACCCATGATTACTACTTCCATTTAATAGCAAGAAAAGTAAGTTTGAAACCCTAGTGATGTCTAGGGCAAATGGCATTCAAAAGCTAACTAAACCCGAACGCATAACACATTCATTTTAAAATGGAAGCATGAATAGAAAATCGATAGGGAAGGCGGACAAGCAATCAAAAATTGAAAATGTATGTACCATTTGATTATTTGGACATATGTGAATGACTACATCTGTATGTATGTATATGTGGTGCTTATTAGGAAATAGCGGAAGCAAAATTTTGAAGTACGAGGTCTTGTAATTTGAAATTTTATTTTCTTGAAATTTATGATCCCGCCTTGAGACCGAACAGAGCAGGTTTCTCATGCTACTCGTCTACTAAAATTGAAACCTATTCCAAATGCTGTTATAGAACTTGATACTAATTATGATGACAAATGAGCTGTGTTTTGATGTTTTGAGGACGTACGTCGACCCTTCCTGCTTTTAATTACTTGAGCAAGTACACCACTATCATTTCTTTTCTTTTCACTATAAGATACATTTTTCACATAACGAGAGAGAAATGCAATGCCAATGATGCAAGAATTAAAAAAACCGAATTCATGAAGGATTATTTTCCCCTTCTCCCATTTGAGAAAAAGTAAATACAAGCCTAAGCCCAAATACACAACCCAAAGATAAGAGAGTACAAGCTGAAACCCAGATATAACACTTGACAGAAACGAGAGAGAATATAGGTCGAAACGCAATATGGGAAAGAAAGAGAGTACAAGTTCACCCAAGTTAGCTCTTGATCAGTAAGGCAACTGACTCTCCAAGTATTCCTCGACCATAAACGTACGGACACTGGCTACCATACGATTTCAGCTAAAATCAACTACTAGCTCTTGACCTTTAATAAACGGTCCATGTGCTCGCGATCTTCAAAGTCCAAGTGGAAACCCAAGTACTCTTGATCTTTAACGGCACTTTGACTATCATAAGATTTCAGCCAAAACAAAGAGCTTATATTGAAGAAATACGAGTTCATGTTGAAACCTTATATAATTAGCTGCTGTTTCTACAATGTGGAAACCCAAGTCCCCTTGGTCATAAGCTTTCGGCCAAAACCAAAGAGCTTATATTGAAGAAATAGGAGTCCATGTTGAAACCTCAAACAATTAGTTACTGTTTTCTACAATGTGATACCATTGGGCATGGCAAACAGCTATCCAGCGAAGAAACAGAGTCCATGTAGGAAACTAAAAAATTACGAGTTCATTTTGAAACCCAAACAAAAAATATGGCTCTCTTAATGAAGCCAAGTGTGGGTATCGTAGCTTGGGGCTACATGGAGCACCCTTAACATGCTCTCTTACATTGAAAACTAGACTTAGTAGGCACCACAATAGGTGGATTGATATGACTTCTCATATTTCTGTTTACATTCATGTTTGCAGTAGTGGTCTGCCCTGTGTAGGGAGTAACAAAGGCAGAGAGAGAGGGGTCAGAAACACTTATTGAAACAATCCGTCTCGTTTATAATTCCTCGTGCAGATCATCATCTTCATCTTCACTGTCAGGAGCTGCTCCACCTGTTTGCTGATACACTTTGGAAATTATTGGGTTGCACACAGCCTCAACTTCCTTCAATTTCTCCTCGAAATCTTCCTTCTCTGCGCTTTGATTATCATCCAACCAATCCAGAGCGTCCTTCAGTGCAGAATCGATTGTCTGTTTATCGTCTTTCTCGATTTTGTCAGCCAGCTTGTCCTTGTCGTTGATGGTATTTTTCATGTTGTAAACATATGTTTCAAGGCTGTTTCGGGCATCTATTCTCTCCCGAACCTTCTTGTCTTCTTCTGCAAACTCCTCAGCCTCTTGTACCATTCTGTCAATTTCTCCCTGGCTCAACCTACCCTTGTCATTTGTAATGGTGATTTTCTCGGACTTTCCTGTACCTTTGTCCTCAGCCTTTACGTTCAAAATACCATTGGCATCCACCTCAAATGTAACTTCGATCTGGGGTACACCCCTGGGAAAGGCAACGAATTCATTAGAGCTAATGATCTCAGAAGAGCTACCGAATATCCACTTCAACGCGTGTAGGCAGGCAATCAAACTCAAGCGAGCACGGAATCATATCCTTACCTTGGGGCTGGAGGAATGCCAGACAAGTCGAATTTTCCCAACTCCCTGCAATCTTTGGTCATACTACGTTCACCCTCGAAGACCTGTCGAAGCAAACAAAAGCATATTTAAAAACAGCGATAGGTCTCAAATGACTGGACCTGGCAGAAATTGAATACGTCTGGCAAACTTTGAAAGTGTGTTAGGTTAAAACCTGGATAGACACTGTTGTCTGCTGATCCTGATAGGTGGTGAAAACTTGAGACTTCTTTGTAGGAATAACAGAATTCCTTGGTATCAATTTGGTCATCACCCCACCAACGGTTTCAATCCCGAGGGTCAAAGGAGTGATGTCCAAAAGGATTAGATCTGCAACAGTTGAGAAATATTATACGCCTCAAACTTCACCGAATATCGATACTTTTGATTTACCGAACAGCAGTAGTGCAACTATGCAGGCGATTTAGAACTCACCTTTCGTTTCATCACCGCCTTCACCACTCAAGATACCACCTTGAACGGCTGCGCCAAACGCAACAGCTTCGTCTGGATTTACACCCTTGTTAGGCTCCTTGCCATCAAAATATTCCTTCAACAATTGCTGCACCTTCGGAATACGAGTACTTCCACCAACAAGAACAATCTCGTCGATTTGTGATTTCTGAAGCCTCTTATCATCCATGGCCTTCTTCACTGGACCCATAGTCTTCCGGAAAAGATCATTGTTGAGCTCTTCGAACCTAGCTCGTGTAAGGGGCTCGGAGAAATCAATGCCATCAAACAAAGACTCAATTTCTACTCTGACTTGGTGCTGGTTGCTCAAGGCCCTTTTCGCCCGCTCAGCCTCTCTTCGAAGCTTCCCCAGAGCGCGGTTATCCTTGCTGATGTCCTTGTTGTACTTCTTCTTAATCAACTTAATGAAGTATTCCATGATGCGTTGATCAAAATCCTCGCCTGTAAAAGCGTAGGTCAAGATCAGTGGGAATTCAGCCAATGAACATCGTGATTCGAAACGGTCATAAGAATTCTAAACGAACCTCCAAGATGCGTATCACCATTCGTTGACAACACCTCGAACACACCGTTGTCGATAGCAAGAATACTGACATCGAAAGTACCACCACCGAGATCGAAGACCAGAATATTCTTTTCACCTCCCTTCTTATCCAAACCATAAGCTATGGCCGCTGCGGTTGGTTCATTGATGATACGGGCAACATTGAGGCCAGCGATAACTCCAGCATCTTTCGTGGCTTGCCGTTGAGCATCGTTGAAATAAGCTTCACAGATCATGTCCAGGGAGGGTCAGCAAGGCGGAAGACGACATTTTCAAACTGAGATCTATTGTGGTCTGAACAAAACTCGAAGGTAAGGGAAGGGGAAAGGGCAGCCAATCACATTTTGTTCCGCTCACCTGGAACAGTTACCACTGCATCTTTGATCTTTTTGCCAAGAAAAGCCTCTGCGGTTTCCTTCATTTTGATCAGGACCATTGCGCTAATTTCTTCAGGACTGAAAACTTTGACCTCTCCATCCTTGATCTTTACTTGTATGTAGGGCTTCCCTTCCTTATTAACAATTTTGTAAGGAACGAGTTTCATATCCCTCTGTACTTCCTTATCCTCAAATCTGTTTAACCACACAGACTCCGTAATCAGCAGATTTCACAAGCGCTACTTACTAGCATAAGACTATATCAACTGTTGAGAACTTACTTGCGGCCAATCAATCTTTTCACATCGAAAATAGTTCTTTCGGGATTGGTAGCGGCCTGGTTTTTGGCGGCCTCCCCGATCAATCTTTCACTGTCCGTGAAAGCCACCCAGGATGGGGTGATTCGGTTACCCTGGTCATTTGCGATGATCTCAACATGACCGTTCTTGTACACCCCGACGCACGAGTACGTCGTTCCAAGATCGATCCCGATGACGGTGCCCAACTTAGGGGCCTCTTCAGCGGCAACGATTGAAGCCAGAAAAAGACCTGCGGAATGTGGGTACTACGTTAGCTTGTGCCATTATCTACTAGATTTGAGGAGGCAACAGTGGCGGAGTTTCTGTAAAGTCCTTGTCCTGGGCAGGATCAGACCCAAAATACTGCAAATCGCAGCACGGGAATGCGAAATACGTTGACAAACGCGCTAAATTATACAGTTTACAAACAGTTGAAAGGGGAGAGATCTAGTAGTCAGAGGGAAGATTGACGAGAAAGGCTAGAGCGATCCGGAATGCGAGTCGGCGAGAGGAACCGTTCGAAGAAATGAAACTAGGGGAGGGGAAAGGAAGGGAAACCGAAAAGGAGGAGGGAAAGGAAAGGAGAAAAAGAGAGAAACCAAGAGGGGAATGAAAGAGCGAGAGAAGGGACGTACCTGCGGCGATTATGGAGAGGAGAAGGATGCCGGAAGGACGAGGAGGAGCCATAGCTAGGAGAATGGGGAGCAAGAAGGACGAAGGTCAAAGGAAGAAGATGAAAACGTGAGCCGAAGAAGACGACGGAACAGGACGGAAACCTAACGAAGAGCGACGGGAAGATGAGGACTCCGGCAACGAATCAACGGAAAGGATGGAAGGGGGGAGGTATTAAAAAGCGAGCTCTTAGTTGGCGGGGGTCGGGGGACGCCACGTGGTCTGCCATCTGGCTTCTCTCCTCCAATCAGCTTCCTCCTTCCACGTCTACCCCCCCTCTCCGCCAATCACCGCCCTCCTTTTATGCTGGATCCCTCCCGGCCACCCAGATCCTCCACCTCACCCCTCCGATGCCGTCCTTTTCTCTTCCCCCTATGCCACTTCATCTCATCTCTCCCCATCCCGTCCTTTCCCACCCTCTGGCTGCTTCTTTGTCGTCCACGCACCATCATCCCATGCTCGACACCTGGCTCGCCTCTTGCTTGCATTCGTCCGTCACACTTGTCGCTCCATTTCCACCCGGTTTTTCAGCATGGGTTGGTGTTACGCTGAAAATCGATTCTCGGCTTCCTTGAGTGCGTGTTCGCACTGTATTCCGCAGTTTCTCGGAGTCTCCCATCGTCCCCTTCCTGTTCGCATCTATGCTCCCTACCAATTAACTAGGGCGCAGCAGGCCGCCTAAGGTGAAAGAGAGCAATGTGGAAAATATTGATTCTAGATTAACGATGCAGAAATGATTTTTTGAAGTAACAGGAGAAAATATTAAACTAGAATTAGAAGTTGTTAATGCATAAATCGTAATGTTAGCTGTAGAATAAATGGAAACCGTAAAGTGGAATTTGACATTCTATATTCGATGTAATTTCATGTATATGAGTGCGTAGACAAATTAAAACAATGAATAAAGAAGAAGAAGAATGATATGAATTGTATTCTGAATGTTTGGAAATGAAGTCAAACAAATGACATTGTTGCTTAAATCAAATTGTTCCGCTTTAAGTAGTAATATTTTTTCGTGCTCGCAAGGTGTCTTTTTATATTATTGTAACCCTTTGAGCCTGATGTTGTGTCCATTCGAGCAATGTATTGACGTTCTAAGTTATTCGCTCCACTGTATTCAGAGTTGATGCCAAGACCTCCACGTTGAAATTTTTTTCAAATGGTTTGTACCTGTCGACATCATCGATCATTTTAGATGGTGGGTTAGTTTTGTGTCGTTTCAAACGTGTTTCAATGTTTGTAGTTTGTCCAATATATTTTTTGCCATTCCGTAGACAAGTGATGCAATAGATAAATTTTGTTACTGATGTGGTGTTGTTGTTTGACATGGCTGGTTCCTTCTTTGTGTCTCCTGATCGTGAAATTGAATAAAGTATGAGTGAAAGTTAAATCTATTATATGGAAAAAATTATATACTTTGAAAGGATGTTTTATATTGTCGGTAGGGTTTTACCTTGATTAGGCTGCTTCTTGGGTTCTGGGAAGATTGTTGCTAATGGCCCATAGTTTTCTTTTGCAAATTCTGGGTCAATTTTGTATGCTATCTTGTCAATGGTTACCGGCCATTCGCCCTGCTGTAGATTGTACGCATCCTTGAATTGTTGTAATATGCTGTCACAACTGCTTGGTTGTCAAGATCGGCAAGATCCTCAAGTTCGACGTTGAAGGCAAAGTGTAGAATTGTTATGCAAAAGATTGATATTCCCTTGGTATGGTTATCAAGTATCACTTGTGCTTTTGTGCGCGGCAACAACTCATCCAGTCTCCTGGCCATTGGATAGCTTTTGTATAATGTGTTTTATCAATCCATCTGCGAGCTCGTTGCTTCCTCTAGGTCCATCCTTCAAAATCTCTGTTACTTTTGCCATCAAGGGATGGTATTTCTCGTATGAATCAAATCCAAAGATATATTCTTGTGGTTGTATGCCTGCCACGTTTGCTCTTACTCGTCTGTTTATCATTGAAGAAAATCTTGCTTTCTTTTTTCTGTTTTTTAAGGCGTGTTCTTCGTCTTCCTTTTTTTCTATAGCTTTTCGTTTGAACAGTTGGAAAAGCTGAAAAATGAGAATAAATGTATGAATAAAAATGTAGATTGATGTTAAATAGAATGGTTTTCTCAAAGAAAACAGTTAGGAATGCATACGTACCTCTTTCATAGTAGCCATTTTTGGAGTAAAAAAGAGGCGTCCCTTTTGTACGATCTGCCAAAATAAATAGTGACTGAGTTATACAATGAAGGAATGTAGAATGTTTGATTGGCTTCAAAGCGCAGGTTTGAGATTATATGCTGAACTGTATATTTAGCGTTTGAGTTTTTAATTAATAAAAATGTCGTATCAATTAATGGATGGTGAATGGATATTACCTTTTTTAATTAGATTGTGGGTATACTATATGAGGCATGGGCATGAAGTCGGAAGGTTCTATGCTATGCAAGATACGAAGATGTCGTCGGCTCGTGACTAGAGACAACATGATGTACGTCAATCCTGGAGCAAACGATTCACGTATGATGATTAATGTCTTTCCATGTAGTGTCAAGCGTTGTGACTTGTGTCCGGTTATCGTACATGCGAGTGTGATTGGAAATGTTGTCTTGTGGTACCAAGTCTCGTTCAGGACCTTTCCTGTGTGCTTCGAGTGTCTGAGTGTAATAGGTTTGCATGTGGAAGAGATGATGGCATGAATCTTTGTCAACATGCCTATTGTTTCATGCCCCACTC
Source organism: Dipteris shenzhenensis (assembly GCF_047967505.1). Classification (NCBI taxonomy): domain Eukaryota; kingdom Viridiplantae; phylum Streptophyta; class Polypodiopsida; order Gleicheniales; family Dipteridaceae; genus Dipteris; species Dipteris shenzhenensis. The sequence goes on along the minus strand of NC_141624.1, from coordinate 26,643,419 downwards.
CAGGTTGCAAATAGTTGCTATTGCCCCATTGGCAGCTCCTATTGTCAAATTAATATTTTATGTTATCATGATCCTAGCACCAATCGCTACGTGGTGAAGCTCGTGGAAATCCAGATGGATTATCCAATCTTGTAATTCTTGAATGTTATCTGCATTCGATATGACCTGTACTCGCATAATGTTAGTTATTGGAAATTGCAATCTCAAGATATTGTTATTATATCGTTGTGCATCTTGTCTGTGCGTGCACAAGACATTGGTCTCTGTGTCAAAGCTTTGTGCCTCTTCGTCTATGATGATTGTCCCAGCGAGATATTGTTTGATCTGATCTTCTATTGGTGTTGCAGTGCGAATGATGTTTAAGAAGTTGTTGAAATCTGGATCTTCTAAGTGCCGGATTGAGGCATGCATATGGTGAAATGTAGCGATTCTCCAAAAAAGTGAAATGCTGATGTGACACTTATGACAATATTCCTTGGGAGCAACTCTACATTTGCATACTGGCAGGAGCTGCTGCATGTCACAAAAAAAGAATAGCTTTTTGGAGTGGAATGGATCTAGAGTATTGCTGTTGCAAATCTCACACAGTTGTTGGACTAACATGTTCATCATGGATATCTCATCGATGATGATGGTGTCTGCAGCAAGCAATGCAGAATAGTGATCGTCTGATTTGGGAAGTGTGCTACGAAACATCTCATTCTTCTTTGGAAGTGCGAATTGATGATGGATTGTTGTCGCAAGGCGGCTCAACCATAGTGCTGCAACACTAGTCGTCATCGCTGACAAGACTATGGACTTCTCGTGTACGACAAGATGATAAGTTATGTACTTGATCATGAACGTCTTTCCTAACCCAGGTGTGCCGCAAACAATATGCAACCCCGTTGGTGTCCCAAAAATGTTATTGTAAATAGCTCTTCAATCTTCGGTCAAGGTCGAGGTTTGCATCTCCTTGAACTTATCTAGTAGTTGCAGAATTCTTATGTGGCTGATTTCTAGTGTGTTGTCGCTTACATCTTCGCAAATGGTGAGGGAAGTATCGTCGAGTTCTCGTAAAGGACTCTTCTGCAATATCATGTTAGTCAATTGTTGTTGTTTTTCATCAACTGGCGTATGAATATTACAGTAAGCTGAGACGAGCGTCTCGATGTCCTGCTCCATTTGGACAATTCCATGAATGTGACATTCGAGAAAGTACGATCCTGTTCGATTGGATGGAGAGAGCAGTTCATGTTCATTTTTGAAATGGATCCTTTCAAGTAGTTGATTGAAGAAGAAGCCCTCAAAGTGGTGAGCTGGATGGTAGTAAGTGAAGCAGATGAGCCGTGCACTCCGATATACATAGTTGTTGAATGAGTCTATCATTGTACCCTGTGTTCTATTGCACCTTTGTTCTTTTTGGAGTGTGAATGACTTCCAATATTCATAAAACGTGAGCTGCTCTAGTACAATTGGATGCCCACAATATGTATCGATAGGATGGATTGTTGTGACAAAGTAGTTTTGCAAGTACCTTTGTCGAAGCTCGGGCAGTGAGGAGTCGATTGAGTATACAGCCTCACTGCGATGAATAGTGGGTACTTGTAAACACGTCAATGTTGCCTTGGTTGGTGATGTTGGTTTGGATAACAAGTATGCGATAATCATCTTCAACTTTAATGGATTAAGTGTCTCAAGGCCCAATCGTTTTGCATCTTCAATATTCAAGTTTAGATTTCCTACAGGCTCCCGTCTTCATGGCATACTTTAGCAAGTAGTATGAGAGGCCGGTGTTTGTGATTCTCTGAATGTTCATGTGCCCTTGCCATAATAGCAATACTGCAGCATGGTATGAGACCACATTCCGGTGTTGTTGGTTGGGTTGGTAGTGTGAAGATAGTGGGAGAGAAGGAAGGAGTCTCACTTGTGGCTTTCTCACATACACAATGGGGGAATACACACAAAGGTGGAGGCTGAAAACAGTTTTCCTCTTCTTAGTTGTGAAAGCCAAAGGAACTCTAGTACAAAGAAATAGGAGAACCCTATATGTGGGTCTCAAACCAAACTCAGCTAACTAAGGTGGCATACTAACTGAGCCACGAACTAGAGTACATAAGGATAGCTGTCATCCAGCTATTATTCATGGGCGGTGTACCAACCGCATCTGCAGCTAACAAGTTGGTGACATAAATGCACAACGGTCACCCTGGCATATCATGAGTGGAGCTCGATATCTCAACAGGTAGTACATCCATCGATGTGTCTCCGGATCTACAGATGCCTTCGTTTCTGGATGGTTGTTGAAAGGAAAACCATACTTGCACTTGGCAGACGGTCATGGATCGGTGTTACAAGCACTGTTACATTTATGCATTTGCTTTCTTTGGACAAGCCTGCATAACTTCATTGCTAATGAATGGTGTGGAAGCTATGAAGCCTTGTCTTCTTCGAATGAGACATGAGAATCTATTTCATTCGTTACTCGTTCAATGTCATCGTCATGTAACCATAGCATAATGTGCGCATGGAGTGATCCACGACTCTGCACTTCGTATCTGACTAAGTAATGCTTTACCCTTCCCAATAAGCCATTGTCACTTAAGATGTATTGCTGTAAAAACTTTTGAAGTCTCAGGTCGAAAATCATTGCACAATCGATGGGATAGTCTTGCCAGGTGAATTGTGGATTATATTGCTTGACAAGTTCTTCAAGGTCGTCAAACTCTAACCATCGTGTGCCCGTAACCTCATTAGCTGCTGTTAACGTTAAGAATATGTGAGGTAGGCCCCACTCATCAACCATTGTCATTAGATCCTTCAAGTTCCTACGATGCCAAGAGGGCAATTGTCACCGGGATTTCAAACTTTAGAACGTCTCTCATTAACTCATCGTTTGTCACGTTTGGTCTTTCGTGGCACTTCCGATCAATATCTCTTTGTAAAATAGTAGTTTGTGTCCCATGCGCTATCGCGAATGCTTGGCGGACTTGGTACATGAGCAATAAATATGGTTTGTATAGTGTGAATAGTGAGAAGAATGTTGAAATTCTCATTTTTAAGTACTCATGAAAGAAGAGTCAGCCATCATGTGCACCATGACCAAAAGGGAATACGAATGGAAAAAGCGCGTTCTCAAGTGTCAGCTCCTTGCCTTGTATCATGGCATTTTGTGTTGCAATCACTTCTTGTTCGATCAAATTTCCCTATGTACATATCATGATAGTTTCGACTTCTCTCGTCGTTCGCTGGCCTGGAAAATTGTGACTTATTTGGAATGTGGTCAAGGGGGGAGAGAGAGAGGGAGAGCGAAAGAGAGAGTATGCTTGATTAACCTAGCATAACAATGTGGGATTCGCTCTAAGACTGACAAATAGTTCTTGTCATGAGCACTACCCATTGCCTCAAATGGAGAATTAGCAAAATGTTTTTCTATTATTTCAGCGATAACATCTGCTGTGACAACACTAATTCCTAGCCTTGGATGAGGCCTCTCAAGCATCGTCTTGTATCATTGTAACAATGGGTTTGAGACGAGATTTAGAGATAGGATGTCTTTAGTATCTGATAAAAAATCTTCAGTGCTTTGACTAAATCGCTCTTTGCGATTCCAACATATTAAATGATTATCCAATAATGACCTTGATGTCAATTGTCCTGCTGCTAAAGACCGCATGACTCTTGTTATATTTAGGCTGATGTCTAATGGTGACAACATTCGCACATGGAAGACGTTTGCATGAAGGATCGACTCGGCTTTGTAAGGAACAGAGTAGAGCTTCCGAAAAGGATGTGATACACATGCCTTGCAAGTCATACATGTTGCTAGTTCTCCGTGAGACTTCTCGGCGTGTATGTGTATAGCAAGACATTGGAGAAGCAATGAGGAGGTACTATGTTGGATTGTTGTAAACTATTAGATTGTGTAAGTTTCTTGCTTTTCCTAGTCCAAAGCTCGCATTTTCCAAATGATGCACAGAATTGTAGCTTCTTAATACGTTGCGAGCAGTCACTATTCCATTCACTTAGCAATCTGTTTAGAAACATCCAAGATATTATTGAGGGCTGTATTTTTTTTGGTCTAATGTTCTAGTTATAGCTAGGCATCATTTCTTGATAATCCTGTCTATTGCCAAATGTTATTCTAAATGTAGGTGTCGTGCGTGTATCGTAAGCAAGCGAGTACATAATTAGTTTATGTGTTCTATAAATAATGCAACATTAATCAAGAACAAACTTGAACTAGCGAGTTTCTTTTTTATGAAATTTGGAAAGTGAAGGATTTCCTTTGTCGTAAAGTTTCTTTTTTATTTTCGTAAATTAAAAAAAGAGAAATACTTGATTATAAATTAAGCTAACAATAGTAGGTCCATCAAATAGATGTGTGTGGTTGAGCGTTCCCTTCTTGCGAACACCTCGACACAGAAACATAAAAAGAAGAATTTAGAATATGTAAAAGCGATTTAAAAAAAAAACATCAAATGGAAAACATATATATATAATTTATATAACCACACATAGTGTGGGCGGGGAGGTGGCACGCTTCCCTCCCTAAAGAGTTATAATCCGAGGGAATGGGCCCTTCCCTGTGCGCTGAAGTTAAAATCGCCGAGAGTATTAGCACCAAGATTTAGTATCGCGACTTATGTAGGAGACTAATATATTACCTAGATCTCAATGAGCGTATCTGTATTCCAAGTCGAGCATCGTCCAAGTTCTTGTACAAACCAACCATATGCATCTGTAATATGTTTGAAATAGAAACAATGTCAAAATACGGTATCATTAAACAATAAATTATTAATCTAGCTTGTAATGGGATTTCTTGGATGTTTTAAAAAAAGTAGTTTGCATGGATCAGTCGCACGCTTGAAATTAGTCAATCCACTATCTTGACTTAACTTACTCACAAGTTGATGATACATTAAGTTTAGTGTATTAGAACTTACTTTTTGAAAGCTCGGGAATTTGCAACTTCAGATCATAACTTTTTTTGCTTTTTGAATACTTATGAATTCAATGTAAACATAGAATATAGAATCAACCAGCATGGAATGAATTTGTATGTTTGATTTGCCTTTATTACATCAAAAAATTAATTTGGGATCATATCGTATCCCATCTCTTGTAATGGTCGCATACATATATCAGGCTTGATTCTCCTTGATGAAAATAGATTGCATGAACTCTGTAGTGATGTGCGTTCTTTTGGATGTTGTTTAAGCATCCTTTTGGAAATGTATTGGACTAGTTTAACATCTCTTGACCATTGTGCTTGGTCTGTGAGAATATGTAAACTGGGTACATATTTCGCCATGTAAAGGCTGATTTTACAAAGCTCTGAGAATATCCAACCCAGAGAGAAAATGTTTGAAGCAGATGTCCAAGGTTTTTTTGTAGTACCATCATATAGCTCAGGAGCTAGCCAACCCATCTTGCCAAGTTTCTGTCTTTCGAGCTCAATTCTATTCATGTACTTAGTATCTTCCTCACTAGAATGTCTGGCTAACAAGTTCTCCTTTGAATTTATTACATATGTAGCACATCCCCAATCACAAATACCAATCCGCACTCGCATAGTAGGTGCATAGTCCAGAAGGACATTTCCACTGTGCAAATCATTGTGGATCCAACCTTGTTCATGCAGCCTTTGAAGGCCAAGGGAAAGAGCAAAACAAAGTTCTGGTACAAGAGTAACAACCTGTTCTATGTTATTTGCAGGGATTTTCTTTTTATCTAATTAAGGCTTGGAATGTATGAACCTTTTTTTGGTTTCTTTGAAAAATGTGTACAGTGTCCCTCCATTAAAATATGGCGTGAAAATCCAATGTGGTGCACTTATTGACATAGCAATTAGCCGAGCCAGGATGCTATGCTTAACTTGCATTGTTGATTCTTTCATGAAAGTAGACTCTCTTTGCATTGCCTTTAAAACTCTTTGCTACATAATAAGCAATCGGGCTAATGCCTGGTACTCCTTTGATTCTTGCTAGGAAAAGTTGCCCTTCAGACCCAGCACTGATTTTTTTATCCTTATATATTTCATATGCATGATCTTGCAACCAGGCAGTATAGGTTGTTGTAAGAAAAGTCATAGCAGTACCGTCCACTTGTTGTGTAGAAGCATTCTTCGATGTATTTATTCTGGCATGTGCATATTCCTCGGTTGGATTTGGACCAATCTTCTTCTTAGCTAGCACTTACAAATTTGCTCATATACCATGGGCTTTTCTTTGTTTCCACATACTATGCCAAGCCAAACACTTCTCATTTGAAGATAGCGATTGGTCTACATATTGTGCATGATATGTGATGTTTCCTATGATGGTCGTCACATGCTTTTGCAATTCTTCTGACCAGGCTACATCTTTAAATGTCTTTTACTTGATCTTGTATCTTTGAAACCTCTTTGATTTTATTTAGCCTTTGCATCACATGTTGTTTGAATACATCTAACAGAATGTCATCGTCCCCGATTTTTTTGATCATTGTCTTGTCCATGTGTGCGACGAGTAAGAGTACTTCTCTTTGAATATAGGCAAAAGGCCTCTTCAATTCTTTGGAATGTTCCTTGGTTGCCATGTCAATACATTCAACACATCCTAAACGAAAGAAAAATACAAAGTTAAGAGATAGAGAATTTAAAATTATGTGACAATATTATAATTGCAAAGTCAAGATCATGCCAATATACCATATGAGCAGATCCTTGCGGAAATACCCAAGGTACAAAGTTGATATTGTATAGTGAACTTCATAAATATTTAAAAAATTTTACGTTGGAAACATGGTCAAACAATATACCATTTGAGCAAATCCTTACAAAAATACTCTAAGGTACAAAGTTGACAACATGTGTAAAAACATTATCATGCATATGTAATCTTTCTTATTCTGGGTTTTAAGGTAATTAAGACAACATCAAACAATATACCATATGAGCAGATCCTTGCGGAAATAACCCAAGGTAAAAAGTTGATATCGTACAATGAATTTAACAAATTCAAAAAATTTATCATGTTGAAAAAAAACATGGCCAATCAATATACCATACGAGCAAAACCTAACAGAAATACTCCAAGGCACAAAGTTGATAGCAAGTGTTAAAACATTTTCGTTCAGACCACGCATCTTTATTCTTTGGTTTTTGGGTTTCAAGTAAATAGTTAATATTTATTAAAAGCAAGAATTATCTACATTGTTTACCATAGGACGATAGAAGAGGAGGGTCAGTATTGGGGAAGCCCTAGTGCGTGCACACACACACATAAATAGGAACCTGAGTGCAGTCTAGCTCAAGTTATATCTTTGATTTTCTCTCAAACCAACATGTGAACGTCTAAAATTTTGTTCGTTGTTTCCACACTGATACTTATGATTCCCTTTTGCTTAGGACATGGGGCATCCTTGCTGTTCTGGTGGATTATATATGGCAACCTTTTACACATTTCTGTACTCGCAGTCAGAAGAGGGTTATTGAGATGTAGGATTAAAGCATTCTGGAGTGTCCAGGCATTGAGTTTTCACTGCCTAGTAACAGCTTAAGTGAGTTGGTCTAAAGGGATATCTTCCATCAAGGCTCATAGTAGAAATCTAGCTATTTATCAACACACACGACTATAGGAGGATATGTCCTACGTGCCCAAAGGAGTTAGCCATGAATCCTCCATAGGAGATGACTTTGCCAACATTGGAGAATTTAAACATCATCTCCATGCCAGCGTCCGCGAGCAACCCAACAAACACGATCATCAAGAGACCACGAACCAATCCCAGGGTCTTGACAGCCAAAGGAAGGCCCATAATTCTAGCACCAATGATGCTGGTAGTCAAATTGAAAACAACGCTACTGAAAGAAGCGCCAATGAATCCGTCATGAACATGATTGAGGTGGGCTTTGGTGGGACGGAGGGGAGATTTCTCAGAGGGAGGGAGGAAGGTTTGAGGCAGGGTCCTGTGTAGTCTCCATTCATATTCTTGCCCGCTGATTTGCCTCTAGTTTTCTCTTTCCTTAGCCCTGAGCTCGTCGTTTCCTTCCGTTCCTCAATGGAATTCCTGATCATGAGAAGAGGAGCAAGCTACCTCTCTCATAGAGCCAGGTTTGCAGTAAAGCAATACATTAGCTAGAATACATGAGGTGCGTGATCAATTATTGATGCACATGGTGGAATATCCACCTTGATCAAAATTTGTCAAAGTGGAACTTCTACTGTAGAAGCAGCAGCTGCTGGTGCTGTCACGAACCTCGCAAGCATCCCAGAAGTCAAGCAAACGCTGGCTAAAGAGGGTGCAATACTTGTGCTGATTGGACTCATCACCTTTGGAACCCCACTGGCCCAAGAGCATCTGTGTGATGGTCTCCAGAACTTATCCTCCTTTGAGGGGCATCTCAGGCAGGCAGTGGCAAGAGAAGGTGGAATCCATGCTCTACTCTTTTACTTCGATACTACGATCTTCATGAATGGGAGATGCCTTGTGGCTTGTGCAAATTTTGATAGTGCGACTTAGTATTCTGAATGCTCCCACCTAGCCTTTTTGAACTGTGTACTAGATATTAGCTCCATCTTTGTGAGATTTGTCGTTAGAGATTTACCTCCCCTTTCGAACATGCTAGACACAGTTGAACTAAGGAAGATAGAGGTTTTAAACATCTATTCAGACTATGCATAGATCTCTTTAGGCATGGGCGTGGTGAAGTGTAGAGGGCTATCTATGACTCAGTGGAACGAAAGCATAGACTATACACTTAGCACTGAGAGTTCTCTCCTTGAAGAAAAAAACACTAACACATGGTCGGGGATATTGCGTGGTTGATGAAACATCTCCTGCGCCCAACTCGGCATCCTAGCTAACGAAGAGAAGGTCGCAAAGGCAGATTCGGGAAAGAACAGAAAAAGCAATGGAAACGATAGAAAAGAGACATACTTGAGTAGATGTGTTCGGACAAAGCCTTTGGTCTTTGAATTTCTGAGCAACGAGAGTTCGGACCAACACTTTCTCCCACAAATTCTTCTCACGGTATTCTTCACAAGAGCTTCACAATGTATCAATCACAACGAGTTGCACAAAGTTGGAACGTTTATATAGATTTATCATCAAAAGCATACATATGCTTTTTGTGTTTCATATGATTTTACCCAAGAGTTTTTAAAGCAAAAGCCAAAGCGCTCCTCATACACTCAATTAAATTAAAAAAAACAAAGCTTTCCCAATCCACACCATTAGATCTTGAGAAAATCAACATATGAAATTGAGACAAGTGGCTTCATGAGAGCTCTTGAAAGCCAAACATCCCTTTAGGCTACCTACCGTAATTAGTTTGTTTTGATCCATTATAGGCTTAATTAAGCTATGTTTATCTAAGGCTTAATTTATTTTTTCTTTGATTAGCTTATGTTTCTTTATGCCTTAATTTAAGGCATATAGTATGTTATTGGTAATTAGTTTGTTTTGATCCATTAGAGGCTTAATTAAGCTATGTTTATCTAAGGCTTAATTTATTTTTGCTTGATTAGCTTATGTTTCTTTATGCTTAATTTAAGGCATATACTATGTTGAAGGGGGCTTTCCCAAACTTTCAAGAAAAGGATTGAACTCAAAACCTTTCTTTTCTCATGTGTGAGCTCTACCACTAAGCTCTAAAGTAATATCATGTAACATTACCTTATAAGAATATTATAAAATGGTCCCTCCTCCCTCTCCCCTCTTTAAGGCCCTTCATGTGGTCCCCCCCTCCCTCTTTAATACTCCCCCCTTCCCCTCTCACGTAAGCTTCTCTCCCTCCCCCCTCTTTAATGCTCCCCCTCCCCCCCTTTACCCTTAATTAATAATCCCCCCCTTAAGTTTAATTATTCCTTATGCCCACTCCCCAACACACACCCGTAACTAATTAATTGATTTTTCACACTGGGGGTCCTATTGAGCTTCTAGCCTTGCTTTTTTTTCAGTCAGGGCTAGGTGATGGCTTGCTTCAGCTGGCTGGATTCACCTCACCCTAGCTGAGAGAGGGAAATAGACAGAGGAATATGTGTGATGTTTATGTTTGCTTGCATATGTGTGTATGTATGTATGATGTCTATCAGTTGGGGTTGGACGATGACTCGCTTTGGCCGGTTGGATTCATCTTGCCTTAAGTGACATTCTATTAAGTAGTATCATGATCAAGGTTGGGTGATGGCTCGCTTCTTTGGCCACATAGATTCACCTTGGCCCAGTTGAGAGAGGGAAAGAGAGAGAGGCCAAGCGAGAGGAATATGTGTGATGTTTATGTTTTCTTGCTTATATGTGTGTGCATGTATGATGTCTATCACTTGGGGTCAGATGATGACTTGCTTCGGTTGGTTGGATTCATCTCACCTTGAGTGACGTTCTATTAGAGGTAGTATCATGATCAAGTCCAGGTGATGGCTTGCTTCGGTCGACTGGATTCACCTCGCTTTGGTCTACTATCATTTATTCATATATATTGCATATAGATGTCAATAGAGTCAGTTATTGTTCAGATGATAGCTCACTTTGGCCAGTTGGATTCATCTTGAGTTGATGACCTTCCCAACGAGCTCAAGATGTGTGATCACACAAGTTTTCTTGTTTCATCTTTTATAGCCTATCCTCCTTCGATAGCACCAATTACAGCTTATCTACATTTTACTTGCACCTCGATCGCTTGTATGAGCCACGTGATTGCTTGTAGAGTCCATGTTATGATTATCTATTAGGAATTCATGTTAGCATGTGTGCTGTTAGCCGGAAAAGAAATCAGGATAAGAGGCTTAGACACTAAGCATGGCGACGCTCAAGGGCCATAGAGGAAAGGAGAACGTGAGGGCGAAACGTTATCATGGGAGGGGAGATGGGATTAGAAGGGGAGGGAGTGAAGAGGGAGACTATAGCACAAGGGGAAAGGGAGAGGGGGAAGCTAAGCATGTACATGATGGGAGGAGGAATATAAAGATGGAGACATCAAGGGAAGAGGACCATGCTTTATTTGAAAGAAAGGATGAGAGGGAAATATCAAAGTACTAGCTAGGTGGCTTTACAAGAATGAGCGTGTCTCATCAAGGAATAGCCCCCTCCTTTTATAGCCAAGAGAGGGGGTCTCTCCTAATAGATGCATCCTCCCACATGCATGGTGTGTGTGGAAGAGTCTCCCATGTGGGCTAGGCGGTTACGCACTCTCAATTGTGTGTGATAACACTTGGCCACATTTTTCCATATATATCAACTCCCATATCCCAAGTCTATGATACTCCCTTGGTCTCTTCCCAATTTTATAATACGTTCAAACATCTAGGAGGACAAGTGGAGGGTTGGCACACGGAATCTTGCCACCTCATCCTACTTTTCCCCCTAACCTATATGGAGGGAATAACCCATTATAATATCCATCTCCACGTATTTTATATTACTTCTCCCATGGACTTTGGGCCATCTCTCACTAAATGCAGGCATGGGACTGCCTAGGTGGAGGAGTGGCACATGGGGGAGCCATGCCACCTTAACATTTTATAATATTGCTACTATGGATTATGTACAACACACCTTATTGGTCCTCTTACGTGGAAGGGTGGCACATGGTCATGCCCTGCCACCTCAACCTTGGGCCCTATGCACACCATATTTTATTATACTATTGCCACACATACAAGCACACACACATATTTACACCTTTTTCATTGGTCAAATTTATCCATAACTGTTCCCCCCCCAAGCAGGGAATGCACAACATTTCATGCCTGGGAAAAAAAACACAACAAGGAAAAGCTTGAGATCCCTTTTGTTAAACACATTCCTCTCATGTGGTTTTTGGAAATGATCTTGGACCTCAACAGATCCAAGAGTCTGTGTTCATTTACCGTTATACTTTCCTTGATAAAAAACAATCTGTGGCGTCACTGCCATCTCCTCATGCCCTGGATCAAATACAAATCGGTTACTACTCAAAAGCACCACAAAACCCGGATGTTGCATTAAAGCACACAGGAGCAGGTCACTCCCCCCAGTTTGGGATGGAAGGACCTCCAAAACATACTCCCCCCCATATGGAGGGAAATCTATCATTTGATAGAAAACACCATCCCACATTGACTCTTGCAAGAATAGTTTGGAGCTCCTTTCCAAATCAATCATGGGATCATACCTTGTGAAATCATCAAGAGATACCATCAAGACCTTTTCAACATGCATCACATCCATCAACTTCTTGGCCTCAACTTCATCCTTACTGCTCAACACTTCATCTAACACCATGACTTTCTCATCAATAAGCTCAACCCATAGTTGGTTGCATTGTTCTTCAATATCCATCAAAGCATCTTTTGAGCACATTTCAAACATCTCTACCATGCTATCACCACATACAATCACATCAGGTTCCAAGAGACTCACAACATCAAGGGGAGAAGAAGGGGTGAGGCTTTCACTGTTGTCGACCCCTACTATCAAGACTTCGAGCTCATTGATGCTTTCATCATCGAACAGTCCATCAAGACCCTTGAATTCTTTATCATAAGAAAAATCCAAAGGAGGAGAAAGAGAACCTAAAGGATTCAATGCAATCTGGTAGGATATGTGAAGTCCATATGGCTTATTATCATCTGCGGATTCACTATAGCTTTCAAAGGGAATTGATTCACTATCATTGCCACATTCAATCTCATCATTATCTGACCCCCCAGTAACTGATCTAGAAGTCTCCATGAGATGCACTTGAGGAACATTTGGACACTCTAAGCGGTAGTGCCCCTTTCGATTGCAACCGTGACAAACCAACTGGGACTTATCATGTGGAGCAGGAGTAGCCTTACTTTTTAATTCCATCAATTCAATGCGAAGCTCATCAATAATCTTCACAATATCAGGAGTTGGAGGTACACCAATAGAGGTAGGGGATACATATTGTAGAGTGCTGGGTCAGATGCATCGATGTAGCGGCAAATGTGCATGAAGGAAGTGGTTTTGTTGGCGAGGCTCAAATGTGAGTGTAACTTGTGCCAAAATGTGCGCATGATGTGATGAGCATGTAGAGCATGAAAAAACCGAGCAACTTTCCTTTTTGGAGCACCCTCAAATTCTTCCTAGATCAAGAGATATGACTTGATCTAGGTGGAGGGGCAAAAGGAGTGCAAATGTGCTCAATGATGATGTGTCACTGTGGGTCACATACAGTGATGATGTGGCATTGTGCCTAGCAAGAGGTGTGCCAATGGAGCCCTATGCTGAGGTGGCACGAGTGGTCACATGAAGTGACTATGGAGCACTGTGAGTGCCTGGAGAGGTCAGTGCTGACTCAACAACTGAGGTGGCACTACTAAGGTGGCACAGATGATGATGTCAGCAAGGTGACATGGCAATGATGATGTGGCATTGATGATGTGTCCTTGATGATGTGGTAGGTGATGTGTCACTAGTGACATGGCAAGTGACGTGTCACTGGTGACATGGTAAATTATGTGTCATTGATGATGTGTCCTTGATGACATGGCAGTGATGATGTGGCCTATAGACGTGGCACTGATGATGTATCCTTGATGATGATATGGCACTTGCTGAGGTGGTTGATAGGGTGTCACATGTCAACCCTATCCACTTCTAACCAGGGTTAAGATACCCAGGTTAAGTTCTAGGTGATGGGATCGACTCCCACGTGGCCAACTATGGACCAACCTTGACTAACCAATCGTGGTTAGTTTCTCAACTATGGTTATGGCTTATCTACCACATGGCATTTCTGAGCCAAACCCTTGTGTGGTGAGCTTTGACGAGCCTATCCTCCACGTGTCTCCTTCGTGGAGATCAAAATCTTTGGAGATTCCATCAGAATCAATGAGATTCGATTATTTGGCATTGTGGTAGCGGTTGTTGGAGTGGCCAGCGATGTGTGCACTACTGTTAAAGGAGCTCCGTTTAGAGTGCTAGAAACAAAGTTCGGGTGTTGGTCGATGGATGAAGATGGTGGTAGCTGGAAGCTTTGATTAGCACTGCAGTTTGTGAGCTCATGGAGGATCCTTTGCAGTCGATGGCTTAAGAACGCACTGCTTGTGACGTTGCTAACTTATGGGCTGCTTGTCTCACTGGCTCACTATAGTTGGAGCTATGGTAGTCGATCGTGAGCTTTGAGCTTGTTGTGGGTCTGAACTGTAGTAAGGCCTCTCCTACGACAACGATGAACAGTGCCTACGTTCAATGCTCCAAGGGAAGGCCTTGATGGCGGTGCAAGCTTGGCATAGAGTCACGTCGATGGAGCATTGGACTTTCTGGTTGTGTCATCCAAGCTTGGTAATTTCATTGTTGGAGTGCATCGTATGGCGTGGCTCGTAGATGCTGGAGCTAGGAGTCACTAGTCGTCTATTCGTTGGGCTTTGTGCAGGTTGGGAGCCACTGTTAAAGCTTTGGGTGCCTGTAGTTGCCGTAGAATCTTTGGAGACTCAGATTGAAGGGTGTCTTGCAGCTAAGGCTGCTTACTTGCACTGTTGTCAAGCTGGTCGCCTTGCTATGGCGGCCGTTAAAGCAGGATGAGTTTTCAAGAGCTAGGAGCTGCTGTGAGCTTTGTTGTAGGCTATTGCAGTGGAGTCGATGGGAAGCTGACTGCTTTGGAGAGTAGTTGATAGGAGGTTCTTGGAGGATTCACTTTGAAGAAGCTTTTGGACTCTCTCTCTCTCTCTCTATCTCAATGAAAACACGAACCTGTCACTTAGAGACCTTAGAGAGAATCCTTACAAACTTAGAAACTATCACTCAAACTTCTCACAATCTAAATATCTCTCTCTCAAAGAGCTGAACAGAAATCTCTTAAACTCTCATGGACGGAATTCTCTCACCAATGGACGGAATTTCTCTATCAAAGAAAGCGAAGGTTCTCTCAGCGGAAGAGAACACTCAATCTCTCGATCACTCTCTCAAACTATCAAGAATCACAATGCCTCAGCGGAAGGCAAGGGAGCTCTGATACCATGACAAAATATGAACAGGGGAGAGGAGAAGAGTGGAGATGAGGAGAGAGGGCACAGCTAGAGAGCACACCACAAATGACTAACTGTACACTAGATTTAGTTGAAAAAATAGAATATATACAAACCCATTTAGGGTTAGGATTAGGGTTAGGGGATCTAACCCTTTTCTTTATAGCACTCTATAAGGTTAGTGCTATGCATATATGATCACGTGATGGTGCTATGCACACATGATCACATGATGTTGAGCGTGAACTCTCAACAAACATATGTTTGATGTGAGGGTTACGGGAAAATGTCGCAAAACCTTATGAGCCACATCCAAAGTTTTGAGATCTACTCTATATCTTGCCTCTCCATAAGTAGGACACTCTCTTGCATCCTTATGTGGTCCGCGAAACAAAATGCAATTGTTGTTCACGAAATAGAATGCAATCGTTGACGCATGCATGGATGTGCTTGTAATGTAATCCTCTAAGAGAGGTCACATGTTGCCTTGGCATATCTCTTGAGGTCAGTAATTTATTCTCCCTTGCAAGAAAAAGCATTTGAGTAATTGACCCACTAGCATAATTCACCATGTTTGCAAAATAGACTTTAAAGCTTACTTGAGTAATGCATTCAAACTTGCAGTGCTCCATCCATAGATGGTCTGCAAGTTTAGTAACTCAAGGGAGGCACATAGAATAGAGAATGTGCACCCCTCAAATAGTGGAGTCGATGCTGCGATAAAAAGATCGTCCTACTCCATGCTATCATCCCTACCTGAGGATTGATGGACATATAAATCCCACACCATATCATCAAACACCTCCTTCTCCATGTCCTCATGAGGTAATAGTGGAGGGCTACTATCACCATCACGCCATGCATCCATAACGGTCCCTCCTGAAGATCCCACCTCATATCGCCGACGCTTCGCCTCCTCACGACGAACATAGGGCAACATATGTGGGTGTGGCATTGCATCATGTATCAAATTAAAATGGGATCATAACTCAAACACATGAACACCCATAGGTATCTCAATCAACCTTAACTCTTTAACACTTACCATGTTTATGGTCGCATCCCATTCTCCATACTTTGAGACATGATTGAGTGTAATTCTGCATGCACGATACATGTTTCCTCGATACTGATCACACATACATTTGATTTTTTGCTCCAACCACATTTCACGATGGTGGATATGGAGGGATTCATCCTCACTGGAGCTACTTGTTGAAAATGAAGACATCCTACAGATAAACAACCCAAAAAATGTGTTCTTGCATGAGTTGTAAATGTCAAAACTCTATGGAGTGTCTAAAAGCACGTCTAACATCGTGTCTATACTGTGGAATGCACCTATAGGCATATCTAAAACATAGTGTAGACACGTTGATAGACGCATGTTTAGATGCACTTTGGGACGCTCTTTTAGACGCGTTGATAGATGCGCTTTTAGATGCGCAGACTGTGAGCTAATTTTCAAACCTACTTTTAGCGCACTTGCTTTCCTTCACATACTTTTAGCATCGCGTGTCTTGCTTTTCTATTAACAAACACAGCTATAGGCATCCACACTTATCTCCAAGCACCGACACTCATCTCAAGGCTTACACAATCATCCCCAAGCACACAAGAGAAGAGGGTGAAAAAGGAAGAGAAGAAAGAGAAGCCGCTTTGAAGAAGGACAAGAAGCTTCCATACCTCTATCCAAGGTAAGTCTCTTGGTGGTTGATCTTCTTTGGAAGTTGCTCTCTTTGGATTCGTCCTTTGTTGTATGCCGGGAAGGGATGTTTTTGGTACTAGTGTTGTTCTTTTTGGGGTCAGGCACATGTCCTTTATAGTTTCTTTCAAAAAGGCGTCTGTCAGAGCGCATCTAACAACATGTTTGACTTTTGAAAAAACAGATAGTCGTGCCTATAGACGCACCATTAGATGCATCTATAGATGCGTTACGATAGTTTTTCTTGTGTATTCTTCCTTTTCCCCTTTCGCTTCCCCTTCCAAGAAAGTGATTGCATAAATGATGGAAATAAGCGATTGCATGAATGATGGAAAGGGATTGCATGAATGAGGAAAAAGGTTGCATGAATGATGGAAAGGGATTGCATGAATGAAGAAAGGGATTGCATTTGTGAGGAAATAAGGGATTGCATTCTCTTTTTCTCTCCTTTCTCCTCTATTTCCTTCTCTTTTCTACTCTCTTTTTCTCTCTTATCTCCTTTCTTTTTTCTCCTCTCTTTTTCTCTCTTTTCCTCTCTTTTCTCATCTCTTTCCTTCTCTTTCTCTCTCTCTCTCTCTCTTTCTCTCTTTCCTTCTCGTTATGTCTCTTTGCATCTCTTTTTCTCATCTCTTTCGTGAGAAAATAAGTCTCTTTTTCTCTCCTTTCTTCTCTATTTCCTTCTCTTTTCTCCTCTCTTTTTCTCTCTTATCTCCTTTCTTTTTTCTCCTCACTTTTCATCTCTTTTCTCATCTCTTTCCTTCTCTCTTTTTCTCTCTTTTTGTCCTCTCTTTTTCTCTCTTTTTCTCCTCTCTTTTCTCCACTCTTTCCTTCTCTCTTTTTCTCTCTTTTATCCTCTCTTTTTCTATTTTTTTCCTTCTCTTTTATCCTCTCTTTTCGTCTCTCTTTCTCTCTCTTATCTCCTCTCTTTTTCTCTCTTTTTTCTCCTCTCTTTTCCTCTATTTTCCTCCCTTTTCTCCTCTCTTTCCTTCTCTCTTTTTCTCTCTTTTATCCTCACTTTTTCTCTCTTTTTCCTTCTCTCTTTTATCCTCTCTTTCCTTCTCTCTTTTCATCTCTTTTCTCCTCTCTTTTTCTCTCTTATCTCCTCTCTTTTTCTCTCTTTTGCCTCCTCTCTTTTCTCCTCTCTTTCCTTCTCTCTTTTTCTCTCTTTTTGTCTCTCTTTTTCTCTCTTATCTCCTCTCTCTCTCTTTTTTCTCCTCTCTCTTTCCTTCTCTCTTTTTCTCTCTTTTATCCTCACTTTTTCTCTCTTTTTCCTTCTCTCTTTTATCCTCTCTTTCCTTCTCTCTTTTCATCTCTTTTCTCCTCTCTTTTTCTCTCTTATCTCCTCTCTTTTTCTCTCTTTTGCCTCCTCTCTTTTCTCCTCTCTTTCCTTCTCTATTTTTCTCCCTTTTTGTCTCTCTTTTTCTCTCTTATCTCCTCTCTCTCTCTTTTTTCTCCTCTCTTTTCCTCTATTTTCCTCTCTTTTCTCCTCTCTTTCCTTTTCTCTTTTTCTCTCTTTTATCCCCACTTTTTCTCTTTTCACTTTCTCTCTTTTCTCTCTTATCTCCTCTCTTTTTCTCTCTTATCTCCTCTCTTTTTCTCTATTTTTTCTCCTCTCTTTTCTCCTTTTTCTCCTATCTTTTTCTCTCTTTTTCTCCTCTTTTCCTCTCTTTTTTCCTCTTTTTTTCTCTCTTATCTCCTCTCTTTTTCTCTATTTTTTCTCCTCTCTTTTCTCCTTTTTCTTCTCTGTTTTTCTCTCTTTTTCTCCTCTCTTTTCCTCTCTTTTCTCCTCTCTTTCCTTCTCTCTTTTTCCCCACATGAAGCTTCAATATCCTAACATAGCAAAGCAAATACATACTTCTATCACTCTAATTCAAAGAATGCAAGAGACTGTAAATGCTTGCTCAATGTCAGGCTGTCACTCTATTTTTTCTTTTGCATCTCATGCTCGATGGTAATCTTCTTCTCTTCTTTTCTTCAGTTCATCATGTAGCCAGGAAGTCTTCAGCCTCACCTGATCTTCGAGATGCCATCTTTTGAGAGTTATATAACATTTTGGGACACCCATCCACTCCTGGGGAGTTATACACATACATGACAGGTACTCCAAACACCCTCCAGGAGTCAGCAGTACAGACTCCAAACCACCCCAACCCCACATCAGCTAAGATTACCCCATTGGAGTCGAGATAGCCTAGCTGGATACAGAGCCGAGCCCCTTCTCCCCCCCTGTGGTTAGGAGGGCCTTCTGCCTGGTAGAGTTGTCGGTGTACTCCTATGTAGTTGAGAGTCGCTTCTCTAGCTATGAGTGGCCAGCGTACTCCCAGAGTCGCTTCTCTAGCTACGAGTGGCCAACATACTAGCTTGACATGATAGGGTAGCAAGTGTAGTAGCAGGGAGAGCGGTGGGGGATGCATGGCACAGTGCTTTGGGGGGGGTAATGGTGGGGGCAGGGATGATTTAGATGATGCATATGTGCCAGAGGGTGATGGTATGATCTTTTATGACATCACTCAGATAGGAGGCATCTTGATGGATGCATGGGGGAAGGACATCATGGCCTTCATGCACTCTGTAATTGCTAATAACTATAGAGATTGATTTATTCACTACAAAGACCATCCAAAAAAAGTTGGTTGATGAGACCCTCACTGCTGTTCACTCTAGGTATCCCAATCCCCCCAATATTTAGTTCACAGATAAATGGGCCAAGTCAAAAATTGTTAGGATACTTGGCAATAAAAGATCTTCGCTTAAGAGGCAGGCACTAGCTGATATTGCCAGGAGAGAGGAAGGTCAACCACCAAGGGGCCAACCCCACACCACTCACAAGCGTGAATGGAAGAAAGCAATGAAGGCAATGAAGGTAGACCTTAGTCTGCAGCATGTGGAGGCACAAAGGATCCAAATGGAGCAATATGAAAACATGCATTTCAGAGCAGGGCGTGTTGAATCATGGGAGGCCCAATTTGTATGTATCGATCTCAAATTATATTGTTTATGTGGTTTATTAGGAGGTTGTTTCTTTGTACTAACCCCTCCGCAAATTGTGTCATCTTGCAGCTTGATATCATGGGCAAGTACCCTACTCATGTTGAGATAGCCTACCACCACCACCATCGCAGAGGAGATACATGGAGGCACTTCTATGATGATGGGTTGATTACTGAGCAGTATATCCGGGCTACTGGAGTGCCCCTAGGTATTTAAAAGTAATTAAATAATGTCAATACTATAAATAAAGATTTGATTTTTCATACATTGATACATGTTGTCCCTTGTTTACAGGGCCCTATGGCTAATCAAGAGGAAGAAGATGAGGAAGAAGGGAGCGAAGAAGGGAGCAAAGAAGGGAGCGAGGATGCGAAGAACTTAGATTAGTCATAGAAGTAGTGCTAGCTACTCTTTTTTGTACTTGAAGCCATTGGCTTGGCTTCTTGCCTCTCTTGTATATACACACCTCTTATTTTTTGTACTTGAGCCACAGGACGTGACTTGGCTTCATGCTATATGTACATACAAGCACTTTTTGAGCTATCAATTAATATCACTCCTTTTATTTTTTTGGCTTTCAATTTCCTTGTGCAACATTCTATCAATGAATGCCTTGTGAACTAAACATTTTGGAGTTGTAATGTTTTATTCGGAATTGTAATCGTCGGCTATAGACGTGCTTGCAATCGTGCTAATTAAAATGCGGTTGCTTGTAAGAATTGAATTGCACAATGTGGAAATGGGATTCTTGTAACTACATAGCATACACAACATACACAGTATTCTATTCAACCAAACGAAATTTTGCTTTTATTTAAAAAAAATCTGTAGAGCGTCTATAAGCACGTCTATGTACGCGTCTTTCTTTTTTTTTTAAATTTCTATAGAGCGTCTAAAAGCACATCTATAGTTGTGAGTCTGTTATATAGATGCGCTTATAGACATGGGTCTGTAGACGTGCTCGTAAGTTTTTTTTAAAGCTAAGGAAACGCATTTGTGTGCATGTCTATGGGTGCTTTGTCTTGTTGTGATTGATGTTTGTAATAGTAAATATCAAAGCTAGGTGATGGCTCGCATCTGCCAGTCAGTTCCCCCTGCTTTGATCTTCTTATATATCATATCTATCTATGTACATAGGTGTCAGTAGAGCCGGGTTTTATCCGGATGATGTCCCACTTTTGCTGGTTGGTTCATCCCAATAAAACTCTTCCCAATCGAATGTGTGATTGGCAAAGCTGATCTAGATCATCTTGGTTATGTGTTGTTATATGTTTCCTATTCTTGCCTCCACTAGCTGATAGATTGACACTCGATGGTGACTTTATAAAATTCGCTCTATAATTGTAGATCACATAGTGATTGCTATAGTAGTGGATTATCTCATGAGATATGAATTACTTGATGTAATATACCATTGTCTTGAAAGTTTGTAGTTTATTCTAAGGATCGAAAGATGTGACTCGTGTGAAAGTTATTTAGAAACATTAATGATGTTGCATGTTGCATGTTGCTTTTGACTGGTTTAGTTTACACCAGTATTGCAAATTTGCATGTGTATTTCAGATGTTCTTTATTTTGAAGTTTGAGTGCTTACAAAACAATTGTTACATGCACTAGATCACTACACACCCATCTTTGATGGCAAAACAAGAGCAGTTGAAGACTAAGATCCAAATGCTTTTTTGTAAGACAATGATCAAACACTTGATAGGATTGAGTGACAAAGAAATCCATGCCCATGTGAGCTCAAAAGTTTTATGCGATCAAATGGTATCCCAAATATTTGACCTTATGTACATGAGCTGGCCCAGTCATGGGGTTGAATGGCATGATCAGATGTTAAAGTGATAGTTGATCAATTTGTCCCTCGAGTGTTTGGAGATCCAGTAGGACAATGGGAATTATATGCAAAGGTGAGAAATGTAGCCTTGCCTGTCAATGGAGAGAATAAGTTTGCACTCTGGATGTCTGAATGGAAGGCATCGCACATTTCAAATCTTAGAAAAAATGTGAGGGAGAAGGGGTACATTGTTACATGTATGCTCACAGTTGCTATATCATATATAGTGTACTCATTAGCCATATTGTGTGTTTGTGTAGTTTTTGTGACAAGCTCTAAGTTATTTATGAATGTGTGTGAAGTCATGGGAGATTAAGGCATAGAGGGGGGTGATGGTGCAGAGGGTCCACAAGCTACGCCACAAAGTGCATTGTGGAAAGATCTCACCTTTTCGAGCATCATAGTGCGTGATGCTATGTCTGAGTATCGACGGGTGATGAGTGAGAATGAGCATTGCAAGCAAAATTCAATCGTCTGAATGCCATGCTCCAACAAGTCAGTCAAAGGAAAGACCTAAAAAATGCCTACGAGGAGCAATGCTACATCTCCGCTACATATTCTCAACAACTGTGAGATGCACAAGCCGCCCTCCAACTTGGGGGGATTCACCACCAAAACTTTTAGTGTACCACGTGCATTCAAAAGGAGGGGCATTTTAATCCCACTTTTGGAAAAATTTAATAGGATTATAATAATAGAAGGGGTTTCTTAATTCAAATTTAGAAAAACATCTGTTAGCTCATAAGTAAATAGGGGTGGCTTTACTAAGGGGGAAATTTTAGTTAAGGGGTGTTTTAAATACCCCTCTAGCACATTGAAGACCAAGGCCGTGTTCGTAACTTGGATCCAAAATTTGTGGACCAAGCTGCCAAAAAACCATCCACCCTTCCATTGTGTATCACCTTTGTGAATGATGGGCCTTTATGTCCAATATGCCAAGACCGTTTTGATACAATGATTGGATACTATCATGTCACCATCAGTTTCATTTGGCATGCCTGGAAAATACGTTGAAGGTCAGGAGTGCCTGCCCAATTTGTAATGCCCCTCAAGCCAAGAATTTATACGATATATATATATATATATATATACATAAATATGCATATATATATATATATATATATACGTATATATATATATACGTATATATATATATACATATGTATATATGTATATACGTATATATATACATACATATGTGACAAGCTCTAAGTTATTTATGAATGTGTGTGAAGTCATGGGAGATTAAGGCGTAGAGGGGGGTGATGGTGCAGAGGGTCCACAAGCTAGGCCGCAAAGTGCATCGCGGGAAGATCTCACCTTTTCGAGCATCATAGTGCATGATGCTATGTCTGAGTATCAATGGGTGATGAGTGAGAACGAGCATTGCAAGCAAAA
The DNA here is from genome assembly GCF_047967505.1 of Dipteris shenzhenensis. Classification (NCBI taxonomy): domain Eukaryota; kingdom Viridiplantae; phylum Streptophyta; class Polypodiopsida; order Gleicheniales; family Dipteridaceae; genus Dipteris; species Dipteris shenzhenensis. Next base: position 26,620,546 of record NC_141624.1, on the reverse strand, counting down.
GTCAATCGTCTGAATGCCATGCTCCAACAAGTCAGTCAAAGGAAAGACCTAAAAAATGCCTACGAGGAGCAATGCCGCATCTCCGCTACATATTCTCAGCAACTATGAGATGTACAAGCCGCCCCCTCCAACTTGGGGTGGTTCACCACCAAAACTGGTGTACCACGTGCATTCAAAAGGAGGGGTATTTTAATCCCACTTTTGGAAAAATTTAATAGGATTACAATAATAGAAGGGGTTTCTTAATTAAAATTTAGAAAAACATCCGTTAGCTCATAAGTAAATAGGGGGTGGCTTTATTAAGGGGGAAATTTTAGTTACAGGTTTTTTAAATACTCCTCTAGCACATTGAAGATCGAGGCCGTGTTCGTAACTTGGATCCAAATTTTGTGGACCAGGATGCCAGAAAACCATCCACCCTTCCATTGTGTATCACCTTTGTGAATGATGGGCCTTTATGTCCAATATGCCAAGACCGTTTTGATACGACGATTGGATACTATCGTGTCACCATCAGTTTCACTTGGTATGCCTGGAAAATACGTTGAAGGTCAGGAGTGCCTACCCAACTTGTAATGCTCCTCAGGCCAAGAAATTATACGATATATATATATCTATATACGTAAATATGAATATATATATATATATATACACACACACACACACACACACACACACACATATGTATATATGTATATACATATGTATATATGTATATACGTATATATATATATATATATATATATATATGTATATATATGTTGAGATATCGAGCTCCACTCATGATATGCCAGGGTGACCGTTGTGCATTTATGTCACCGACTTGTTAGCTGCAGATGCGGTTGGTACACCACCCATGAATAATAGTTGGATGACAGCTATCCTTATGTACTCTAGTTCATGGCTCAGTTAGTATGCCACCTTAGTTAGTTGAGTTTGGTTTGAGACCCACATATAGGGTTCTTCTATTTCTTTGTACTAGAGTTCTTTTGGCTTTCACAACTAAGAAGAGGAAAACTGTTTTCAGCCTCCACCTTTGTGTGTATTCCCCCATTGTGTATGTGAGAAAGCCGCAAGTGAGACTCCTTCCTTCTCTCCCACTATCTTCACATGGTATCAGAGCCTGGTTCATGGTAAGGAGCTCAAGAAAGCAAACCAAGTTCGCGGTGTCCTGGTAAGAGGACCAGTATTGCTTTCCTTGAGCTTTCCTTTTTTGAGTTTGGGAGCAAATCTCTGCAGGTAGCATAGCCAAAAAGTGCAAGAGTGCATTGTCTTAGATTGAGACACCCTTCGTGGTGTGGCAAGAGGGCAATATATGCTGTAGGAAAGGGCATAGCCCTTGGTGACTTTATTTTTTTGATTCGAGGCCATTTCGAGGCCCGTTTTGGAGGCAGAAGTTTTCTGCAAGCACTGAGAAAAAGGCCCTATTTTTGTTGTGCGACCACTGCTCTGCAGATCGGTGAAAAGTTTCCGCAGAAATTGCATCGTATGCCTATGGGCAGAGATATTGGGAGTTGTAGAATCATCCTTATTGCTTGTTGATGCAAAATCGTCACTAGGAAGTGACTATGTGGTCAAATACCACTTTTGTCAGTTTTGTAGATTTGCCCTTGTGAGGTAGAAGCTATGTTTTTTGCAGTGACAGAATATTTTGCAGTATTCTATAATGGTGTCTGATTCTCTTTCATAGATTGTCACTGAAAAGCTTGACAAGAACAACTTCCAGGCATAGAAGTTTAGAATGACAAATTTCCTTATGGGAAAAGGCTATTGGGAGTTCATTACAGGAAATGAAGAAGAACCAGTTCTTCCTAATGTTCCCAATCAATAGGAAATGCAGGCATTTTAAGGATGGCATGAGAGAGCCAGAAAAGTTATGTACTGGCTGTCTATCAGTATTTCAGATTCTATGATTGTGCATATTCAAGATGCAAGTATGCCAAAGGAGGCATGGGATACTTTGGCGAAAATGTACAGCCCAAATACGCAAGGCAGGAAAATGCAGCTCAAGCAAGAGTTGCACAATGTGCAGAGAGAAAATATGAGCATCAATGACTACCACATGAAGGTGAAGAAAATTGCAGATGCACTTGCTTCCATTGGGTCACCAGTGGAAGATGATGATTTAGTTTCTATGACCTTGAATGGTCTAGGAAAGGATTATGCACAGTTCCGAACATCCATTGCCGTCCGTAAAAAATTTCTTGATTTTGAGGAGTTGTTTGCTCTTCTAATTCCTAAAGAGCAGAGAAATGGTGGTGCATCTTCTTCAAGAGGAACTTCAAAAGAAACTGTCTTCTACTCAAATGCTGGAAGAGGTAGAGGTAGAGGTAGAGTAGGCCGCCGATCTGGAGGCCGTGGTAGAAATTAGAATATGTAGCAAACTCAAGAAAACCAGTCCTATCGAGGAGGACATGGTAACTCTAGAGGAAGGGGGAGCCAAAGAGGTCATGGTGGATGGCAGAGAGGCCAAAATGCAAACAACAATGTTGAATGCTACTACTGTGGTAAAATGGGTCATATGGCTAAACACTACTATAAAAAGCAGAATGACATCATGGATGGAAAATTGTAGCAAGGGAATTATGCATCTTCTAGTAGATAGGGTGATGATAGAAATGAGCATCTGTTTATGGTGCAGCACATGACCAATTCTGTGACAAGTGCAGAAGAAAGCAATGATGTGTGGTATGTTGACTCAGGTGCATCAAACCACATGACAGGTCATGCAAAATGGATGCAGGATGCAAGGAAAATGGAAAGACTAGGATTTGTGGAGACTGGTGATGATACTGCACATCCTATTGTGCAGATTGGTAAAATTCCTTTGTCTAAGCAGGATGGGAAAAAGAAATACTTGTCTTATGTATTTCATGTCCCGAATATCACCAAGAACCTGGTTTCTGTTGGCCAAATGGTTGAGCAGGGCTTGCAGGTCAGATTTAATCCTCATGGATGCTTTGTTGAGGATATGAAAAATAACGATCACTTGATAGCAAAAGGAAAGAAGAAGGGCAGGATGTTTATGTTGGATGCGGACATGCCTGAATTGAGCACAGCAATGTTTGCACATGGGACCGGTGTAGTTGCAGATAGTAGTTGCAGATACTGATATCTGGCATAAATGCATTGGTCATGTTAATGTGCAGTGACTTAAATCAATGTAGGCCCAAAATATTGTTGCAAATGCAGGTCACTCTTATGTGGATGGTAAATCCAGTGGCTCAGAACAGAGCATTGATGATGAGTTGGGTATTCCTTCTGTTGTTGCACCTGGAGTAAGGAAGACCAGGGCAGCCATTCACTATGCTTATATGGTCAAAGTGATACAGGAACCAGAACCCACTTCTTTTGAGCAAGCCATGGGAAAAGAGAGAAAGCCATGGATGAAGAAATGGATGCCTTGGAAGCAAATGCTACATGGGAATTGGTGCCTTTGCCTAAATACAAGAATGCAATTGGCTGTAAGTGGGTTTATAAGGTGAAGCACGATGCAGATGGTTCTGTGAACAGATACAAGGCAAGATTAGTTGTTAAGGGGTATGCATAGACATATGGCATTGATTATGAAGAAACATTCAGTCCGGTTGCAAGGATGGCAACTGTAAGAGCAGTCATTGCTATGGCTGCATCAAAGGGATGGTCTTTACATCAGATGGATGTAAAGAATGCCTTCTTGCATGGTGATTTGCAAGAAGAGGTCTTTATGGAGCAACCACCAGGTTATGTTCATGCTGTTCATCCTGAGTTTGTTTGCAAATTGAAGAAAGCCTTGTATGGCTTGAAGCTAGCACCTAGAGCATGGTCTGACAAGATAGGACAGTATCTTGTCACTATTGGCTTTTAGATTTCCAAGGCAGATTTCTCACTTTATGTGAGAAAAACAGAGAAAGGTATTATGCTTCTTGTCATTTATGTTGATGATTTGATCATCACAGGTGAGAGTGATGAAGATATCCTTCATGTGAAAATGCTATTGAAGCAAAAGTTTGAGATTTCTTGGGCATTGAGGTGATTAGATCACCAAGTGGGATATGGCTCTTGCAGAGACAGATGGATTGGACATGCTGTCCAAACATGGGATGACAGGCTGTAAGCCTATTTCAGTTCCTTTGGAGCAGAATGTGAAGCTAAGCGCAGATGTAGGTGAGCTTCTAGAAGACCCTACTATGTATAAGCGCATAGTAGGAAGTTTGATTTATATGACTATTACTAGGCCAGATTTGAGCTATGTTGTTGGATTGGTAAGTCAGTTTATGCAGGCTCCAAGGAAACCGCATTTGGATGTGGCTAGACACATACTCAGGAATGTGAAGTCCACATTGTAGTATGGACTATTTTATGAGACTGGGGTTCAGATACAATTGCATGGATACACTGATGCTGATTGGGTATTTCTGATAGACGATCTACCAGTGGATATCTATTCTCTTTTGGGAGTGCTGCAGTCACTCAGAGCAGCAAGAAAGAGCCTATAGTTGCCTTGTCAAGCACAGAGGCTGAGTACAGGGGTGTAGCAATCGCTGCATGTGAGGTAGCTTGGTTGCATAAGCTACTTTATTATATGCATCAGTCTACAAATGGGCCATTTGTCATTTATTGTGACAACATGAGCAGTATACACTTGGCAAATAACCCAGTCTATCATGCTAGAACAAAGCACATTGAGGTGCATTATCACTATGTGCGGGAGAAGGTTTTACTAGGTCTTATTGATCTAGTTTATGTCAGCACAGAGGATCAGGTAGCTGACATATTCACGAAGGCATTGTGTGCAGAGAAGCTGCGCAAGTTCAGAGACCTGCTTGGTGTGTAGGAATTGGGATTGAGCTCGAGGGGGAGTGTTGAGATATCAAGCTCCACTCGTGATATGCTAGGGTGACGGTTGTGCATTTATGTCACCGACTTATTAGTTGTAGATGCGGTTGGTACACTGCCCATGAATAATAGCTAGATGACAGCTATCATTTTGTACTCTAGTTCGTGGCTCAGTTAGTATGCCACCTTAATTAGCTGAGTTTGGTTTGAGACCCACATATAGGGTTCTTCTATTTCTTTGTACTAGAGTTCTTTTGGCTTTCACAACTAAGAAGAGGAAAACTGTTTTCAGCGTCCACCTTTGTGTGTATTCCCCCATTGTGTATGTGAGAAAGCCACAAGTGAGAGTCCTTCCTTCTCTCCCATTATCTTCACAATATATATGTATATACGTATATATATATATATACATATATATATATAAATATATATACATATGTATATATATATATATACGTATATACATATATACAGATGTATATACATATGTATGTATCTATATATATATATATATATATATATATATATTTGATCATGATTATTGTTTTTGCTTTTCTTTTTAAAAAATAAAAAATTTAAAAATAAAACTTTCAAAGATGTATTTTAATTGTTTTGATATACTTAAGCAAATGTTGCACGATTTTAATGCTTGGGTTTTTTCAAATTGATTTTCTTTAGACGTACACGAACCTAGCAAGCATGTTGATCATACTCCTCTCCATCCTGTCTACGTTCATGATGGTGGTGCTTCTGTGTGGATTATTTATCATTTTGTTGAACAATTGCACACAGTGCAATTGTTCATGTGGCCCTAGCAAATGACAAACCCATGGACGTGGCAAAACAATGGTTTTTGGAGTTCTAAATTTTTGAAAAATGGACAAAGCGGTGTATTCTTTTGGCCACCACAAATGTAACTATAAATTTTGCAAACTGAGCACATGTATATTTTGCTCCTATCGATTGTGGCTTAAAATGTAAAGTTTACCCAAAAGCAAGAACTACTATCATGTACACTTTGCACTTTTATAGTACGACGACAAGCCTTTATTATGTTTGTTGAAATGAGTGACCTGTAAATTGTTGTGTTCAGTGAAATGAAAATTATCATAGATTAGCCATCATTAAAATTATAAACCTTTCATGAACATTTTGATGGGGTTTACGCTGCCTCTACAAAGTGTGCTCGGAAAGATTTATAATTTCATCAAGGTCTAGCACAGATCGCTTCGGCCATCAGCAAATGCAATTGCATATCAAATAAATTGCATTTTAAATAGATTACATTTTAAACTTGTTTGTATCTTGAAAGAATTGCATTTTAAGTGGATTGCATTATAATTTGCATTTTAAAAGAATTGCATTTAAAACACACTATTCAAAATTTTTGAACTTGTGTAAAGTCCAATTTGAGAAATGGACTAAAAAATAGTCCAAATATTTTGAATATACTAGTAATGTTGTTTTTTGAACTAGATTTGACAACTCAAAACAAAAGATTTGGTGATTAAGTACTAAGAACATCAATGCATAACCAAATCTTTTACAAAGGTGATCTACATAAACATCTTCATAACTTCTTATAAATTGAGCTACTATCACCTAAGAGCATCAATAGATGACCAATTCTCTTAAAAAGCTGGTGTAAATAAACACCCTTATGTATAATCGGTGTGCACACACCTTTATGACCATTTCTTTTAGAAAGGTGGTGTACATAAACCCCTTAGAAGGGTAGTGTACATAAATCCTTTTATGTGTAAGTGGTGTACATATACACCTCACTTGGTATAAAAAAACACCCTTAACTATAAAAATACATTGACATAAAGTAAATGCACCATTAAATATAAAATGGACCTCATAAACAATCTTTATACACAATAATGAGAGTAAAGAAATCAGAAAAGTAGTTAACTTTTTATTAAATATTCACTTTACTTAGTTCAAAACTTGTGATTACAAAGCTGTCAGCCATCATGTTCCTCAATACCAATGTCCTCAATGCCAGACCCTTGACTACCAGGGCCCTGACTAATAGGCTACTCTAAGACAGTACCAATGTCCTCAATGCGCCCTTGACTACCAAGGTCCTGACTAATGGGTTGCTCTAAGACTGGAGTCTTAGTAGCAAGGTCCTCAATAGTTTGCTCTTTAGTTCCAAGCACCTGACTAGTAGGCTGCTCTGGAGTATGTAAGGTCATGGTTGAAGAACCATCTATGCCTCTTGGTAACTCCTCCTCGTGATGCTTTGCCTCGTCCATACCTTCTTTGGGTCAGGCTTCCTTGCTTGATCCACTTGCATGTCCTTCACCCAAGATCAAGGGTGCCTTCCTCACTTTTAATGTCAAGGGAAGTGCTTCCACCTCTTTAGCCTTACCTTTTCCTATGACGTGTTGTACTACTACTTCTTGCTGTCGCGGGCCTTCTCATATGATGAGTGGAACCTCCTTGACTCTAGTTGACAATTGATCACCCTTATTCTTTGTGCGGATTTCTTCTTGGCATAAGTCATTGGATTTAGAGCTTTCATCCTCATCATCACCCTCAGACTCACTACCCTCATCTTCAATATTTTCCTCACTACCCTCTTCTTTGACATTTTCCTCTTCAAAGAAGGTAGTGCAACTGTACTATGTGTCAAAGAACTCAATTTGATGGGGGGTATCAATGACATTTACATTTCTACCTTGGCATAGCAATTTCTCAATAGCAAAACCCATTCCATACAATCCTACTTCCCACCCATCATTCAGTAAATTGTTTGTCATCTCTAGTATCACATTAGGATGCATCGGCTTTCTATAATCAACCATTGTTGCATCAAGCTTAACCTTATTGTCCTCAAAGTAATGAAGCTCGAGAGTCCTTAAAGGAATTTTGATTAGATTGCCACCACCCCTGCATAAAAAGCACATCAAGAAAGGCTGCAAGACTTGAATGGCAATGCCTTCCAAGACAGTCATATGATTGCATAGGAATATAGCATGGTATACTTTTGAAAGTAAATACCCAAATGCAGATGTCAAACTCGCATACAAGGCATCCCTTTGTGATTTTGTCACGAACAGGACCAACGTTGATCTTTTCTTATCTACCATAGGACCTTCTATGATAAACCACACAAGTTCAACTATCTGTCACTGCAAGGTCTTGCAATTCATCTATGAAAAATACACATGGCTTCTCCCAAGCATGACCGCTCATTGTTATGAAATGCTTTGTATCAATGCCATTGATGTGTGCAAAATTTGTATCATTCTCTGATAACAAGATATCATAGGAGAAGCTGAATGGAGAACCATTATGTAAACCACCAATTACTCTACCTTGGACAGTGGACTGCAAGGCCTTTTTCTTGATGTCCATATATTCTGGCTCAACAACCTTTGGAATTTTAGCTCTTAGATCCTTTGTTGGTGTGGCATCTACATCCATTGAAGCCAACCACTTTCTAGCCCATGTCTTATCAAGGAGTTGACCTAGGCTTAGTGCCTTCTTCTTATCCACATCAATTGACTTGCCAACTAACTCATCATCAGATTTCAATAAAAACAATAGTGCCGAGAGAGCAGCCTCACTTTGAATCACTCGGGTGACCACTTCATCCAAGTTGCTATGCTTGCTCTTCTTTCCAAAGAAGCAGTCATCGCTTAGGATCTTCTTGCATACTTCTTCTATTATTGCATCTAGAACAAACTTTATTGCTCTCCACCAAACAATAGACATCAGTTTCATTATTTCTTTTCTCTGAGTTGTAGTGTGCTCTGGTGCCTCAAAGGATATCTTTCCTATTTCATATGCTTGGCAAACAATGCTTTGAAACACTGAGTCCTCGCAGAAGACAATGCAAGTAACATCCCTGTATCTTGCAATGGCGGTGCTCAGATCCTTTGCCTCAACCTTATTACTTGGTATGCCTTGCGTATTGCTTACAACACCTTTTAAGCATTTACAGAACCGAGTCCTCTTTGCCATGTACTTAGATGTAGGTCTCCTGCCCTTCACTGTTTGTGGCTTTCCACAACCCACCCATAACTCCCTTGCCTTTATTAGGATCTCAGAAAGAGAAGAACTTTTTTTCAACCTAAATGGAGCAAAATTCAGCCTTTCTAATTCTAGAATGTACTTCGAGTCATCATTAAATATGCATACATGACAAATGACCCATTGAAACTTTTCCATCCACTCAATCTGTGGCAAGTTTCCTTTTCTTCCCTCATCAAGGGCGATCCTACAAGCTTCACAAAAGTGTTGCCCATCAATGGGCTCAAACCTGCATCTTTCTAAGAATCTATTCTATAAACATAGATAAGAAAATTTAATTTAATTTTTCTAAAATTTTAGTTGATTTTTTTAAAACTTTATTTTATTTATCTAAATTGAGAGATATATATATTTATATATTAAAATTTTAAAAATTTTTAATTTATTTAATTTTAATTTTAATTTTTTATTTAAATTTAATAGAATAGAATAGAATATAATTTATTTCTTAATTTAATTTAATTTATTTTTTAAATTAAATTAAATTTATTTAAATTATTTAAAATTTAATTTATTTTATTTTTTCTCGTCGATTTTTTAATTTTATTTTTTTAAAATTTTATTTATTGATTTAATTTTAATTTTTTTAATTTATTTATTTAAATTATTTAAATTATTTTATCTTTAAAAAAAAAAAGGCCTAAAGGCCCCCCGAGTAAGGCTCTAAGGCCCTTAATTTTTTTTTTAGTCCTTTTTTTTTTTTTGGTGGTGTGTGGAGGCCCAATGGGCCCCCTTAAGGAGGGGTTTATCCCCTCCCCTAAGGCCCCAAGGGCCTTAAGGGAGGGGATTAACCCCCCTAACCTGTTGTGCGTGCAACAGGTTAGGGGGGATTAATCCCCTCTCCTCCCTTCGCTCCTCCCCGCCTTCCCCCTCCCGCCTCCCGCCTTCGTCCCCCCCTCCCCACCTTTGCCTCATGCCTCCCCCCTCCCGCCTCGTCGCCTTCGCCTCCCCCCTCCTGCCTCCGTCCTCTCCTCCACCTCCCTGCCTTCACCTCTCCCACGTCCATCCCCTCCTCCTGCCTCTTGCCTCCCACCTCCATTCTCTCCTCGACTTTCCCGCCTTCACCTCCCCCTCCTCCGTCCCTGCCTCCCTGCTCCCCAGAAAGAAAAAGCCCCTCCGTCTCTTCACTCCTCGCCCTCCCCGATCCCAAAAAAAAAGACAAAAAAAAGGACTGAAGGGTAAGGGGAGGGAGGGAGAGGATTCGCAATCGAAGGGGGCAAGCAAGAGAAGAAGAGGGGAGGGGGAAGCGGGCGGAGAGGGGAAGGGAGGGGAGGGAGGAAGGGAGAAGAGGGGAAGGGAGGGAGAGGGGAGGGGAAGGGAGGGGAAGGGGGAAGTGGGAGGAGGGAGGGGAGGGGGAAGCAGGAGGAGAGTGGATGGGAGAGGAGAGGGAGGAGAGGGGATGGGAAGCGGGAGGAGAGAGAAAGGGAGGAAAGGGAGGAGAGGGGAAGGGAGGGAGGGAGGGAGTACTTGGGCAGGGAGGTGATGGAGGAGCTCAAGGAAAGTTGTGAGAAAGAATGAGGAGTAGAGTTTTATAGGAAATGGGTAGCTTTTAGGTCAAGTCAACTTTTTTAGGTCAAGTTAGCTTTTTTGATTTTTAAGGTTTTTTTAGTTCTTTTAGGTTCACCATAAGTAGAACGTTCTTAGTTCATTTCCAACCTATTGCATATGCAAGAACTTCTGAGAATCAAGTTTTTGTAAATTTGATTTTTTTTTCAAATCCGATTCTTTTCTAAAAAACTTGTTACATATGCAACAACTTCAAAAAACTATCTTTCACATTAAATCTTTTTTCCCACAAATTTTCCTCTTTACCTCAAACTCTCACAGACTATTGGCCATGTAATAATTTTCAAAAAAAAAAAGAAGAAAACAATCTATTACAAATTTCTCTCAACCTCAAAACCACTCAAACCTCCCTACCTATTGCATATGCAACAACTCCAAAATAAAATTTAACCATAAATCTCTCTGAAAACTCTTCTCACGACACTATTAATGTATGCAACAACTTCAAAAAACCATCTTTTGCATTAAATCTTTTTTTCCATAAATTTCCCTCTTTACCTCAAACTCTCACAACCTATTGTCACAAATTTCTCTCAAACTCAAACTCTTCCAACCTATAATAGGCCACACAATAATTTAAAAAAAAAAGAAAAGAAAACAATCTATTTCAAATTTCTCTCTCAACCTCAAAACCACTCAAACCTCCTACCTATTGTGTATGCAACAACTTCAAAACAAAATTTAACCATAAATCTCTCCAAAAACTCTTCTTAGGATGATTTATTAATATGAGAAATCCATTTATAATATTTTTACTCCATAATATAACAAAATTTTATTAACTAATGTTAAAATATAATTTTGCTAAAAATATATTCTATAAATTAATATAAATATTATATAAATATTATAATTAAAGAAATATAATAATGAAAATATTTTTGAAAAAGAGGTCTTCTAGCATATGTGCTTTATATAATACTTATTCTTCAAACAATGAAGAATTAGTGAATGTATTTGTAAGGTAGTTCTTAATATGAAAAATCTCTACAATATTCTTTCTGCTATTAACTACATATTAAATTTTAGTTTTAATAAAAATATACACTATTAACTTAAAAACTAATTTAAATAGAATATAATTATTATATAAATTTAAATAAATATATATAAATTATTAATATTATATATTAATAACATTTAAAATTATGTATATTATATAGTAATAATCTTTAAAATTTAAAAAGTAGTCAATCAAAGAATTGAATCAATTTAAAAAATAAGGAAATATTAAATTTTACACACGTGCTTTTAGCATGTATGCTTTTCTTCCACATGTATAATACTTGTTAGTCGAAGAATGAAGAATTAGATAATGCATTTGTAAGATAGGTATTTAAAACCATAGAATCTGGAAGAGGTTTAGCATAGTTGCTTATCTTTATTACAGTATGTAATACTTTGCAAAAACCTTATACTTTGTTTATGGCTTTGCACAAAACTACAGTATCATTGAATTCATATCATTTTTCTACTTTAGCAACCACTAGATATCCATGGTATGAATCCATGATATGGAATGCATATTTCTTCTGAATATTTCTTACCACATACTTCTTCATTTCTTCTAATATACCATGTAGCATGAATGTAAGAAAATATAAATCGGTGTGCTTTTAGCCTATGTACTTGTCCCTAATTAGTAGAATACTTTGACTAGGTAGACCTATAATTACTTAAAGTAAAGCCTTTACAAAGGATCGTACCTAGTATTGGATATAAACAAAAAACTTTGGAAAACATATAATATATAGTCTATATATATCTAAACTAAATACTTTAGAATGCATATTTTATATAGTCTATATACCTTAAATCTTAAATCCTAAAGTTCCCTAAATCTTAGGTTATGCAATCTAAGCTCTTAAACTTATATAACAGTTCTAATCCCTAAACCTTAAATCCTAACGCCTATAGCTTAAATTCTTAAACCTAATTTCCAGATCCTAAACCCTAGATTCTAGACTCTAAGCTCATGACCTTATATACTAAACCCTAAACCCTAAACCCTAAAACCTAAACCCTAAATCCTAAACCTTAAAATAATAATCATAAACCCTAAACCCTAAATGCAAAATCCTAAATCCTTAACCCTAAACCCTAGATCTTAAACCCTAAACCCGAAATCCTAAACCCTTAGCCCTAAACCCTAAAACCATAATCATAAACCCAAAACCCTAAACACTAAATCTTAAATCCTAAGTCCTAAATCCTTAACCCTAGATACTAAACCCTAAACCCTAACCCTCAAATACAACCAAAATTTAATGATTTTTTTCAATTTGTGCAATAGGTTTGATATATCACCCAACCTGTTGCAAGTGGAACAGGTTAATGGTGCACCCAATCTATTGTAAAAATCAAGGAATTTTCTTGATTTATGCAACAGGTTGGATATATCTCCCAACCTATTTTCAAGCAACTGGTTGGGGGATATATCCAACCTATTGCACAAATCAAAAAAATTCTTGACTTGTGTAACAGGTTGTGGAATATATCCAACCTGTTGCACAAATCAAAAAAATTCATTAAATTTTGGTTGTATTTTAAGGTTTAGGGTTTAGGGTTAAGAATTTAGGATTTAGGATTTAGGGTTCAGCATTTAGAGTTTTGGGTTTAGGGTTTAGGGTTTAGGATTTAGTGTTTAGGAGTTTAGCGTTTAGGGTTTAGGGATTAAATGTTTAAAGTTTAGGATTTACGATGGTTAAGATGTTTTGGTATTAATTGTTTGAAGTTTAGGATGTACGGTTCAAGTTTAATGCCTTCTCTGCTTGTTTTAATATAAAAGAATAAGCTCAATGATTAATTTTTGTGTCTTTTTTTGAGTTGCTAATCTATTTTTGTACATAAAACAGGTATTCACCCTAATAGAGGGTATGGATGTGGTGTTATATAAGAAGAATAAAGTAGTGGCTTTTGGATGAATTCATAGTATTGATCATATGAATGTGTGTCATTTCCAACGTTGTGGTGAGAGAAGATGTATACTGATAATCACCAACGTTGTAAATCTTGAAGTACATTTAAAATATCCACATGGAGACTTTGAAACATTGGGAGATATCTTACAATGTGACATATTTGATGTGCAAGCACACAGAACGCTCTGGGACCAAGATGAAATTGTTCCAAAGACATACTTTCAAGATATCAAGAAAAATTATTTTCAGGGAAAAAAAGTAGAGATGTTATCTTGCTCCGGAGAAGTTTTAGCAATTGGCAACTTTAAGGGCTATGCTCAGAGTTTTCTCTGTATAGTGGAGATAACTAAGTTGACTAGTGCAGGTGTCATTCAAAATGCAATGGATAGTACTTCACATCTAGATGTCCGTAATACTACGTCTCATCTACAAGTTCATAGAACTTGTAAATGGGGGTTAGCTTTTTTGAAATCAAGTTTGCCCAAGACAGATTCCTTCAATGTCATGGAAGACAAAACAAAATATTATCAAAAGAAAAGGACTATAACACAAATGGGATCCAAATTGATAAGAAGCTATAGTAGTGATCAAAAGTATCATAGTGGCATGCTCATAGGTAATGAGGACATTATAGTAACAGATGTTGATGCAGAAAAGGTTTCTTGTGTTGCAAGTGACTCAAATATACTCACTGGTATAGAAGACTTGTCTTATGTTACAAGTGACTTGAATAGGCTCACTGGTATAGAAGGCTTGTCCTGTGTTGCAGGTGACTCAAATAGGCTCATTGGTATAGAAGACTTGTCCTGCATTGCAAGTGACTCGAATAGGCTCACTACTATAGAAGACTTATCATGTGTTGCGACTCAAACATGCTTACTGATATAGAAGACTTATCTTGTGTTGAGAATAATAAGATGCAACCACAAAGAAAAATACACTCAAAGATCGATGGGATAAGTGATGCAATAATAGGAATTGATGATATTAGTGACAATGATCATGATGTTACCACTCGAATGTAGGGCAAGGGGGGTAGAGAATCTGAGACTTGTCATGTTGTTCATAATATTGTTCCTAGCATGCTAGAGAATATAGATGGGAGAATCTTGAGTGACGAAGGAGAAAGAGTTTAACCACAAAATTCAAGAGTCATTGGCAACAAAGAGTTACCATCTAATGAGATTGGAGAGGGTTTATTTGTTGCAGTTTGGATATCTGATCCAAGTTCAGAGTTGGATGACCAAGGTGGCCCAATTTGGGTTGCAAAGGTTGTGAAGATAGAAAGGGATGACAAGGGAACTACTATAACATTCATAGCTTTATGGTATGAACCAAAGCCATTGAAAAATCTCCTGAGAAGATATACAATAAAACAACTCTATGAGGGATGCTTGCAAAAGAAACGTGAATGGGTTCCAAATAATGAGGGATTAATAGAGGTGGAAGTCAGTAGCATTATTCATTGTTGGAAATCGAGGACACGAAGTTTTAAAAAGAAGCATAGATATAATGTTGAAAAATGTATCACAATCCCTGATCCAAGTCGTGTCCATATTAAACATCATTTGGCAAGACTTGACCCATCAAGCGCAAATACATTACATGAATCTGATGACTCCAAATGAGATTCATATGCATAAGATAATGTTTTGTATGTCTTTTTCCATAAAAATGGTGTATCTATACACCACCAATAAGATAATGTATTGTATGCTTTGTTTTTTAAAAAAAGGGTGTATCTATACACCACTTATATATTGAATTCAACAAACCTTTTTTTTTCAAAAAAATGGTGTATCTATACACCACTTACATGTTGAATTCAACAAACTCTTTTCATATGGTGTCATATTTTCACTTCATAGTGTTAAAATTTAACTAGAGTTAGGAGACTACTATTATTATTATCATAGTTATTGGATGGGGGCACCATGCACAAGTTTGGGAATTATAGCTTCATTGAGCCCTTTTTTTAAAAATTAGAGGTCACCACTTGACTTTTTAGCTTAATAAGGCCATATTTGTATATAAGTGACCCATTTAGTACTGTAAAAAACCCAATTTTTGAGCTCACTAAGTGAAGTTGAGTGGAGAGGATATGCTCCAAGAAAAAGTCCAAATAGAGATAAGAGGATCATTGCCAGCATTAGGCACAAATACACAAAGGGGAGTGAGCCATGGTATCCTCTTATGAGGAGATACCTTGGCAAGTTGGTTTATATGTATGTTCTTCTCTTTTATTATTTAGCAATTAAGTTGCTTTTATTTGCAGGCTGACATTTGAAGAGTTTCGCTTCATGCTACTTGAAGGTTCAAATCTCTCAAGCACTTGGAAAGAAGCTGGAGAAAGCCAAATATTCTATGTCAGAGGAGGATCTTGGTGTTAAAGCTAGAGATCAAGGAGGCTCAAAGCATATTGAATAAGACATGAGAGGGAGATAGCAAATGTATATCTTTTGCAATGTGTATTCAACAATACATGATAGGCCTTTTATGTAGAGAGAGCCCTTTGAATAGTCAACGCATGTGGTATCCTCTAATCCACATCTCTCCTTGTGGATGTCCTCAATCTGCATCTCCACATCATGTAGTCCACATCCTAGGGTGGCTACTTTAATACATTCCTGTACCATACCTTAGCCTCTAATTCATGTGCACATGGCACCATATCTCAACACCTCCCCTTGGTGCCATGATCCATTGGCTACTGCAAGGTGATCAGATGTGAGTTTACATTCCATCACCTCCCCTTAGTGCATACCTTGCTATATAAGGTGGTCAAGTGTGGGTTTTACATTTCAATTCCTCCCCTAGGTGCTTACATGGCTACTCTCAGGTGGTCAGGTTTGATTTACAAATGTGTGGGTTGAAGGTGGCAAGGTTTTTGCTTCTCGATACATGTTGTCAATGATGTTATCTTCTTTTCTTGATGTAGCTTGATGCATTATGCTTTGTTCTTCCATGTGACTTAATGCTTTATGTGTGGATGCTATGTTTTGTGCTATCGTCGTCTCATGCATTTGTGCTTTTGGCATGCGATGGTTTTCCATTTGTACCATGAGGTTCTTTTTGCTTCAATGGAAGTGTCTAATTCCATACAATGAATCTAACTTAATGGGCGTGTAGAGCTCAAAAAGACGATCACTTTCTCTTTTTGGAGCATGTGCAAATTCCTCCTAGATTGCAAGTTACGCCTTGTCGAAGTTTTATGAAGAAGAGGTGGCCTAATCATGTGGCACAAGGATTCACATGTTGCACTCACACTGTGCTTAGCATGAAGCTGTGTGCTCAGGTGGCACTTGGTGATGTGGCACTTTAAACTAACCCCATAACCTAACCATGGTTATTGTGGAGTTGGGTCTTATGTGCCACATGGCAAGCTACTGACCAAGCTTCACTGACCCATGGTCTTATGTGCCACATGGCAAGCTACTGACCAAGCTTCACTGACCCATGGTAAATTAGACCGAGGTTAACTTTGTTTGGGTTACCTTTACCCAAGGTGCCACATGTCAAAACACAGTGAGAGTGCTCTCAACGGAAGCAAGAACGGAAGAAGGAGAGAGAGAGACAGAGAGCCACAAGTTTTGGTGGGTGCAGAACCAACCTAATCTTCTTTTTCATTTATTTATATATGTGTTTGAGTATTGTACATAACCGGGGTAAAGGCACAGTGACCTTTATAGAGACTCTTCTTCAGCTTGCAAACTAAATGCTCTTTGCCCTTTTCTTCAAAGCCTTCCGGCTGCACCATGTAAATTTCCTCATGCAAATCCCCATGCAAGAAAGCTGTCTTGACATCCATCTGCATAAGCTCCATATCCTCTGATGCCACTAGTCCAAGCATGCATCTAAGTGTGGTCATCTTCACAACTAGAGAGAATATCTCATCAAAGTCCACACCCTTCTCTTGCTTGAACCCTTTAGCAACCAAACGGGCCTTGTACCTAGGCACATCATCACCTGTGACCTTCATTTTGTAGACCCATTTATATGGCAATGCTTTCTTTCCATGTGGCAAAGAAACCAAGTCCCAAGTCTTATTCTTCATAAGTGAACTCATCTCTAATTGCATAGCATACTCCCACTTGCGTTGATCCTCACGCATCATAGCCTCTCTGTAGCAAGAAGGCTCCCCGCAATCAGTAAGCATCACATAGTCTACCCCTGGATCAAACCTATCTAGCAGTCTAGATACTCTAGATGATCTTCTCAAGGGCATTTCAGCTTGCTGTCCCACCTGCATATCAGCCACATTTGGCTCATCATTTACACCAATAAATGATCCATCATCTACCCTTGATTATATACCTGTGGGAGTATTTGGTGGTACCATTTCTTGCACATTTGGTGCATGGACAGCTTGCTGTCTATCAACATATGCAGGTGGATTCACATCCTAGAAAGTGATTCTCCTCATTTCCACATCCCTCATGGGTGCCTTATGCATCTTCTTCTCATTGAAGACCACATCATGGCTACGTATGATCTTCTTTGCTTCTGGATCCCAGAGATGATAGCCCATCTCTCCACTTTCACCATAACCCAGAAAGATGCATTTCCTAGACTTAGGATCTAGCTTCTTTCGAAGCTCTTTTGGCACATATGCATATGCCTCACACCCAAATATACGCAAATGAGAGTAAGAGGGCTTCTTGCCACTCCATGCCTCTTCAGGAATACCACCATCCAAACTCTTACTAGGTGATCTATTGATCACATGCACTGCAGTCGTCATTGCCTCAGCCCAAAAACCACCAGAAAGACTTGCATTGGAAAGCATGCATTGCAACCTTTCTTGAATGGTACGGTTCATCTTTTATGCAACTGGATTTTGCTCTGGAGTACGAGGGGATGTGAGCTCCCTCTTAATCCCACGTGTATCACAGAAATGCTGAAAGTCATGAGAGAGATACTCTCCACCATTGTCAGTCCGTAGGCATTTAAGCGTTCTACCTGACTGATTCTCAACCAAGGCCAACCATTTCTGAAATACCTGGAACACATCACTCTTCCGAGCTATAGAATAAGCCCACACTTTCCTAGTTGCATCATCAATGAATGTCACATAGTATTCAGCCCCGCCTAATGACCGTGTAGGCATGGGACCACATACATCTGAATGCACCAAATCAAGCTTTTCAAACTTTTTCTTTCCCCTTCTTTTATGGGCTGATTTAGTCTGCTTCCCATAGAGACAATGCTCACAAAATTCAAAATCAGAGAAACTCAAATGCAGTACATAACCCAAATGGCATAAGAGTTTCATTCCATTCTGGCTCATGTGCCCCAACCTGCAATGCCACAAAGAAGTGCTTGGCTGCTCGGTTATTGCAACAACATGATCAAATACCCCTGATACATGTAAGGGATACAAAGTCCCACACTTGGCACCCTTGGCCAAAAGCATAGAGCCCTTCTGAATTTTCCAACTTTGAAAGCCAAAAGTGGTGTGAAAACCAGCATCATCTAGCTGACCCACTGAAATAAGACTCTTTGTTAGCTTAGGCACAGGTCTCACATGTTTCAAAACAAATGCAGAACCATTTGCAAAAGAAAACTTTATGTCACCTGCTCCCACTATGTCACATGCATAGTCATTTCCAAGATGCACACAACCTGTCTTTCCACTGTCATAAGTGGAGAACCATTCCCTATGGGGAGTAACATGGAATGAAGCACCAGAATCCAAAATCCAATCCTGGGAATATGCATCATCTAAAGTGGTAAGCAACTCTGCAGATGAACTAGACATGAAGAGAACATCATTGTCACTATCATGTGTGACTGCATTGATCTCCTCGATCTTGACTTTTCCTTTGTCCTCCCTTGGACTCTCTTCCTTTTGATTTGCACCCCAATTTGCATTCTTTTTCTTATCCTTTTGCTCTCTTTTTAGCTTGTAGCAATCCTTTTTCATATGGCCCTTCTTGCCACAGTGGTAACACTCAATGTTCCGTGCCCTGGATTTGCTATGAGACTTCCCTCTTTCTTGGGACTTCCCCCTGAACTGTGATCTGCCCCTTTGCACATTTAAGGTAGCATCCTGCTTGTTGCCATCCATAGACTTCCGTCTAATCTCCTCGACCAACAAGCTACCCACAACATCATCAAATTTCAGTACTCCACTAGGTGCAGAGTTACTAACAGCTATACTGAAGGTATCCCATGAGGATGGCAATGAACATAAGAGAAATATTGCCTTAGTCTCTGCATCAAAATTCATTTTCTGAGCCTGAAGCTGGCTAAAAATAATATTGAATTCATTCAAGTGAGAAGCAATGGAGACCCCTTCCTTCATCTGCAGCTCAAACAACCTCTTCATGAGGTAAACTTTATTGGAGGTGGTTTCCTTCTCATAAGTGGCACACAGTTTCTTCCACAAATCTTTCGTAGTCTGCTCATTTACTACTGTGAAATAAACTGACTCTGCAAGATGAAGTCTAATAGTAGACTTTGCTAATGCATCCAACTCATTCCAATCATCCTCAGACATATTTGCAGGCTTAGCTTCAATCCCTGCCAAGGGTTTAATCTGCTTCTTTTGAATAAGCACATCCCTTATTTGTTCTTTCCACAAAGAAAAGTTTGTCCCATCAAACTTTTTAATGTTGAAAAACTCCTTTTCAGACATGGAAGAGGATGCCATGATGCAAATAAAGCAAAATCCCAAATGCTAGTCCCTCAAGAGAGAATCACACCCAATACCCAGTGCACCCAAATGTGTATGCCACAATAGAGTGAAATATCACAAAAACTCAAAGCTCAAAGCATCAAAAGATGCATCTGACTCATGTGCATATACTATGCATCCATATGAGCAAATTTGGCCCAAAAGAAAATGCCAATAAGTGCCAAATGACTCAAGCATAAACACCGTCCACTGGCATATGCATCAATAATATCTCATCCAAGAGAGCATAGCACTATCAGTGCATCACCTGCAATGTGTCAAAGCTGTCCCTTAGCATAAAATAGCATCCATGTGCAAAGCGTCCATAAAAAATAGCATCCCATAAGGCAATTTGGGCCTATCAATGCATCCAATAAGGACCGTAATGCATCCAAATGGCCTATAAATCATCCACTGCAACCCAATGCATACCATGAATGAGCACACACTGCTCAAACTGCAACCAGAGTGATCTGCATAAGGTATGCTCAAGAAATCATAGTCCCACAGTAATGACCGCTACTGAAAATAGAACCTGAGATGCCTCAAAACATGGGCGCCATTACATAATTGGAATCAGCAAGAAAATTTGCAAATATCTCTCTTTTTCCAGAACTCCAAAATCCCAACCGATGAGTGAGAAATGGGAGTCAACACTTATCCACTACCATGTGGCATAAATCTAAGGTTTCAAAACCTTAGAATGAAAAATGCATAACAGAGAGACGAAATCGAATACACAGAGATCTATAACTCTGAAAATCCTCCACCGAATTGCGCAAGAACTAACAGGTAAGGGCTTTTGGGCGTCCGGAACGCAATGGGACAAACGGTTTTGGAAACTGTGGTCTCAATCACTGGGGTCCAACACACGGACTGAAAAACGTTTTTAGAAACAAAGCTATTTGTAAACTCCACCGGAGTGCGAATGATGAGCAACATAGAAGTTTTTACCTCCTGAGTCCACCGAAATTGACAGATCTGCAAATGGTTGCTCCAAACTTGAGTTCCAACACCCGGGCAAAAAAAGCAGAAACTGACACAGTGAGTCAGAAATCCAATGAAATGATCCCAGATTCAAGAATGAAGGTGTTTCCATGCTCTTGAAGTAATGTGGACACCAAAAGCAAGCAATAGTTGCCTCTACAAGTCAATACGGAGTCTCTATCATCGAACGGAACAGGGAAAAGCTCAAAAAACGACTTTTTCTTTCAAACCACTTAACAGGCTCTCAAAACCACTTCGCAAAGCCAAAGTAACTTTTCCAAAGGTTCCTCCAAGGTCTCTGTAGACTCAGATGCAAGTAAAGTCGCCCACAAAGCTTCCCACAGAGCTTCTCCTTCCTTCCACAGAGCTGCTGACTTCAAGCATTCATGCACGCTCAGCTAGATCACCCGGGCTCTGATACCAATTGAGAGTGCTCTCAACGGAAGCAAGAACGGAAGAAGGAGAGAGAGAGACAGAGAGCCACAAGTTTTGGTGGGTGCAGAACCACCCTAATCTTCTTTTTCATTCATTTATATATGTGTTTGAGTATTGTACATAACCGGGGTAAAGGCACAGTGACCTTTAACCCCCACACACAGACCACCCAATGAACCCAAGGTTAATTGGACCCTCGGGGGGGTCACTCATCTTATGTAACCCTATCATGTGAGTTCGATAAAAGGATATTTTTAATTTCTAAAATTTACATAATTTAACTTACATAAGGGATTATTTAAAATGATTTTAGAAAAAAATTATAGATTTGTATTAAAAAAGGGTACATTTTATTAATGAAAAATCTACAGATAAGGGATTTTACAAATAACCCTTGAACGCACGTGATATAGAGTTGGACCTAAGATTGATATGGAGTTAGCTTGCTTAAAGTTATCAAGTATTATTTCTTTTATGTTAGTGGCTCCTTTCATGTTTTCTCACGATTTGTAAAATATCTAGCATTGAATTAGTCTAAAGGCTTTCGTGTGCAATATATGAGCTAAGGTCGATTTGGTTTGCATGCTACTCACTGTTACTTTTGTGATTAGTTTCCATGTTTATGATGTGCTATATGTTCAATATACATGTATATGATAGGTACTTCCATTACAAAACATTGCACATGTATGCATGTGATCATTGACTACAATGAGACCTACCTTTCTAAAGCTCTAAGCAACTTAGTTAACATAGTTGAGTACAAAGTTGTTATATTGATTATGTTGATCAAGATAATTAAGAATAGGAATTATTAATTAAGATAATAATTATTAACTAAGCTAATTATTATTAATTAAACTAACTATTCTTAATTAAGTTAATTATTCTTAATTATGTTAATTATTAACTAGGAGAGAAAGTCCAAAAATTTTGAATAGTGTGTTTTAAAAGTCTCTCATTTTAAAAGAATTGCATTTTAAATAAATCCCATTTCATAAGGATTGCATATTAAAAGAATTGCAATTGTAACATTTATCAGACACAACCATATATCACACTAATGTCTCTTATTCTAGGTCACTAGAATTCGGTTCAAGGTGTGTTTGTACAGGGGCATCATGCAAGGTACCTCGAAGATTTGTGTGTATCCACTTTGGCATATCACCATCATTGCATAGCCCTTTCACATCGTCTAGCACTCTACTGTTCACATAGAGGTAAACTAGCTTCTCTGATCTTTTCAATGTCAAGCGGTTCCTTGTGATGGAATGCACAAACTTATAGTTACTCCAGCTTCGTTTGCTAGAGGAGTTGCTACAAGGTTGTGACAACACCTTCATGGCCAAGGCTTGCAAATGAGGCGTGGATGCTCCACACTCTTCCCACCATCTCCATGTTGGCATATCTTTCACTAATTCTTTGATTCTTGGATAGGCAAACAGTCCTTCTCTATTTGAAAAAGTTGAAAGTTCCCTAACAACAAAGGCATACTCTGTCCTATCCTCAAAGAAACATCCAAAAAGATCATGCCACGATTGCATAATCTGTACATCCGTCTCTGTGTGATAATCCTTTCAATGCCAACGTTTGGAACTCGGGGGGGTCACTATGTATAATCCCTCTATACCACGTGCGTTCAAGGCCTATTTCTAAAATCCCTTATCTGTAAATTTTTCATTAATAAAATGTACCCCTTTTCTATACAAATCTGTAAATTTTTCCCAAAACTATTTTAAATAGTCCCTTATGTATATTTATTTCTATAAATTTTAGAAATAAAAAATATCCTTCTGTTGAACTCACGTGATAGGGTTACATATGATGAGTGAACCCCCCGAGGTTTGGAAATGATGTGTCAAGGCTCCACACTCTTCCCACCATCTCCATGTAGGCATCTCCTTTGCAGGGTCTCATATTCTTGCTCGGGGGGGGGGTCACTCCTCATATGTAATCCTATCACGTGAGTTCAACAGAAGGATATTTTTTATTTCTAAAATTTACAAAAATAAATATACATAAGGGACTATTTAAAATAGTTTTGGAAAAAATTTATAGATTTGTATAGAAAAGGGGTACATTTTATTAAATGAAAAATTTACAGATAAAGGATTTTAGAAATAGGCCTTGAATGCATGTGATAAAGAGGGTTTATACATAGTGACCCCCCCGAGTATTCTTGTATATGCAAACAACCCTTCCCTATTTCGAAAAGTGGATAATTCCCTAACAGGAGCAGCATATTCAGATCCATCCTCAAAACATTGTCCCAAGAGATTATGCCAAGGCTGCATTACGTTGTGTTCCAATGTTTTCGGCTCGGGGGGGTTAGTCATCATATGTAACCCTATCATGTCAGTTCAACAAAAGGATATTTTTGATATCTAAAATTTACACAAATTAATATACATAAGGGAGTTTTTAAAATAATTTTGGAAAAAATGATTATGAATGTGGTAATCTACCTGTTGAAATAGACATGGGATGACAATCACCTTTTCCCACGTTCTTCTCTCTCGAGTAAGAATATATATGCACCATGATCATCCACAACATCATGCTCTATTGACGGGTGTTGGTATTTTACATACACTGGTGCAGTAGCTATCATTACTCAAACAAGTAGTTTTACTACTACTTTCTAAGCTAGGAGAATTTGTTAACCTAATACCCTCAATCCTCAACATTAATTTTTTCTACGTATATATGTACTATGGAGTTTGGGTTCTAATAAGGGCTACAAATTAAAACGTATGCACTATAAGCATATCTAATTTGTTTCACCTTATAATGTATAAAACATAAGGATAGTAAACCTATGTATACCACTATCTCTCCACACGTACACGACATAATTTTGGGAGTTGCTATGAGCGGGCCATTATTGTGAGTTGCACAACTGGCTAGATGCAAACGACCGACATAAGCGAGTTCACAACCGGCTCAAAGTCAAGATGTTCTAGGTCAGGCTAAGCGAACCTCCAACCGGCACGTGGTATAATATTATTCATCAAAGAACGAGTTATTCCAAGTTGCTAGATTAAGTGAACCTCCAACTGGCTCATTGACTTTTTTTTGAAGTATAGTTACAAGCTATATTTGCATGCTTATAAATATATACATATGCTAAAATACATACACACAAACATAAGCCTTTCGAAAAGTAAATCATTTCATGCGATAATGTCTACTATTCCATTTTTTCAAAACCTGCTACCTTATCTATCTAGGATATTTCATGCAACTAGATTGAAATCTTAAGTTATGTAGCTAAACTAAAATCCCAAGCCATGCAACTAACAAACCCTTTACCTTAGTCCTAAGTGACAAGTCTTTCCAAAGAGTCTAGAATCTAGACAAGTTACAACTTAAATAGTTCATGCAAAAAATGAAAAGCATCTATTTTTTCAAAGCTAAGTACAATGTCACATGCAATTAACTTACTCTTCACCTAATAGTATGTAAATGCTAATTATCAAATTAGTATCTAAGTGCGAGTGGATTCCAACCCACAAAATTGAGCCCACCACCAGTACCAGATACTTTTTTGAACTTACAAGGACTAACAAAACTTACAAATTTTATTGTAGCTTTGTTTATCCTCTTTCTTATGCTTTTTGTCTTTCCCAAGAGTCCATGGTATTCCAGGAATCTCGATTTTGTGAATAGTACGAGTGCAGCACTGGTTTATATACATTAACAACACTGAGCAGTGTAGCTAATTATATCGCTCAGTGTAGTGAAATACCACTCGGTGTAAATAGCATTGAGTGGTATTATGGAGTACCGTGCGGTGTTTTGTCACTGTATCGAGCAATGTATGGATATACCGCTCGGGAGTCGACAAGAGCCAGTCCTAATAAAAGTTCGCTACTAGGGCATTTTAAAACGCCTAGAGCTCATTTAAAAATGTTCAAAATGATTTAATACAACGTTTTAAAACTAACGTTTTAATACCACCACAAATGCCTGCCTGTAAAGACTTGGTTGCAAAAGTTGCACTTACACTTTTGATGCCCTAACATTGTAACAAAATCTTATGGTTTTGCAACACTTTGGCCTCTTCCTTGAGTCTCGTTTGGTGGTTGATGTTGGTCTACCCTATCTTCTCTGTCCACCATGATTGTTGTACATGTAAAAGAGAAAAATTATCTCAATTCATTAATATGTTTTTAGCAACTTAAGAAAATGTCACTAAGATGTCTTTGAAAACAAATGTAAGTTTGCTAGACATCAAGAGAGAGCAACCATCCAATTGTCTTGCCCCCTCCTGACATAACTGGATGGTTATAGATATGGTAATCTGCCTGTAGAAATAGGCGTGGGATGGCAAGTTGCCTTTTCCCATGTCCTGCTCTTTCTCAGTAAGCATCTATCTACACTATGATCATTTGCAACATCATGCTTTGTATGCGAATGTCGGTATTTCACACACACTAGTGCAGTAGCCAAGAATATCTACATGTGCACTTATGAAGACCCTTTGTTTGAATCTACGAAGTGAAGGATGCTACCTAGGTTAGACATATCTAACGTAAGTTTAGACATACATATCATACCTATATAAGATCGATTAATTGTTCTGATAAGAGAGTATTAATCTCTACACATAAATGCATAGTATAGAATGCCACAAATTTCATCTTACAAGTAAACTAGTATAGTCTATAACATTCTCTAGTGTGTAACTTGTGGGTTGATACAAGCTGGCTATTGCGAGCTACACAACCGGCTAGACTTTCAATGGGTTGTTATCACTTGGCGAATGCGAGCCACAACTGGCAAACGTCAAGTATTTTCATCGTCCTAATAAGTACATATAAACTATAATATATCATTTACAATTTCGCATCCATGTGCGAGTAGTTACCGGTCGGCATATGCGAACCACCCACTGGCACATGGTTTAAAGATATTATGTATCCATATGCGAGTAGTTACAAGTCGGCATACGCAGACTCTCCACTGGCACGTAGATACTTACATTCAATATCATATATATTTTTACTAGTTTTTTGTAACCTATATAGCAATAACTATTAAACAAGTAATTTCTTTATAGGTTTGTAAATACCAAAACCTATAAGATTTCACTAAATTTTAAAT
Organism: Dipteris shenzhenensis; assembly: GCF_047967505.1. Taxonomy (NCBI): domain Eukaryota; kingdom Viridiplantae; phylum Streptophyta; class Polypodiopsida; order Gleicheniales; family Dipteridaceae; genus Dipteris; species Dipteris shenzhenensis. The sequence continues at coordinate 26,593,990 of NC_141624.1, read as the reverse complement.
GCTAATGTCTACTAAAAACAACTTTCTTTCTTATATTTCTATGAAAATAACTTGAAATATATTATTCAAAAAACATTCTTTAAAAAATAATCCTTTCAAATCACAAATGATAAACCATAAACTGAGAGCTTGGCATTTATCCATTTTGCATCCTAGTGTGGGTAGATATCAGCTGGCCTAAGAAAGCCCACCACCAACACTGGACCCTTTTTGAAAGGATATAAAAACTCACAAATTAGTTTGGAAGCTTTCTTTATCCCTTTTTCCTTGTCCTTCCTATTTTTTTTTCGAGACTCCAAGTAGAGCTAGATTCTCAAGAATGCAAACAGTATGAGGTCGGCACAAAGTAGCCACGTGTCATGAATCTAAGCACTTGATTTGGTTTTATCTTATGCCCTTGATTTAGTTTGATGTAAAAGTTAAGCTTTTGACTAAAACACTAAAAGCATATAGGTGCTTTTCACAATAAAAAGACTACATAAACATTTCAAACCTATTCGATTTGAAGAGATTCTCTACTTGATTTGCAAGTTTGGACTTATTGGCATGTGAACCTTTAGAGAGCCTTGCGATGACTTTATGCTCTACTCTCACAAGCATAAAATCTCGACTTACTACAATGATCAAACTCCCATTTCCCCAAGGTTGATTCGAGAGGCACGTAACACTGGCTAGGTGGAGAGTGAGAATGTTAAGTGTTGTACTTCAAACTTCCTCTCATTATAGTTGTCTTTTTGCACTATCCAAAGTCTATTGAACGATCTGAGAATGTTGGAATCATCTTGCCCAAGGACACACGTAGATCCTCTCAGGGTCACATTGGCAAGTTTTTCGGATATTGTCTCTCGGTGTTCGACTATGATTACGACTATTAATATTTAGGTAATATGTGAGTTTCTTATCCATTTGTGAGACTTATCCTCAGTGCTAATATTCTCGACATTATCTCGGCACCCAGGGAAGGGCCCATTATCTCGGATTATAACTCTTTGGGGAAGGAAGCACGCCGCCTCCCCACCCACACTGTGTGGTTATAATAATTATATATTATAATATGAATATTTTCAATTACTAGTCCATTCAAAATTTCATGTTTTTGATCTGAATTCTTACAAAATTCCTCTCATTTAATGCATGTTATTGATGCGAGGGAGTAAGGAAATCCAAGATGGATGCAAGATTGAAGGATGACTACACCTTTATTCATATGGTTGTAGTCCATCTGACAATATGGATGCAAGATTAAAGGATGACTACACCTTTATTACATGGTTGTAGTCCATGTGACAATATTGTAAAAATTGCAACAAGGATCAGTTATTGTATCACCTTATTTATGTATTTGTTGGACTTCAACTTCCAAAATATGGACATCACAAAATCAATAATAAGTCACCAGCCTTGACATTTGCAGGGAGGATCAGGTCCTACTGGACCCTGTGTTGCGTCTCATGTCCACTATTTTACTCATTCTCTTTTTTCTTTAAGCGATTGATAAAATAGAAGGATTTAGCTTCAATTTCAAGTTAGTAGTTACTTACTTCACGATGGAAATACTGCCTGCTGCAAATCAAGTTTTTTTAAACGCATGTATGTACTATGGAGTTTGAGTTCTAATAAGGGCTACAAATTGCAACGTATGCAACATAATCATATCTAGTTTGTTTCACCTAATAATGTATAAAACATAAGGGTAGTAAACCTAGGTATACCACAATCTCTCCACACGTACATGCCATAATTTTGCGAGTTGCTATGAGCCGACAATTGCAAGCCCCGCAATTGGCTAGACTTTGAGTGAGATGCAAATGGCCGGCATAAGCGAGCCCACAACCGGCTCGAAGTCAAATATTTCCTCATCACTCTTAAATCCTAGTTTGTAGAGTTTTACTAATATATAGTATAAATTTTAACCACATGTGAGATATTCCAGGTCAGCCTAAGCGAACCCCCAACCGGCACATGGTATAATATTATTCATCAATGAACAAGTTGTTCTAGGTCGGCTTACTCAAAACTCCAACCGGCTCATTGACTTTTTTTTAAATATAGTTACAAGCTATAGCTACATGCTTATAAATAAATACATATGCTAAAATCAAGAAAAACATACACACAAACATAAGCTTTTCCAAAAGTGAATCATTTCATGCAACTTGTAATGTCTACTTTTCCATTTTTCCAAAGTTTGCTAGTACCTACAATATTTCATGCAACTAGATTGAAATCTTAAGTCATGCAACTAAACTAAAATCCCAAGCCATTAAACTAACAAACTCTTTACCTAATCCTAAGTGACAAGACTTTCCAAAGAGTCTAGACAAGTTACAACTTAAATACTTCACATAAAAAATTAAAATCATCTATTTTTTCAAAGCCATGTACAATGTCACATGCAACTAGCTTACTCTTTACCTAATAGTATGTAAATGCTAATTATCCAATTAGTATCTAAGTGCAAGTGGATTCTGGCCGGCAAAAGCAAGCCCACCACCGGCACCAGATACTGTTTTGAACTTACAAGGACTAACAAAACTTACAAATTTCTTTGTAGCTTTGTGTATCCTTCTTTCTTATGCTTCTTGTCTTTCCCAAGACTCCATAAAATTCTAGGATTAATCTCGATTAGGTGAATAGTACCAGTGTGGCACTAGTTTATATATAATTAATAAATTCGAGTGGTGTAGCTAAACACCGCTCGGTGTATCATATTATACCGCTTGGTGAAGTGGAACACCGCTTGGTGTACTTAACACCAAACGGTCTAATAGCTTACCATGCGGTGTTATGTTGATATACCGAGCGGTGTATGAATTTACCACGTGGTAACCCGCTGGAGCTAGTCCCAATTAAAATTCACTACTAGACCATTTTAACCCTAGGGTTAATTTAAAAATGTTCAAAATGCTTTAATACAATGTTTTATGAATTTGGATCCACAGGAATCTGTGATTGGAAGGCCTCCAGACAACGAGGAGTACAGAAGGGCGTTTCGGATTAGTAGAGCTAGGGCATCGTTTAAGGAGAAGGAGAGAGAAGGAGTCCACATGGATTGGGAAAGGGTGGCGGCACGTCATGTAAGGATATCCTATTCGTCTTCGTTATCGTTTGACTATCACCATTCTCTTACAATCAATGCTCTTAGTTTTTCTAACTTGTCTCATTCTTAGGGAGGCACGTTCGACCCATCTGGAGATCCAGACGAGAGACGAGATCTGAAGAAGAAGCGGTTAGGCTAGCAGAAGAGGAGGGTGAGGGATTGGGCACACGCAGAGAGACTAAGGGCGAGGAGGGTGCATGCAGAGAGACCAAGCGCCAGGAAGGTGAGGAGGACGAGGAGGAGCAATAGTAGGGTAGGACATTTAAACATTCAGTATTGTGGCACTTATGTCTTTTTGTAGTAGATAATTAGCTCGATGGATTTGCCATTTTGGAGTGCAGCAATTTTTCCATTTTGTAGCGCTTTACTTTGACAGATTTACCATTTTATAGCACATTGCTTCGGCACATTTGCCATTACTTTGTAGACTTTCTTTGCAAAATTATAATGTACACCTCCGTATTTGTAACATTTAATCGTGATTTTAATGGGAAAAAAATTTATGTGGGGCAGGATGAAACAAGTCCCATCCTACCCCACAAAATTTTTAAAAGCTTATGTTAAAATGTCGGTATATACTGATGCTTGTACCAACACTTCAATGTTGGTATATACCAATGCCCATACCAACACTGTCGGGCATATTTTATCGACGATGACCAACTCCTGCACTGATGGTTTCTTTGAGACATCAACACCGACAACACTTTCCACTTGTTTTTTTTTTTAAATTTAGCATTGATATCGGTGTCAAAAAGCGGCCCATGTATTATAGTGCAAAATGATTTGCAGCTTATTTACTTGGATTTTCAATTGTTCCACTCATAAAAAAAGAACAAGGATAATAGCTTGGTAGTAGTGATCTCCCTCCATAGATTCAACTTTTTTGAACATCAAGCTACAACTTAAGTGGAGGAATTGATGGTTAAATTATAAATTATGCACTTACTTCTCTTACATGCTTATTATAGTTTTAAATTTCTTCTTTAATATCTTTGTTGCCATCATATGTTACATTTTTATTTCCAATATCCAAAAAATTTTGCAAAGCACAATTTGTTTATTTAGCATGTTGCGTGCCCAATTTAATAAGGTTATAGTGTGACATTTGTGTATTTATGGAAAAATTCTTTATTGCGAACTAAGCTTGTCGATTGGACATGTACATTCGTTTCGTTTGCTTCAATCATAACGAAAGTCTATCCACGTTTATTGGCGATAAAAACCAATGCTTTAATAATTCCTTTGACATCAATAAGTTATGCTTTGTTAATAAATTTTAGGTTTACATGCATCTGCATTGTATGGAAGCATTATTTTATTACTTAGGTTGTAATTTGTTTAGTTCTTCCAATCATAAAGAAAGTATATCCATGTCTAATTTTAGCTTATTTGTGGATGAGGGACAAAGTGTATTTGAGTCCTATGTGTAGTACATGTCCCTAAGTGGGTTAGATTATGTGCACTAGAGGGAGTAACTATTACCTACTCATATGTATATATATACCTAGTATCCCTTCATTTTAAAGTTCAATCTAGCATTTACACAACAACACAAAGCAACTATAGACACGCTTGGTAGACACGCAAAATAGCGGGTGCGTCTATAGGCGTTGCTCTAGAAGAGAAATTACGGGCGCGTCTATAGGCGCGGCTAAACGCTCGTCTATTTGCGCGTCAATCACCGTGTTTATTTGCGCGTTAGACCTGAGAAAATACGGGCCCGTCTAACATCCCGTCTATTAGCGCGTCTATTTGCGCGTGTATTTGCGCGTTTACACTGAGACTCAGACGCGCATTTAAACGCGGGGTTAGACGCGATCCAGAGAATACAGAAAGTGAGATTTTGGTGTACATCATTGCTTTCCAAACATTGCCCATGATTACCAAAGCACATAATTTTTTGCAAGCCCACATATACAAGAATTAAGGGAAATGAGGAGAATGAGACAATATGTAAAATAGTTTTGCCAATATCAATTGTGGGGCTACGGTTCAATCTCATCCTCAATGAGATCAACCCTTGCCAAACTATCTACTTCAAAATCCAAACAAGTGTTTAGATCTACAAATACATTCAACCCACTACTACTTGTGCCACTCATGTGCTCATCGAAATCAAGATCTCCAATGGTAGGCTCGTTCTCACGGGTAATGGCGGCCTCAATATCTATATCTCCTATCTCATGATCATCCTCCTCTCTTGTATCATGGTCATCATCACGTCCATGGGCATGATCATCCTCCATACGCTCCATATTAGTAAATGTACTATACATCACTTTGGAACGTGGCATAATAGGTATGACATGCCACCACCTATTATTATCCACCATTGGTTGATAGACAACCTAATTCAAACACAAATACAATCATGTTACTTTTCTTGCATCAAATATTTAAAAGCGAGTATTTTTATGTGTGTGCACAGTACCTGTTCACATTGTTGCGGTAGTATTAGTGTGTCCTTCCTACTTTGCCAAAACTTTGTGGAGTCAATAGTTACAAAGCCACTTGCATGGCGTTTGATTGTTGCATTAGGGCCTCTTTCCACCACGTCCTTAAACCACTTTACATCCAAAACATACACAAAGAAGCGTCGAAAGTCAAGCATAATGATATCTTGGATTATGCCACAATAATCATCCATGACTCCATTGGCTCCCTCAAAGCTAGCAATGACGCCGCAATCTTGTGTGTTTCTCTTATCATCAATCCGTTGTGTTCGAAAATGCTTGCCCTCACACCATATAGCATTGAACATAGTGCACTACACCAAGAAAAAATCAATTAAATAAGCAATCTAAATTATAAAAACCTTCTAACTTATGCATAACATTCTATATACCGACCTTGCTCATGCATCCCCTAGCATACTCCCATTCTTCCATTGTGATATGCATCCCCTCGTCTTTCTCTGCTTTCTCCATTTCATCAAGTAGCCAATCCACATGAATATCCTTTGGAAGTGCTCTTAGACGCTCAGGGTATGGCACACGAGATCCGTGGTGTGTACGAAAGAGGGCCCTTTCTTCTTGTCTTCTTGCCTTTGCATCCTCGTATCTTGTCACCCATCTTTTCATCACATCACTATTAAGCACGCAAAAGAGGTTGATACTATTACGCAACTCCGTGTCTATTACTTTTTTGCGTCCTCTTCCTTGAGGCACAATAGAGGTCATCCTTAGGTCTTCATCATCTCTCCATAGTCGTGGGAGAGAGCTATCCACATCAACAAGAAACTCAGAAATATATACAAGTGACTCTTGTACCAACCAACCCTCGGCCATGCTACCTTTGGGTCTTGCATTTTGTCTCACGAAGCCCTTCAAGGTCTTCATGAAGCGCTCGAGGAAGAACAACCATCGTGCATGTATAGTACCACATATAGCAATCTCATCCACCAAATGCACTATGAGATGTAGTTGGCTTGTGAGAATAGAACGTGGAAATGTCTCCTCCACTAAACAAACCGCCTCCACTGACATAACTCGAGCATTCTCAAGCGTGGTGGGATCTATTTCCTTTGAGCTCACATACCTCACAAGCTCGCCCATCTTGTAAATACAATCTTTCACGTCCTTTGATGCACTACGTGAAATGCTAGTAGGTAGTATGAACTGAACCCGCGAGGAGGTGGTTGATTAGTTGTTTATAGCTATTCACTCACAAATTTGAAAGGAAAAAGATATTATGCACATAAAATACTTACTTGGAGCATCTTGTGCCAATCATGAGATTTCAAGCCATATAATTGCTCTACACCTCTTTTCTTGCTCTTTGTAAAGGCTCCCTTCAAACACCTCATGCATCCAGTGGGAGTACGAATTGTAGTAATAGCACACTTCACCGTCGCCATCTCTAGCTTTGATAACATCCACGGTGCACGAGGTAAAAAAACACGCCCATTTGGTCTCTCTTGAGGCCAAGCTTCACGCATCCTCCCTGTGGTACGTAGATCCTCCCTTATGCCTGCCGAATCTCGTGTCCCATTCAAATGCTCCCAAATGGTAGATGCCACATTCTTGAAGATATGCATGGGATCGAGCAGGTGATTGATCTTGAGGTGGGACCAATATGGTAAACGATAAAAGATGGAGTATCTAAACAAAATAAAGTGTTAGCGTGCAATCTTCACTTTCAACCAATATAGCTAATCTTTACTTCCAGCCAATAGTTACAAATCCTTACCGGCTCATGCCAAGTGGTGGAGGAGTCGTGGATCCGTCCCAAATTCTCATCCAATCTCCCGCGGTGAGTGATTGTGGGAGGACTTCATTCCAAGGGGCAACATATCTAGGATGATCAGGTGGGAGAAATCGATGGTGATTCTCATAGATGACCTTATTCAATGCGTCTGCTCGTGAGGCAACTAGCGAAGGACCACAAACAGGACATGCATGGTAACCCGATGTAGTGAGACCTGAAACAATAGATGCAATTAAGAGTGGAAGGTGGGTTTAGGGTGCCACGTCCTTGCCTATTCATAATTAAAAAATGCAATGCTTACCTGATCACTCGCCATAGCCTGGGAAGTCATGCATCGTCCACATCAAGACTGCTTTGCAGTTGAAGTCTCGTGACGAGCGAGGCCTGCTCACATCATGCACCTCGATACCTCTCCAAAGTATCTCTAGCTCATCAATCAAAGGCTCCAAATAAACATCAGGGTTTTTGACTTTATGTTTCCCTAGAATTAGAAGGGACAGCATGACATGTCCTTTCTTAATAGCCATAGAGGGTGGAAGATTGTAATTTACCAATACCACTGGCCATACACTGTAAGACGTGCTTTTTAGACCAAATGGGTTCACACCGTCCATACCCAATCCAAGTCTCAAGCTCCTAGGTTCTTCCTTGAAGCTTGGCCATGTGTCTTCAATATGCTTCCACGCAGGAGAGTCCGCGGGAGTTCTCCACTTGCCATCGGTTGATCGATGGGAGGAATGCCATGACATGAGCTCTGCAATAGATTTGCACTTGAACATATGTTGGATGCGAGGGATTATGGGAAAATGTCGCAATACCTTACGAGGCACGTCCAAGGTTTTGAGATCTGCTCTATATCTTGTCTCTCCACAAGTAGGACACTCTCTTGCATCCTTATGTAGTCCACGAAACAAAACGCAATCATTGACACATGCATGGATGCGCTTGTAATCTAATCCTCCAAGAGAGGTCACATGTTGCCTTGCCATATCTCTTGAGGTCGGTAATTTATTCTCCCTTGGAAGCATTTTACACAATAGCCTGCACGTGAAGACCATAAATGAGGAAAAGCATTCGAGTAATTGACCCATGCGCATAATTCATCATGTTTGCAAAATCGACTTTAAATTAAAGCTTACTTGAGTAATGCATTCAAACTTGCATTGCTTCATCCATAGATGGTTTGCAAGTTTAGCAACTCAAGGGAGGCACGTAGAATAGAGAATGTGCACCCCTCAAACAGTGGAGTCGATGCTGCGGTAAAAAGATCATCCTGCTCCATGCTATTATCCCTCCCTTGATGGACATATAAATCCCGCACCATATCATCAAACACCTCCTCCTCCACGGCTTCATGAGGTAATGGTGGAGAGCTACTATCACCATCACTCCATGCATCCGTAACGGTCCCTCCTGAAGATCCCACCTCATATCGCCGACGCTTCGCCTCCTCACGACGGGCATAGGGTAACATGTGCGGGTGTGGCACTGCATCCTGTATCAAATTAAAACGGGATCATTATAACTCAAACATATGAACACCCATAGGTATCTCAATCAACCTTAACTTACAAATCCTTACCCTGTTTACGGTCACATCCCATTCTCCATACTTTGAGATATGATTGAGCGTAATCCTACGTGCACGATACATGTTTCCTCGACATCGATCACACAGACATTTGATTTTTTACTTCAACCACATTTCGCGATGGTGGATATGGAGGGATTCATCCTCACTGGAGCTGCTTGTTGAAGATGGAGACATCCTACAAACAAACAACCCACCAAATTTGCTCTTCTTCAAATGCTTAACTTAAAAACTCTGTGTCGCGTTTAAATGCCCGTCTATCCTCGTGTTTACTGTCGCGTCTATCTGCGCGTCTAAATGCCCGTCTACTCTTGTATTTAAACGCGCCTATAGACGCACTAATAGACGCGCCTATAGACGCGCTTACTCTGTGTATTCAGACGCGACTATAGACGCGCTAATAGACGCGACTATACTCGCGACTTTTAAACCTGCTTTTCGGCGCACCGCTCGCTTTGCTTTTCTTTTAACTACTTAAACTTTGCGAGCGGCTTTCTTCCTTCATTATTAGCAGTTCTATAGATTCGAAGCTTAAGAGAGAGCCTCCCATACACACACAGTTCCAAGCTTTCACTCAAGACAAAGGGACCGTACCTACACAGCTTGCTTCCAAGCCTAAAGAAGAGGAGGAGTACGAACAAGGAGAAGAGGAGGAGAAGAAACAAGTTTGGAAAAGAAAGATCCTTCCATACCTTTTTCCAAGTAAGTCCTTTTGAAGTTGTTCTTGCTTGCTCTTTCCAGTTTTGTACTTTTTGCATCCACAAAACGCAGCATCTAGGTATGAGCGACACGTTCTTTTGTCGGGCGAAACGTCCTTTTCCACTTTTGAGTATTCTCGACTGTTGGAGCGCGTGTATACAGGCGTCTGAGGGCGCGTCTAAACGCGCGTCTATTTACGCATCTGGCTTGCTACAGACACGCACAGACGCGGATATAGACGCTCAAACAGACGATCTGTTAAACGGATGTTTAAACGAATTGTTAGACGCGCTTTTAGACCCGTTGTTAGACGGATGTGTGGACGTACTGATAAACGCGCTTTTTAACGCACTGTTAGACGAATTTTTTGACGGTCTGTTAGACGCGGTGATAGACGCGCTTTTACTTGAACTGTTAAACGCTCTATTAGACGCGTTTATAGACGCGAAGATTAGACGGGTCTATAGACGCGCTCTGACAGAGCCTCTTTTTTTTTTTTCCCCCTTTCTTCTCAGCTCCCAAAGTAATAGACTTGTTTATTTTTTTCCAGTTTAACATGTGGGGAGGAAGTGCTTCTAGCTTACCTGATCCGCGTGAATCGATATGGAAGGATTTATATAATATTTTAGGGCACCCTCCTAGTCCTGCGGAGTTATACGGGTACATGACGGGTACCCTTAACACTCCCCAGGAGTCGGCAGTACAGACTCCGAGCCACCCCACACCGCCTGAGATGACGCCAGCGGAGTCCGCACAGCCGTCTTATGCCCCTTCCCCCGTACCGTCTTATGCCCCTTCCCCCATGCCGTCTTATGTCCCTTCTGCCATCCCGTCTTATGCCCCTTCCCCCATGCCTTCAGGAGGTCCTTCTGCCTCAGCGAGCCGTCGACGTACTCCCCAGCCGTCGAGACTCGGTTCTCCAGCTACGGGTGGTCAGCATAGTCCCGCGCAGTCCCCAGGTACGAGTGGCCAGCGTACGAGCTCCACACGACAGGGTGGCAGGCGTAGTAGTAGGGAGAGCGGTGGCGGATGCATGGCACAGTGCTTTGGGCCATGTGGCGGTGAGGCCGAGGATGATGATTCCGATGATTTGGACGTGCCTCTGGGTGATGGTACGATTTATTATGACATCACCCAGACAGGAGGCATCTTGATGGATGCGCGGGGGAAGGATGTAATGGCCTTCATGCGCTCTGTAATTGCTAACAATTACAGAGATTGCTTTATCCACTATAAAGACCACCCAAAGAGGTTGGCTGATGAGACCCTCGCTACTGTTCGCTCTAGGTATCCTAACCCCCCCAATCGCTAGTTCACAGATAAATGGGCCAAGTCAAAGATTGTTACGATACTTAGCAATAAAAGATCTTCCCTTAAGAGGCAGGCACTAGCGGAGCTTGCCAGACTTGAGGCAGGTCAACCTCCAAGGGGCCCGCCCCACACCGCTCAGAAGCGTGAGTGGAAGAAGGCAATGAAGTCAGCGAGGGAGGAGCCCAGTCTGCAGCACGTGGAGGCACGGAGGATCCAGATGGAGGAGTATGGGAGCGCGCATTTTGGAGCAGGGGGCGTTGAATCATGGGAGGCCCAATTTGTAAGTATCGATCTCAAATTATATTGCTTATGTAGTTTATTAGGAGGTTGGTTGTTTCTTTATACTAATCCCTCCACAAAGTGTATCGCGGTCATGCAGCTTGAGATCGTGGGCAGATACCCTACTCCAGTGGAGACAGCCTACCACCGCCACCATCGCAAAGGAGATACATAGAGGCACTTCTATGATGACGGGTTGATTACTGAGGAGCAGTATACCCGAGCGATTGGACATGCCCCCGAGGTATTTGAAAGTAATTAAATAATGCCAAAATTATAAGTAAAGATTTGATTTTTCATACATTGATATATGTTGTCCCTTGTTTACAGGGCGCCCCTGCACAAGACGACGAGGAAGACGAGGAAGGAGGTGCAGAAGGGAGCACAGAAGGCAGCGCATCAGGGAGCGTGGAAGGCAGCAAGGATTAGTCGTAGAAGTAGTGCTACTATTCTTTTTTGTACTTAAAGCCATTGGCTTGGCTTCGTGCCTCTTGTATATAGACTCCTCTTATTTTTTGTACTTAAAGCCACATGACATGGCTTAGCTTCCTTATTTTTTGTACTTGGAGCCACATGACGTGGCTTAGCTTCGTGCTATATGTATATACAAGCACTTTTTGAGCTTTCAATTTTATTGCGTTTTGGAGTTGTAATATTTTATTTGGAATTGTAATTAAAATGAGGTTGGCTGTAAGAATTGAATTACAGAATGTGGATATGGGATTCTTGTAACTATATAGCATACACAACATACACAGTATTCTGTAAATTTTTTTTTTTTTTTTAAAGGCGCGTCTATCAGCGCGTTTACAAGCGCGTTTATATTCGCGTCTGTCTGTTCGATATGCGTCTATTCGTGTATCTATCAATGTGTGTATTTGCGCATCTATATAAGCGTGTATAAGCGCGTTTATACACGCGTAAGTCTGATATATAGACGCGCTAATAGATGCGGGTCTCCTGACGCGCAAATAGACGCGCCCGTAAGTTTTTTATTTAATTCATGAAACGCGTCTGTGCGCGCGTCTATGGGTGCTTTGTCTTGTTGTGTTAGCCCATTTTTGTTGTGCAATAGGCTTACATGACATGATGGTTCTCACACATGAAAGTATATCCATTTGTTATTGGAGGTGCCTTCCTTTAGAAGACTTACCCTAAGTGAAGATTGTGCTCATAATTGGATGCCTATGGGACTTGATGCATGTGGTGCTCTTTGATAGAGGCTTACCTATATAGGAAGTTCACTTTAGGTAAACCTTAGCATAGGAATGGATATCAACGGGTGGTTTTGAAGTCAATTTTTATAAATATCCAATTTTTTAACATTTACAATGCATAATTTGGAAGTCCCTTTTGCAAATATACAATCTTTTAAAACATTTCTTCAACAACCGCATGAACAACTCCATTTTGTGAACCCACAAATTATACTTAAACATTCTAGATTGAACACCCTCCCATGGATGTTCAAGAATTGTAAAAGCTGATCCAGAAATCGAAACTTCCTCCCCTTCATTTTGTCTACGAAGTGGTAATGCGCCTGTTAATGCTAAAGAAGTGACCCTTGAAATGAAAAATCATTCGCGTATTTTCATCCTTCATGGTCACGGAGAAACCCCCTCACACTTAGTTCAAGCTTATACGAAACAATAACAACCACCATGCGAAATTGCGGGTCATGAGGGATTGGAAGGGTACAGAAGAAGGCGAACTACGCATGTTCAGTGTCATCAACAAAAGGATTCTTAAAGGAAACGGCCAACCGCAAGAAACCATTCCTTCGTAAGTGCAAATTAAGAGCAGGAGCTGTTACTACAGGATAGCGAATCGCATTAGTTCCAGCATACCCGTACTGCTCGCTTGATCCACGAGGTGATCCGCAAAGCCATAAAGGAAAGCTATGTTCAATGTTAATCATGGGTACAAAAGTTTTTCTTGCGATATAGCTGCTCACCACCCTCGAGATTAGTGTCAAGGAATTGAACAAGTAATGCGAACCTTGTCAAAATTGAAATTGGGTGAGCTTCACAACAAGGTGAGACGATAGTGGTGAGAGGAAAGTCCATGAACAAGGGGTGAAGTGCTAAACTCGCTACTATCAAGCGTCGAGTCAAAACTGTTTCATTAAAAAGTACCTCGTGAAGGAACAGAGCTCGGTGTGAGAATATCTTAAAATTCAGAGGAATACTCCTCTGGCAATGGTGAAATCCCATACCAACCGTCTCCCGCCAGAACCTGATCATGTTGAGGGCAGGTCGATACGAACCGATCTTCATGCATCCTGTCCTGTGAAGATTCCTGCCAATAGATTGGCCTGGAAGTATTATTCTGTTTCACTTCTACAAGCGGGTTATAAGCCATCGATGCCAACTTCTCGTCCTCGTCAATACAACCCGACAATTCATCAACCGAAGGCACATAACCCCGTGCAATGTCCGTTGGAGTCGAGAGCAGACCATTTGCGGTATGCCATGCATTCCAGTCAGATATTTGCCACACCATGCTTGCTGGACTAAATCGCCCACTGTCTGCAATGCGACTCGATTCTGTGCTTTCTGTAAGGTTTCCTTCCGTTATCAGCAAGTTTGACTGTGGAGACGACCTGCCGAGACCCGAAGTCAAACTTGTAGTTGCAGTCGATACCATTCTACCACCTTCAAAAAATGAATGATGAGAGTCTCTCCCTTCAAAGCTCCCAGGCTTCGAATTATCTGAACTGGCGAAGGTATCGAGAACTAAAATGTTTGTTTGGTCGTTACCAGCCTCAACCATTGCATATGTCGGCAATCCAAGCGAGCACACAAAAGGTGAGGAAGTCGAAGCAATTGAACCAAAAGGGCACCAAAACCTCGTGTCCATATTGCTGAAAGTTGCTGGCGTTGGAGATGCGATGTTGTAAGAAGAGCTCAACAACCTGGCTGACTTTTCTGAAGATAGCTTTTCGGAAATATCACAAGAAGCAGCAGCACGTTTGAGCTGAGAGGCATAAAGACTCGGAGTACATGAGGCGACACCGCTGGCGGAGACCCATGATGATGTTGAAGGCTGTACTCCAGAGCTACGCCAATGTGCATTGAAGAGAGTATCTTCGGGAAACGGAAGTCGAGCAATGTGGGGCGGTGCAACGGAGAAGTCACTTGTTCTCTCGAACGGAGGCAAGGCGGGAGAAGAGCTGCACTGGTTGTGCTGCATGTGGGCAGCTTTCAGGCGAGCTGAGCTGAGGTCGAAACGCTCTTGTGGGAGCCCGACGTTGTGTTCGAACGTCGAAATGCAAAAGCTGCAGTCAAGTGCATTGTGGCTGACGGCGAGGTTGGCCGAAGTGGGGGCTGAAGGGAAGGTTGGCCAAGAGGTGGGGGAAGGAGGAGGAGGAGGAGGAGGAGTGGAGGGCAAGAAGTGGAAGCTAGGAAGGTGATTATCAGCGAGGGCAGCGTCGATGAAGCTACGGACATAGTGATCGGAGTAGAGCCAAGGGAAGTTGGTGCGAGCGCGGTCACCACGCATGGCGAGGGCGGCACGGTCGTAAGCGAAGGCGGCCTCGAGGGCGGTGTCGAAGGTGCCGAGCCATTTGCGTTCTTTGGTGTGGGGATTGCGGATTTCGGCGGCATAGCGGCCCCAACGGCGCTGGCGGACGCCGCGGTATCCCTGCGGGTCGCGGCCACGTTTGAGGTTGCGAGGGAGCGGCGGGCGGCGGAGGCGAGGGGCGGCGGCGGCGGCGGCGGAACTTGTGCACAACCTATTAGAGTCGGCTGAAGGTGGCGGCGGCGGCGGCGGCGGGGACTGGGCGGACTGCTGCTCCATGGTTGCCCTACCTGATGCGACTGTGGCGGCGGTTAGCACCTTTATAGCTATCTAGTTGCCTCCCCCCCCCTCTCTCTCTCTCTCTCTAGCCCAAAATGCGAGGCTTGCTCAACAATTCGCACCTCACTTTTCCACCGTGTCATTCTCACCTCCATAACTCTTTTTCCTCTAGAGCCAATAGGAAGTTGGCCTCTAGCGCTCCCGACTTAGTGCACACGAGTCCTTCAGTGCAACACACAATCAAGCGCCTCTAGTTGCACATTTTGCACCTCAATTTTGAAATGTCGTGCTTGATTTCAGCTCTAGCCAATCAAACAAGGGCATCTGGTGCTGACAATGGGTTGGAGCTTCTTGAAAGCTCCCACAGAGTTACAAAGGTTGATCGATGACCCAATCAAAGATGGACAGCTCTCACATGCGGAGCTCACTGAAAAGGTTGTAGGGTTCCATAAATGCTTGAAGCTGCTTCAAGCTATTCAAGCATGGGAACGAAATCAGGATACATCACCAATTGCGCATTTTATGCTTGTGTGCACTAACTCATAGAGTGGGCCGAAGTGCCTTCCATGCTCCCACAACCGTATAGAGCTTAATGGGTGAATTGTACGAGGTTAAGCAAAAGGAAATGAAGAACATAAGAGCTGCTATCTTCCTGGCTATATGGGGAGGTAAGAAATAGATGTGCATTTCATCAGCAAATCCAGGCGGGTCATCATGAGATGCGGTGATTGCAATTGTAAGAGTTAACCTCCGTGATCTCAGTCTGCTATGTGGTGGCAAGGACCCTATGGTGAGCAGCGCTCTCTTGGAAATTAGGGCGTGGTTATGCAATGTTAGTAGCTGCTTGTAGCGTAGGCCTAGGGCAGGTTGCCCCTTTTGGTAAGGTCAAAATTTGTAATCCTCTTTGTCTTGTTAATATATTTTCTCTCTTTCTTTCCCCCCAAAGATACTCCATAATTTGGATGAATAATGCATTTGGGGCCGCTTCAAATTCGCGGATTTTGGGTCTCGTGAAGAGAACAGCCTCTTTGATAACATTCCCATGCTCTCAAAATGTCGTCACATATGCCACTATTCCCACACTCTATCCCACAACTTCAGCCTGGAATGAAAGTGTGAAGAAAATGCAATTAACATCGGAAAATACCTTGATGTTAGTGTGAAATTAGGGAGGCTGTTGTAAATTAAGGACTCATCCAAGAGATGTGAACGGTTGATCGATATCTTTGACAATAACATGAATGTTTCAAAAAATACATGTTTTAGCACGAGGAACAGCTCCTCCATTGAATGAGGCATGCTAGGCTCCTCACACTATGTGGATGCTCTTTGCAATGTGGGAATGCTCTCTTAGTCATGGCATGCATTGCCACTCCACTCTTTTCCTTTACAAGTTGTGGGAATTGGACTTGTTACAACTTACAAATAGTTGAAGCAAGAAATAGCAAGAAGACTAAGTTGTTGCAAAGAGCATCCCCCATATTGTGACGAGGCCAACATGCCTTATTGATCGAAAGAGCTACCCCCACCATCTTGCCATTTGTCCATTCCCTATTGAATTCATGTTGTTGTCCCATTGTTGTCAGGGACATTGTCCTTTTGCCACTATTGGATGCGTCCTTAATTTATGACCCCCCAAAAATCACACTTAACATCAACCAATTTTTCGAGGTCAACATGCATTTTCTTCCCTGAGCCACAATGTGGGAATAGTGGTAGGCCAAACTTCCGTAAAGATAGTTATAAATATTGAGAGCATGGGTCTCTCCAACATTTTAAAGTAATTTAAAAGACTAATGACATCCTTAAACAAATTAGCTTGACCAAATACAGTGATCTAAAACCATGGGAGGCCTTTTGGACCAAAAAACCAACTGTCTTCCCATAGTCCCTTAGGCGAGCCAAAACCACCTTTTACATCCTAAAAATATATATTTGATAGTAATGCAATGGCTTCCTTTCAAACTACCTTTTAGAAGAGGAATCGTAATTTAAACCCCAGGACCCCAATCTTTAAAAATATGAGACAATTGTCTATATACCTTCACATTGTTGCAATATGATATTAAGATAATTATTGCTTGTTCCTTTATATGTCACAAACTTGCGTAACCTAGAGTTTGCAATTTATGAAAACCATCTCTTTTCATTTTTCAAGGTCAATTCTCAAAATTTGCATTCAATAATGTTTTGTGGACACTAAAGGGGACAATATTCAAACATGCTTTCTGCAAGATGTAAGGTTTCTTTGGATTAATTTGTAGCTGCATTAAAAGAATAGCTTAAGCAACCTTCAATTTTTTAAAGGTCAAAATAGAAGCTCTACAATTCACATATAGCATTGAAACTAGTTTTTTTGTGACAACATTAAAGATGAAGGATTGATTGTGCAAGTGGAGAGAGCCTCACATTTGGAGGGAACATATTCCATACCTCAAGGCATGTGAGGAGTCTACTAGTGATAATATTGGCATTCTTCTTGGTATAATATATATTCATGTATCTGCTAGCTAAATGTGTGTATTTGAATTAATGCAAGTTAGCATCTAATGCATGGGAATGCTAACAAGATTTGCATAGTATACCTATTCATTTGTGGTTACTCTTGAAAGTTGAGAGTGGTTGCATAGTTCTCTCTCTCTCTCTCTCTCTCTCTCTCTCTCTCTCTCTCTCTCTCTCACACACACACACACACACACACACACACACACACACACAAGTACGCATGCACACGCAGTGATAGGCACGTGCGTCTCACTTTTTTAGATGTCTTGTGTAGTTCCACCCTTTTTGCCATCAACACCTAATACTAATCTAAATCCCATGACATGATGAATGCAATTAAAGAGTTCTTATGATATTTGCTAATGAATGAACATGTTATGTAAAGCAAGGCCCATGGAATTTGCCATGGTGTCTAATAGGACATGGAAACAAGATAAAACTAGACTATATAATGATTAAATCTCGAGGGGTTCACCTCATAAAAATTCAGTGTACCATGTGCATTCAAAAGGAGGGGTATTTTAATTTGCTTTTGGGGAAATTTTAATAGGATTATACTAACAAGAGGGGTTTTTTAATTCAACTTTACAAAATTTAAATCCATTAGCTTATAAGCAAAGAGGGGTGTACTTATTAGGGGGAAATTTTTAGTTGAGGGGTTTTCTAAATACCCCTTGAACCGACATGATACATAAGGTTTCTTTGTAGTGCACCCCCCAGAATTAGATCCAGACTGAACAAACTCAAGGGCTGACATGCTACTAGAAAAGCTACTTACAACATACATGCATTTAAAGAGTAATATTTAAACCCTACTTGCATATGGCTCTTAGGTATGGCATTCAATTCCGTTTATATACAACTTTGAATGTTATGATTTTTTTATTGAAAATTCTCTTGTTTTATATATAATTATTTTTAAAAAAAATTCTTATATATAGTTACATACCATTTTATGTTCAACTTTGGGGGGTCCACAAGCTTTCGCTTGGTAGTTAGAGCCTATTCTTTTAAAAATCCATACGATAGTCACACATTAGTATGGAGCTAAACATGAAGGCCTTCTTGTTTATGTGCCTCACTTTATCAGTGTTTTGTAAGCATCTTTACAACTGTCCTTTTAATGTTTCTGGTTAGTCCTTGTAAATAGGAAATTTCATAGTGAGAGCTCTTTGAGTGACTCACATTTTTCATGACCTTAAAAATGGGCTACATGGACCAACAATAAAGTAACATGGTAAATCTTCTATGCAACATTAAACAAATAAACATTTAAGGATGTTGACATCCATAATATTCCATTAAAATTTGGGTGCCCTAAAAAGCAACATGCTCAATTTTTTATGCAACATTAAACAAGAAATCCTTTAAGGACTTTTACATCCATAATTCCACCTTCATGGACTGTATTCCATTGAAATTTAAATTAGGTGCTCTATAAACCCCTTAGCTCATTTGGATTTTCATACATAATTAACCATTACTTTGCTCCTTAAGGCGATTCACATGGTGCCTACCTTGATAGTTATTATTATTGCCAAAATTGTTGCGATTGTTAAATAAATTATTCCCCTCTGCTTCGAGTTCAAGATCCCCATCATCACGGCACCCGGCCATGTTGTGTAGTGGAAGAGTCAAAGGGATTTCCTGAATTTTAGGGAGGGAATAGGGGTAGACGTTTGTCAGAGACATTGGCCGTAGAGGAGTTGTATGCAGATTTGGTGAGTGTAGTTGGCAAATGCGTTGGTGGCCGGAAACGTTCGGATGATGTATGTGGCCATGGTCTATAAGCAAGACTCCTGAGTCCTGCTTTGATAAAAAATACCATGTAGTGCCTCAAGGGTCTACCCTCCCAGAGCCACAAAGCCACCATCTTGGGGCATCTTGCTCTGAGATACTGGGAGGGTCAATGTGCCACCCCACCACTCTGATCATCTGCTTGTGAATCCCGGCCCATCAAGACTCCCATCCATGTTAGGGTCTCTCTTAGTGAGTGGATGAAGTAGGCCTCCAGGTCGTACATGGAAGAAGCCGGGGTGCATGCTGCCTCTCTGTATCATCATCCTCAAGAGGAAAGTGTTGGGTTTTTGTTTGCACAAATAGAAGATATTTTAAGTTAAGACAATATTTTAAAATAGTACAAGATATAAAACTAGAAAGTCAAAGATAGAGCATTACACTTCCTAAAGACAATGTCAATTGATACTCATCAATAAGAGAGAGACTTGAAAGAGGTCTGACATGTTGGCAAATATAAAGTTTTTCACCATAGCTTGTCATGGATGGTACTACTATGTCATTGTAGAAATCTATTACTCTCATTTATAAGAAAAATGGACAGCTCTGTTTTTTTTAATAAAATGGTTGATTACTGGTATTGTAATGATAGAATATGAAGATCAATAAATATAAAAAAAAGGGCCAGCTCTATTTTTTTTTAATAAAATGGTTGATCAGTGGTATTGTATGATAGACTATGAAGATCAATAACTATAAGAAAAAGGGGCAGCTCTATTTTTTTAAAATAAAATGGTTGATTACTGGTATTGTAATTGTAGACTATGAAGATTAATAACTACAAGTACAATTCTATACATTAAATTTTAAGACCAAACTACATATAGTCTAGTTGTTTCCCAAACAAATGGAGTGAACCTTGCCATGAGATTGTATAAAGGCATCTATAGTGTTGGAATGGTATTGACAATTGCGCTATAAAATGTCATGGTTCAAAACAAAGCAGACAACTAGCTATGTAGTATGTAGCATTGAAACAAACCAAATTTTAACAACTAAAATGTGCAAAGTCTTGAAGAATAGCTTGACAGTTCAAAAAAAAAAGGACAGTCAATGACTGCATGAGAATCAAACCTAAAGAGTCATTGAGTAAGAAGAAGTAAGAAAAGAAGGTGAATAGAAATAGTTCCACTAGTTTTAAAGTCTTATGCTTTAAGTTCTTTGTTATAAATGATGTCAATATTTTTGAACATCAATTGCACCACACTATACTACATAAGATATGACTTGAACATGTGCATGCCATACAATGTTATAATTATACACACAACTTCAACTTAACAATGTTGATATTTATTTGATTGCTTGGAAAGACAATAAGGAGTTTGGCATGACGATCGATTATTTCGAGAGTCACATGAATCATGGGTATAACATACAGGTGTTAATTTACACAAGTAAAAGGGCTATAATGTTTGGTAAAACAAGATCTACACTGAAATAGAAATATATATCTATGTGTGGATTCTATCTATATCTTTGCCTTTTTCCAAAACTTCTCCTATTTTTAGCTAAGTGCCAAAAGGTTCACAATTCGTGTTTTATGGAAGACCTATTAGTGCAATTCCTTTGATTCAATAGTAGATGTATCATTCAGCTATTGTGAGTCTTGCCTTTTTCAAACGCATGCCTGAAGAAGGTCGATACTTGCATTTTAAGTTTATTTAGGAGGGCAGATTGCAGTTTTTCAATTGGGAATTGTTGGTTATACCCAAGGAGGCTTGTGGCCTCGAGCTGATAAGGATGAAGAAAAAAAATGAAGTGCTATGTTCAAAGTGGCTATTATAGTTGGACAATTAGCAGCCTTGGGCAAAAATTGCTAGAAAGCTCATTTGTTTGAATGCTCCAGCCTCTAAAGGAGTAGATGACACTTTGCAAGCTGTAATTCTATCTGATATGCTAATAAAATTTCCATAGTCTAAGTTTTTGAAAAGGCTAATACAAAAATGGAAGCACAAAACCAAAGGGTACATTTGGGGCATTGTATGGGGATTCCTCATTAGGTAGATCACTGTGGCTCACAGATTGGGCCTATAGTAATGGACCAGCAATTATATGTAATCATCCAAGAATGGCTGTGCGAGGTTTTTCAAGAAGGACCTAAGAACTTTTAGACAAATATGGGACGCTGGAGGCGTAGTCCGTAGTTTGGTTTGATCTTGACCAGATTGAGCAGAGATATGGTCTAACAGCTATTGAGGATGACTTTATTAGAGAAGTGCTTAGTAGAATAAAGGCAGATTGGCCTACTAGTTATCTTTTCAAAGAGAATACATGTTGGTTTCAGGGGCTTCATGTGGAGGACAAGAAGCCTTTCTCTAAAGTGAAGCTAAGAGATTTTAAGAATGAAATTATAGTGTTTGTCTCATAGGCATTTGAGGAATTTGAGGCTGATGAGGATTTGGAAGGCAACCCCTTCATTCAAACTTAACTTGGAGAGTCCTAGTGGTGGGGAAGCTTCTTGTATCGACTAGGATTTCCAAGTGGAATCCAAAAATAACCCCCTTATGTCCTATTTCAAATAGGTTCAAGGAAACCCACATGCATCTGTTGTGAGAATGCATGGTGACTCATGAGACTTGGCGTCAAGTTGCGAAAAGATTGGGGAGTGTGCAGGCGTTCATTAAACCCAAGTGAAAGATAGCTTTGTTGCAAGATAAAGGAGGCTTAAATGACCTTATGCATCAAGTTTGGTAGTTGATAAGAGGAGTAGTGATCACTCATAATGTGGATCTAGAGCTTTAGAAATAGAGTAGCTTTCAAAAGACTGCAGGGTGGGAAGATGCCTTTTGAGGAAGTCTTAGCTGAGATTAAGGGGGTGGTTTAGTTCTTTACGTAGAAGCACGATACTTATAGAGTAATAAGTCATTTTTGGGACTAGATGCTCTTGCTTTTTTGTTAAAAGGTAGTTGGCTCTTTTATTATGCTGTACATATTTTGGTTTTCCTTTGCATAATATAATTTTGGTCTTTTTAAAAGAAAGTAGATGCATCATGATGATTTGCATTTTTTAGAAATAGTTGTATTGACAATAAATATTTATAAACATATTCTTACAACCTTGCCCTCATAAGTATGTAACACCAAAATTAGTCCAATGCAGTCATGACTAAAAACTCGAAATTTTGAACGTGCAGGATTTTTGTATTTGTCATGAAAAGTTTTTTCCCAGTCACTTGGCCATTTGCATTTCTCTCGGCATGCCCGTGATTTCGTCTCCTTCGAAGTTCCCAGTGTCGCACCCAGTACCCAACGCATTGGCGTCACGAATAGGTATGGTGTTCTTGGGAGCGCGCCTTTCTTTGCTAGGTTTAAAAATCACAGGGGGAAGTTGGAACTGTTGTACGATGTCCGTCCAACTACCATGCTTCACCAGCTCAGCAGGCTGGACTCTGGCGTCTGGCCCTTGCAGTAGAGTCTGGAGTCTGCACTCTGCAGCTATCGCAACGCGTGAATTTGAAAATCTCGAAGCATGATCAAACCGCGTTCACGTCCTCAGGGATCACGATTACGCGAAATTCAATGTTTCAGTGTACTGATACTTGCGCTTCAGACGCGAGGCTCCAGACTCGGAGTTCAGAGAGTGTCTGCTACTTTGAATATTTAGGAGTTTGTGACAGATAAGTCAGTAATTTAAAGATGTGAAGATGAACTCCCAAAAAAAAAAAAAAAGATGTGAAGATGCTTTGAACTGTGAAGGAGACTAACGACTCACGAGTGCAAAGAACATATCGCTAGCTAGCTAGGTTATAGCCTTAACGCGTGCGATCTAGCACCAGTGGCCCGGTCACTTGCAACTTGACGAGGTTAGGGACCCTACTCCAGTTCAAATGCTAGGCTGTAGGCTCTACTGCATGTACGCCAGACGATTTGCTCAGCAGGGTCACTCGCAGGAGATCACTCGCAGGAGTCGCACTCTCGCGGCAACGCGGCAGCAGCATAAGTATGCATACAAAGACGAGCTAGGGATCCTAGTACCTACTAAGATTTTGTTCTCGTAGTTTCGGTTCAAATCCCGGGTTAAAAATTAAAATTAAATTTTGGTGTTAATGTCACTCGTTTTACTAGTGTAATAGCCTTACATCCGTTTTGAGGACAATCACATTCGGAATCTGTGACTAGCTTTTGGTACTGGACCTGAGCGAGATAATGAACGTGATTGCAAAGGACGCAGAATGGTGGATTGGATTCACTGGAAAACTGGGGAACGCTGGGGGGTAAAGGCTGCCAATCAAACTGAAGTCATCTAACGGTAAAGGCTGATCCGCTGAAGCGGTGAAGCCTGAAGCCTGAAAGGTGTTTCCAAAGTTCCTGTGTTCGTCCCGGACTCCCGGCCTCTGCATGCAATGATGCAATTATCCTAGGGGCACGGCTTTTAAAGAAGTTGGAACTCGGCAGTCGGGCTCCCGTTCTCCAAAGTGAAAGGAACAAGCGGCCTACCATCCTTCGTGGTCGTGGTCCGTGGATACCTACACGAAAATGAAGAGCGTAACACACGTCTATTTGCTAAACTTAAGCATTATCTGATTATGCACGGCCTTCCTAGTTCCTACAATGCAATAAATCCTGGTGCACGATGCATCGAGATTCGAAATTTGATCGCCTCGCCTGCGAACAGTGCCAAGTGATTTAGTCACGTTAAACTTCGTGTCATCTCAAAACTCTTCACAATTTTCAATGACCCATCCAACCCAATCCTGCGAATCTGTCTCAGACTCAACGTACTGTACTACAAATGCACGGCCCCCTGTTCGGGTCCTCACGAATATTAAGCCGGAAAACGACCTAGATATGGCCACTGTCCACATTTATGATTCCACTTCCCAAAAACGCTTCCGTCCAGCGAATCCTTCAATTCACGACTCGCCCATTGCGCAATTAGCGCTTCGCGCCGCTGCACAAATCGCGACGTGTTTATCAGCATTTACTATATAACTCATGATTTTCGCTCATATCAAAGCAACGTCGCAAGTCAGTTCGGACATAAGGGTACTTGGATTTTGACTACGACTTTTACAGGCTACGTCGTCCGTTTTTGGAGTTGACGACAAATGTCAAGATAGCCGTGGGCCCGTGGCCGGTGTGGGCACTTGGGTGTGTTAGTTGTTTAATTGGCTTTGGA
Source organism: Dipteris shenzhenensis (assembly GCF_047967505.1). Taxonomy (NCBI): domain Eukaryota; kingdom Viridiplantae; phylum Streptophyta; class Polypodiopsida; order Gleicheniales; family Dipteridaceae; genus Dipteris; species Dipteris shenzhenensis. Next base: position 26,569,579 of record NC_141624.1, on the reverse strand, counting down.
TAGGAGGTAGAAATACTATCGTGTAAGGCTTAAGTTGAGACATGGCCTTCAAAGCCAAATTGCTTATTTTTGTATTTATTTTATTTTTCGGGAGGCTTAAGTTGAGACATGGCCCTTGAAAGCAAAATTGCTTATTTTTGTAATAACAATAGTTTAGAATGTAATAACCAAGAAACACACTATTCAAAAAATTTTTGACTTTCTCTCCTAGTTTGGACTTTTTTTTGGAGCATATTTTTTTCTCCACTCAACCTCACTTAGTGAGCTTAAAGATTGGGTTTTTTAGAGTACTAAATGGGTCACTTATATACAAATATGGCCTTATTAAGCTAAAAAGTCAAGTGGTGATCTTTAATTTAAAAAAGAAAGGCTCAATGAAGCTATAATTCCAAAACTTGTGCATGGTGCCCCCATCCAATAAGTATAATAATAATAATAGTAGTCTCCTAACTCTAGTTCAATTTTTACACTGGAAGTGAAAATATGAAAAGAGTTTGTTGAATTCAACATATAAGTGGTGTATAGATGCACCATTAAAAAAAAAAAAGAGTTTGTTGAATTGAATATATAAGTGGTGTATAAATACACCCTTTTTTTGAAAAACAAAGCATACAATACATTATCTTATTGGTGGTGTATACATACACCATTTGTATGAAAAAAAGCATACAAAACATTATCTTATGCATCTAAATCTCGTTCAGAGTCATCAGATTCATGTAATATATTTGCGCTTGATGGGTCAAGTCTTGCCAAATGATGTTTAATATGGACACGACTTGGATCAGGGATTGTGATACATTTTTCAACATTATATCCATGCTTCTTTTTAAAACTTCGTGTCCTCGATTTCCAGCAATGAATAATGCTATTGACTTCCACCTCTGTTAATCCCTTATTATTTGGAACCCATTCACGTTTCTTTTGTAAGCATCCCTCATAGAGTTGTTTTATTGTATATCTTCTCGGGAGATTTTTCAATGGCTTTGGTTCATAGCATAAAGCTATGAATGTTATGCCCAAACTGAAAAAAATAGACCCTCTTCAATCTCATTAGATGGTATAAACTCTGGTAAGGGTTTGTCTCCCTTCCTGCCACAATATTTTCGAGGTAAAAGACATTCCTCTGCTTCCTCCATATCTACTAACATATTTATATCCAAAGGAAATCTTGGTGACCTAGCTTGTTCCGGCCAAAAGGATTCACAGTATTCAATACTCATTAAGTTTTCTTGTCTTTCTAAAGATTGGATAAGTGCTTCAGTTGATTTAATTGTCTCCAAATTCTTAGTTGATTACTCAAGATATTTCTGCATGATACTTTGAAGATGTTTAATGAAGGCTTTCAAGCCTTTCATTTCATCTATGTCAAGTGATTTGTTTTTAACAAGAACAAATCTAGTTTCCTCCGATGAAATTATTTGTTGTAATAAAGCATATGACTCACTCCATAAATGATCCCCATCTACTGAGTAGTGCTTCCATTGCATCATTGGAATATTGTTATGCATGTGAAACCAAAAGTAGTGTGGATTTGTGTGTCCTATTAGGGCATCATCTCCTATTTGTAAATGTGGCTCTATGAATGCTCTCTAATCTACCATCCTCTCTAAGATAGCCACTTTGATTCTTCCTTGCGAGACCCTCTAATTTTTTTCCCAATTCACAATAGCATATTCTCCATTGTCAAAACATCCATTGACTTCAACTCACCAGAGATAACAGTGAAGATTTGATCTATGTCTTCAGGTCTATGGCCGACAAGAAGAAAGCCAACTTTCACTTCTTCAAATATTTTCAAACCAACCAGCATACACTATAAAGCAAATGTATATTTATTCTTATTCCACAAGGAACTTCTAACCGTTGACTATATAGGGGAAACCTCACAAACTAGGAAAAAGGAGGAAATTTCCTAGATATAACTAGGCATTTTGGTATGTATATCTAGGAAAACTCCTTCCCTAGATAAAATGCATACTCTATCTAGGAAAAGAGGTTGTCATCTAGGAAATTGGATGAGTGTGCTATATTTCTATATAGGAAATCAATACCTCTATCTAGGAAAAAGATAAAATGCACACGTCTGTCTAGGAAAAGAGGTTGTCATCTAGGAAATTAGATGACTGTGTTACATTTCTATATAGAAAATCGAATTTCTATATAGGAAATCGATACCTCTATCGAGGAAAAAGAGGTTTTCACCTAGGAAATAAGACGTGTGTGTTGCATTCCTATCTAGGAAATCTCATTCTCTAGTTAAGATTCTCTAGTTAAGATATATACCTCTATCTAAGAAAAGGGCTGGTCACCTAGGAAATTAGAAGAGTGTGTTACATTATTCCTGTATATATATTATAAGAAAAAGTTCTTTATTTATGTATGAGAGATTAATTAGATGACATGGCACATAAAAAAGCAAATGTGAATTGGATTCTATATATATTAGTCTTTATCTAGGAAATTAGCATCCAATAAGTTAATGTATCTTCTATTATGCATGGTATAATAAGTAATTAATAGTATAGTTATTGTAGTCTACTAGCTAGAGGAAATGAGTTGTTTATTATCTATGAAATAAGGAAAAACATTGTGTTCTAAATATTTTTTAATTTTAAAAATGATCATAAAATGTTTACGAACCAGAATATTTTACAATATACATAAGCTTATATTAATTAAATTATAGGATAATTATCTTGTTTCTATCTTTTAAATGCTATTTTATTTATTATATACATCCAATAAACATTTAAAGAAAAATCAATTTAATTCTAAGGACAATACTCGAATTACCAAATGTATAATGATAAAAATAAAATATAATGTGTAATGATAAAAATACAGTGTGCAATGTAATTTGATATTTAAATGAAAATTATGTTAATTAAGAATACAATGCAATTAATATTCAAACCCTAAACCTTGAATCCTAAACCCTAAACCCTAAATCCTAAATCGTAAATCCTAAACCCTAACCCCTAAACTCTAACCCATAATTCCTAAACCCTAAACCCTAAATGCTACATGCTAAACCCTAAACCCTAAAACATAAACCGTAAACCCCAAACCCTAAACCCTCCCAAACCCTAAATCCTAAACTTTAAACCCTAAGTCCAAAATCCTAAAATATAAACCCTAAAACCTAAAGCCTCATGTAGTTAGATCCTTTAATTTGCAAGTAAACCCTAAACCCTAAAACCTAAATCCTAAATCCTAAAAACTAAACCCTAAACCCTAGACCCTAAGCCCTAAAATCTAAAACCTAAATCCTCATGGAGCTAATCCTTTGCAAGGGCAGTAAAACATAGTATCCACATGCGAATATGGGCATTCTTGTTTCCCGATGGCACATTCGGTATTCGATGCACCTAAGACTTTTCAAATACATTAAAAATAATTAATTTAAGACTTGTGCAGAATGTAGGGCCAATCCGATGGTGGGACATATGGATCGATGTCCTTGTCCAATATATAATTTTCCTTCACATACATATTCAAACCCACATGTGCCTTCCCTAGAGCACAAACAATACCAGATGCAACTAACCCTTTACAAGGACATTAAAACCACTTGTTTTAAGCCCCATGCAAATTTGGTGCCGATTCTATAGTGTGGTTTATAGATGTGATCGGTGTCTGTTGCGCTTTTTTTCTTCATATATATAGAATCCACATGCGAATATGAGCATTCTTGTTCCCCGGTGTCACATCCGGCATCCGATGCACCTTACACTTTGCAAGGACATTAAAACAACTTGTTTTAAGACCCTTGTAAAGTTTGGTGTTGATCTGACGGTGGGATATACGGATGTCAGTATTCATTGTGCATTTTTTCTTCGTATCCTGTAGCAATATCCACATGTGAATATGGGCATTCTTGTTCCCCAGTGGCATATTTGGCATCTGATGAACTTGAGAGTTTGCAAGGACATAAATGTCAACATTTAGTTTGAAAATTGTGCAAATTTCAGTGCCTATCCAATGGTGGGACATATGGATGTCCTTATTTGTTGTGTATTTTTCCTTGACATATGTATGATCTACATATGTGGATGTGGACAAACTGCCTTCCTAGTAGCACATATAGTACCACATGCACCTAATCCTTTGCAAGGACATTAAAACCACTTGTTTTAAAACCCTTGAAAAGTTTGGTGCTTATCTGATGGTGTGATATGAGGATGCGGACTTCCATTGTGCATTCCTCCTTCACATACATAGCATCCACATGCAAAAATGGGCATTCTTGCTCCTCGGTGTCACATACGGCATCTGATGCACCTTATATATACTTTGAAAGGAAAATAAAACAACTTGTTTTAAGACCCTTGCAAGGTTTAGTGCTAATCCAATGGTGGGATATATGGATATCGGTGTCCCTTGCGCATTTTTCCTTCATATCACATAGCATCTACATGCGAATATATGCCTTCTTGTTCCCCAAAGGCCCACATATGGCATTTGATCCACCTGATACTTTGCAAGGACATTAAAAATAAAATTTGCAAGATCCTTGCAAAGTTTGGTGCTGATTTGACGATGGGATATATGGATGAGGATGTCCGTTGTGCATTTTTCCTTCACATACATAGCATCCACATGTAAATATGGGCATTCTTATTCCCCGATGTCACATCTGACATCTGATGCACCTTTCAATATTAAAGGACATTAAAACAACCTATTTTAAGACCCTTGCATTGATCCGATGGTGGGATATATGAATGTCGGTGTCCATTGCACATTTTTCCTTCATATCGCGTAGCATCCATGTGTGAATATGTGCATTCCTACTTCCTAGTGGCACATATGGCATCTGATTCACGTGATACTTTGGAAGGAAATTAAAACCAATTTTTTAAAGACCCTTTCAAATTTTGGAGGTGATCGGACGGTGGGATATACAGATATGGATGTCCATTGTGTTCACATATATAGCATCACAGATATAGCATCCACATGCAAATATGGGCATTCTAATTCCTCGGTGTCACATCCGGCATCCAATGCAACTTACACTTTGCAAGGACATTAAAAAAACTTGTTTTAAGACCCGTGCAAAGTCTGGTGCTGATTTGACGGTGTGGTATACGGAACTCGGTTTCCGTTGCGCTTGTTTCCTTCATATACAGAGCATCCACATGTAAATATGTGCATTCTTGTTCCCCGGTGGTCAAATGGCAACTAATCCACCTGATACTTTTCAAGGACATTAAAACCAATTGTTTTAATACCCTTGAAAAGTTTGGTGCTGATCCAACGGTGGGATATATGGATGCGGATGTACATTGAGCATTTTTCCAATGTACATTGTTTTAATATGGGCATTCTTCCTCCCTGGAGACACCTTACACCGATACACCTTACACCTTGCAAGGAGTTTAAAAAAAATTATTTTAAGAAGCTTGCAAAGTTTGGTGCTAATCCGACAGTGGGATATATGGATGCGGATGTCGATTGTGCATTTTTCCTTCACTTAGCATCCACATGCAAATATGGGCATTCTTGCTCCCCGGTGTCACATCTGGAATCCTATGCACCTTACACTTTGAAAGGACATTAAAACAACTTGTTTTAATACCCTTGCAAAGTGTGGTGCTGATCTGATGATGGGATATATAGATGTCGATGTCCATTGCACATTTTTCCTTCATCTCTTGTAGCATCTATGTGCGAATATGTGCATTCTTGTTCCCCAGTGGTCACAGAAATTAAAACCAAATGTTTTAAGACCCTTGAAAAGTTTGGTGCTGATTCGACGGTGGGATATACGGATGCGGATGTACATTGTGCATTTTTCCAATGTACATTGTTTTAATATGGGCATTCTTCCTCCCCGGAGTCACATCCGGCATCCGATGCACCTTACATCTTGCAAGGAGATTTAAAAAAATTATTTTAAGAAGCTTGAAAAGTTTGGTGCTAATCCGGCAGTGGGATATATGGATGCAGATGTCGATTGTGCATTTTTTCTTCACTTAGCATCCACATGCAAATATAGGCATTCTTCCTCCCCAGTGTCACATCCGGAATCCTATCCACTTACACTTTGCAAGGACATTAAAACAACTTGTTTTAAGATGCTTGCAAAGTGTGGTGCTGATCCGACGGTGGGATATACGGATGTCGGTGTTCGTTGCACATTTTTTCTTCATATCGATTAGCATCCACGTGCTAATATGTGCATTTTTGTTCCCTGGTGGCACATATAGCATCTAATCCACTTGATACTTTGCAAGGACATCAAAACAAAATTTTCCAAGACCCTTGCAAAGTTTGGTGTTGATTCGACGGTGGGATATACGGATGCACATATCCGTTGTACATTTTTCCTTCACATACATAGCATCCACTTGCAAATATTAGCATTCTTGTTTCCCAGTGTCACATATGGCATTCGATGCACCTTAAACTTTTCATGGACGTTAAAAATGCTTGTTGTAAGACCCTTGCAAAGCTGGGTCCTGATACGACGGTGGGATTTACGGATGTTGGTGTCCATTGCGCATTTTTCCTTCATATTGCGTAGCATCCACGTTTGAATATGTGGATTCTTGTTCCCCGGTGGCACATAAGGCATCCGATCCATCTGATACTTTGCAAGGACATTGAAACCATATTTTTTAAGACCCTTACAAAGTTTGGTGCTGATTCAATGGTGGGATAAACATATGTGGATGTATGCTATGCATTTTCCTTCACATACATAGCATCTACATGTAAATATGGGCATTCTTGTTCCCCGGTGTACATTTGGCTTCCGATGCACCTTACACTTTTCAAAGACATTTAAACAACTTGTTTTAAGTCCCATTCACAGTTTGGTGCCGATCCGATGGTGGGATATATAGGTATCGGTGTCTGTTGCCCATTTTTCCTTCATATCGTGTAGCATTCACATGCAAATATGGGCATTCTTGTTCTCCAATGTGACATCTGACATCCGATGCAGCTTACACTTTTCAAGGACATTGAAACAACTTGTTTTAAGACCCTTGCAAAGTTTGGTGTCGATCTAATGGTGAGATATACGGATGCAGATGTCCCATTTAAAGATCTTATTTGAAGACCCTTGCAAAGTTTGGTTGCATGGACAAAAATGAGCAAGCAAGTAATGGGCAAGGTAGACCTTGTAGCAGCTTCCAAGGTAGGAGCGGTTTCCATAATGCAATCTAGGGGTAGAGTAGGATGTTATGGGGTACTTTTGTCAGAGTGAAGAGAGAGATGAAATGTACCTTCACTCGCTATTCATTGTTAAAAATGACCCAACAAAGGGTACGCACATATTTTTGCTTCCCATACGGAGCCGTATCATGCGAGTATGGTCGTTCTACCCTCTCAATGGCACATCTGACATCCAATGAACCTAATACTTTCAAGGGCATTAAAACAAATTATCTTAAGACCAGTGCACATTGTAGTGTCCATCCAATGGTGGGACATATGGATGTCCTTGTCGAATGTGTATTTTTCCTTGACAATATATGTAAGATCCACATTTGGATTGCACCATTCTGCCTTCTTGGCATGACAAAGGACATCCAATGATCTTGAGCCTTTGGTGGGATATAAGGATATGGGCGTCCTTTGCACATTTATTGAAGAACATTGTTATAGATGCGCAAAGTTATCTAACGTATGGTCTATCATGTGAGTCTAATGTTCCTTTGGGATCCTTTCTTAAGTCTCATTTTCTATAAGACTCTGTAAATGAGGCCATTCATACATTTCTATTATCCACTTATTTCTTTATTTTGGTTGTCCCACTCATAATAACTTACACCATTAATATATCCTTCCTTTCTGATAAAGTGAACCATGGATATTTCTTCTTTTCCTTGAATTGGATTTATAGAGTCCTAATTAGGTAAGTAACTTGAATTTTATAATTCATATAATTTATATATTTCTATAAAGTAGTCTTTCACGATCATCATTTTGACTTATAAATGTTTGCACAATGTATGATAAGATTTGAAACTTTTCTAAAGGGAACTTTCACATGGGTGTTCCTTATGCTTAAAGTTCTTTCGCTGTACATGTAACCACTAGTTCAATGCTCTTTCATCCGTCAAAGGCCGCGGTCACAGTTGGAAGAGAATTGCAGCTGTCCGATCCTTTGTACTTCCTACGAGGAAGATGAAATCTGTACAATCGCGTGTCAACATCACGTCAAAATTCTGCATTTGCTATGTTGGCTATTGGAGGTACATGTTAGATATCAATGATCCACTCTCGTGTAACTACGCGAGAACCGGCTAACTCTACTTGTAAGCCCCCCATATGAGGAGAAGGCATTTGAGTAGCTCTGTTATCCAGTAGGTCCTGGTTTGGACACCAGATGGGGGCCATGTGTGGCCTGATGGCTGGACGGCTTCAGATAGAGTTGGCACACCGCCAACTAGGCTACATGCAAGTGTAGGAAGGCATCCCTTGACTAACCACACTGAGGGTAGATGGAGCATTTCCCAGGGCAGCCCACTCTCGGGTTGTGGGGCCCTTTTGGAGCCTCAGATGATCCCGAATGGCTCTGTGCGGAACGGACGTGCGGAACGGACACCGTAGCTTAGTTGCTCTATTTTGCGCACTGGTTCTATCATATGGTTGGTGGCCTATTTCGGGATCCGACCCCCAATCGATCGTTTTGGGTAGACTGGGTCGGCCACCCAATTGAGCCTGACCGACTATGACTGGTGGCTATATAAGAGCAAGCCCGTGAAGCCCATTTCATCATTGGCAACAGCAACCCTTATTCCTTAGCATTCAGCCTCCGTCTTCTACTATTTCCAACATGCCATCGAAGCTTCTTTCACAGGAGCACATGGTTGGGAGGCAGTGCCATCTATTGTATCAGTTCTACAGTAATCAAAATTTTGATTCTCCATACTATCTTGTTTTCTCTCTTGTGTACGAGATCCTATTATCTATTGAGCATAGACGTTGTATTATTTTCTTACATGGTATCAGAGCCTAGACTCTAGCAAGAAGATTTGGTAGTGTGTTTTTTTTTGCGAGCAGATTGTGAGAGATGGCCCAACCCGCAAGACTACGAATCCCACCGTTCGGCGAAAGCAGAAGTTTGGACGGCTCTAACTTTTCTCTCTGGAAGTTCAAGATGAAGACCATCCTAAGCGCATATGAGATTTGGGACACTGGTGGACGTGAGGCCGGTTCCGAGACCGGATCCAGCCAATGCAGGACAATAGATCCGGTTCCGAGACTGGATCCAGCCAATGTAGGACAACAGATAGTACCAACTGCAGGTGAGATTCTCACGTGGATAAGAAGAAATGCAAATGTGATGTATTCTATTGTCTGCAATGTTAGTGATTTCATCATGGCATTAATTCAACATGTCACCGCAGCAGAGGCGGCATGAATGAAAAAGGGGAAAATTTTATTGTGAGCTTTTTAATGCGAGCTTTTTTGGAAATTTATCAAAGTTTGTGAGCTTTTTTAGAGTCCCATAAAAAAAGACCTACTAATCAAAAAATAACAAAGTAATTACTTATCCTGTATCTATGGATTTATCCTAGGAAATACCAAAGCAATTAGCAATTCTATGGACTAAAAAAGACAAAGCTATTAATCCAAGTAATTTATATTGCAAGTCAGTAATAAATGATATCATATATAAAAATGAGCCATCACAATACCAACAAATATGTATTATGCATTCAAGTCTATGGATTGTTGCTAAGGCAACAAAGGTTTAATGAAACTTCAAGTAAGCATATGCCAATTTTCATGTAGTTCTATTATTTGAAAAGGCCAAAGCAATTAGTAAAATGTTCCACATTAAGAACATTGTGTTGACTCAACACAACAAATTTTGAGCAAAAAAAAGTGTCACATCAAAAAGTGGGCTATCATAACACCAACCAAGTTTATATTTTGCATTCAGGTCTATGGATTGATCCTAGGTCGACTAAGCATTGATGAAACATCCATAGTGGAAAGGGTTGGTTGATGAATAAGCATGTGTTGATTTGGATCCAATCCCAATACACGGATGAAGATGTAATAGATATGTTTGCATGCCAGGTAAGGTTTTTGACCCAACTCTCTTTTTTGAAAATCTGGACATGTACACATGGGTTTAGTCTTGATGTGCACATCATAAGACATCCGAGCCTTGTCAGACCCTGTTGTTCTCAAATGGAAAATACTATGATGAAGAAGCTCCACTGTCATTTCTCCCATGACAACAGCGTGCATAGATTGAGCACTAGCTATTCTTTTTGCAGCCTCCTTAGATATGCCATGCCTCCATTTTGTGGTTCTTACCAATGTGTGCTGAGCTAAATTCCTTGGTATGGATGCCGACCCTCCATGTGCATCACAAAAATTAGTTGGCATCGGTGCTGATCCTTGAGGTACATTTGGTGTCCTCCAATTTACATGGGGTTGATCCACTATTTGCAGTCTAAAACCAGCCTTGATGAGATTGCCTATCTCCTCACTTGTGATGTTTGTTTCCACATCCACCTTCCACACAGATGGACGTTCAGGAACATGCATGATATTATGATCTAGGTGCCATGTATGAGTTATATCATCATTACAAAACCACATCCATTGTGCTTTTGGTCCTCCTACCCCTGGATGCCGCCGTTCAGAGTAGAAACAGGGTGCCACCACTCCTTGTGAACTGCTTTGTATATATCGATTACACTTAATCTTTCCATCTATGAATCCAAGACACTTCACTTTAGAGTTTTTGGAGGTCCTTCGAATTGCCCAAAAGGTACAGTGGATAGGCACCTCAACAATAGAGAGGCCACTAGGAAGGCCTCCTTGTCTCATAGGTGGAGCCGTTGGGGCTTGTTCTCTTGTGGGCATGGTCTCATTCTGAGCTCCTTCAGCTTCCCCTACATTGCCATGTTTTTCCCATGATGTTTTTGTAGACTCCCCTTGAACTCCACCTTGCTCCATTGTGGAAGCCTCAACATCCACTGGTTGGGTATTACCTTGCGGTTTTATTGAATGCCAATCTCCACCTTCTGTCTCGAACCTAATTTTTCTCGGCCGCCCTCTTTGCTTACGATCTCTGGTCTCCATCACATACCCTGGCTTGTGTGAGGTGTTTTCTAAATGTATACTTGATGACTTGCTTCTCTTTCTTTGGACTGTTACCTTATCCCCATGTAATGGTCTTGGTTCTTCATACATTGGTGTCCCTGCAACTGTTTCATGCACCATTTGTGCAACTTGTGCTGGTGAAGGTGTACTCCTTGAGGCCACTCTTTGCATCAAGGCTTCCAAGTTAGGACCATCCCCAACATGCCTTCCAATCATATATGCATATTGTTTGGCACTTTGTAATAGGGCATTTGCCATGTCCGAGACGCAACAATCATATAATTGTATCTTTGTCTTAAACCCTTCTCCTGCTAGCCAACTACCATGCATGCTTTCAGCTAGATTTGACCTTGGAGTGTGTGCCTCCTCCAAGGAACTCTTTGTTACCTGTGGTAAAAAGGGAGGTAATTAGATTGGCTTATTACATTTATTTAGCTTACTACATTTATCTACAAAATACATACCGCGCTCATGAGATTCCCCCAATGGGCAATCCGCACATCCCACCAACTAAACCATATGTCCATTGAAGGAATGTCGGCCACACGGACGTGTCCTGCATGCCACCACTTCCGAATGAGCTTTGCTTGGTTGGTAGCTTCTTGCTTTGTCTTACATAATCTCCAATTCTCACACATGGTGATATGCTCGTTCCTCATATCCTCTTTGATGAATTTCCTTGTGTGCTTATGCAAGCTTTGTTCCCAATGGAAAAGACATGAGCGCTCTCTCCCAACAATTATGTTGTTTGGACCCCCATTGAAAATAGTTCTCACATCTATCCAATTTGCTCCAGCTTCATCAGACATGAAACCATGAAAATCTGCAGGGGGATACCCACATTCTTTCATTGTGGCATTCAACATCTCCCAAAATAGGATTTGGCTTGCAGCATCTTCATCTTTCATCTCACATATGGCGCTGGTCATTAATTCCTGCACACTGGTAGACAAAGCCAACATTATTAAATATTATATCACAACTCTCTTGATGATAGCAACATGGATACATAAGGATGGAGGGAAGTTATACCTAGGATCATAAACATGACATGCCATTGTGCTCCACCCAATCACCCGATGGGTGTGATCAAATTGTACCCATGAATTCCTCAAATCACCATTTCCTCCTCTTCTCATGCGATTAACAAGATCCACACCAGATGTTGGACCATTGGTTGACATTTTAAAAACAAAACATTTTTCATCTAGCAAGCCTTGCCCTGGAAAACGAATTCCATGGAAGAATGAATACATAGACCTTTTCTTTAGTAAAAGAAGGCTGTCATAACCTTCCCCAACAGGTAACCTTGCCTTCTTCTCTTGTGCAACAATTCGTTTGAACCTGTAACATCAGAAGTCAACTATTTAGAAGGTCTTTATACCATTCTAAAGTTAAGTAAATTAAAAATCACTTAGCTACAAACAAACATACCGTTGATTCTCAACTAGTGGTACCAATTGCTCAAGAAAGTTGGTCAACTCTAGATCTCCCACACTTGCCCCTTCATTATTGTCTCCTCTCATCAATGATGAATTCAAGAGCTCCTTGGCAACACTCATTTGAGCTTTGCGTGGTCCAGCATTTTTATCCACCTTCAAAACATCTGCAACAAGCTTCTTTGTTTTCTCTATCATTGCCTTAGATGTTCCTGGCTGTACGGGGTGCTGATGTTCACCAACATGGACCATCAATCTAGTCATTGTTTCATCAAATGGCATTACATAATATACTATGCAATTACAAGTATCAATGCAATAAGCAGACTTACGACAATAGTGACAAACAATCTTGTTCCTCTCCTCTTCAGTCAAGAGTCCAAGAGCAATCTTCTTTTGTAGGTAGCCTCTAAAAAAGGATGTGTTAAACTTCTTATTGTTTGCAAAATAAGGGCAAGTAATTCTATGGCATTCTAATGAGCCAACACAGTAGCTAAGCCTTACTGTACATGAGATAGCCATGTTGGTGGTTGATGGTTTAGTCCATATGTGGCCATCAAATTTTTGCTCCATGCAATTCATGCCATTGATGTTTCCAAAAGTTGGAGGAAATTCCAATAGCATACTTCCATTATATACCCTTGGTAATTCAGTGACTTGCTTCCTTTGCTTTATATTTGCAATCCGCGTTTTGAGTATATTGGCTTGCTTGTTCTCCATGATCCAAGGTATGATGCTTTTGCTAATCTGACATTCATCTTTTGAATGGTCCTCATTTGAGCCTTCAAGGTCAATGTGTGAAGTCTGCATCATCTCAATGTCAACATCAGTCCTCGACTTATAAGAATTGTGGTACATACCAGGCTTCTCAATGGGATTTAACTCTTCAAGATCCACGTAAGGAGATGGTTGAGAGGTTTTCTTTCCTTCTTTGCCAAACTCTTTGGAGTAAACTCTACTAGCAACACAACGTGATGATGAACCAGGCTCTTCAAGATCACTAATAGTACTTGCTACCATGATTGTATTGTGGATGAGAGCATACCTTTTTGTCAAGGAGGCATCCAGTACATAATGCTCTTGACCATCAATATCCCACTCAGATGAAAACTTTACCTTCATTGTTGCTTCACCTTCAATGACTGCCTTAAGGCAGATGAGCTTGTGTGTATGAGGAAGAAGGCTTTGAAGGAAATGTTTACTAACAATCCTTCTTCCATCCTTGAGCGGGATAGAGTGTGATAGATTCACTCCTTCAATAAGCCATTCAATAGAAGCCTCTTCTGTAGCCATTTTGGATGACACAACAAAAGGTACCAAAGACAGAGGGAGCTCAGAGAAAGTGGTTATTAGAGGAGGTCAGAGAATACAGACAATCTTGAGAGCAAAGGGATGGTAATCCAACATGGCATTGAGAGCAGAGGGATGATAACCCAACACGGATCATGAAAATAAGAAGGGATGAAAGAGAGAAATGCAGTGTGATGCAAAGCTAGAAGGCAACCAAAGAGACTTAGAAACTAATGGTGGGAGAGAATGAAGAGGAGAAAATGACAAGAGAGTAGTATCAGGATGCGTGGTCACGAGAAAGCAGAGTGCAAATATTGAAAATGGATAGAGAATGGGTAGAGGATTGTGAAACAGGTGGTGTTTGAGCTAATTCCAATGTCGATGATGCCCTGACACCACAATGAGAAGTAGCCATGTGGCCATCATTACAACCCATTGAGCTGGAATGATGGTGAGAAAGGTGGCGGCCGAGATTCTTTCACAAACTTGGATTATGCCAGGATGCCACAATCTTAAGCCTTAAAAGCCACATGCTATTATAGGGACGATTAATGATTAGAGAGAGATGAAGGAGAGACTCCTTCAAAACAACGTGGGATATCTAGCATTCAAAACAACGTGGGCTATCTAGCAGGAAGACAGTGGGTACATCATCGATGCACGCTGTGGCCGATCGCACACTGATGATGCTTTGGAGACATCCTTGCTTGCGATGGTATCGAGGGATGAGCCACCGTTTTGTTTCATCATTGATAGCTTCAAGCCACACGAAGAAGAACGTCTTGCACTCGTCCACGATCTCTCCTATCTCCAGGGTCAAGTTCTTCTGGCTGCCCTGTAGATCTTTCCTGTTTGCCGCCATCATCAACCCCAGCAGATCGTTCCCGTATAAGCTCCCCCCCACTTTGACCGTTTCCATGCGCTTGTAAATCATCTCGCGTAGCAACGTCTGTATTTGGCGGTCTTGGCTCTCTCCTCCCTCCTTCCACCTTTCCACTCTCCTCCCTCTTTGTCCCTCCTTCCACTCTTCGTCCACTCTCCTCCCTCTTCGTCCCCTATCTCTCCTTCGATAAGGTCGACCTCTCCTCCCTCCTTCGTCCCCTATCTTGGCTCTCTCCTGCCTCCTTCCACCTTTCCACTCTCCTCCCTCTTCGTCCCTCCTTCCACTCTTCGTCCACTCTCCTCCTCTTCGTCCCCTATCTCTCCTTCGATAAGGTCGACCTCTCCTCCCTCCTTCGTCCCCTATCTTGGCTCTCTCCTCCCTCCTTCCACCTTTCCACTCTCCTCCCTCCCTCTATCCTATCGATAAGGTCTCTCCTCCCTCCTTCGTCCACTCTCCTCCCTCCTTCGTCCCCTATCGATAAGGTCTCTCCTCCCTCCTTCGCCCCAAACTCTCTCCTCCCTATCTATGAAACCGAAAAAAAGGGGGGGGCTTAGCAGCCCCCCAGAGTCTGCTAGCCCCCCCTTTTTTACGGTCTCTCCTCCCTCCTTCGCCCCAAACTCTCTCCTCCCTATCTATGAAACCGTAAAAAAGGGGGGGGCTCAGCAGCCCCCCAGAGTCTGCGCTAGACTCTGGGGGCTGCTGAGCCCCCCCCTTTTTTACGGTTTCAGCTAGCGCAGACTCTGGGGGGCTGCTGAGCCCCCCCCTTTTTTACGGTTTCAGCCCCAAACTCTCTCCTCCCTATCTATATACACTCTGCTGAAACCGTAAAAAAGGGGGGGGCTCAGCAGCCCCCCCTTTTTTTCAGTTTCATAGATAGGGAGGAGAGAGTTTGGGGCCTGAAACTGTAAAAAAGGGGGGGGCTGTTGAGCCCCCCCCTTTTTTACGGTTTCAGCAGAGTAGTGTATATACTCTTTAGTTCATGCAGGTTGACTCTGTATGCGGTCGCTGTGTTTCTTGCCTACGTTAGCATGTCGGACATTTTTGGGAGTGAATCCTTATCTTTATACTAGCTCATACGAGTATCTGATCCGTGTTTCCTGGCAGGCTTTTCACTCGATGCTTCGGAGTTGGGCTTCTAAAAAATTCATGAGTGGCTGGTACATAACGTTTTAACTTTTGTTTCCCATTCGTGGTTTCCAAGTATTGTGAGTACGTTCATAGGCTGAAGCGTTATTGTGCTTCCAATTGCAATTGGCATAGCTCATACGAGTCCGAGTTTGCCCAGTATCTGATCCGTGTTTCCTGGCAGGCTTTTCACTCGATGCTTCGGAGTTGGGCTTCTAAAAAATTCATGAGTGGCTGGTACATAACGTTTTAACTTTTGTTTCCCATTCGTGGTTTCCAAGTATTGTGAGTACATTCATAGGCTGAAGCGTTATTGTGCTTACAATTGCAATCGGCATCTATATTGCCAAGTTCTCTAAATGATTGTGTTTGGGCTTGCAGTGTCATCTTGCTTCCGATCGCTATCACTTTCTATATCACTTGGTGGTTCATACAATTTGTTGATGGCTTTTGTTCACCTATTTATGCTCACTTGGGAATCAACATTTTTGGTAAGATTTGACGGCAATTTAATGCCCTGTATTTGACCTGAAATTATATGCAAACAATGAGTAAAATGCATCTTTTGTTTGTGTGGAATCACAGGACTAGGCTTTGTGCAGACTCTGGGGGGCTGCTGAGCCCCCCCCTTTTTTTCGGTTTCATGGATAGGGGACGAAGGAGGGAGGAGGTTTCATAGATAGAGTATGAAACCGAAAAAAAGGGGGGGGCTCAGCAGCCCCCCCCTTTTTTTCGGTTTCATAGATA
This sequence comes from Dipteris shenzhenensis, assembly GCF_047967505.1. Classification (NCBI taxonomy): domain Eukaryota; kingdom Viridiplantae; phylum Streptophyta; class Polypodiopsida; order Gleicheniales; family Dipteridaceae; genus Dipteris; species Dipteris shenzhenensis. The sequence goes on along the minus strand of NC_141624.1, from coordinate 26,553,010 downwards.
GGGGACGAAGGAGGGAGGAGGTTTCATAGATAGAGTTTGGGGCTGCTGAGTGGCTGAAACTTGCTTTCTTATCTAACGACTATTTTGCTTTGTTATTTTGTAGTTTTCATACTTACGACCATGCTAGACATTTTGTGAGTGCTTGCACACGTATACTAGGCCTTGAGGGAACTCGCTCGGGAGTTGAGGATCATCCTCTAGGGAAGCTCACGCGAGTAGCAGCGGTACTGTACTTCTACATTTTAATGATGTTATTTACTCATATTCTTTGGATATTGCTTTCTTTAAACTTTTGGGGTTGCTTAACTTTTGGAGTAGAAGGTAGAGTACTGGTTGTCCAAGACCACACGAGACAAAAGTGTGATAGCCATATCTTTTGAGGAGAGCTCTTTCCCAACGTGAAGTATATCTTGATGGAGGCCCTGCATTTTATTAATGTGTTCCCGCATAGATGACAAGGTAGCGGGATCGGAAAAACGGAGCTGGATCTTTACAGAAACACGCTTCATGGGGGTCACTCGGGGACAATGAGTTTAGTTGGAGCTTTTCCGCTTCCTATTATTGAATTAGGATTAGCATTCATTTAAAGATATTGGTATCGAGAACTTCTTTCAAGGAATTGGTATGTATCTCAATTGTCTTAAGGGTTTGCATTGCAATGTATCAAGGGTTACAAATTTCACTATCTTAAGGATTTGAATCATTTGTATATGCTTATGCATTTTATATTCTACTATCTTAAGGATTTGAAACATTTTGTATATACAGGTTTCATAGTAGTGAGCATTTTTATCTTGACAAGATGGCACCAAGGCGAAAGAAATCAACAAGAGGTAATTCTAAAACTTTTTGGTACTGATAACCTTGGCATATCTATGATGGACGTGAGCAATATATAACTCATCCTTGTTGGTTGTGATATGTATTCAAAGGAACTAAAACTTATGCATTGAGATCTGGACCATCAAGAAGATCTGTGAGTGAGGAGTGTACGTCTCGTACTCCACAAAATGATATAAATAACCCACACATGGAGACACTTGCAGAAACTGAGGCTACTATCACTCGAGAAGAGTCATCATCTCATCTCGTGATTAGTCTTGAGCAACAGGAGGTGCAAGAAGAGCCTCGAGGCCAAGGAGAGCAAGAGAGTGCAGAAAAGACAAAAGAAAAAGCTCCAACACATGTAAGAGTACTTGGGAAGGAGATTCAAATTGGACTTTTGCAAGATGTCCTTGATCAGTTTCGGATGCAAAGAAGAATTGAACCCCCTCTGATTCCTCTCTGTAGATTGGTTGTTAATGAGGCTATTCGAACATCAACGTCTGAGATTACTGTTTTGAGAGATAGTTTTGATTCTAGAGGCTATGCTATAAATAGTGCACCTTTTCTAGTATCCTTGCAACGGCCAGGAAGTGATCAATTTTTCTATGTTATGGCACTTGATCGTCAAGAATGGGGACCTATTTGGAATCAAATAAGTGAGGACTTCGACAACCAGCTAAGTAATGAGTGGCAAGACTTGAAGGGGAAGAAGTTCCTTGTTTGGGATGGGAATCATAGGTTGAAGGCATGGTTTTCTCGGATCAAAGACGGTACTCTTTTGATAAATCTATCATGCATAAGGAAATGTTCTATTATAGTTTGCATTGCACATGATTATGTCATGCTTACTTGTGGAATTGATATGTTGTAGCTTATTCAATAATGCCAACTCGCCATATCCAAGTGAGATGCCAATTCATAGAGGTGCAGAAATCTCAAGAGGGAGAGCTACTTCTTGCCTTAAAATCAACCAATGAGTAAGATAACTTTTTATAATACTTTTATGTATAGCTAGTTTAACTTCTTCTCTTTAGAAACTAAGTCTATTGGTATTTATGTCTTTAACTTCTCCTCTTTAGAAAGTAATCCCCATGTGAATATATGTTGGTATTGCAGACTTGTTCGAGCGCATGTAGAGCATTCATATGGGCACGAGGTCTTCCTCTTTCAAAACTTTGGCATGGCAGATAAATCCTCACTTCTTGAGTTATTGAGTGAAGAGGATAAGAGATGGGTGGAAGTGGAGATGGCAATAGAAAGGAAGAATAGTAACCCATGGTACACAGCACCAGCTATTGTCTTGGCACAACTTGTTTGGAAGGTATCTGCGCGAACTATAAATATCCCTTTGCTCTATGAAAGGTGTCCCAAAAAGGATAATGTTTTGATTTCTTGTTCTCATGGAAGGTTGATTTTTCACGTGCAATCAAGAAAGCTACTCAAAATCTTAATCAATCGAAGATGGAGTTTGGAGGAGTATACTAATAAATTTATTAAGGCTATTAAGAATGTGGAAGTCATCTTTCATGATCGAGCATACAATGTTTTGATTTCTTGTTTTCATGGAAGGATGATTTTTCACGTGCGATCAAGAAAGCTACTCAAAATCTTGATCAATCGAAGATGAGTCTGGAGGAGTATACTAATAAATTTAGTAAGGCTATTAAGAATGTGGAAGTCATCTTTCGTGATCAAGCATACAAGATGGTACCTGTTGCCAATCCCGCAAATGGTGATGGCTTCTTCGAGCTTCTATTTAGTTATGATTGGAATCAAAAGGGTGCCACGACTAAGGACAAAGTGCATATATTAGCCTCATCACGTCTCAATCCTAATAGGTAATGTCAATTAATGTTTTTGCACAATTACTCCATAGTGATGCTAATATTTTTTTCCTTTGCCATGATATTAATAGGAAAAAAGAGCTTCTACAACAATTGATGATGGCACGTGGAAATGATCCAGTTGCATCTGCTAAGTACGGGGATGCTCAAAAGTTTCGACTACATGTGAAAAAGGAAACGTATTGGCAATACTTGTTTGAGCGATGGATTTCCATCATCAACAATTTGCGAAGCCATGATTTGGAATTGCCCGATGGGTTTGAGACATTTGCTCGAGAGCAAAGACGACTTCACCTCCAAGAAGCCTTCCCTATGCTTTGGAAGGATATGAAGTCTACTCTTGAAGCAGATAAGCAGCCAGAAATGCATGAGTCATCCTTACGTTTGGTGTATAGGTGGTACAATAGCAACCCTCTCCTTTCTCTTAGGATTAATAAACTGTTTTACTCATATGTCTACATTCTTTCATACATAATAGGTGGATACGGTCTTTGCATGATACCAATTCATCTGCAAGGATGCCATATGAGGTCATGGCATGGACAAACATGGAGAAAGAGGGAAGCATGTATCCCTTATCTTGGAAAGATAAGGGCATAACGATTTGGGAGATTAATGTGTGTCCTTGGTGGTTGGATTACCCACTGGGAAAAGTACATCCCACTGAGAAAAATAGACGTGAAGGTAATACTCCAAAGTTCCTATTCCATAGGCATCTAGACCAATGTCTATATATGCGGGTATCTACCATATACTGAAGTTTGCAACATTTGCTGCTCAGTCTTTGAGAAGAACATGGAAGACAATATGGATGAGGATGAATTGGATGCAGAGAACCGTTATGTGGATATCACATTACGACCTAGATCAACGGACGGAGAGTCAGCTATCAAGAAAAGACCTGTGAGACCTCTACTCCTCATACTTATGTAATAGTTAACAACTAACACTAACGAAAATATAGTATAACCTAGAGTCTTGTCCTTTGTAATTATTACAAGCAGGTTCTATCGGAGAATATAGAGTCCTCTAAGACTCGAGAGCTGAGAACAAAGCAACGACTCGATTTTCATGCTTCAAGAACCAGTTCCATTAATCAACAACCGAGTTTATCTAGTGAGTATCACTCCTCTCTTTCTTGGTTATGATTTTTTGATTTTGCAGCCAAACTGAAGCTTTCAAGCTAGGATTTGATGCAGATGTAAAGTTGTTTGCATATATGGATGTAATTACAGAGGATATCATTCAGTTGTCGAATGCACCAAAGCTGTAAGTGTTTCTTTTTTTAAGAAATGCGTACATTTAAGAATCTATTTTGGAATATAAGTCATTGATCTAGGGAGATTGAATTGTACATTGTAGGGTTGATGAATTTTTAAGAAAAGTGAAAGCACCAGGTCTGTCACACAATGGTAATTCTTGTGTCGAGGTGGTTCGCTTGGTATGGGCAGATTTTCCCACAAGTTTGGCAGTGGAACTCATAAGTAGTACTACATGCCCAGAGTGGAATAGATTCTCCCTCAAGCTCTCTGCAAGGGTGGCAAAGTTTGCCAATGACTTCGTAGCAGACCAAGGGTGGTACGTGACTTGCTCTCTCCCAGAACATTGGGGCTATATATTTGCACATGCGAAGAAGGCCGAGTTTGAGCTCCATCGATCATATACAGTGCTTCTTGACTTTGGTTATTTACGTGATGATGGAGAGGAGGTACATTAAATCACCTAAATGTTTGTTTATATTGGTCTAATAAGCATGATTTGCTTGTATCTAACTTGAGGTGCCATCATCCATTAGGTTCGCAATCTACAAATGGGTATCTTCTGGCGTGGAAAATCTGACCTCCCACACATGGATCGACAAGCAGGTGCAAATGTCTCTAATAAGCTTTTTTCAGCAAAGACATCAGTGCTACATGAGTGTGACCGTAAACATGTCGCAAAAAGGACACAAGTTGCATCAACTTACTTACGAGGAGGGGCAGAAAGATAAGATTACTTGCACAAGTAAGATCCTATACAAGCACAGATTGAATTTATGGGGTATAATTGAAGTTCTTTCAAGGAAAACAAATATGGATTGTCAAACATCCTCTGATCCTTTTTAGTGCTTCTTGTAGGTGGATACTCAGAACATTCACAGACCCTGGTGATTGCATCATCGATGTCTTTGCAGGTTGCTTTGGGATGGCAAGGCTTTGTGAAGAGTTAGATCGCCATTGTCTTTCCATAGAGAATGACAATGTTGTTGCTGACATGTGTCTGCGATCAATCAGTACAGAATAGCATTTCCATAAACTATGTAGTATTGACAGTAATACTTGTGATCATCACTTTTGATGTTCTTGTTGAGGTTATCATGTAACACATACTATGTCCTTGCTCATGGTGGTTGTATGGCACAAGAGTGTCTTTATTGCTCTATGCTTTTTTCTCTTTTTTGGATCCATAGTCAGAGGTTACTGTGTGGGGAATGCCGATCCATAGTCAGAGGTTACTGTGTGGGGAATGCCCTTGTCAATATGTATGCCCATTCCGAGAACCTAGATGATGCAAGGGCAGTGTTTGCAGAGATGCCACAATGGGTTCTGGTCTCCTAAGTGCGATGATTGCTGGCAAGACATCCCTGCAATTGTTCAGGTGCACAGAGAATTTTATGAACTGACCTATTGGGCTGTAGTGTCATGGGGTGCTTTGATTGCAGGATGCACTGAACATGTGCATGCTGTTCTTGCTCGAGCTTTTTGGGAAAATGCAACATAGTGGCATGAAGCTAGATTCTATTGTAGAGATTGTTTTTCCAAGTTTCGCATCCTTGAAACTTTTGCAGCCTTCCTATATGTCAAAACCTACCCTAACTTCCTTTCAGCTTGAGTAAAAAGTCCATAACTTGGGTATAGACTATAGCTTTTACTTTCTGGACATGTCCACCCGACTGTATGTCAAAACCTCTTTTAATTTCATTTTAGCTTGAGTAAACAATCCATAACTTGGGTATAGACTCAATATATTTTTGAATCATTGTCTGGCTACTGAAAGCACTAATCATTGCTAGGGAGTGTTTAATCTCATTTCATGAATGTCCTACCTATGAGTCTGTATTTGTTCCTGCTTTCATATCACACATTTTTTGGAAGAAATGTTGATTTTCCATTGTGGCAATGTAATGATTTACAGGTGCCACAACCAATGTTTCATTGTCCTGGCTACTGAAAGCACTGCAGCCTCAATATTGTTGAGGACTATTTAATCTCATTTCATTAATGTCTTGCATTTTAGATAAGCTTGGTTGAGCTATAGAACAATATGATGTGCATATCCATTCATATCCATAAGCAAGGCCCTCTCTCTCTAGGTGACATCAGTAGATGTCGGCCTCTAACACCCCCTCTCAACTCTTGGATGGAATAGAGATGCTAGCAAGATGAGTGAATGAAAAGCTCACAATATTCATGAAAATTGAAAAAAAGCTCGTCACAAAAAGCTCACAAAAAAATCACACCCAATGAAAAATTGTCTGAGTCTGAAGTGGCAGACAAGTTCATCACCAGGGTGAAGAATCTACATGATCAATGACTGCGATTAGCATCACCATCACCAGTGAGAATCTAGCACGAAGGTGCATATGGATTCTCCCACCAAAGTACGATGGTCTTGTTACGCTGCTGAATACGCAGAATAGAAGTATCTTCATTTTTTTTGGCAGCGTGATCCTAGAAATTTTGCTTTTTGTGTCCACTTTAATAGCTTTCAAGCATCCCGTACGACCCAAAAGGATTGTGGTGTGGTTGAAGTCCTCATTTTAAATAGTGGAAAGAGATCTATTATTGAGGTGTTACCTATTATCTTTATACCTTTTAGTTGCAAGAAGCTTATTAGAAATTCTAATGATATTTTGGATGCATTTTTAAGACCCTTGGTTGCTGAGTATGACTGCTTTGATTGGAACAAGCATGGGATTCTTGAAGTCTCTTCTATTGTGAAGGCCCAAGAAATATGGGATTCTTTTCTTCAATATGGTCAAGGATCTCCATGTGAGGGGCTTTTACAGCAAAAAGGGATTCAAATATCTAAAAAGAAAAAAACTTATCGTTGCCTACAAGATGAAGAAGTTCACTATCGAGCAGTTCTTTGGTATTGAAAGGAACCACAAAAATTTTGGAGGTCATTGCTTACAAGAAAGTATTGTTTAAGGGAGAAGTGTACAAGGTGGGAGATGAGGTAGTTGTCAAACCAGATGAGAGTGCTGAAGACTTATCAAGTGTGGGAAATTGGAAAGGACATATCGTATCCTTTTTTGCTATCCAACAAGATGGGGAGTTTATGATTTTTTTTGGTGCAGAATCTTATAGGCAATGGATCACAATTGAAGAGGGGATTAAGACTTTACTGATAGATGATGTGACCGGAATGAGTATCTTGCAAAGAAATTGCATTCCTTTTACTTGGGATTGCATACGGCCTATAACTTCTTTGTTGCACAAGTTCATACCATGGAGTAAGGGATCTAATAGTGTGATTGCATATGAATGCAAGGATTTAATAGTCCGTGGGAGATTATTGGCACCATGGTTTCCTGATTCTGTACCTCCATGGCCACAAGAGGGTGATATCATGTTAGTAAAGTTAAATAATCATATGGAAGGCTCTCAAGGTTCACAATATGTAGTTGTCAAACAAGTGGACTCTGAGAATAAGCAAGTCCGACTAGCATTGCTAAGACAATATCAAAAGTTACGAGACAAGTGGAAAGTTGATATTGAAGAGGACAATTGGAGGGCTTGGCATTGTTGAATTAGTTTGTGTAATTGGGTGGTTGTTACAAGAAAGAGACTAGAGGTTGATGGGAATATGAGGATCTTGCCAGTGGCATGGCAAGCAACAATGTAATTACTAATAATGATAAAGTCATTTGCCATTATAGACATACAAAATTATTGATGTTATTTTGTTATCTATGAGACAAAGAATGTTCACCTTAGGACCTTCAAACGTTAGCTCAAATCTTTTTAAGGTAAGTCCTAGACCTTGGTTTTTTTGCATTTTCACTTTAAGTATTTGATACATCTATATGTTAAGTAGACAATGTTAAGTAGACATTAAAAAAAAAAAAAAATTTCATCTACATAGTGATCTTAGGTTTCTTATTGATGAAGATGGTGAATTTATATTTGTGACAACAATCTTACCAAGCTTTTTTTATGGATAAACATTGCACTCATGATGATGTCTCCCTTTTTGTTGAGCATATGCTTAATTCAAAAGAGTTGAGTCCTTTAATGAAAAACATGCTAACTAGCATCAAAGGCCCTTCAATGGAAAAAGATGCTCTTTCTTCTTCTCACCTGAAAGAGATCAAGGAAAATTCCAATGCTAGATGTAGATCTAGCATCGATCCCTTGGTTGAGACACCGACCTATGGACAGATATTTTGTGTGCCAACCAAGAGGGATCGAGATGTCAATAAGATTTATGGAAAAGAGCTCTTGGCCAAGCAATTTAAAGAGCAACATGCCATAATGTGCACCAATCGCCGTCTCATAAGGAGTTGGTTTGACAATGTACATGTGGATTTGCGTCACAACTCAAAGGGAAAAGAGCAAATCAAAGATGTCATTTCTAGAAATCTTCATCATGTATTACCATTGCGGTTTCCAAAAGCAAGCTATCAATGGAAAGACCAAGATATCTATCAATGGGTCTTGGTGTGGATGTAAGGAAAAAGAAAGTACGAGAAGAAACAAAAGATGGCCAATAATCCAAGCACACCTTCACCCCAAGAAATGGTGAGACAAATTTATAAATGTGAGATTGATCTTAAGTAGTACTTTTAAATGCAATATACTTTCTTGATTTGGGAGTATTATCTTAATATGTAGATGCATTAATTGGGTTTTCTTAATGATTTGAACCACTTAAAAATCTATTATAATAGCTTGGGTTGATTTGTAGGAAAATAATACACCTACACATACAATCCACATAGGAGATGTGGATGGGTCTATTTTGAATCAGGTATTTGGCAACTTTAATTAAATTGATTACTTGACTTTTTAATGAAATAGATTTCATCATTACTTCTACTCCAAGAAGATAGAGCTTACGGGCACATAAAATTGGCTTATTAAGTTCAATAGATGTTATATCATAGCAACTTTAATCATGATGAATCCTTGAGTTTTAAAGAATTTATTGTGTTTACTCAATTTTATTTAAGATGATATTAGTTTTTGTCTATTTCAAGGAGATGCTTCATGAATCTATGCACATGTAGGATCATGACAGCATAAGAGTGGCCAAGCCTTCCAACATGAAGGAGATGCTTCGTGAATCTACGCACATGCAAGATCATGACAACATAGTTGTCGAGTTTTCTCACATGGAGAAGGTGCTATCTAGTAATCTATGCTGTGAATACAAAAGTGGGATAGAAATTAATTTGTGACATAGTTTGAAGCTTTTGTGATAATTAATTTTTTACCATTACATGTATTATACAATTGACTATCATTTTTAGAAGTGTTCTAGTGCATACAGTGTCTTCAATGTTTGGTGTTGATTGTTTGTGGCAATTAACTTTTTGTCAAATATGCTTAGTTCTATTATAGTACATGGATTGTATGATTGATAATCATCTTTGGAAGTGTTCTAGTATATAAGACATCCTCAATGTCTCCATTTCATCATGTCTTCCATTACCCTTGATTGTGCTTTTCATATCCTATGGTTTTGTAATAAGCATGATTTAATGTGCATAAGATGTCTTCGATGTTGTGTGTTGAATGTTTGTGGCAATTATTTTTAAATTAAATATGCTCAGTTTTGTTCCAGTAAATGGATTGTATGATTGATTATCATCCTCAGAAGTGTTCTAGTGTATATGATGTCTTCAATCTCTCTATTTCATCATGCCTTCCATTTGCTAGATATCAATGCCCCACTCTCGTGTAACTACGCGGGAACCAGCTAACTCTACTTGTAAGCCCCCCATATGAGGAGAAGGCATTTGAGTAGCTCGGTTATCCAGTAGGTCCTGGTTTGGACACCAGATGGGGGCCATGTGTGGCTTGATAGTTGGATGGAGTTGGCACACTGCCAATTAGGCTACATGCAAGTGCAGGAAGGCATCCCATGACTGACCGCATTGAGGGTAGATGGAGCATTTCCCAGGGCAGCCCACTCTCGCATTGCGGGGCCCATTTGGAGCCCTAGATGATCTCGAATGGCTCTAGGCCGAACGTAGGTTAGTTGCTCTATTTTGTGCCACGGTTCTATCGTGTGGTCAGTGGCCTATTTCGAGACCGCCCACAGTTGACCATTTTGGGTGGACTGGGTCGGTCACCCAATTGGGTCCAATGGACTACAACTAGTGGCTATATAAGAGCAAGCCCATGAAGCCCATTTCATCACTAGCTACAACAACCCTAATTCCTTAGCATCCAGCCTCTGTCCTCTACTGTTTCTAGCATGCCATCGAAGCTTCTCTCACAGGAGCGCATGGTTGGGAGGTAGCACCATCTATTATATCAGTTCTACAGTAATCAAATTTTTGATTCTCCATACTATCTGTTTTCTCTCTTGCGTACGAGATGCTGTTATCTGTTGAGCACCGACATTGTATTGTTTTCTTACATGGTATTAGAGCTTGGACTCTAGCAAGAAGATTTGGTAGTGTGTTTCTGTTTGCAAGCAGATTGTGAGAGATGGCCCAACCCACAAGACTGCGAATCCCACTGTTCAGTGAAGGCAAAAAGTTGGATGGCACTAACTATCCACTTTGGAAGTTTAAGATGAAGACCCCATCCTAAGTGCATACGAGCTTTGGGATACTGCTACTAGGGTGGATGTGAAGCTGATTGCGAGACCGGATCTAGTCAATGCAGGACAACAAATAGTACCAACTGTAGATGAGATTCTTGCATGGACAAGAAGAAATGTAGATGCGATGTGTTCTATTGTCTGCAATGTAAGTGATTCCTTCATGGCATTAATTCAACATGTCACCACAGCGGAGGAGGCATGGAAGTTCTTGAAAAACTAGTACGAGACCACTAATCAGATGCAGATTTAGAATCTGGAGACTCAACTCACGAACGAGAAACTGTTTGAGTCTAAACCGGTAGAGAAGTTCATCACCAGGGTGAAGAATCTGTGCGATCATATGACTGCGATTGGCATCACCACTTGGGGGGGTCACTATGTATAAACCCTCTATATCACGTGCGTTCAAGGCCTATATTTAAAGTCCCTTATCTGTAAAAATTTTCATTAATAAAATGTACCCCTTTTCTATACAAATCTATAAATTTTTTCCAAAACTATTTTAAATAGTCCCTTATGTATATTTATTTTTGTAAATTTTAGAAATTAAAAAAATCCTTCTATTGAACTCACGTGATAGGGTTACATATGATGAGTGACCCCCCCGAGCATCACCATCACCAACGACAATCTAGCACGAAGGTGCATACGAATTCTCCCACCAAAGTACGATGGTCTTGTTACGGCGCTAAATACGTAGAATAGAAATCCGCCCCTCAACTTTGAGGATTTCAGCGCGATGCTTCTAGAGGAGGAGATGCATCAAAAGATGAGGACTGGAGAAGATTCGGCTTTCTCGACCAGATCAAAGAAAGGTAAGGGTAAGGACCCTGGTAACCCATCTTCTTCTAAGGATAAAAAGAGAAAGAAGAAGATCAAGTGCTTCTATTGCAACAAGGCATGGCACAAGCAGAATGAGTGCCGAAAGAAGATTGCAGTTGAGAAGAATGGAGTAAAGAAAGAGTCTAGCAATAGCGCGCAAGCAGTACCAATAGAGCTGTTTGTCGCAATTCAGGACATTTGCACGGAGGCAGTTCATGTACCTGCGGATGAACCTTGGATCATTGACAATGGTGCATTGTGCCACATGACCAGTTGGAAGGATTGGTATACCTCTCTACAGCTAGTAGGGAATGACATCATGGTAGTAGTTGGCAATGATGCAAAATGTCCAGCAAAAGGAAAAGGTACGATTGCTCTCAAGTTAGATGGAGTTGTAAAATAGTTGTCTGATGTTATTTATGTGCTAGATATCGAGAGGAACTTGTTGTCCATTTCTACGATAACGGATCGGGACCTCAAAGTTCAATTCGATAAGAATGGTGCACAGATCCTGGATCTTCAAGGAAAGGTCGTTGGTAAAGGTACATGGCACAACAACATTTACAAACTCTCAGCTTTCAGTGCTCGAGCGGATGTGAAGAACACTAAGCTATGGCATGAGAGGTTTGGTCATCTAACCCTTAGTTCTTTGAAGGAGATGCATAAAAGTAGAATGATTGCAGACCTACTAGAAATTTCAGATCTGCCCGATGTATGTGAAGCTTGCATGATGGGCAAGCAGCATCGGCATCCCTTTCCTAAAGAGGCCAGTAGGGCAAATGCTCCTCTAGAGCTCGTTTACACGGACCTCTGTGGAAAGATGGAGACAGAATATTTGGGTGGTTCCTACTCATTCATGATGTTGATCGATAACTACAATAGAAGGATATGGATATAGTTCCTGAAGATGAAAAACGAGGCTTTCAGTAGGTTCAAGGAATGGCATGTAATGGTCGAGAAAGAATCGGGGAGGAAGGTGAAGAAGCTGAGATCAGACAGAGGTGGAGAGTTCACATCGACTGATTTCGAAAGTTACAGCAAAAGTCACGGAATCAAGAGGCAGAAACCTTCAACTGCACATTTCAAAGTTTTTGGATGTGACTGTTTTGTGCATGTCCCTGATGCTACCGAGACCAAATGGGAACCGAAGAGGCGGAAGTGTATTTTCTTGGGCTATAGTGAAGAGGCGAAGGGTTACCGTCTCTATAGCCCTGTTATCAAGAAGGTAATTGTAAGTCGCAATGTGGTCTTCTCAGAACAGCTGCATCAATTGGAGGAGGATGCTTCCTTCCCAGACAACCAGGACCAGGATATCCATCTAGTACTGCCACCAATAGTAGATCGAACTCCCCCAACAGTGCTTGGGAGGATTCAAGACAAAGAAGATGAAGAAGAGCCTGTAGAACCACAATGGCAACGGCCATTCCCGAAGTGGGTAAAGCAGCTTTTGCACAGCAGAGAACCTCCAGCCATTGAGGAGGAACCATCCGAACACCGCCGCGGTCCAAGAGATTAGAGGAGCAAAGAAGGGCGCAGGAACACTTGGTCAACTATGCTTTGATGACAGAAGTGATCCCTGCTGATGAACCCAAGTGTCTTGAAGAGGCACAGTGCGATGATAGGTGGATGGAGGCTATGCAGTCGGAGTATGGCTCCATAATGAAGAACAACACTTGGGACCTTGTGGATCGACCACCAAAACGCAAGGTAATCAGAACCAAGTGGGTGTACAAGACCAAGTATAAGCCCGATGGCACATTGGATAAGTACAAGGCTCGGCTCATGGCAAAAGGATTTGCACATGTACATGGTTTTGATTATCAAGATACTTTAGCTCCCATAGCTCCACTAACCACAATTCGCAGTGTTTTGGCTTTAGTTGCCCAGGGAAGTTGGCCCGTGTTTTAGATGGATGTGAAATCAACCTTTTTGAATGGAGATCTCAAGGAGGAGGTATATGTGGAACAACCACCAGGTTTTGAGATCCCCAGTTCAGAAGGTAAAGTCTGCAAACTAAAGAAGGCACTTTACGGGCTGAAACAGGCCCCACTAGCGTGGTACTAGCGAATTGATGCCTACTTTCTGGAAAATGGGTTCAGGAGGAGCCCATCTGATGCAAATTTGTATATCTTCAGAGAAGGAGGCAGGTGTATGATCATGGTCCTTTATGTGGATGACCTTGTCATAACAGGGAACCATGAAGAGAAGATATCGCAGATGAAGCATTTGCTAGGAAGAGAGTTTGAAATGACCTCGGACTGATGAATTTTTGTTTGGGGATTGAAGTTTGGAAGGAGCTGAAACAGATCTTCATTTTACAACTGAAGTATGCTGGAGAGATATGAAGGCATTTGGCATGGCTGAGTACAAGACAGTTGGTACCCCTATGGAGGTTGACGCGAAGCTCTCAAATGAGGATTCATCACCACTGGTGGAAGAAGCAAAGTACAAAAGGCTTGTGGGTAGCTTGATCTACCTATGCAACACTCGGTCGGACATCAGTTTTGCGACTGGTGTACTAAGCAGGTTTTCCAATAAGCCTCGGGAGAACCATTGGAGGGCAGGGATGCGGGTGCTAAAATACATCAAAGGCACACTTGATTATGGCATCACCTATACCAAGGGCAACATCTTGACCGGATTCTGTGACTTGGATTGGGTAGGAGACGTGGACAGCAGGAGATCAGTGATGGGGTATTGTTTCTCACTTGGATCTGGAGTTGTGTCATGGGTTAGCAAGAAGCAACCCATAGTTGCTCTTTCTTCTACCGAGGCCGAGTACAAATCTGCATGCTTTGCTTCTTGCGAGGCAGTGTGGTTGAGGAGGATTTTGGGGGACATGGGTGCAGTATAGAACAAGCCTACGCAGTTATCATGTGACAATCAGAGTTGCATGGCGATTGCAAAGAACCCAGTGTTCCACACTTCCACAAAACACATTGAGATTCAATATCACTTTGTATGCAAGCTCATGATGGATGGAGAGGTCGACTTGGCTTACTGTCCGAGTACAGAGAATGCTGCGGACATCTTCACGAAGGCTCTTGGAAGAGACTTGCTGGAGAGGCATCTTCATTGACTTGGCATTGGGCCGAAAAAGTAAGTTCACTTGCAGGTGGACATTGAGGGGGGGTGTTAGATATCAATGCTCCACTCTCGTGTAACTACGTGGGAACTAGCTAACTCTACTTGTAAGCCCCCCATATGAGGAGAAGGCATTTAAGTAGCTCGGTTATCCGGTAGGTCTTGGTTTGGACACCAGATGGGGGCCATGTGAGGCCTGATGGCTGGATGGCATCAGATAGAGTTGGCACACTGTCAACTAGGCTACATGCAAGTGCAAGAAGGCATCCCTTGACTAGCCACACTAAGGGTAGATGGAGCATTTCTCAAGGCAGCCCACTCTCGGGTTGCGGGGCCCGTTTGGAGCCTTAGATGATCCCGGATGGCTCTAGGCCGAATGGTGACCATAGGTCAGTTGCTCTGTTTTGCGCACCGGTTCTATCGTATGGTTGGTGGCCTATTCGACCATTTTGGGTGAACTGGGTCGGCCATCCAATTGAGCCTAACTGACTACGACTAGTGGCTATATAAGAGCAAGCTCGTGAAGCCCATTTCATCACTGGCTACAGCAACCCTTAATCCTTAGGATTCAGCCTCCGTCTTCTACTGTTTCCAGCATGCCATCGAAGCTTCTTTCATAGGAGTGCATGGTTGGGAGGCAGCACCATCTATTGTATCAGTTCTACAGTAATCAAATTTTTGATTCTCCATACTATCTTGTTTTCTCTCTTGCGTACGAGATCCTATTATCTATTGAGCACAGACGTTGTATTATTTTCTTACAGTACATTCGTAGGTCATTTTCAGCTTTGGAATTTCACAGAGGTTGATTTGCTTGTCATTGTCAAAGCCTCCCGCCGGGCCCTCGATGTACAGAAAAGCTTGAAGGAGGCTTTTCCCCAAAATAAAAGTGGCTCACGGCTGTGCCGCTCGCCACTTTCATTTTGTAGAAAAGCCTCCTCCAGGCTTTTTCCTTATACTTGAAGGCTTGAAGATTCATCACATAGTTGTCAATGGAATGGCCAACAATTTTATTTCCACGTCCCAACTTCACATATTTTCTATGCTCCTAACTTTTCCTTATGACCATAGCCGGGGTTGTGTAGCTTTTCCCCCATCCCAACATTGAGGTTGCTTGGTTAGCGGGTGGCTAACATTAATGAGGTTAGTGGGTGGCTAACATTGGGGGCATTTTCCCCCCAAAACTCTCCCTCCCAAACTCCTCACTACTCGAAAGGGCCCTTTCAAGTGCAGCTATATGAGAGCATTTCTAAAACTCTTAGTTCCAAGAAAAAACACTAGAGCGAGAGCTTAATTCCACAGAGGAGTTAACGACAAAGGATGGCTTTGTTCTGAAAGCATGCGCAAGCGGTGAATTAGTCCAACTGCCCAAGAGTAGAGATTTAATCATACAATCATAAACTTAAGAGAAACCATGGACAAGAGAAATGATTGAGTAATAAAGAGAATAGAGAAGAGCTATTGTAAACTTGATTGGAACAGCATGGCACTTGATTACATGGATGATTAAAATAAAAAAATAAATAACATGATCTTAAGATTATAAAGCCTTGATTTGGCTGTGGTCTTCCTTACACTATCAATTAGATGATTATTTTTAGGTGAAGATGTGAATTCTTATTTGGATATAAGCTATGAAGGTTTCTTGGTTAAAGCTATTGGGAATATTCTAAGTTTTTTCTCATCCTTGGGCCATCATTCCATCTAAATAGTTGCTTCATTTGTTGCATAAATCTCATAGGGCCTCGGTTTCCTTGTACTACATACGTGAGCTTGGAATTCAAATCGATCGACGGTATTTTCCAAGTTTGTTGCTCTAAATTTTTCTTTTGTATTGCAAGACTTGTAATGTAATATGTGCACCTTTCACATGCCTTGTATTATATGCACGTTTTCCTTTTCTATTGCGGTTAATATGAAAAAGCTATTGGAAAGAGTCTAAGTTTTGTCTCATTCTGACCCTCATCCTATCTCAAGAGTTGCTTCATTTTGTTGCATGAATCTCATAGGACCTTTGTTTTCTTGTACTACGCACGTGCGCTTGGAATTCAGATTGATCATCGGCGGTATTTTCCAGGTTGGTTGCTTTGATTAAAATTTTATGTATTGCAAGGCTTGTAATTAACATGTAGTACAAGGCTTTTTGGAGTGCTTCTTTTCATAAGGTACTTTTAGAAGACCGAGCGAGTAGCTTTTAAAGTGCAATGATGAATGTGGAAGAAATAGATGATCATATTGTGCGTAATCTTTCTCATTTCTAAATTTTTGAGCAATATGCGTTTGGTTATATGATTGTGGGAGTAGACAAAATAGTGATATCCTTCTGCACTTATGCTATGCTTATGTGATGACTCTTATGTTATGATATGCACTTACCTTTCTATGCTTATACTATGCAATTATGCTATGCTTATGTTATGTATTTCTCTCTTGATTCTTATGTTATGCCATACAATAAAATTTCCTATGCTTATTCTTATGCACTTATGCTATGCTTATGTGATGACTCTTAGTTATGATATGCACTTATCTTTCTATGCTTATATTATGCAATTATCTTATGCTTATGTTATGTACTTATCTCATGCTATGCTTATGGTATGCACATATGTTATGTTATGCTATACTATGCACTTATGCTATGCTATGCGCTTATCTATGGTCCCATGTATGGGAGATCAGCAACAGGAAGCGACAAAATCTCACGGGTATAGTCCCTCTTTATCCATGGAGTTATTGTTTGGATAATTCTATGCACCTTATGCTATAAGCTTTGCTTATGCTATGCTATTCTTATGTGTTGGTCCCTATGATACATACTAAAGGAGTCTTTTAATTTCTATACTTATTCTTCTGAACTTATGCTATGCTTATGTGATAACTCTTATGTTATGATATGCACTTTCCTTCCTACACTTATATTATGCAATCATGCTATGCTTATGTTATGTACTTATCTCATGCTATGCTTATGGTATGCACATATGCTATGTTATTCTATGCTATGGTATGCTCTTATTTATGGCCCAATGTATGGGAGCATGGCTTACCTACGGTTTTACCATGGGTGAGGTTGTTTTGATGATATCTGTTGGGAGGCCGTCTATGCGATTGCCATACTAGCCCCTCCTCAGGACCCTAATGTGTGTATTTAATTTACATGTTCCTCCCCCTCTTTTAGATTGCTTATTTTTTAATTACTAGCAATAAGTAGTCTTTAAATTGTGATACTAAAGGTAGAAGCAAAAGACGATCATATTGTGCACATTCTTTCTCATTTAAATTCAGTTGAGCAATCATTTGATTGCATGATTGTGGTATTAGATGACATAGTGTGAAATCCATGATACTTAGTGAAAATTTTGAGAAAGTATAGTACTTTAGAGTGATTTTTTTCATTACCTTCATGATGTAGATATTTACACACATCAATGTCCTTTTTCATTTAGCTCTTCCACATAAACAACTCTGCAATGGTAATAATACCTTGGGATATGCATTTTTTTTTCTCCTTGATGTAGATATGCTTAAAATTAAGATTATGAGACCCTTGTATATGGCTCAATAGACAATAATATTGGAGTATATATTAATTGTACTATATCAATGTTGTCCCTATTGTATTACCTATGTTTCAAATGTGTGTGCTATGCTTATATTATGCTATGTGTGTGTGTTTATCTTCCTATGCATATGCTATATAGACTTATGTTCTGTTATCGTATGCTATCATATTCTATGCACCTTATACTATAAGCTTTGCTTATGCTATGCTATTCTTATGTGTTGGTCCCTATGATACATACTAAAGGAGTCTTTTAATTTCTATATTTATTCTTCTGAACTTAAGCTATGCGTATGTGATAACTCTTATCTTATCATATGCACTTTCCTTCCTATGTTTATCTCATGCTATGCTTATGGTATGCACATATGTTATGTTATTCTATGTTATGTGTGTGTGTTTATCTTCCTATGCATATGCTATAGACTTATGTTCTGTTATCATATGCTATCCTATTCTATGCAGCTTATACTATAAGCTTTGCTTATGCTATGCTATTCTTATGTGTTGGTCCCTATGATACATACTAAAGGAGTCTTTTAATTTCTATACTTATTATTTTGAACTTAAGCTATGCTTATGTGATAACTCTCTTATGTTATCATATGCACTTTCCTTTCTATGCTTATATTATATGCAATCATGCTATGCTTATGGTATGTACTTATCTCATGCTATGCTTATGGTATGCACATATGTTATGTTATTCTATGCTATGCTATGCTCTTATTTATGGCTTGATGGGAGCTCAGTAACCAGAAGCGATAAAATCTCACGGGTATAGTCCCTCTTTATCCATGGAGTCATTGCTCGGGTCCACTGTTGCATGGTTTGCAATGGCTTACCTACGGTTTTACCATGGGTGAGGTTGTTTTGATGATATCTATTGGGAGGTCATCTATGCGACTGGCATACTAGCCTCTACTTAGTATGCTATACACTTATGGTATGTTATCGTATGCTATCATATTGTATGCACCTAATGCTATAAGCTTTGCTTATGCTATGCTATTCCTATGTGTTGGTCCCTATGATACATACTAAAGGAGTCTTTTAATTTCCTTATTATTCTGAACTTAAGCTATGCTTATGTGATAACTCTTATGTTATGATATACACTTTCCTTCCTATGCTTATATTATGCAATCATGCTATGCTTATGTTATGTACTTATCTCCTGCTATGCTTAGGATCAATAGACAATAATATTGGGGTAAATGGTAATTGTAGTATATCAATGTTGTCCCTATTGTATTACCTATTTTTCAAATGTGTGTGCTATGCTTATATTATGCTATGTATGTGTGTTTATCTTCCTATACATATGCTATACACTTATGGTATGTTATTGTATGCTATCATATTCTGCACAGCTTATGCTATAATCTTTGCTTATGCTATGCTATTCCTATGTGTTGCTCCCTATGATGCTATGCTATTCCTATGTATTGCTCCGTATGTTATGATATATGCACTTACCGTCCTATGCGTATACTATGCACTTACCTTTCTATGTGCATATTCTATGCTTATTTGATAATTCTTATGTTATGCTATGGAATTACAATTCCTACTCTTATGCATATGTACTTATGCTATGCTTATGCGATGACTCTTATGATATGCACTTATCTTCCTATGCTTATACTATGCCATTATGCTATGATTATGTTATGTGATGGACCCTTGCCATAAGCATTTACCTCTTTGTGAGGACTATGCATATACTATGCACTTACTTTTCATTGTGCATATGCTATGCTTATTTGATGATTCTTATGTAATGCTATGCAATTACGTTTCCTATGCTTATGCTTATGCACTTAGTTTTCTATGCATGTATGCTATGCTTATGCAATGACTCTTATGTTATGATATGCACTTACCTTTCTATGCTTATATTACACAATTATGCTATGCTTATGCTATGTACTTATCTCTTGATTCTTATGTTATGCTATGCAATTATCTTCCCTATGGTTATTCTTATGCACTTATGCTATGGTTATGCAATGACTCTTATGTTATGATATGCACTTACCTTACTATGCTTATACTATGCTTATGTTACATACTTATCTCATGCTATGTCTATGGGATGCACATATGTTATGCTATGCTATGCTATGCACTTATTCTATTTTATGCACTTATCTATGGCCCCATGTATGGGATCTCAATAACCATAGGCAACGAAATCTCATGGGCATAGTACCTCTTTATCCATGGAGTCGTTGCTCGCATCCACTCTTGCATGGTCTACAATAGCTTACCTATGGTTTTACCATGGGTGAGGTTTCTTTGATGATATCTATTGGGAGTCCATCTATGTGACTGGCACTACAGGGCCCTACTCAGGACCCTACTATGTGTACTTACTTTATAGGTCTCCCTCCCCTCCATTTTGGATTGCTTATTTTTTAATTTCTAGCAATGGAGTCATTAAATTGCAATACTAAAGGTAGAAAAAAAAAGATGATCATATTGTGCACATTCTTTCTCATTTAAAATCATATTATCCACATTCTTTCTCGAGCATGCATTTGATTGCTTGATTGTGTATTACATGACAGTGTGTGATATCCATGATTATTAGTAAAAAATAGAGAAAGTATTGAACTTTAGAATGTTTTCCTTCTTTTGTGCCTATTTCTCTACATCAAGCACTTGCTTTGTGGGACTATTGACGCCTACTTACGATTCTACTATGTGTATTTACATTATATTCTTTTTCATCTTTTGGATTCATAACCTGAAGATTGAAGCTTTTGTGGCAATTAGTTTGCTATCAAATATTCTTAGATTTATTCTATTTCATATATTCTAAAATTGAATATCATTTTTAGAAGTATGCTAGTATATAAAGTATCGTCAATTTTTGGTTTATGGATACACATGGGGACTAGACTCTTAGTTTTTTCTTATGTTTGAAACTATTTCGTAATTGATTACATGCAAGAAGTCATGGCAACACAATTCAATGTACCCCTTTCTTTAGCATCTCATATATCAAGGCCTATTTATAAGCCATTTATTATTCATGAATGTGCCTCGAAAATATTACCAGAATGTTTTACTAAAAAGGAGACATTTGAGGCTCTTGTAATAGAGCACTTGGGTGAGCTACAAGTCACCGCAGTGACGAAGAATGGGGAAAGGGTCTTAAAAAGTTATAAGCAAGTGTTTTATGGAGGGAATGCTGAGTGTTTGGGTATTTTAGATCAGGAAATACCTATAGGAAATCACATCCATGAGATTTTAGAGGGATACATCCATGAGTATGAAGATGATATATTACCTTTTTTGATGGAGTCCCTTGGAAGAGCACCGGTTCAATCTAAAGTGGGTATTCTATTTTCAGATAAACATTTTTATTCAGCTTCTCATATTGACCCTATGTGTCAATTGAGTTGGATGATTATAGTTACAGGGGAAAAAACATGGCATTTCTGGAATCCGCATGAAAAAGATCTAATGAGGAAATGGACAGAATTTATGACAAGTGGAAGCCCACAAATGCCCAAACCACATACATCCTTTGTGGCAAAGGCAGGCTCCTTGGTTTTTATCTATCCAAGATGGCCACATGCTGTATCTACTAAGAGTCGTAGCATTGGCATTTGTGGCTCTATGGTCACAATAGATAGCCTTTTTCGAATGCCCTTCTTTCGGGATGAGCATAAAAGATTCTATCCAGAGCATGACTTGCCATCGTGGAGACATGTGGAGCCTATTATTAGTAAGCTATATGGATGGTCCATCCCACAGCTATGTGGTCAAATTAAAGAATGCACAAGGATGATGAAAGATCTAATGAAGAAGGATGTTGATGATCCAAATACAATTATCAATCTTAGTTCAAAGAGAGGTCGAAAAAAAGGAAGAAAATGTTTTGGTGGATATAGAGGTACTACAAAGTATAGAAAGTAGCCACGGGGTGATAGGCCATGTGAAGACCCCGAGCAGGATCCTAGTTTGCCTTGAAGTTGTGGGAGACAATATATATCTTGTTCTTATAACTCCAAGGATATTTGTATTTGTCAGGCATGCTATAATAGAACCAAAAGAAATAAGGTTTTTCATGAGCCTTGAATGTGGTCGTTATTGCCTATAATTTTGTAATAAGAATGATGTTTGATGTCCTATGATTCCCAAGCTAGCATCATCTTTGAGAAGTGTTGAATTTTTATGTGGCAATTTATTAGTGGTTAAAAATGGTTACTTTTATTGTATTGCAAGTATTATAGAATCGATCATCATTTTTTGAAGTGTTCTAGTGCATAAGATGTCCTCAATGTTTGGTTTTGAATTTGTACAGCAATTAATTTGTATAAAATATGCTTACTTTTATTCCATTTCATGTACTATAGAATTTACCATCTTTTTTAGGAGTGTTCTAATGCATTAGATGTCTTCAATTTTTAGTGTTGAATTCTTCTGGTAATTAACTTGTTATGAAATATGCTTACTATTATTCTATTGTGTATATTTTAGGATTGATAATTATGTTTAAGAATGTTCTAATGCATAAAATTTAATTAATTTTTCATTTTTAAGTCGTTACCAAATATGCTAAGTTGCATTCCCACATGGTTATGGAATTAATTATAATTTTATAAGTATTGTAATTCATAAAATGTCTTTAGTGTTTGGTGTTAATTTTTTGTGGCAATTAATTTATTGTCAAATATGCTTAATTTTATTCTATTGCATGTATTATAGAATTTATCATCATGTTTAAAAGTGTTCTACTACATAAAATGTATTCAATGTTTGGTGTCGAGTTTTTGTGGCAATTTATTAATCATCAAACATGACTAGTTTTCTTTGAATACATGTATTATGCAATTGACCATCATTTTCCTAAGTGTTATAGTGCATAATATGTCTTCAATTTTGGGTGTTGAGTTTTTTGGTACATTAATTTAATATCCAATATGCTTAGTTTTATTCAATTGTTAGTATTAATCATTATTTTAAATTTTAAAAAGCATCTAGTGCATACGAGGTTTTGTGGCAATTAATTTGTTGTCAAATATGCTTAGTTACATTTCATTGCATGTAGTCTAGAATTGGACATCATTTTTTAGAAGTATTTTATGCATAACGTAGCTTCAATGTTTCATATTACGTTTTTGTATAATCCATATAGATTAATTATATGAAGGATAATGATAAGAAAATGTGTGCAATCTCTCTCTCTCTCTCTCTCTCTCTCTCTCTCTCTCTCTCTCTATCTTGATTTATGACTTATTGATGGATTGTTTGCATATAGATGGACAATGTGCCTAGAACTAGTTATAGGCAGTGCATGTGCAACTATAGGTGTAAACATACACCTGGTGGAATGCAATGTGTGATTAGGCACACATACTTTCAACATTTTTGTCAAGATTTGCTTGGGAATATTCATCCAAGTGTGAGGAGGCAAGTGGAACAAGCAGGCACATCTGAGGTTTTGTCAAGAACAGATATGCGAGAGGTAGATATTACTCTCGATCCTAAGAGAGAGACAACAACAAATACACAAGCATCACAATCTACTTCAAATCCTCCAAGAAGGGTGAGAAGAGTATGGTGTGATTGTAGTGTATATTGCCGTGGGGGATGAGAGGTATCACATTCCAATTTCACAAGACATAAACAAATTCAACAACGGTATACAAGGATTCTCTCAAATTTAGGATTTTCTACATTGGCTGAGGATCCTAATCAATCTTGTGAAGGAAATGTTGAAGGAGAGTCTGATATTATTGGAGATGATGATTTCTTTGAGGAGGATTATTTTGGAAATGAGGAAAACTTTAGAGATGAGGTAGATCTACTGCAGGACATTGATGATGAGAATCTACAAAGTGACTTTATCTTAGAGGATAGAATCATAGAAAGATGCATTGAGATGCAAGCTTTGTGGGATAGGAATCAAGCATCTATACAGTTTCAAGATGAGATGCTTCAACTACTATTTGGAGACATGGGAGGAAAAAGGGTTGGAAAAGGAAACACCACAAGAAAAAAGCAAAGCCTTAGTTCATTACTAGTCCAACTTCCATCAACATGGGATGGTGATCTCGATGGAGTCAGAGTTCCAGCATGCTAGGATCAATTTAAAAACTTGTACACAGGACTTGGTATGGTTCAATCACAACGCTTTCAAATGTGCACTGGTAGCAAAGATAATGCACATGGTCTTGAGGTGTTTCAACCTAGTGATGATGATAGATACACAGGAAAGGTCATTTATTGCTTGTGTGATGCAAATGCTCGAATAAAAAAGAAGTTCAAACGTGATTGCTTAGAATGCTCCAAGAAATGTCCACAATGTAATATCATGAGAAAAGACATGATTGTGTTTGATTATGTTCCTTTGCATCAACAACTATCACTTTTGACCAAGAGTCACTCTCTATGCCACGAGCTTCTCACAATGTGGCGTAATCAAGAGTGATGGTTAGGGAAAGGACAGAATGACCAACTAGAATATATAAAGGAGTTTTGGGATGGTATGAAATGCAGAGAATATCAACAATTTTGGAATCCAAACTCCACATATGAATTGCTAGTAATATGTGACAAATTTTATTGCAAGAAGGCATATAGGGCCTTTCCAAGCTCCGATATGTCACAAGTATTACAAGATGGGTGGAATGAGGAAGAAAAAGTGTATGACTTCTTTTGCGAGAGATGTCGTTCTCATATTTGATGTGAAAGAAAGATACAACATGTAAGTAGCTCTTTCATTATACCATCTTCAATCATTAAAGGCTTGTTTGAATCTTGAAAATTGCTCATTTGAAGTATCTTCATTTTTTTTGGCAGCGTGATCCTAGAAATTTTGCTTTTTGTGTCCACTTTAATAGCTTTCAATCATCTCGTACGACCCAAAACGATTGTGGTGTGGTTGAAGTCCTCATTTTAAATAGTGGAAAGAGATCTATTATTGAGGTGTTACCTATTATCTTTATACCTTTTAGTTGCAAGAAGCTTATTAGAAATTCTAATGATATTTTGGATGCATTTTTAAGACCCTTGGTTGCTGAGTATGACTGCTTTGATTGGCACAAGCATGGGATTCTTGAAGTCTCTTCTATTGTGAAGGCCCAAGAAATATGGGATTCTTTTCTTCAATATGGTCAAGGATCTCCATGTGAGGGGCTTTTACAGCAAAAAGGGATTCAAATATCCAAAAAGAAAAAAAACTTATCGTTGCCTACAAGATGAAGAAGTTCACTATCGAGCAGTTCTTTGGTATTGAAAGGAACCACAAAAATTTTGGAAATGTCATTGCTTACAAGAAAGTATTGTTTAAGGGAGAAGTGTACAAGGTGGGAGATGAGGTAGTTGTCAAACCAGATGAGAGTGCTGAAGACTTATCAAGTGTGGGAAATTGGAAAGGACATATCGTATCCTTTTTTGCTATCCAACAAGATGGGGAGTTTATGATTTTTTTTGGTGCAGAATCTTATAGGCAATGGATCACAATTGAAGAGGGGATTAAGACTTTACTGATAGATGATGTGACCGGAATGAGTATCTTGCAAAGAAATTGCATTCCTTTTACTTGGGATTGCATACGGCCTATAACTTCTTTGTTGCACAAGTTCATACCATTGAGTAAGGGATCTAATAGTGTGATTGCATATGAATGCAAGGATTTAATAGTCCGTGGGAGATTATTGGCACTATGGTTTCCTGGTTCTGTACCTCCATGGCCACAAGAGGGTGATATCATGTTAGTAAAGTTAAATAATCATATGGAAGGCTCTCAAGGTTCACAATATGTAGTTGTCAAACAAGTGGACTCTGAGAATAAGCAAGTCCGACTAGCATTGCTAAGACAATATCAAAAGTTACGAGACAAGTGGAAAGTTGATATTGAAGAGGACAATTGGAGGGCTTGGCATTGTTGAATTAGTTTGTGTAATTGGGTGGTTGTTACAAGAAAGAGACTAGAGGTTGATGGGAATATGAGGATCTTGCCAGTGGCATGGCAAGCAACAATGTAATTACTAATAATGATAAAGTCATTTATCATTATAGACATACAAAATTATTGATGTTATTTTGTTATCTATGAGACAAAGAATGTTCACCTTAGGACCTTCAAACGTTAGCTCAAATCTTTTTAAGGTAAGTCCTAGACCTTGGTTTTTTTGCATTTTCACTTTAAGTATTTGATACATCTATATGTTAAGTAGACATTTTAAAAAAAAAAAAAATTCATCTACATAGTGATCTTAGGTTTCTTATTGATGAAGATGGTGAATTTATATTTGTGACAGCAGTCTTTACCAAGCTTTTTTTATGGATAAACATTGCACTCATGATGATGTCTCCCTTTTTGTTGAGCATATGCTTAACTCAAAAGAGTTGAGTCCTTTAATGAAAAACATGCTAACTAGCATCAAAGGCCCTTCAATAGAAAAAGATGCTCTTTCTTCTTCTCACCTGAAAGAGATCAAGGAAAATTCCAATGCTAGATGTAGATCTAGCATCGATCCCTTGGTTGAGACACCGACCTATGAACAGATATTTTGTGTGCCAACCAAGAGGGATCGGGATGTCAATAAGATTTATGGAAAAGAGCTCTTGGCCAAGCAATTCAAAGAGCAACATGCCATAATGTGCACCAATCGCCGTCTCATAAGGAGTTGGTTTGACAATGTACATGTGGATTTGCGTCACAACTCAAAGGGAAAAGAGCAAATCAAAGATGTCATTTCTAGAAATCTTCATCATGTATTACCATTGCGGTTTCCAAAAGCAAGCTATCAATGGAAAGACCAAGATATCTATCAATGGGTGTTGGTGTGGATGTAAGGAAAAAGAAAGTACGAGAAGAAACAAAAGATGGCCAATAATCCAAGCACACCTTCACCCCAAGAAATGGTGAGACAAATTTATAAATGTGAGATTGATCTTAAGTAGTACTTTTAAATGCAATATACTTTCTTGATTTGGGAGTATTATCTTAATATGTAGATGCATTAATTGGGTTTTCTTAATGATTTGAACCACTTAAAAATCTATTATAATAGCTTGGGTTGATTTGTAGGAAAATAACACACCTACACATACAATCCACATAGGAGATGTGGATGGGTCTATTTTGAATCAGGTATCTGGCAACTTTAATTAAATTGATTACTTGAGTTTTTAATGAAATAGATTTCATCATTACTTCTACTCCAAGAAGATAGAGCTTACGGGCACATAAAATTGGCTTATTAAGTTCAATAGATGTTAAATGTTGTAGGAAAATGACATATTTACCCATGTTGGTCATGAGAGCAACGTAGAGGGATCTTTTGAGAACCAGGTACATAGCAACTTTAATCATGATGAATCCTTGAGTTTTAAAGAATTTATTGTGTTTACTCAATTTTATTTAAGATGATATTAGTTTTTGTCTATTTCAAGGAGATGCTTCATGAATCTATGCACATGTAGGATCATGACAGCATAAGAGTGGCCAAGCCTTCCAACATGAAGGAGATGCTTCGTGAATCTACGCACATGCAAAATCATGACAACATAGTTGTCGAGTTTTCTCACATGGAGAAGGTGCTATCTAGTAATCTATGCTGTGAATACAAAAGTGGGATAGAAATTAATTTGTGACATAGTTTGAAGCTTTTGTGATAACTAATTCTTTATCATTACATGTATTATACAATTGACTATCATTTTTAGAAGTGTTCTAGTGCATACAATGTCTTCAATGTTTGGTGTTGATTGTTTGTGGCAATTAACTTTTTGTCAAATATGCTTAGTTCTATTCTAGTACATGGATTGTATGATTGATAATCATCTTTGGAAGTGTTCTAGTATATAAGACATCCTCAATGTCTCCATTTCATCATGTCTTCCATTACCCTTGATTGTGCTTTTCATATCCTATGGTTTTGTAATAAGCATGATTTAATGTGCATAAGATGTCTTCGATGTTGTGTGTTGAATGTTTGTGGCAATTATTTTTAAATTAAATATGCTCAGTTTTGTTCCACTAAATGGATTGTGTGATTGATTATCATCCTCAGAAGTGTTCTAGTGTATATGATGTCTTCAATCTCTCTATTTCATCATGCCTTCCATTTGCTAGATATCAATGCTCTACTCTCGTGTAACTACGCAGGAACCAGCTAACTCTACTTGTAAGCCCCCCATATGAGGAGAAGGCATTTGAGTAGCTCGGTTATCCAGTAGGTCCTGGTTTGGACACCAGATGGGGGCCATGTGTGGCTTGATGGCTAGATGGAGTTGGCACACTGCCAATTAGGCTACATGCAAGTGCAGGAAGGCATCCCATGACTGACCGCATTGAGGGTAGATGGAGCATTTCCCAGGGCAGCCCACTCTCGGGTTGCGGGGCTCATTTGGAGCCCTAGATGATCCCGGATGGCTCTGGGCCGAACGTAGGTTAGTTGCTCTATTTTGTGCCACGGTTCTATCGTGTGGTTGGTGGCCTATTTCGAGACCGACCCACAGTTGACCGTTTTGGGCGGACTGGGTCGGTCACCCAATTGGGTCGAACGGACTACAACTAGTGGCTATATAAGAGCAAGCTCGTGAAGCCCATTTCATCACTGGCTACAACAACCCTAATTCCTTAGCATCCAGCCTCTGTCCTCTACTGTTTCCAGCATGCCATCGAAGCTTCTCTCATAGGAGCGCACGGTTGGGAGGCAGCACCATCTATCACATCAGTTCTACAGTAATCAAATTTTTGATTGTCCATACTATCTGTTTTCTCTCTTGTGTACGAGATCCTGTTATCTATTGAGCACAGACGTTGTATTGTTTTCTTACATGGTATCAGAGCTTGGACTCTAGCAAGAAGATTTGGTAGTGTGTTTCTGTTTGCGAGCAGATTGTGAGAGATGGCCCAACCCACAAGACTGCGAATCCCACCGTTCAGTGAAGGCAAAAAGTTGGATGGCACTAACTATCCACTTTGGAAGTTTAAGATGAAGACCCCATCCTAAGTGCATACGATCTTTGGGATACTGCTACTAGGGTGGATGTGAAGCTGATTGCGAGACCGGATCCAGTCAATGCAGGACAACAAATAGTACCAACTGTAGATGAGATTCTTGCATGGACAAGAAGAAATGTAGATGCGATGTGTTCTATTGTCTGCAATGTAAGTGATTCCTTCATGGCATTAATTCAACATGTCACCACAGCGGAGGAGGCATGGAAGGTCTTGAAAAACTAGTACGAGACCACTAATCAGATGCAGATTTAGAATCTGGAGACTCAACTCACGAACGAGAAACTGTCTGAGTCTGAACCGGTAGAGAAGTTCATCACCAGGGTGAAGAATCTGTGCGATCATATGACTGCGATTGGCATCACCACTTGGGGGGGTCACTATGTATAAACCCTCTATATCACGTGCGTTCAAGGCCTATATTTAAAGTCCCTTATCTGTAAAAATTTTCATTAATAAAATGTACCCCTTTTCTATACAAATCTATAAATTTTTTCCAAAACTATTTTAAATAGTCCCTTATGTATATTTATTTTTGTAAATTTTAGAAATTAAAAAAATCCTTCTATTGAACTCACGTGATAGGGTTACATATGATGAGTGACCCCCCCGAGCATCACCATCACCAACGACAATCTAGCATGAAGGTGCATACGAATTCTCCCACCAAAGTACGATGGTCTTGTTACGGCGCTAAATACGTAGAATAGAAATCCGCCCCTCAACTTTGAGGATTTCAGCGCGATGCTTCTAGAGGAGGAGATGCATCAAAAGACGAGGACTGGAGAAGATTCGGCTTTCTCGAACGGATCAAAGAAAGGTAAGGGTAAGGACCCTGGTAACCCATCTTCTTCTAAGGATAAAAAGAGAAAGAAGAAGATCAAGTGCTTCTATTGCAACAAGGCATGGCACAAGCAGAATGAGTGCCGAAAGAAGATTGCAGTTGAGAAGAATGGAGTAAAGAAAGAGTCTAGCAACAGCGCGCAAGCAGTACCAATAGAGCTGTTTGTCGCAATTCAGGACATTTGCACGGAGGCAGTTCATGTACCTGCGGATGAACCTTGGATCATTGACAATGGTGCATTGTGCCACATGACCAGTCAGAAGGATTGGTATACCTCTCTACAGCTAGTAGGGAATGACATCATGGTAGTAGTTGGCAATGATGAAAAATGTCCAGCAAAAGGAAAAGGTACGATTGCTCTCAAGTTAGATGGAGTTGTAAAATAGTTGTCTGATGTTATTTATGTGCTAGATATCGAGAGGAACTTGTTGTCCGTTTCTACGATAACGGATCGGGATCTCAAAGTTCAATTCGATAAGAATGGTGCACAGATCCTGGATCTTCAAGGAAAGGTCGTTGGTAAAGGTACATGGCACAACAATATTTACAAACTCTCAGCTTTCAGTGCTCGAGCGAATGTGAAGAACACTAAGCTGTGGCATGAGAGGTTTGGTCATCTAACCCTTAGTTCTTTGAAGGAGATGCATAAAAGTAGAATGATTGCAGACCTACTAGAAATTTCAGATCTGCCCGATGTATGTGAAGCTTGCATGATGGGCAAGCAGCATCGGCATCCCTTTCCTAAAGAGGCCAGTAGGGCAAATGCTCCTCTAGAGCTCGTTTACACGGACCTCTGTGGAAAGATGGAGACAGAATATTTGGGTGGCTCCTACTCATTCATGATGTTGATCGACAACTACAATAGAAGGATATGGATATAGTTCCTGAAGATGAAAAACGAGGCTTTCAGTAGGTTCAAGGAATGGCATGTAATGGTCGAGAAAGAATCGGGGAGGAAGGTGAAGAAGCTGAGATCATAGAGGTGGAGAGTTCACATCGACTGATTTCAAAAGTTACTGCAAAAGTCACGGAATCAAGAGGCAGAAACCCCCGCCACATACATCACAGCAAAATGTAGCAGAATGCAAGATGCGCATCATCTACGAAATGGGCCGGAGTATGATGAAAGGGAAAGATTTGCCAAAGACTTTCTGGGCTGAAGGATGTATACTACAGTTTACATTCTCAATCGTAGCTACACAAAGGCTGTGAATGGGATGACTCCACTGCAGGCCTTTTCTGGTAAGAAACCTTCAACTGCACATTTCAAAGTTTTTGGATGTGATTGTTTTGTGCATGTCCCTGATGCTACCAAGACCAAATGGGAACCGAAGAGGCGGAAGTGTATTTTCTTGGGCTATAGTGAAGAGGCGAAGGGTTACCGTCTCTATAGCCCTGTTATCAAGAAGGTAATTGTAAGTCGCAATGTGGTCTTCTCAAAACAGCTGCATCAATTGGAGGAGGATGCTTCCTTCCCAGACAACCAGGACCAGGATATCCACCTAGTACTGCCACCAACAGCAGACCGAACTCCCCCAACAGTGCTTGGGAGGATTCAAGACAAAGAAGATGAAGAAGAGCCTATAGAACCACAATGGCAACGGCCATTCCCGAAGTGGGTAAAGCACGAAGGTGCATACGAATTCTCCCACCAAAGTACGATGGTCTTGTTACGGCACTAAATACGTAGAATAGAAATCCGCCCCTCAACTTTGAGGATTTTAGCGCCATGCTTTTGGAGGAGGAGATGCATCAAAAGATGAGGACTGGAGAAGATTTGGTTTTCTATGTTGGATCAAAGAAAGGTAAGGGTAAGGACTCTGGTAACCCATCTTCTGATGATGATAAAAAGAGAAAGAAGAAGATCAAGTGATTCTATTGCAACAAGGAAGGGCACAAGAAAAATGAGTGCCGGAAGAAGATTGCAGAATGAGAAGAACAGAGTAAAGAAAGAGTCCAGCAATAGCGTGCAGGCAGTACCAGTAGAGCTATTCGTAGCAATTGAGGAGATTTGCATGGAGGCAGTTCATGTACCTGCAGATAAACCTTGGATTATTGATAGTGGTGCATCGTGCCACATGACTAGTTAGAAGGATTGGTATACCTCTCTACAACCGGTAGGGAATGACATCTTGGTAGCAGTCGGCAATGATGCAAAATGTCTAACAAAAGGAAAAGGTACGATTGCTCTCAAGTTAGATGGAGTTGTAAAACTGTTGTCTGATGTTCTTTATGTGCCAGATATCAAGGGAAACTTGTTGTCCATTTCTGCGATCACGGATCGGGACCTCAAAGTTCAATTCGATAAGAATGGTGCACAGATTCTGGATCTTCAAGGGAAGGTTGTTGGTAAAGGTACACAGCACAACAACATCTACAAACTCTCAGCTTTCAGTGCTCGAGCCGATGTGAAGAACACTAAGTTGCAGCATGAGAGGTTTGGTCATCTAAACCTTAGATCTGTAAAGGAGATGCATAAAAGTGGAATGATCGCAGACCTACCCGGAATTACAGATCTGCCCGATGTATGTGAAGCTTGCATGATGGACAAGCAGCATCGGCAGCCCTTTCCCAAAGAGGCCAGCATGGCAAAGGCTCGTCTAGAGCTCTCGTTCACATGGGCCTCTGCAGAAAGATGGAGACAGAAGCTTTGGGTGGTTCCTACTACTTCATGACATTGATCGACGACTGCAGTAGAAGGATATGGATATACTTCATGAAGACTAAAGACGAGGCTTTTAGTAAGTTCCACGAATGGCATGTAAAGGTCGAGAAAGAATCGGGGAGGAAGGTGAAGAAGTTGAGATCAGACAGAGGTGGTGAGTTCACATCAAGTGAATTCGAAAGTTACTAGAAAAGTCACGGGATCAAGAGGCAGAAACCCTTGCCACATACACCACAGCAAAATGGAGTAGCAAAGCGCAAGATGCGCGTCACCTGCAAAATGGGCTGGAGTATGATGAAAGGGAAAGATTTGCCAAAGACTTTCTAGGCTGAAGCATGTAACATGGCAGTTTACATTCTCAATTGTAGCTACACGAAGGCTGTGAACGAGATGACTCCACTGCAGGCCTTTTCTGGTAAGAAACCTTCAGCTGCACATTTCAGAGTTTTTGGATGTGACTGTTTTGTGCATGTCCCTGATGCTAATAGGACCAAATGGGAACCGAAGTGCCAGAAGTGTATTTTCTTGGGCTACAGTGAAGAGGAGAAGGGTTACCGTCTCTATAATCCTGTTACCAAGAAGGTAATAGTAAGTCGCGATGTGGTCTTCTCAGAACAGCCACATCAATTGGAGGAGGATGCTTCCTTCCTAGACAGTCAGGACCAGGATGTCCATCTAGTACAACCATTAATAGCAGACCGAACTCCCCCAATGGTGCTTGGGAGGATTCAAGATACAGAAGAGGAAGAAGAGCCTGCAAAACCACAATGGCAACGGCCATTCCCGAAGTGGGTAAAGTAGCTTTTGGATGGTAGAGAACCTCCAGCCATTGAGGAGGAACCATCCAAACACCGCCGGTCCAAGAGATTAGAGGAGCAAATAAGGGCACAAGAACACTTGGTCAACTATGCTTTGATGACAGAGGTGATCCGTGCTGAAGAACCCAAGTGTCTTGAAGAGGCATAGGGTGATGATAGGTGGATGGAGGCTATGCAGTCGGAGTATGGCTCCATAATGAATAACAACACTTGGGACCTTGTGGATCGACTACCAAAACGCAAGGTAATCGACACCAAGTGGGTGTACAAGATCAAGTACAAGTCCAATGGCACGTTGGATAAGTACAAGGCTCGACTCATGGCAAAAGGATTCACATAGGTATATGTTTTTGATTATTAGGATACTTTTGCTCCCACAGCTCGACTAACCACAATCCGCAATGTTTTGGCTTTAGCAGCATAGGGAAGTTGGCCCGTGTTTCAAATGGATGTAAAATCTGCCTTTCTGAATGGAGATCTCAAGGAAGAGGTATACGTGGAACAACCACCAGGTTTTGTGATCCCCAGTTCAGAAGGTAAAGTCTGTAAATTGAAGAAGGCACTTTATGGGCTGCAACAGGCCCCACAAGCGTGGTACCAATGGATTGATGCCTACTTTTTGCAAACAGGTTCAAGAGGAGCCCATCTGATGCAAATTTGTATATCTACAGAGAAGAAGGCAGGTGTATGACCCTCGTATGACCGTGGTCCTTTATCCGGACGACCTTGTCATAATAGGGAACCATGAAGAGAAGATCTCACAGACAAAGAAGTTGCTAGGAAGAGAGTTTGAAATGACAAACCTCAGACTGATGCATTTCTATTTGGGGATTGAAGTTTGGCAAGAGCAACAAATCTTCATTTCATAGCTGAAATATGCTGGAGAGATACTAAAAGCATTTGGCATGGCTGAGTGCAAGACAGTTGGAACCCCTATGGAGGTTGATGTGAAGCTCTCAAACGAGGATTCATAACCACTGGTGGATGAAGTGAAGTACAGAAGGCTTGTGGGCAGCTTGATTTACTTGTGTAACACACGGCCAAACATTAGCTTTGCGACTAGTGTACTAAGCAGG
Source organism: Dipteris shenzhenensis (assembly GCF_047967505.1). Taxonomy (NCBI): domain Eukaryota; kingdom Viridiplantae; phylum Streptophyta; class Polypodiopsida; order Gleicheniales; family Dipteridaceae; genus Dipteris; species Dipteris shenzhenensis. Next base: position 26,518,656 of record NC_141624.1, on the reverse strand, counting down.
TTTTCCAATAAGCCCCGGGAGAACCATTGGAAGTTAGGGATGCGGGTGCTGAAATACATCAAAAAGGCACACTTGATTATGGCATCACCTATACCAAGGGCAACATCTTGACTGGATTATGTGACTCGGATTGGGCACGAGACATGGAATGCAGGAGATCAGTGATAGGTTACTGTTTCTCACTTGGATCTGGAGCTGTGTCATGGGTCAATATGAAGCAACCCACAGTTGCTCTTTCTTCTACCGAGGCTGAGTACAAATCAGCATGTTTTTCTTCTTGTAAGGAAGTGTGGTTGAGGAGGATTTTGGGGGACATGGGTACAGTGTAGAACAAGCGTACGCAGTTATCATGTGACAATCAGAGTTGCATGGTGATTGCAAAGAACCCTTTGTCCCATGCTCACACAAAACACAGTGAGATTCAATATCACTTTGTACGTGAGATCATCATGGATGGAGAGGTCGACTTGGTGTACTGTCCAATACAAAGAATGCTGCGGACATCTTCACGAAGGCTCTTGGAAGAGACTTACTAGAGAGGCATCTTCATCAACTTGGCATTGGGCCGAAAAAGTAAGTTCACTTGCGGGTGGACATTGAGGGGGGGTGTTAGAAATCAATGCTCCACTCTCATGTAACTACGTGGGAACCAACTAACTCTACTTGTAAGCCCCCCATATGAGGAGAAGGCATTTGAGTAGCTTGATTATCCGATAGGTCCTGGTTCGGACACCAGATGGGAGCCATGTGTGGCCTAATGGTTGGATGGAGTTGGCACACTACCAACTAGGCTACATGCAAGTGCAGGAAGGCATCTCGAGGGCATCCCATGACTGATCGCACTGAGGGTAGATGGAGCATTTCCCAGGGCAGCCCACTCTCGGGTTGCGGGGCCCATTTGGAGCCCCAGATGAGATCCCAGATGGCTCTCGACTGAACGGTCACCATAGGTTAGTTGCTCTATTTTGTACCATGGTTCTATTGTGTCGTCGGTGGCCTCTGACCCCCAGTCGACCATTTTGGGTGGACTGGGTCGGTCACCCAATTGGGTCTAACTGACTACGAGTAGTGGCTATATAAGAGCAAGCCCATGAACCCCATTTCATCACTGGCTACAACAACCCTGATTCCTTAGCATCCAGCCTCCCTCCTCTACTGTTTCCAACATGCCATCGAAGCTTCTCTCACAGAAGCGCACAGCTGGGAGGCAGCGCCATCTATTATATCAGTTCTATAGTAATCATATTTTTAATTCTCCATACTATCAGTTTTCTCTCTTGCGTGCGAGATCCTGTTATCTATTGAGCACAGACGTTGCATTGTTTTCTTACACCATTAGCCTTGGTTGTGCTCTTCATATCCTATGGTTTTGTAATGAACATGATTTAATGTCCATACAATGTCTAATTCAATGTTTGTTGTTGAATGTTTGTGGCAATTAAATTGTTATCCACTATGCTCAATTTTTATTACACTACATGGATTGTATGATTGAGTATCATCTTGGGAAATGTTCTAGTGCATAATATGTCTTTAATCTCTCCATTGCATCATGTATTCCATTAGCCTTGGTTGTGCTTTTCCTATTCTATGGTCTTGTAATAAGCATGATTTAATGTGCATATGATGTCTTCAATGTTTGATGTTGAATCTTTGTGGCAATTAATTTTTAATCAAATATTTTCAATTTTATAACACCACATGGATCATACAATTAATTATCATCTTTGGAAGTGTTCTAGTGTATAAGACATCTTCAATCTCTCCATTGCATCATGTCTTCTATTACCCTTCATTATGCTTTTCATATCATATGGTTTTGTAGTAAGCATGATTTAATGTGTGTATAATGTCTTCAATGTTTTGTATTGAATGTTTGTGGCAATTAAATTTTTATAAACTATTATCAATTCATTCCACTACATGGATTGTATGATTGATTATCATCTTAGGAAGTGTTCTAGTGCATAAGATGCCTTCAATCTCTCCATTGCATCATGTCTTCCATTAGCCTTGGTTGTGCTATTCATATCCTATGGTTTTTTAATAAGCATTAATTAATGTGCATACGATGTCTTCAATGTTTGGTTTGGAATGTTTGTGGTAGTTAAATTTTTATCAACTATTCTCAATTTATTCCAATACATGGACTGTATGATTGATGATCATCTTAGGAAGTGTTCCACTGCATAAGATGCCTTCAATCTCTCCATTGCATCATGTCTTCCATTAGCCTTGGTTGTGCTTTTCATATCCTATGGTTTTTTAATAAGCATGATTTAATGTGCATATTATGTCTTCAATGTTTGGTGTTGAATATTTGTCATGGTAGTTAAATTTTTATCAACTATGCTCAATTTTATTCCACTGCATGGATTATATGATTGATTATCGTCTTCAGAAGTGTTTTAGTGCGTAAGATGTCATCAATATCTCTAGTGCATGATGTCTTCCATTAGCCTTAGTTGTGGTTTTCATATCCTATGGTTTTGTAATAAGCATAATTTAATGTGCATACGATGTCTTCAATGTTTGATGTATTTGTGGCAATTAAATTTTTAGCAACTATGCTCAATTTTATTCCATTGCATGGATTGTATGATTGATTATCATCTTCTGAAGTGTTCTAGTGTATAAGATATAATCAATTTCTCCATTGCATCTTGTCTTCCATTAGCCTTGGTTGTGATTTTTCTGTCCGCAAATCAGTGGATTCCCCCAGTAGTACAACGGCTTATGAGTCTATAAGTCTGATGCCACAGTCCATAACTCGTACTTCATCAAGGTTCAACACAGAGTTGACGGGTCAATCGAGTTCATTAGTACTTAACGATTCTGAATTGGCTAAATATCAAGCAGTAGCTCCTATTCAATATATCGGATGTCTATTACTTCTCCCTTCTTTTTTCATTGAGGGGAGCTATAATTTCTTCCAAAACTGCCATTCTGGGAATTGGGTTTTTCTTGAATTATCTAATACGGTCTTTTTTGCATTAAATTTGCCATTCTGGGAATTGGGTTTTTCCCGAATTATCTAATACGGTCTTTTTCCTATCCTATGGTCTTGTAATAAGCATGATCTAATGTGCATATGATGCCTTCAATTTTTGGTGTTGAATCTTTGTGGCAATTAATTTTCTATCAAATATGCTCAGTTTTACTCCACTACATGGATCATACAATTGATTATCATCTTTGGAAGTGTTCTAGTATATCAAATGTCTTCAATCTCTCCATTGCATCATGTCTAGCATTAGTCTTGATTGTGCTTTTCATATCCTATGGTTTTCTAATAAGCGTAATTTTTTGTGCATATGATGTCTTCAATGTTTGGTGTTGAATATTTGTGGCAATTAATTTTTTATCAAATATTCTTAGTTTTATTCCACTATACGGATCATACGATTGATTATCATCTTCATAAGTGTTCTAGTGTATAAGATGTATTCAATCTCTCCATTGCATCATGTCGTCCATTAGTCTTAATGATTATGCTTTTCGTATCCTATGGTTTTGTAATAAGCTTGATTTAATTATTAAACATGATGAGTTTTATTCCATTTCATGTAGTATATAATCTATTATAATTTTTAGAAGTTTTCTAGTATGTAAGATATCTTCAATTTTTGGTGTTGAACTTTTTCATTCTTCATACATGTGCTCCCTAGTAGTTTTGATCATTTTGAATCCTTGAGTTTTGAAGATTCTATTTTGTTAACTCTAAGTTTATTATGCTCATCATATTTGTATTTATCTTTGTGAAGGAGTTGCATAATGAATCAATTCACATGGAGGATCATGACAACATTAGAGCTGTGGACTCTTTTAACATGGATAAGGTCTTGCCATCTAGTCTTATTCTATGAATAAAAAAGTGGCAAAGAAGGTTATACTTTTATATTTGCATCTATTTTAATAGGATAAATCTCATAGTCATTTAATTTCTTAACACATATATTTTAGATTCCATGATGATTTTAAAGAATTCAAGTTTTGTTATTTTGAGTTGGATGGACATAAATTTTTATAGGATGATGAGACACTTACCCATATGGATCAGGAGAGTGACATCGATGGATACTTTGTGAATGAGGTACTTAGTAACTTATGTCATTTTGAATCCAAGAGTTTTTAAAATCTAATTATGTTTTTGCATGTTCAAATTTTGAGTGATTTTAATGTGTATTTTCATTGCATGTTTTCATCTTTCCAAGATTGTGTTAAAAGAGATCCTTACATTCATTAATTTATAGCTTTTGTTATTCATTTTAGGATGATTATTACAAAAGTGTGGAGAATGGGACACAATTCCCAATTTGTGGGTCATTTTTGCAACTTCTGAAGGTGTGGATAGAAATGACCTTTCCCCACAAGATTCATTATGTATGCAGATAAACGTGTTACAATGTTTGCCTTTCTAGGTTAATCATCTTATTAATTGATGTAAAATTTCTTAGTGTACTTTGTGTTGTTATTTTATTTCTAGAATAAGAAATAAAAGCAACAAAGGTCTAGTAGTCAAAAGAGTCAAAAACCTATCAAGGTATGCAATGATGTTTGCATTTCACTTATTTTTTATTTTATAAAGTGTACATCTCTTAGAATTTTACTCTTAGAAAAAGTTTTATTAACAAAGATATTTGTAAAGATGATTTTATTTTATTATGGTTATGAGTTTGATTAATTGTTTGGATTATGAATGGAGAAGCTATATGTTTGCATAGCACAAGGGTAGAGGCATGTATCTAGATAGGTGTATGTCTACACTCTTTTTAGTTTTGATTCCTTCTAAACTTTAAATTGCCTAGGTTGCAAATGAAGTAGCTATATGCTTGTGTAGCACACGTGGAAGAGGCATGGAGTCTACTTCTTCAAATATGGTATAGGTCTATATTTTGTATATCATGTTTCCTTGTAAAAGTTTAAAGTAATCGAATATCACAATGTCATTCTAATATGCATGTGCTGTATTTTTTCCCTAGAATAAAGAGCAACAAAGTGTTGTGGAGATTGTCACTGGTGATGATATTAGAATGAGTCAACATCCACGAAAGGTACAAATTGATATATTAAAAGATCATAGGCAAACAAGAGTGAGGTTTCATGTTTACTAATCTGACTTTTTTATTGATAGGTAAATATGAGGTTGAAAAGGGTAACTAATGGTCAAACAAAAAAAGAGGAATCAATTACAAGTAAAGCAAAAAGAAAGTCCAAGGTAAATATAGCTTGAAAATTTATGTACAATACTCTTAATGATAATTCTATCTTCATATCTTCTAAAAAATAATTATTTTCTTTATTTGATAATAGGATTTACATCAAGATCCAATGTTGAAAAGCAAAGATTTTGCATAGCCTATTAAGGTGAGATAAAGCATAGATTTTCATGGAGTTTTTAAAAGTGCCATTGTATTACTTAATATTTTTTAATTGAAATTATTATTCTTCTCATTATAAGTGATGTAACAACCTGGTTACTATCATGGTCATGCAAACTATCAATCCATACATCACCAAAGATTTGGTATCCATGTACTAATACTCCACACAAGTGTCTTTTTGGTCCACATTTTCCCTCCAACGCCGGTGGGATATGTCTATATCATGGCAAAGTTGCTGTATTCTGGTCCATGCCATCAATGGTGATGCACATGGACTTATCAACATGTGAAATAGCTTCGTCTCTCCAAGAAGCATGCAACTTTTGAGCATCCTTGCACATGACGTAAATGGATTGATCGCTATTTAATATGTCTTCCTCGCTGCTGCTCACATTTACTATGTTCAATGGCATTTTTTAATTCATCACATGTCTTACATTTTAACATCCTTTACTTTGATGGTGTCTTGACATGGCAAAAATCTCTACACCAAATTTTGTACAAGGTTGACCATGAGATCATGCTCTCGTCTCTGTCTTGTAAAGTTTTATTGACAGTTTCTAGGATGACCTTCTTTGTCATTCCCAAAGGAAGATGTTGACATTTGACATGTCCATCTAGCACTGTTTGTTGAAGATGAGGTTGTGGTAATGCATGGTCGTCAAGAACTTGCTTTAATGCTGTGGTTGCATTTATAGTGCTTCCATGGCATTTAATCTTGTAGGTATTTCCATGAATTGTATGAACCACTTTTTCTTTCACCTCTACCCAAATGGTCCAGTATGTGCCATGTGATAGTCCAGTTAACCATTGATATCCTCGATTGCAAATGGCTCTCCCATTAACCATGGGTTTCAATCTAGGTTTACAATGTCTTGTGCTCAAATCTTAATCAGTGCCTTGATGAAGAAAGCATGAAAAGTCTTGAACACAATAAGACAAAGCACCTACAGATACGCACACAGATGCGTTTACTGAACTAAATAAAAAACTTACGGGCACCTCTATTTGTGCGTCTATTTTTGCATCTAGAGACCCGCATCTAATAGTGCGTCTATATAGTAGACACGCGCGTATAGACGTGCATTTAGACGTGTAAATAGACACTCTGCTTAAAAATTTAAAAAACAGACAGACACATCGTTAAACGCGTGTATAGACGCGTTTTTAAATGGTTTTATAAACGCGTTTATAAACGCGCAAATAGACGCTTCTCGAACAGACAGACGTGTATATAGACGCGTTTATAGACACACTGATAGACATGCTTTATAATATATTTTTTAAAATTTACAGAATGCTGTGTATGTTGTGTATGCTATATAGTTACAAGAATCCCATTTCCACATTGTGTAATTCAACTCTTACAGCCAACCGCATTTTAATTACAATTCCAAATAAAACATTGCAACTCCAAAACGCAATAAAATTGAAACGTCAAAAAGTGCTTGTATGTACATATAGCATGAAGCTAAGCCACGTCATGTGGCTTCAAGTACAAAAAATAAGAGGAGTGTATATACAAGAGGCACGAAGCCAAGCCAGTGGCTTTAAGTACAAAAAAGAGTAGCTAGCACTACTTCTATGACTAATCCTCGCTCCCTTCCACGCTCCCTTCTATGCTCCCTTCTGTGCTCCCTTCTCTGCCTCCTTCCTCGTCTTCTTCCTCGTCTTGTGCACGGACCTATAAACAAGGGACAACATATATCAATGTATGAAAAATCAAATCTTTACTTATAATATTGACATTATTTAATTACTTTCAAATACCTCGGGGGCCGCTCCAGTAGCTTGGATATACTGCTCCTTAGTAATCAACCCGTCATGATAGAAGTGCCTCCATGTATCTCCTCTACGATGGTGGCGGTGGTAGGCTGTCTCAACATGAGTAGGGTATCTGCCCACGATATCAAGCTACAAGACAACACAATTTGGGAAGGGATTAGTACAAAGAAACAACCTCCTAATAAACTACATAAGCAATATAATTTGAGATCGATACTTACAAATTGGGCCTCCCATGAATCAACACCCCCTACTCTAAAATGCATGCTTCCATATTGGTCCATCTGGATCCTTCGTGCCTCCATGTGCTGCAGACTGGGGTCCTCCCTTGCTGACTTCATTGCTTTCTTTCACTCATGCTTGTGAGCGGTGTGGGGCAGGCCCCTTGGTGGTTGACCTCCCTCGAGCCTGGCAAGCTCCACTAGTGTCTACCTCTTAAGCGAAGATCTTTTATTGCCAAGTATTGTAACAATCTTTGACTTGGCCCATTTATCTGTGAAGTGGCGATTGGTGGGGTTAGGCTACCTAGAGCGAACAGCAGCGAGGGTCTCATCAGCCAACCTCTTTGGCTGGTCTTTGTAGTGGATAAAGCAATCTCTATAATTGGTAGCAATTACAGAGCACATAAAGGCCATGATGTCCTTCCCTCGTGCATCCATCAAGATGCCTCCTGTCTGAGTGATGTCATAGAATATCGTACCATCACCCGGAGGCACGTCTAAATCATTTGAATCATCATCGTCCCCACTGCCACCCCTCCCAAAGCACTATGCCATGCATCCGCCATCGCTCTCCCTGCTCCTACGCCTGCTATCGTGTCATGTCGAGCTAGTACGCTAGCCACTCATAGCTGGAGACTGCACGGGACTACGTGGACCACTCATAGCTGGAGAACTGAGTCTCGACTGCACAGGAGTACGCCGACGGCTCTACGAGATAGAAGGACCTCCTAACGGCATGGGGGAAGGGGCATAAGATAGCATGGCAGAAGGGGCATAAGATGGCATGGGGGAAGGGGCATAAGACGGCATGGGAGATGGGCCCGTGCTAAGGTGATCTCAGCTCGTGTGGGGTGGTTTGGAGTCTGTAGTGCCGACTCCTGGGGGGTGTTTAGAGTACCCGTCATATACCCGTATAACTCCGCAGGACTACGAGGGTGTCCTAAAAGGTTATATAAGTCCCTAAAAATAGACTCCTGGAGATCAGGTGAGCCCGAAGCGCTTCTTGGCCACATGATGAACTGGAAAAAAGAAAAAAAGATGATTACTAATGAGCTGAGAAGAAAGGGGAAGGGAAGAGAGGATTACAATCGGAGCACGTCTATAGATGCGTCTGACTAGCACGTCTATTTTTACATATAACAGCGCGTCTATAGACGCGACTGTCTGTATCTACAAACAAGCTAGACGCACGTCTAAACACACCTGTAGACGCAGTTTTAGATGCGCTCTGAGACGTGCCTATAGACACGCTCTGACAGACGGACTTTTCTAAAAAGTAGAAAAGGACATGCACCCGACACAAAAGCGTAACATTGATACCCAAATCATGCATTTTTTAGATACGAGAAAGTACAAATCCAAAGAGAGAAAACTTCCAAAAAAGATAAACTGCAAAAAGACTTACCTTGGATAGAGATATGGAAGGTTCTTCTCCCTTTTCAAAGTTGCTTCTCTTCCTTGTTCGCCCTCTTCTCCTTTAAGCTTGGAAGTAAGTGTGGGTGCCTTCCTCTTAAGTATAAGCTTGGAAGCAAGTGTGGGTGCCTTCCTCTTAAGCGTCGAAACTATGGATCTGCTAATAGCAAAGCAAGCAAGCTGCGTGAAGTATAAGTAATGTGAAGAAAAGCAAAGCGAGCGCATTAAAAGCAGATTTAAAAGCTGCGTCTATAGACGCATCCTTGGTGGGGTCACTATGTATAAACCCTATATATCATGTGCGTTCAAGGCCTATATTTAAAGTCCCTTATCTGTAAAAAAATTCATTAATAAAATGTATCCCTTTTCTATACAAATCTGTAAATTTTTTCCAAACTTATTTTAAATAGTCCCTTATGTATATTTATTTCTATAAATTTTAGAAATAAAAAAAATCCTTTTGTTGAACTCACGTGATAGGGTTACATATGATGAGTGACCCCCCCGAGGATGCATCTAATAGCGCATCTATATACGCGTCTAAATACACAGATCAGACGCGGTTTTAGACGTGCTTGTAGACATGCACCATAGAACAGACAAACATGGTTTTAGACGCGCTTGTAGATGCGCACCACAAAACAGACAGACGCGGTTTTAGACGCACCTTTAGATGCGCCACAAAGTTTAAAATTAAATATTTGAAGAAAAGCAAATTTTTTTGGGTTTGTTTGTAGGATTTCTTCATCTTTAACAAGTAGCTCCAGTGAGGATGAATCCCTCCGTATCCACCATCGCGAAATGTGGTTGGAGCAAAAAATCAAATGTATGTGTGATCGATGTCAAGGAAACATGTATCATGCACGCAGGATTACACTCAATCACATCTCAAAGTATGGAGAATGGGATGCGACCGTAAACATGGTAAGGGTTTGTAAGTTAAGGTTGATTGAGATACCTATGGGTGTTTATATGTTTGAGTTATGATCCCGTTTTAATTTGATACAGGATGCAGTGCCACACCCGCATATGTTGCCCTATGCTCACCGTGAGGAGGCGAAGCATCAGCGATATGAGGTGGGATCTTTAGGAGGGACCGTTACGGATGCATGGAGTGATGGTGATAGTAGCCCTCTGCCATTACCTCATGAAGCCGTGGAGGAGGAGGTGTTTGATGATATGGTGCGGGATTTATATGTCCATCAAGGGAGGGATGATAGCATGGAGCAGGATGATCTTTTTACTGCAGCATCGACTCCACTGTTTGAGGGGTGCACATTCTCTATTCTACGTGCCTCCCTTGAGTTACTGAACTTGCAAAACCATCTATGGATGGAGCAATGCAAGTTTGAATGTATTACTCAAGTAAGCTTTAAAGTCTATTTTGCAAACATGGTGAATTATGCTAGTGGGTCAATTACTCGAATGCTTTTCCTCATTTATGGTCTTCACGTGCAGGCTATTGTGTAAAATGCTTCCAAGGGAGAATAAATTACTGACCTCAAGAGATATGGCAAGGCAACATGTGATCTCTCTTGGAGGATTAGATTACAAGTGCATCCATGCATGTGTCAACGATTGCGTTCTGTTTCATGGACTACATAAGGATGCAAGAGAGTGTCCTACTTGTGGACAGGCAAGACATAGAGCAGATCTCAAAACTTTGGATGTGCCTTGTAAGGTTCTGCAACATTTTCCCATAATCCCTCGCATCCAACATATGTTCAAGTGCAAATCTATTGCAGAGCTCATGTCATGGCATTCCTCCCATCGATCAACCGATGGCAAGTGGAGAACTCCTGCAGACTCTCCTGCGTGGAAGCATATTGAAGACACATGAGGAGCTTGAGACTTGGATTGGATATGGATGGTGTGAACCCATTTGGTCTCAAAAGCACCTCTTACAGTGTATGGCCAATGATACTGGTGAATTATAATCTTCCACCCTCTATGGCTATTAAGAAAGGACATGTTATGCTGTCCCTTCTAATTCCAAGGAAACATAAAGTCAAAAATCTTGATGTTTATTTGGAGCCTTTGATTGATGAGCTAGAGATACTTTGGAGAGGTATCGAGGTGCATGATGTGAGTAGGCCTCCCTCATCACGAGACTTCAATTGCAAAGCAGTCTTGATGTGGATGATGCATGACTTCCCAAGCTATGGCGAGTGTTCAGGTAAGCATTGCACTTCTAATTATGAATAGGCAAAGGATGTGGCACCCTAAACCCACCTTCAACTCTTAATTGTATCTATTGTTTAGGTCTCACTACATCGAGTTACCATGCATGTCCTGTTTGTGGTCCTTCACTAGTTGCCTCATGGGCAGACGCATTGAATAAGGTCATCTATGAGAATCACCATCGATTTCTCCCACCTCATCATCCTAGATATGTTGCCCCTTGGAATGAAGTCCTCCCACAATCACTCACTGCGGGAGATTGGATGAGAATTTGGGATGGTTCCACGACTCCTCCACCACTTGGCATGAGTCACTAAGGGTTTGTAACTATTGTGTGCTATATTGGCCGGAAATAAAGATTTCCCGCTAACACCAACTTTTGTTTAAATAATCCATCTTTTATCGTTTACCATATTGGTCCCACCTCAAGATCAATCACCTACTTGATCCCATGTGTATCTTCAAGAATGTGGCATCTACCATTTGGGAGCATTTGAATGGGACACGAGATTCCGCAGGCATAAGGGAGGATCTACGTACCACAGGGAGGATGCGTGAAGCTTGGCCACAAGAGAGACCAAATGGGCATGTTTTTTTACCTCGTGCACCGTGGAGGTTATCAAAGCTAGAGATGGCGACGGTGAAGCACGCTATTACTACAATTTGTACTCCCATTGGATGCAGGAGGTGTTTGAAGGGAGCCTTTACAAAGACCAAGAAAAGAGGTATAGAGCAATTATATGGCTTGAAATCTCATGATTGGCACAAGATGCTCCAAGTAAGTATTTTATGTGCATAATATCTTTTTTCTTTCAAATTTGTGAGTGAATAATTATAAGCAACTAATCAACCACCTCCTCGTGGGTTCAGTTCATACTACCTATTAGCATTTCACGTAGTGCATCGAAGGATGTGAAAGATTGTATTTACAAGATGAGCGAGCTTGTGAGGTACTTTACATGATACAAAATATGATGCGTATCAATGCTCCATGCAACTTTGAATGCATATTGCTAATATGCTATACTTTTTCATTTCTAGGTATGTGAGCTCAAAGGAAATAGATCCCACCATGCTTGAGAATGCTCGAGTTATGTCAGTGGAGATGGTTTGTTTAGTGGAGGAGATATTTCCACGTTCTATTCTCACAAGCCAACTACATCTTATAGTGCATTTGGTGGATGAGATTGCTATATGCAGTACTATACATGCACGATGGTTGTTCTTCCTCGAGTGCTTCATGAAGATTTTGAAGGGCTTTGTGAGACAAAATGCAAGACCCGAAGGTAGCATGGCCGAGGGTTGGTTGGTACAAGAGTCACTTGTATATATTTTTGAGTTTCTTGTTGATGTGGATAGCTCTCTCCCATGACTATGAAGAGATGATGAAGATCTAAGGATGACCTCTATTGTGCCTCAAGGGAAAGGATGCAACAAAGTAATAGACACGGAGTTGCACAATAGTATCAACCTCTATTGCGTGCTTAATAGTGATGTGATGAAAAGATGGGTGACAAGATACGAGGATGCAAAGGCAAGAAGGCAAGAAGAAAGGGCCCTCTTTTATACACACCACGGATCTCATGTGCCATACCCTCAGTATCTAAGAGCACTTCCAAAGGATATTCATGTGGATTGGCTACTTGATGAAATGGAGAAAGCAGAGAAAGACGAGGGGATGCATATCACAATGGAAGAATGGGAGTATGCTAGGGGATGCATGAGCAAGGTCGGTATATAGAATGTTATGCATAAGTTAGGAGCTTTCAATAATTTAGATTGCTTATTTAATTGATTTTTTCTTGGTGTAGTGCACTATGTTCAATGCTATATGGTGTGAGGGCAAGCATTTTCGAACACAACGGATTGATGATAAGAGAAACACACAAGATTGCGCCATCATTGCTAGCTTTGAGGAAGCCAATGGAGCCATGGATGATTATTGTGGCATAATCCAAGATATTATTAAGCTTGACTTTCGACGCTTCTTTGTGTATGTTTTGGATGTAAAGTGGTTTAAGGACATGGTGGAAAGAGGCCCTAATGCAACAATCAAACGCCATGCAAGTGGCTTTGTAACTATTGACTCCATAAAGTTTTGGCAAAGTAGGAAGGACACACTAGTACTACCACAACAATGTGAACAAGTACTGTGCACACATATAAAAATACTCACTTTTAAATATTTTATGCAAGAAAAATAACATGATTGTATTTGTGTTTGAATTAGGTTGTCTATCAACCAATGGTGGATAATAATAGATGGTGGCATGTCATACCTATTATGCCACGTTCCAAAGTGATGTATAGTACATTTACTAATCTGGGGCATATGGAGGATGATCATGGCCATGGATGTGATGATGACCGTGATATGAGAGAGGAGGATGATCATGAGATAGGAGATACAGATATTGAGGCCATTACCCGTGAGGACGAGCCTACCATTGGTGATGTTGATTTCAATGAGCACATGAGTAGCGCAAGTAGTAGTGGGTTGAATGTATTTGTAGATCTAAACACTTGTTTGGATTTTGAAGTAGATAGTTTGGCAAGGGTTGATCTCATTGAGGATGAGATTGAACCGTAGCCCATTATTGATATTGGCAAAACTATTTTACATATTGTCTCATTCTCCTCACCTCACTTAATTCTTGTATATGTGGGCTTGCAAAAAATCATTGATCTTTTTGTTAAAATTATGTGCTTTGGTAATTATGGGCAATGTTTGGAAAGCAATGATGTACACCAAAATCTCACTTTCTATATTCTCTGGTTTGCATCTAAATACGTGTCTAAATACGCGTCTAATTTCCAGTGTAAACGCACAAATAAATGCCTTAATACATGCGCAAATAGATGCACTGATAAACACAATGTTAGACGGGCCCGTATTTTCTCAGTTTAGACACACAAATAGACGTGTTAATACATACGTAAATAGACGTACTGATAAATGCAATGTTAGACGGGCCCGTATTTTCTCAGTTTAAACGCACAAATAGACGTGTTAATACACGCGCAAATAGACGAGCTGTTAGACATGCTATTAGATGTGCCCATAATTCCTCTACTCAAGCAACGCCTATAGATGTGCCCGCTATTTTGCGCGTCTACCAAGCGCGTCTATAGTTGCTTTGTGTTGTTGTGGAAGAAGATAGTTATGTCTATAAGGTGCTATCCAAATACCAAGGCATATGGCTGCACAATCATCTTTCCCAACTTTTCTAATGCAATGTCTCTTACAACAAACTTGCATAAGCATCCTTTCCATATTCTCCTCAGATAACATTACATGTGTCTTTGGTTTTGGAATTGATGCCATGATTCTTCGCCTCTTCACACTCACATACTTTCTTTTTGTAAATAGTGTCTTGCGTTTTCCAGTTGTAAGACCATCAAACCTTGAATCCATTTCCCTTGAATCTTCATCCCTATAATCAAATGCTATGTGGGCTTGAGAATTATTTGATGCCTTATAATATCTTAGAAATGGCAATCTGGTAGAGATGTTCATTGATGTCAATTTGTTGCCAATGCCTCTTGAATTTTGTGGTTGAACTCTTTCTCCTTCGTAACTAAAGATTCTCCCATCTATATTCTCTGGCATGCTAGCAACAACATTACAAACAACATGACAAGTCTCCATTTCTCTACCTCCTTTGCCCTGCATTCGAGTAGTAACATCATGATCATTGTCACTAATATCATCAATTCCTGTTATTGCATCACTTATCCCATCGATCTTTGAGTGTATTTTTCTTTGTGGTCCCATCTTATTATTCTCAACACAAGACAAGTCTTCTATATCAGTAAGCATGTTTGAGTCACTTGCAACATAGGACAAGTCTTCTATACTAGTGAGCCTGTTCAAGTCACTTGCAACATAGGACAAGTCTTCTATACCAGTGAGCCTGTTCAAGTCACTTGTAACATAGGACAAGTCTTCTATACCAGTGAGCTTGTTCAAGTCACTTGCAACATAAGACAAGTCTTCTATACCAGTGAGTATATTTGAGTCACTTGCAACATAAGAAACCTTTTCTGCATCAACATCTGTTACTATAATGTCCTCAATACTTGTGAGCATGCCACTATGATACTCTTGATCACTACTATAGCTTCTTATTAATTCGGATCCCATTTGTGTTATAGTCCTTTTCTTTTGATAATATTTTGTTGTGTCTTCCATGACATTGAAGGAAACTGTCTTGGGCAAACTTGATTTCAAGAAAGCTAACCCCCATTTACAAGTACTATGAACTTGTAGATGAGGTGTAGTATTATGGATGTCTAGATGTGAAGTACTATCCATTGCATTTTGAATGACACCTACACTAGTCAACTAATTAATTATCTCCACTATACAGAGAAAACTCTGAGCATAACCCTTAAAGTTGCCAATTGCTAAAACTTCTCCAGAGCAAGATAACATCTCTACTTTTTCCCCCTCAAAATAAGTTTTCTTGATATCTTGAAAGTATGTCTTTGGAAAAATTTTATCTTGGTCCCAGAGCATTGTGTGTGCTTGCATATCAAATATGTCACATTGTAAGATATCTACACATCTTCTCTCACCACAACATTGGAAATGACACACATTTATAGGATTAAGACTATGAATTTGTCCAAAAGCCACCACTTTATTCTTCTTATATAACACCACATCTATACCCTCTGTTAGGGTGAATACCTATTTTATGTACAAAAATAGATTAGCAACTCAAAAAAAGACACAATAAATAATCATTGAGCTTATTATTACTTAATAGCTTTCATATTAAAACTAGCAAAGAAGGCATTAAACCTGAACCCTACATCTTAAACTTTAAACAATTAATACCAAAACATCTTAACCACCGTAAATCCTAAACTTTAAACATTTAATCCCTAAACCCTAAACCCTAAACTCCTAAACACTAAATTCTAAACCCTAAACCCTAAACCCTAAACTCTAAATCCTAAACCCTAAACCCTAAATCCTAAATCCTTAACCCTAAACCCTAAACCCTAACCCTAAAATACAACCAAAATTTAATGATTTTTTTTAATTTGTGCAACAGGTTAGATATATATATCCAACCTGTTGCACAAATCAAGAAATTTCTTGACTTGTGAAATAGGTGCACCCCCAACCTGTTGCTTGGGCAACTGGTTGGGAGATATATCCAACCTGTTCCACAAGTTAGAAAATTCCTTGATTTTTGCAACAGGTTGGGTGCACCATTAACCTGTTCCACTTGTAACAAGTTGGGGGAATGTCAAACCTATTGCATAAATTGAAAAAAATCATTAAATTTTGGTTGTATTTTAGGGTTAGGGTTTAGTATCTGCGATTAAGGATTTAGGGCTTAGGATTTAAGATTCAGTGTCTAGGGTTTTGGGTTTATGATTATGGTTTTAGGGTTTAGGGTTTAGGGCTAAGGGTTTAAGGTTTAAGATCTAGGGTTTAGGGTTAAGGATTTAGGATTTTGCATTTAGGGTTTAGGGTTTATGATTATTGTTTTAAGGTTTAGGATTTAGGGTTTAGGGTTTAGGATTTAGGGTTTAGTATATAAGGTCATGAGCTTAGAGTCTAGAATCTAGGGTTTAGGATTTGGAAATTAGGTTTAAGAATTTAAACTACAGGGGTTAGGGTTTAAGGTTTAGGGTTTAGGGACTGTTATATAAGTTTAAGAGCTTAGATTGTATAACCTAAGATTTAGGAAACTTTAGGATTTAAGATTTAGGGTGTAAGATTTAAGGTATATAGACTATATAAAATATGCATTCCAAAGTATTATTTTAGATATATATGGACTATATATTATATGCTTTCCAAAGTGTTTTGTTTATATCCAATATTAGGTATGATCCTTTGCAAAGGCTTTACTTTAAGTAATTATAAGTCTACCTAGTCAAAGTATCCTACTGATTAGGGACAAGCACATAGGCTAAAAGCACACCGATTCATATTTTCTTACATTCATGCTACATGGTGTATCAGAAGAAATAAAGAAGTATGTGATAAGAAATATTCAGAAGAAATATGTATTCCATATCATGGATTCATACCATCAATATCTGGTGGTTGCTAAAGTAAAAAAATGATATGGATTCAATGATACTATAGTTTTATGCAAAGCCTTAAACAAACTTTAAGGCTTTTGTAAAGTATTACATACTGTAACAAAGATAAGCAAGTATGCTAAACCTCTTCTAGATTCTATGGTTACCTTATAAATGCATTATCTAATTCTTCATTCTTCGACTAACAAGTATTATACACATGGAAGAAAAGCATACATGCTAAAAGCACGTGTAAAATTTAATATTTCCTTATTTTTTAAATTAATTCAATTCTTTGATTGACTACTTTTTAAAATTTAAAGGTTATTACTATATAATATACATAATTTTAAATGTTATTAATGTATAATATTAATAATTTATATATATTTATTTAAATTTATACAATAATTACATTATATTTATATTAGTTTTTAAGTTAATAATGTATATTTTTATTAAAACTAAAATTTAATATCTAGTTAATAATAAGAAGAATATTGTAGGGATTTTTCATATTAAGAACTACCTTACAAATACATTCACTAATTCTTCATTGTTTAAAGAATAAGTATTATATAAAGCACATATGCTAGAAGACCTCCATTTCAAAAATATTTTCATTGTTATATTTTTTTACTTAATGTATTTATATAATAATTATATTAATTTATAGATTAGCAATATTTATTTTTAGCAAAATTATATTTTAACATTAGTTAATAGAATTTTATTATATTATGGAGTAAAAATATTATAAATGGATTTCTCATATTAATAAAGTGTCATGAGAAGAGTTTTTGGAGAGATTTATGGTTAAATTTTGTTTTGAAGTTGTTGCGTACGCAATAGGTAGGGAGGTTTGAGTGGTTTTGAGGTTGAGAGAGAAATTTATAATAGATTGTTTTCTAATTTATTTTTTTTGAAAAATTATTGCATGGCCAATAGGCTGGGAGAGTCTGAGTTTGAGAGAAATTTATGACAATAGGTTATGAGAGTTTGAGGTAAAGAGGAAAATTTGTGGAAAAAAAGATTTTATGCAAAAGATGGTTTTTTGAAGTTGTTACGTACATTAATAGTGTCATGAGAAGAGTTTTTGGAGAGATTTATGGTTAAATTTTGTTTTGAAGTTGTTGCATATGCAATAGGTAGGGAGGTTTGAGTGGTTTTGAGATTGAGAGAGAAATTTGTAATAGATTGTTTTCTTTTTTTTTTTTTTGAAAAATTATTACGTGGCCGATAGGCTGAGAGAGTTTGAGTTTGAGAGAAATTTGTGACAATAGGTTGTGAGAGTTTGAGGTAAAGAGGAAAATTTGTGGGAAAAAAGATTTAATGCAAAAGATGGTTTTTTGAAGTTGTTGAATACACAACAGGTTTTTAAGAAAAGAATCGGATTTGACAAAAATATTCAAATTTACAAAAACTTGATTCTTAGAAGTTCTTACGTACGCAATAGGTTGAAAATGAACTCACCTCTTGCAACATTTTGAAAATTTTGAGAATCCTGCAACAGGTTGATGAGAGAAAAGAAGCGTGGAGTGTGAAAGAATGAACTTTGAATGAAAGAGAGTGAAGAACGTTCTACTTATAGTGAACCTAAAAGAACTAAAAAAACCTAAAAAACTAAAAAAAGCTGACTTGACCTAAAAGCTACCCATTTCCTATAAAACTCTACTTCTCCTCATTCTCTCTCACAACTTTCCTCAAGCTCCTCCACCACCTCCCCACCCAGGTACTCCCTCCCTCCCTCTTTTCCCCTCTCCTCCCTCCCCTTCCTTTCCCTCTCCTCCCGCTTCCCATCCCCTCTCCTCCCGCTCCTGTCCCACCATCCCCTCTCCTCCTGCTCCTCTCCCTTCCCCTCTCCTCCCGCTTCCTCCTACCCTCCCTCCTCTGGCTTCCCCCTTCCCCTCCGTTCCCCTCCCCTCTCCCTCCCTTCCCCTCTCCTCCCTCCCTCCCCTCCCCTCCCTTCCCCTCTCCTCCCGCTTCCCTCTCCCCTCTTCTTCTCCTACTTGCCCCCTTCGATTGCGAATCCTCTCCCTCCCTCCCCTTACCCTTGGTCTTTTTTTTTTGTCCTTTTTTTTTTGAGAGCGGGAGGGCAAGGAGCGAAGAGACAGAGGGGCTTTTTTTTCTGGGGAGCGGGGAGGCGGGGACGGAGGAGGGGGAGGTGAAGGCGGGGAGGCGAAGGAGAGGACATAGGTGGGAGATAGGAGGCGAGAGGAGGGGACGGAGGTGGGAGAGGTGAAGGCGGGGAGGTGAAGGAGAGAATAGAGGTGGGAGGCAGGAGGCGGGAGGGGGGAGGCGAAGGCGAGGGCGCGAGGGGGGAGGCGAAGGCGAGGAGGCGGGAGGCGGGGAGGGGGGGTAGAGGCAGCAGGAGAGAGGGGGGAGGTAGGGAGGACAGGAGGGAGGAGGGGGGATTAACCCCCCCTAACTTGTTGCACGCGCAATAGTAAGGCCCCAAGGGCCTTAAAATTTTTTTTCGTCTCTTTTTTTTTTTTTGAGGCACAAAGGGCTCCCTTAAGGAAGGGTTAATCCCCTCCCCTAAGGCCCCAAGAGCCTCCAATTGTGCGTGCAACAAGAGGCGCTTGGGGCCTTAGGGGAGGGGATTAACCCTCCCTTAAGGGAGCCCTTTGGGCCTTTTTTTTTTTTTTTTTAAAGATGAAAAAAAAATTAAGGCCCTTGGGGCCTTACTGGAGGGGCCTTTGGGTCTTTTTTTTTTTAAGATTAAAAAATAAAATAAAATAAGATAAAATTAAAATTAAAAAGAATGATGAAAAAAATAAAACAAATTAAAATTTAAATAAATAAATAAATTTAAATAGAATAAAATAAATTTATAAAATAAAATAAAGAAAAATAAATTATATTCTATTTAATTTAAATAAAAAATAGAAAATAAAAATTCAATGAATAAATAAAATTTTAAAAAATTATAAAAAAATTAAATTAAAATTTTAATAAATAAATAAATATATATATATATCAATTTAAAAAAATTAAATTAAATTTAAAAAATAAAATAAAATTTTAGAAAATTTAAATGAAAATTTATTATCTATGTTTATAAAATATTTTGAATTAAATTATCTATGTAAAAAAAGATTAGATTAAAAAATAGTATTTAGAATTATAAAAATATATTTTAAATAATATATTTGAACTTTTAAAATTTCAATTAATTTTTAATTTTTAATAGCAAATTTTAGAATATTTTGAGTTTGAAAATCATTATAATTCTAATTTTTTGTTTTTGATTGCTTTGCAAAAAACTATGGCTTCGAGTTTTGGTTACAAGGTGTCTTTGAAATATCTTGAACATGCTTGTTATTTTATGGAGCGCAAATCAAAGTATTTTTTGGTGATCACTGCCGAGAATGTGTCAAGCGTGAAATATTCTCGAGAGGTAGTAAGAAATGGTAGCATGGTCTCAACCATCAACATTAAAGAAAACAATTTGATAGAAGTTCTGTGCAAAGGGAGGAATGTGATTACAAGTTACGAGTTACACACAAGCACTTCTTGAAGCCCTTACTAGATTCAATTAAGGGATCTCAAGAATTACTTAGTGCCTTGGAAGCATTGAAGAAAATGTGGGATGCATTTCCAAGTGGTGGTGTTTTACCTTCAGCAACAGTAAGTACGCCATCTATAACATGTATCCCTCAAGTTGTACTGCCAATATCTATGGCGATAACTATGGTATCTTCGGCAAGAGTAACTACAATATATGTACCCATAACTATAATATCGCCAACTGTACCTACACCATCGACTGCGACTGCTACAACTACAAGAACAAGGAGTGATCGTGGAGCAGATTTAAGTTCCACAGCTATTACCAGAAAGAGAGCCAAAATAACTCCTACCCCACGTCCAGATCGTTCAAGTGTAGGTTATTTAAAACCAGGCAAAATTTTGGATAGTGAGGATTAGGAGGATCTGCAAGAAGAAGATACAAGTCTCGCAGACTTTTCTATAAGTATGGCAGACCTACATCCTCCAGAGGATGAGGGGTACATTTGGGGATTTTCACAATTTAGCGTGGCCACAATGCTTATTGATCGAGCTTCGTTGTTTACAAATCAAAGAAAGCTAGATAAGACATTTGCATGCAAATTGTATGAAGATACGAGGAAAACAAGAACTCCAGTTGCCACTAATATCACTCTTCAGCCTATGGCGTTTAAGAGACTTCAAGAAGATGATCCTACATTGCCTGATGCCACATTTTAAAAGTGCGTGGACTTTCCTAATGCTTTTGAGAACTTTAGAAGGAGTGACTTTGTTCATGAAGAGGCTTTCTACCAAAGCCAATATGAGGCTGACATCGAGAAGAGATACATGCTGGCAAAGAGTAGATTCTTGAAAAGATGCAAGTTTGAGCCCATTGATGGGCAACACTTTTGTGAAGCTTGCAGGATCGTCCTTGATGAGGGAAGAAAAGGAAACTTGCCACAGATTGAGTGGATAAAAAAGTTTCAACAGGTCATTTGCCATGCATGCATATTTAATGATGACTCGAAGTACATTCTAGAATATAAAAAGGCTAAATTCTACTCCATTTAGGTTGAAAAAAAGCTCTTCTCTTTCTAAGATCTTGATAAAGGCAAGGGAGTTATGGTGGGCTATGGAAAGCCACAAATAGTGAAGGGCAGGAGACCTACATCTGAGTACATGGCAAAGAGTACTCAGTTCTATAGATGCTTGAAAGGTATTGTAAGCAATACCCAAGGCATACCAAGTAATAAGGTTGAGGCAAAGGATCTGAACACCGATGTTGCAAGATACAGGGATGTTACTTGCATTGTCTTCCACGAGGACTCAATGTTTCAGAGCATCATGGATGTTTGCCAAGCATATGAAACAGGAAAGTAATCCTTTGAGGCACGAGAGCACATTGAAACTCAGAGGAAAGAAATATTGAAACCGATGTCTATTGTTTGGTGGAGAGCATTAAGGTTTGTTCCAGATGCAATAACAGAAGAAGTATGCAAGAAGATCCTAAGCGGTGACTGCTTCTTTGGAAAGAAGGGCAAGCATACCAACTTAGATGAAGTGGTCACCCAAATGATTCAAAGTGAGGCTGCTCTCTTAGCACTATTGTTTTTATTGAAATATGATGATGAGTTAGCTGGCAAGTCAATTGATGTGGATAAGAAGAAAGCACTTAGGCTAGGTCAACTCCTTGATAAGACATTGGCTAGAAAGTGGTTGGCTTCAATGGATGCAAATGCCACACCAACAAAGGATCTAAGAGCTAAAATGCCAAAGGTTGTTGAGACAGAATATATGGACATCAAGAAAAAGGCCTTGTAGTCCACTGCCCAAGGTAGAGCAATTGGTGGTTTACATGATGGTTCTCCATTCAGCTTCTCCAATGATATCTTGCTATAAGAGAATGATACAAAATTTGCACATATCTATGGCATTGATACAGAGCATTTCATAACAATGAGCGGTCATGCTTGGGAGAAGCCATGTGTATTTTTCATAGATGAATTGCAAGACCTTGCAGTGTCACAAATAGTTGAACTTGTGCACTTTATCATAGAAGGTCCTATGGTAGATAAGAAAAGATCAATGTTGGTCCTATTCGTGATAGAATCACAAAGGGATGCCTTGTATGCGAGTTTGACATCTGCATTTGGGTATTTACTTTCAAAAGTATACCATGCTATATTCCTATGCAATCATATGACTGTCTTAGAAGGAACTGCCATTCAAGTCTTGCAGCCTTTCTTGATGTGCTTTTTATGCAGGGGTGGTGGCAATCTAATCAAAATTCCTTTAAGGACTCTCGAGATTCATTACTTTGAGGACAATAAGATTAAGCTTAATGCAACAATAGTGGATTACAGAAAGTCGATGCATCCTGATGTGATACTAGAGATGACAAAGAATTTATTGAATGATGGGTGGGAAATAGCATTGTATCGAATGGGTTTTGATGCTAAGAAATTACTACGCCAAGGTAGAAATGTAAATATCATTGATACCCCCCATCAGATTGAGTTCTTTGACACATATTATAGTTCCACTACCTTCTTTGTAGAGGAAAATGTCAAAGAAGAGGGTAGTGAGGAAAATGTCAAAGACAAGGGTAGCGAGTATGAGGGTGATGATGAGGATGAAAGATCTGAATCCAATGACTTATGCCAAGAATAAATCCGCACAAAGAATAAGGGTGATCAATTGTCAACTAGAGTCAAGGAGGTTCCACTCATCATACAAGAAGGCCTGTGGTAGCAAGAAGTAGTAGTACAACATGTCGTAGGAAAAGGTAAGGCTAAAGAGGTGGAAGCACTTCCCTTGAAATTAAAAGTGAGGAAGGCACCCTTGATTTTGGGTGAAGGACATGCAAATGGATCACGCAAGGAAGCCTTACCCAAAGAAGGTATGGACGAGGCAAAGCATCACTAGGAGGAGTTACCAGAAGGCATAGATGGTTCTTCAACCATGACCTTACAGACTCCAAAGTAGCCTACTAGTAAGGTGCTTGGAATTGAAGAGCAAACTACTGAGGACCTTGCTACTGATACTCCAGCCTTAGAGCAGCCTATTAGTCAGGACCTTGGTAGTCAAGGGTGCATTGAGGACATTGGTATTGTCTTAGAGTAGCCTATTAATAAGTCAGGACCCTAGTAGTCAAGGGCCTGGCATTGAGGACATTGGTATTGAGGAACATGATGGTTGACGGCTTTGTAATTACAAGTTTTGAACTTCTATGTAAAGCGAATATTTAATAAAAATTTAACTACTTTTTTTATTTCTTTACTCTCATTATTGTGTATAAAGATTGTTTATGAGGTCCATTTTATACTTAATGGTGTATTTTAAACTTTATGCCAATGTATTTTTATAGTTAAGGGTGTTTTTTAATACCAAGTGAGGTGTATATGTACACCACTTACACATAAAAGGATTTATGTACACTACCTTTCTAAGGGGTTTATGTACACCACCTTTCTAAAAGAAATGGTCATAAAGGTGTGTGCACACCACTTATACATAAGGGTGTTTATTTACACCACCTTTTTAAGAGAATTGGTCATCTATTGATGTTCTTAGGTGAAAGATGTTTATGTAGACCACCTTTGTAAGAGATTTGGCTATGCATTGATGTTCTTAGTACTTAATCACCAAAACTTTTGTTTTGAGTTGTCAAATCTAGTTCAAAAAACAACATTACTAGTATATTCAAAAAATTTGGATTGTTTTTTAGTCCATTTCTCAAATTGGACTTTACACAAGTCCAAAAATTTTGAATAGTGTGTTAAGAACTATTGTTGTTATTATAGCCTGATGAACCGACTCAATGCTAATATGATGTCCTGTTTTGATCTTTCCTTTCTTCAGTTGACTGTAATAATAATGACTTTGCATGAGGGGCCGTCTAGCTCACAGGTCACTCACATTAGCATTTTTCAATGACCAAGAAATTCTCCCATGGCAACCATTTAATTGCACATCATGGCTAGATGATGATGTATATGATTGCCTATGCTTGGTTGGGCTACCAACAAAGCTAGGTGTATGTGCCACCGCTCCTCCCCCCTCATCCCATTGAATTATTATTATCTTGGCTTTGATGAGCGAGAAATTCTCCCATGCCAACCATCTAACTGCACCTTATGGTGGCTAGTCGATGATGTATATGACCGCCTACACTAAGCTGGGCTACCAGCAAAGCTGGGTCACGGGTGTATGTGCCACCACTCTTCCCCCCTCATCCTATTGAATTATCATGATCTTGGCTCTGATGACCAAGAAATTCTAGATGATATAGATGACTGCCTATGCTAGGCTGGGCTACTAACAAAATCTAGCTAGTGGATTGTGTGCTCTTAGCAGCGATAGGCACCCAGAGTTGCACAACTAACACATGATCTTGGCTCCAATGATCTAGAAATTCTAGCATGGCAACCATACGTCATGGCTAGATGATGATGTAGGTGACTACCTATGCTATACCAACGAAATCCAGCTGGTGGATTGTGTGCTCTTAGCAGCGATAGGCACCTAGAGTTGCACAACTAACACAAGAAATGAAGCGGAAAAGAGTGGGAGGGCGGCAAGTCTAGCTATATAAAGGCCTTAAGGGTAAAGAAACAATTCACCACACCCAAAAAAATTTCTCTCATACCCCCTTCCACTCTGTCCAAGCTCCCTTCTACCCCTATGATGAATCTTCTACTGCAACCTCAATGCCCCTTCATAACTCCACCAACCATAGCCATGACCAAGGGAGTTGCAGGATGGGGAGCTAAGGGAAATAGGTCTTCGTTGAGTTCTCTCTACCAGTGGGGCCTTTAAAGAAGCAATTCTTTGATAACCCCACTAGTGCCTCAAGAAAGAAATTGCTATGACCCACCATGTTGCAAGATGGGGAGCCAAGGGAAACGGGTTGTCATTGTTCTGTGAGGCACTAGGAGCGAACTCAACATGGTGTTGAGCCTCTCGTAATTGTGCACAACCTTCCGCACTGGGGAACGAACTCCACTTGGTGATAAGCTCTAACACACTAAGGGCATGCATCAATGTGTTGGAGCTCACCACCATATTGAGCTCCCTGTCCGCTGTCGAATGCTGTGCTCAATTGAGCTCACCTCCAAGTTGAGTTCCCTTTTGACTTTTGAAGTTGCTATGAAAAAGGTTATTTCAATTATGAGGTGCTTGTATTGTCCCCTGCATATGAGGAGTTCCATGTCAAAATTGTAAGAAAGTCCTACCTATGATAGCACTACGAGGTGCTCGTATTTGTCCCCTGCATACAAGGCACAAGGTCCTAGTCTTGCCACAGTGGTGGTGTTGACAAGTGCTTAAACAAGTGTTACAAAAACAAAGTGCTAGCATCTTTGGATGTAATCTATTTTGTTAAATGTTTGCGTCGGATGTAATTTATTTTGTTTCAATTTTGATGTAATACTATTATCACAAATTAAACTCTCGGATGTAATTTCTTAATGTACTTTCTTTTGTTTCAATTTCAATGTAGTACCATAATATTATCGCCAAAACTATTATTGACTATTACTTCAGTAGTGAAAGTGGCTCTAATGAAGAATAAATCGCATATTTTTGCCCTCGTTTACATTTTAATTGCAACCATAGAATTGTTGCACAAGAAATTGTTGAAAAAATTGTTCTTACTATAGTGAAAATGGTTCCAATAACCAGCACTGCTAACCAGCACTGTGCTTTAGAACTATGATAACTCCAATAACCAGTGCGGTGGTTGCAAGAAAACTGTACTAAATTGTAAATGCTACATTTTCCTTACCTTGGAACTAAAATAGGTTCAAGAACGTGTGATGTGGTTGAGAAATTATTGCACAAGGAGTAATACGACTAAAATATCTATAAAATAGAACTAAAAGAGCTCTGACATCCAACGCGGTGGTTGTGGATATGGACTTTGAGGGGTCTCGTTAGAGATTGACATGCCATGGTGGTCTGCCACGGTGGTCTTCATGCCAATGTGGTGGTCTCTCCATGCCAATATCATTGCTTGAACCAGCACCGTGGTCATGCAACAAAATATTGTGTTACGCAATGATAGATGGCGAAGCTATGTAATGACAGGTGGCAAGGCAAAAGTTTTGTGCAATTGTCAAGCCAATGTAGTTGTGCTCGAACCAGCATGATGGTTAGTGTAGCAAAAGTCTATGTTGCACAGTGACATATGGCGAAGCTGCACAAACAAACATGGCAAAGCAAAGGTTGTGTGATGTAGTCAGAGC
Source organism: Dipteris shenzhenensis (assembly GCF_047967505.1). NCBI lineage: Eukaryota > Viridiplantae > Streptophyta > Polypodiopsida > Gleicheniales > Dipteridaceae > Dipteris > Dipteris shenzhenensis. Next base: position 26,491,887 of record NC_141624.1, on the reverse strand, counting down.
AACAGTCTCTGTGCTCATGAGTAAATGCATATAGTGCCATGAGTCGAGTTCTGCGCTATTGACCATGATAAGATTGCATCTCATTATTATGCCAGTGCACTTTTATGACATTGGGAAAATTTCCAGCGAGAGCGTGGGTCCCTACAAAATTCAAATATTCACCTAGAAGTGCATCGCATTGCAGCCCCAAAATGGCCCCAAAAATAGTTCTAGGATTGGCTACACCCAAGCTGCAAGCAAACGTTGACCCATTTGCCATTGTCTTCTTTTGGGTAAGTTGTCTTCTATTCTTTGCTTGCCTCACCAGCTAGCTTCTCTGGGTGTATTCTAGACTGATCGTGGCCATGGCGTTAATGGCAACATGCAGCCCGCCATGGCTTGTAAGAGAAGTAGATAGAGGCTGCGAGACAAGAAAGTCGAAAAGCCAGGTCAAGGCACAAGGAACAGAGTGCAAGTTGAGGAAAGCACTGGCACGGTATCGAACCAGCAACAAAAGACACTTTTGCAACATCTGCAAAGAGAGAAAAAATGAGAACAAAGAAGACTCCTTACAGAGCAAGTGCAAGAAGCAGTTGCAGATGCACGCATTCGATCATTGCCATCAGAGCGAAGAACACGAGCTGTGGTGTCACAATTGGTGGGAGTATTTGAGGCAGCAACATCAGGCCATTCAAGTGATTACCAGTATTGAGTCTTCACAAGCCTGCACCCTAAAGTTCATAGAGTAACAACCCTACGAACATCTCGAGAGATGCACGCACAAGAGGGGATGCTCTTTAACTTGAGAAATGGCCTACAGAAAGTGAAAGGGGTGCAGAGCTTAGATCACAACTAGCTACAAAGAGGGTGACATCAGCTATGTTGGTGTCCTTTGAAGCAAAGGAGAAATGGCTTGGGCACACAATGCCAAAGATGTTGTCAATCAGAAGGACCAACGTGGCTCCAGCAGTTGAATGTAGAGCAGAAGCAATGCATGATCATTCCGATCTGAGAAGTCTATGGGCTTCAATAGAATGCAAGAAAAGGAGAGACAGCCTAAGTGTGGAATTCATTGCTACAGTGATGCATTTTGGCATGAAAATATGAGAGTTTCTCCAAATAGAAAGGACATATGTAAGAACCGGATGGGATGCAAGGTGTTTGAGGAGCACATCATACACATGCTAGATATAATGTAGGTTAGTGGTGCCTAAACTAGCCTAGTGGTTGTTTGTGATTGAGCTTTGGGATAGTTTACTTGTTTCTTTTCTTAAACTAGGCTTGGACTAAATGTGATTGTCCAAAACCAGCTCGGTTAAACATACATTAGTTGTTGTCCAGCTTGGTGGCATGGTTGAGCAGAAATTAACAGCAATATATTTCACAATATATTGTTATTTTACTAAACCAGCCCGGTGGTTGGAACATCATGCAACCGTGGCTGCTTTAGCTCAATCACCAGTTATGTGATTCTCCTGAACTAGCGTGGTTGAATAGACATTAGCTATTGACAAGTCCGGTGGTTGAAATTATTATGTTTCTTAGTAGTTAAATTCTCTAAATTTAATTTTTTGCTATTCGGGTCATATACCACTGTTAAATTGTGAAATTAAGAAATGAGAAGCAATATACAGTCATTTTCTAATGGTGAAATTCAAAAATGAAAAGAAATATACTTGTTATTGTCTAATATGTGAAGTTGAGACCATCAGGCTAAACCATCCCGGTGGTTGAAATTGTGATTGTCCTAAATATGTCCTAAACTAGCCCAGTGATTGAAATTGTGACTGTCCTAAACTAGCACGGTGGTTAAAAATTGTTTTGCTTCATTATATACTTTAATTAGACTGTGTTTTGTATTCTTTTAGTGGTAGCAAAAGGGGGGCTCATTGTTTTTTTATTCCCTCATGTTGGGTTAGAAATTAGTTATTGACCAGCCCGATGGTTGAAATTATTGTGTTTCTTAGCACTTAAATTCGTTAAATTTAATTTCCTACTATTCGGGTCATATACCACTGTTAAAATTGTGGAATTCAAAAATGAAAAGCAATATATTGTTATTTTCTAATGGTGAAATTCAGAAATGAAAAGAAATATACTTGTTATTGTCTAATATGTGAAGTTGAGACCGTCAGGCTAAACCATTTCGGTGGTTGAAACTGTGACAGTGTCAACCATCCTAGTGTTGAAATTGTGACTGTCCTAAACGTGTCCTAAACCAGCCCGGTGATTGAAATTGTGACTGTCCTAAACCATCATGGTGGTTGAAAATGTTATGCTTAATTATATACTTTAATTATACTATGTTTTGTATTCTTTTAGTAGTAGCAAAAAGGGGACTGATTGTTCTATTGTTCTCGCATGTTGGGTCAGCAAACGGAGTTGTATCTCAAGTTTGTGGATCAAAATGCAAACATTTCAATTGGGTAGAGGAGCTTTGAGCATTGTAAGCCCTGGTATGTCAGGAAACTCAAAGACAGGAAGTAGACTCTTTCTCTCGAGGCTTTAATGCTTTAGGCGTATATGGACTCTTCCTTCGGGCATAGAATTTGTCTACTTCCAAGCGTTATTAGCCGAAAAAGAAATCAGGACCAGAGGCTAGAGGCTAAGCATGGCGACGCTCAAGGGCCATAGAAGAAAGGAGAACGTGAGGGCGAAACATTATCATGGGAGGGGAAAAGGAATTAGAAGGGGAGGGAATGAAGAGGGAGACTATGACACAAGGGGAAATGGAGAGGGGGAAGAGAAGCATGTACATGATGGGAGGAGGAATGTAAAGATGGAGACATCAAGGGAAGAGGACCATGCTTTATTTTGAAAGGAAGATAAGGGAGAAATCAAAGTACTAGCTAGGTGGCTTTACAAGAATGAGCGTGTCTCATCAAGGAATAGCCCCCTCCTTTTATAGCCAAGAGAGGGGGTCTCCCCAATAAATGCATCCTTCCACATGTATGGTGTGTGTGGAAAAGTCTCCCATGTGGGCTAGGCGGTTACGCACTCTCAATCGTGTGCGACAACCCTTTGCCTCATTTTTCCACACAAATCAAGCCCCATATCTCAAGTTTATGATACTCCCTTGGTCTCTCCCAATTTTATAATATGTTCAAACCTCTAGGAGGACAAGTGGAGGGTTGGCACAAGGAATCTTGCCACCTCATCCTACTTTCCCCATTATTTAACTTGCATCCTTGGACTATCTATACCTCCCCCCACATGGGCCTATCCTATATGGAGGGAATAACCCAATATAATATCCATCTCCACATATTTTATTTTACTTCTCCCATGGACTTTAAGCCATATCTCACTAAATGCAGCCTAGGTGGAGGGGTGGCACATGGAGGAGCCATGCCACCCTACATTTTATAATATTACTACCATGGATTATGTACAACACACCTTATGGGTCCTCTTACGTGGAAGGGTGGCACATGGTCATGCCCTGCCACCTCAACCCTGGGCCCTATGCACACCATATTTTATTATACTATTGCCACACATACAAACACACACACATATTAATGCCTTTTTCCTTAGACAAATTTATCCAAAATAGTTTCCCCCCCCTAGGCAGGGAATGCACAACATTTCCATGCCTGGGTCCATCACGCACAAAGAAAGGCTTGAGGTAACGCTTGTTGATCACCTTCTTGCCATATGGTTCATGCAGCTCCTGAACTTGTATAGACCCATTGCTACGTTCCTTGATGACTTTGTATGGACCGGTCCACAGTGGTAGAAACTTCATATCCATTTGGTGGTCCAATCTATTATCAAAGCATAGCACAACATCCCCCTTAGCAAAGCATCTTTCCCATCCCTTGCGAATCTTAGCATCCAAGTGGGCCTTTTGTCGATTCTTTTGGATCTCTATTTGGTGTAGTGCAAGGCGTCAGGTTTCATCTAGCTTCTCAAGTTGCACCAATCTGGCCTCTACATGTTCATCTTCTGTCATCCTCTATTCTTGTGCCAATCTCAAGGCCGGAATCTCTATCTCTAGTGGTAAAACTACCTCAGTTCCATACACCAACTCAAAAGGAGTGTGACCTGTAGAAGTTTTATGAGTGATGTTGTAAGCCCACATGGCTTCAGTGACCTTCTGATCCCACTGGCTCCTGTTTCCTGTGGCCATTTTTCCCATGGTTTTACAAAGGAGGCCATTGGCCTGCTCTATTTGACCCATGGATGCTGGATAATAGATGCTAGAAGTGCAATGATCAATACCCATGTGATCCATGAGTAACTCCACTGCTTCATTTAAGAATGGACTCCCATGGTCAGAGACAATTTCCATGGGTGTGCCAAACCTTGTGTAGATACGTTCGAATATGAAATTTGAAACTACCTTACCGTTTGCAGTGGGGAGGGTGACATACTGAGTGGCTACCAAAAGATACTTCTTTTGCGGGTGGTCATGGGCAAGGGCCTGACAAAATCTATTCCCCACTTCTGAAATGGATGGATGGACATCACTGGGTGATGTTAACCAGGATGCAAATCCTTCCTACCAAAGAATTGGCATGGTTCACAGGTTTTGTAATACAAAGTGACATCCTTGAACAAGGTCAACCAATAGTATCTAGCATGTAAAGTCTTCTTAGCTGTATAGTCATAGGCATAGTGGCCTCCACAAAATCCATCATGATAATGCTTCAATACCTTAGGTACTTCATCTACATCAATGGCCCGTCTTGGTATCCCATCCATGCCTTGATGGTACAACACCCCATCAAGGAGGGTGTAGCACCTACTATCTCTGCGGATCTTCTTTCTCTCATAGCTAGTACTTTTTGGAGGAAAGGAGAAAGTAATCAGAAACCTATAGATACCACCATACCATGGATCCCCCACTTCTATGGCTGCTACAAGGGTTACATCGAGGCACTCCTCTAAATCAATCAAAGAATTATTCAAGTTGGAACAACCCCCTTTTACACTAACATGCAAAGTGGGGCGCCCATCCCATAAGTACTTGATCGGATAACATACCTAGCAGCGTGTTTTTTTATGGATGTGCATGACACTAGAGCAAAAATAGTATTTAATGCTCGATCAACCATGCAAAGGATATCCGATGTGCACAATACTTTTCCTATGCCTCAACCTAGGTGGTATTGACATGTTCTCAAAGAGGCACACCCATCAGATAAGTACTTGGTTGGATAACACACCTAAGGGCCTATTTTTTATGGATGTGCATATCACTAGGGGAAAAACGGTGTATAATGCGTGATTGACCATGCAAAGCATATCCGATGGTCACAATACTTTGCACGCACCTCATCCTTGTTGAAATAGACTTGCATGCAAAGTGGAGCCCCCATCTGAGAAGTACTTGTTTGAATAACACACCTAGGACCGTGTTTTTTTATGGTTGTGCATGACACTAAGGCAAAAACGGTGTTTTATGCTTGATCGACAATGCAAAGCATATCTGATGGGCACAATACTTTGCACACACCTTCAACTAGGTGGAATTGACTTACATGCAAAGTGGGGTGCCCATCCCATAAGTACTTGATTGGATAACATACCTAGTAGCGTGTTTTTTTACGGATGTGCATGACACTAGAGCAAAAATAGTATTTAATGCTCGATCGACCATGCAAAGGATATCCGATGGGAACAATAATTTTCCTATGCCTCAACGTAGGTGGTATTGACATGTTCTCAAAGAGGCACAACATTAGATAAGTACTTGGTTAGATAACACACCTAAGGGCTTGCTTTTTTACGGATGTGCATATCACTAGGGGAAAAACGGTGTATAATGTGTGATCGACCATGTAAAGCATATCCGATGGTCACAATACTTTGTACACACCTCCACCTTGTTGAAACGTACTTGCATGAAAAGTTCAGCCCCCATATGAGAAGTATTTGTTTGAATAACATACCTAGGACCGTGTTTTTTTATGGTTGTGCATGACACTAAGGCAAAAACAGTGTTTTATGCTTGATCGACAATGCAAAGCATATTCGATGGGCACAATACTTTGCACACACCTTCAATTAGGTGGAATTGACTTATGTGATCGACCATGTAAAGCATATCCGATGGTCACAATACTTTGTACACACCTCCACCTTGCTGAAACGTACTTGCATGAAAAGTTCAGCCCCCATCTGAGAAGTACTTGTTTGAATAACACACCTAGGACTGTGTTTTTTTATGGTTGTGCATGACACTAAGGCAAAAACAATGTTTTATGCTTGATCGACAATGCAAAGCATATTCGATGGGCACAATACTTTGCGCACACCTTCAATTAGATGGAATTGACTTACATGAAAAGTGGGGCACCCATCCCATAAGTACTTGATTGGATAACATAGCTAGCAGCGTGTTTTTTAATGGATGTGCATGACACTAGAGCAAAAATAGTATTTAATGCTCGATCGACCATGCAAAGGATATCCAATGGGCACAATACTTTTCCTATGCCTCAACCTAGGTGGTATTGAAATGTTCTCAAAGAGGCACACCCATATGATAAGTACTTGGTCAAATAACATACCTAAGGGTGTGTTTTTTTGCAGATGTGCATATCACTATGGGAAAAAGGGTGGATAATGCGGGATCGACCATGCAAAGCATATCCGATGGTCACAATACTTTTCACGTACCTCAACCTAGTTGAAATGGACTTGTGTGCAAAGTGGAGTGCCCATCCCATAAGTACTTGATCTAATAACATACCTAGCAGCATGTTTTTTTACGGATGTGCATGACACTAAGGCAAAAACGGTGTTTTATGCTTGATCGGCAATGCAAAGTATATCCGATGGGCACAATACTTTGCACACACCTTCAACTAGGTGTATTTCACTTACATGCAAAGTCGTGCACCCATCCCATAAGTACTTGATCGGATAACATACCTAGCAGCATGTTTTTTTACGGATGTGCACAACACTAGAGCAAAAATGGTATTTAATGCTCGATCCACAATGCAAAAGATATCCGATGGACATAATACTTTTCCTATGCCTCAACCTAGGTGGTATTGACATGTTCTCAAAGAGGCACACCCATCAGATAAGTACTTGGTTGGATAACACACCTAAGGGCATGTTTTTTTACGGATGTGCATATCACTAGGGAAAAATGGTGTATAATGCGTGACCGACCATGCAAAGCATATCTGATGGTCACAATACTTTGCACACACCTCAATCTATTTGAAACAGACTTGCATGCAAAGTGGAGCCCCCATCTGAGAAGTACTTGTTTGAATAACACACCTAGGACCGTGTTTTTTTATGGTTGCGCATGACACTAAGGCAAAGACGGTGTTTTATGCTTGATCGACAATGCAAAGTGGCATGCCCATCCCATAAGTACTTGATCGGATAACATAACTAGCAACGTGTTTTTTTACGGATGTGCATGACACTAAGGCAAAAATGGTATTTAATGCTCGATCGACCATGCAAAGCATATCCGATGGGCACAATAATTTTCCTACACCTCAACCTCGATGGTATTGACTTGTTTTCAAAGAGGCACACCCATCCAATAAGTACTAAGGGCATGTTTTTTTATGGATGTGCATATCATTAGGAGGAAAATGGTATATAATGCGTGATCGACCATGCAAAGCATATCTGACTTACGTGCAAAGTGGAGCCCCCATCCGATAAGTACTTGTTTGAATAACACACCTAGGACCGTGTTTTTAATGGTTGTGTATGACACTGAGGCACAAATGGTGTTTAATGCATGATATACCATGCAAAGCATAGACGATGGGCACAATACTTTGCACACACCTCAACATAGGTGTTATTGAGCTGCATGCAAAGTGGCGTGTCTATTTGATGAGTACTTGATTGGATATTTTCTCCGACCAATAAATTAAGTACTAATTAAAAATTATAATAAATGAGTAGATTATTAAAAAGAGACTAATATTTATGTAATTGTTGCTACTGTAGCTTGCTTGCAAAGGACTCTCACAAAGGAGATGGCTATAGATTTTGTTTCGGGGATGGATGTGATTTTATGTAGCAAAAGAGAAGTAGTTGCATTTGCTACAATCCATGATAGTGATCCCAATTCAGTTTGCCACTTTTGAAGACTTGGCGAAGATAAGGTGGCAGTTACTGTATCAAAGATTCTTAGCGCACATGTTGAGCTAAAGTATAAATGTGGAGATATGGAAACACTTGGAGATGTTATGCTCTACAATACATCCAACAAATCATTTATAGCATGGGTCAAAGATGAGACATATGCAATAGACATTATCAAGAATACAAAGTGCACCACCTTGGATTTTACTATAGGGGACATTTTACAAATGAGATCATTTGCAAATAAGACTATAGCAAAAGGTGAAGTATTGGGATTTAAACAAGTGGAGCAATGGTCATTTGCACAGATGAGGATTCTAAAAGTCACTGATGATGGTATGGTTGATAACATAACATCCTTATGTGATCCCTACTATGAGGTAGGCAAGAATATGAGATGGAGCATGCAATTTTTAAACATGAGAAAGAGGCACGTGGTTTTCAATGATAAAGACAAGGTATTCTATAATATCAAAGGACCTAAAAAGCATGCCCATGTGCCAGGCTCTATCACTTCAAATGTGAATGATTTCAATGTACTCAATTATAGAAGTGACATCTTATCTGGAGTGGATGAGTTCATTGGTTCCGAGAAACAAAATGATTTTAGAAGCGAAGCCTTATCTGGGGTGGATGAATTCTGGCATAGTGAGAAGGGCAAAGGTTTCAATAGCGATGTCTTGTCAAGTGTGGATGAGTTCATGCATATTAACAAACCTAGTGTCAATCAAGCTTGTGGATTTATGAAAGCCATGCAAGATGTCCCAATGAGCGATGTTCTCTCAAGAGTGGAAGAGTTTCAAGGTTCTCAATACTCTCGTAGAATATTGAATTCATTGAATGGTCCTAAGAGTATGTTAAAAATAAGGATGATATCAATAGAGGATTATTCAATATGATCATTTCGTTGGATTTCTGAATCACCGTGTCAGTTTCAATGTTTTTTTGCCTGGGTGTTGGAACTCAAGTTTAGAGCAACCATTTGCAGATTTGTCAGTTCCGGTGGACTCACGAGGTCCTAAAACTTGTATGTTGCTCATCATTCACACTCGGGTGGAGTTTACAAACAGTTCAGTTTCCAAAAACGTTTTTTAGTCTGTGTTGGACCTAATGATTGGGACCACAGTTTCCAAAACCGTCTGTCCCATTGCATTTCGGACGCCTAAAAACCCCTACTTGTCAATTTTTGCACAATTCAGTGGAGTATTTTCAGAGTGATAGATCTCTATGTATTTGATTTTGTCTCTCTATTATGCATTTTTCATTCTAAGGTTTTAAAACCTTAGATTTAGGCCACATGGTAGTGGATAAGTGTTGACTCCCATTTCTCACTCATCGGTTGGGATTTTGGAGTTCCAACAGAAGAGAGATATTTGCTGATTGCCTTACTGATTCCGATTATGCAATGGTGCCCATGTTTTGAGGCATCTCAAGTTCTATTTTCAGTAGCAGTCATTGCTATGGGACCATGATTTCTTGAGCATACCTCATGCAAATCACTCTGGTTGCAGTTTGAGCTATGTGCGCTCATTCATGGTGTGCATTGGGTTGAAGTGGATGATTTATAGGCCATTTGGATGCATTGCAATCATTGATCTTGCAGACATCACCCCTTCGCTCCTCCTACCCCTCTCACCTCTCCCACCCAACCCCCTCCCCGAGCTGGCGGCGCAGCCGCCAGCCCCCCCTCCCACCCGCTTCCCTCCTAGCCCTCCCTCCCACCCGCCGCGCCAGCCCCCCCTCCCACCCGCTTCCCTCCCACCCACCTCCCTCTTTGCCCCGAGCTGGCGGCGGCTGCCGCTAGCCCCCTTCCTCCCCTACAGGCCGTCAGTGCCCCCTTCCCCCTCCCCCCTTCCTCCTTCCATGGGAGACACAGTCTCCCTTCCCGCCCTCCCTCCTCCTTTCCTTCCTCTACTCAGCCCCACCCTCTGCCTCCCTTCCTCCTCCCTTCCCTCCATCCTCTTCTTCTCCTCCCCTGAACCTTTCTCTCTCTAGTTCCTCTCTCTTCAAATTTTAAAAAAGAAACTAGAAAAAAAAGTTTGCAAGTACCTGGAAAAAGTTTGTAAGTTTGCTCTTTCTTGCTTTCTTGCTCTTCCTTCCTTGCTCTCTTGATCGTCCTTGCTTTCTTGCTTTCTTGCTTCAGTGAATGAAATGAGGGGAGAATGAATGAAGAAAGAAGACTATATATAAGAAAAATTAGGTTTTCCTCCTCCTCTCCTATTGGCTTTCCATTCCTCCCCTCTCTCCTATTGGCTTTTCATTTATCTCCTCTCCCATTGGCTCCCATTACTCCCCCTCTCCTATTGGACCCCCATCCCTCATCCATTAGCCCTCCTCCCATCCATCCATTTCTTCTTCCTCCCCATTGCCACCACTCCCATCCCACATTTCCACCACGTCCCATACTCCTCCCATTTCCCAAAATCCCATATTTCCCCATCTCACCCTCCTCTTTTTCATCCCCTATTAACTCCCTCACTCATTTCACTCCCTTATTAGCCTACTCCCCTATTACCTTCCCCTCTCCCATTCCATTCTTCCCTCCCCACTCTCACTTCCACTTCCCATTACTCACTTGCCATTTGAAAACTATTAATATATTATTATACTATTTTTTATACTTATTATCATACACCCTTATTACTTCCCTATCCTATTCCACTCCTCCCTCCTCATTCCCACTTCCACTTCCCATTAGTCACTTGCTATACACATTTGCAAACTATTAATATATTATTATATGATTTTTTATACTATTTGTAAACTTACATATGGGCAAAATCACAGGTGTCAAAGCGATCCTATTGTGGTCATACAACAACTGTGCTTTTATTCAAGGGCATATTTATCCTCATCAAAAAGCTTATTTACTCAAGGTATGAAGTGCATAATTTGTGCACTACGTGTTTACTTTGTGTCAAAATTGTTTGCCACACACACACACATATACATACACCGAGAATTTTCTAATATTATCGCATCTACATTTCTCCGATGGGCACAAAACTTTGTACACTCCTCAACCTAGGTCTTATTGACTTGCATACAAAGTGGTGAACCCATCTCATAAGTACTTGTTCGGATAACACACCTCCAAACGTATTTTATGACGATTGTGCATAACACTAGCAACAAAATGGTGTATCATGTGAGACAGACTATGCAAAGCATATCCAATGGACACAAGACTTTACACATTCCTCAACCTAGGCAGTATTGACTTGTGTGCAAAGTGGCATCCCCATCCGATAAGTACTTGTTTGAAAAATACACCTACGATCGTGTTTTTTGACGATTGTGCATGACACTAAGGCAACAACGGTGTTTTATGCTTGATCAACAATGCAAAAAATATCCGATGGGCACAATACTTTGCACACACCTTAAACTAGGTAGAATCGACTTACATGCAAAGTGGCACGCCCATCCCATAAGTGCTTGATCCTATAACATACCTAGCAGCGTGTTTTTAGACGGATGTGCATGACACTAGAGTAAAAATAGTATTTAATGCTCGATCGACCATGCAAAGGATATCTGATGGGCACAAAACTTTTCGTATGCCTCAACCTAGGTGGTATTGAAATGTTCTCAATGAGGCACACCCATCCGATAAGTACTTGGTTAGATAACACACCTAATGGCGTGTTTTTTTGCGGATGTGCATATCATTAGGAAAAAAATGGTGTATAATGCGTGATCGACCATGCAAATCATATCCGATGGTGACAATACTTTTCACGCACCTCAACATAGTTAAAACAGACTTGCGTGCGAAGTGGAGCCCCCATCTGATAATCATTTATTTGAATAACACACCTATGGCCGTGTTTTTATATGGTTGTGCATGACACTAAGGCAAAAACAGTGTGTTATGCTTGATCGACAATGCAAAGCATATCCGATGGGCACGATACTTTGCACACACCTTCAACTATGTGGAATTAACTTACATGCAAAGTGGTACGCCCATCACATAAGTGCTTGATCAGATAACACACCTAGCAGCGTGTTTTTTTACGGATGTGCATGGCACTAAGGCAAAAATGGAATTTAATGCTCGATCGACCATGCAAAGCATATCCGATGGGCACGATACTTTGCACACACCTTCAACTAGGTGGAATTGACTTACATGCAAAGTGGCATTCCCATCACATAATTGCTTCATCGGGTAACACACCTAGCAGCGTGTTTTTTTACGGATGTGCATGGCACTAAGGCAAAAATGGTATTTAATGCTCGATCGACCATGCAAAGAATATCCGATGGGCATAATACTTTTCCTATACCTCAACCTAGTTGGTATTAAAATGTTGTCAAAGAGGCACACCCATCCGATAAGTACTTGGTCAGATAACATACCCAAGGGCGTGTTTTTTTGTGAATGTGCATACCACTAGGGCAAAAACGGTGTATAATGCGTGATCGACCATGCAAATCATATCCGAAGGTGACAATACTTTGCACACACCTCAACCTAGTTGAAAAAGACTTGCGTGCAAACTGGAGCCCCCATCCGCGATAAGTACTAGTTTGAATAACACATCTAGGACTGCGTTTTTTGACGAATGTGCATGACACTAAGACAAAAACGGTGTTTTATGCTTGATCGACAATGCAAAGCATCTCTGATGGGCACAATACTTTGCACACACCTTCAACTAGGTAGAATCGACTTACATGCAAAGTGGCACGCCCATCCCATAAGTGCTTGATCGGATAACATACCTAGCAGCGTGTTTTTTGACGGATGTGCATGACACTAGAGCAAAAATACAATTTAATGCTCGATCGACCATGCAAACGATATCCGATGGGCATAAAACTTTTCGTACGCCTCAACCTAGGTGGTATTGAAATGTTCTCAATGAGGCACACCCATCCGATAAGTACTTGGTCAGATAACATACCTAATGGCGTGTTTTTTTGCGAATGTGCATATCATTAGGGAAAAAATGGTGTATAATGTGTAATCGACCATGCAAATCATATCCGATGGTGACAATACTTTGCACGCACCTCAAAGTTGTGCATGACACTAAGGTAGAAACGGTGTGTTATTCTTGATCGACAATGCAAAGCATATCCGATGGGCACGATACTTTGCACACACATTCAACTAGGTGGAATTGACTTACATGCAAAGTGGCATTCCCATCGCATAAGTGCTTGATCGGATAACACACCTAGCAGTGTATTTTTTTACGGATGTGCATGGCACTAAGGCAAAAATGGTATTTAATGCTCGATCGACCATGCAAAGCATATCCGATGGGCATAATACTTTTCCTATACCTCAACCTAGGTGGTATTAAAATGTTATCAAAGAGGCACACCCATCCAATAAGTATTTGGTCAGATAACATACCTAAGGGCGTGTTTTTTTGCAAATGTGCATACCACTAGGGAAAAAACGGTGTATAATGCGTGATCGACCATGCAAATCATATTTGATGGTGACAATACTTTGCACACACCTCAACCTAGTTGAAACAGACTTGCGTGCAAACTGGATCCCCCATCCGATAAGTACTAGTTTGAATAACACACCTAGGACCGTGTTTTTTCATGGTTGTGCATGAGACCAAGGCAAAAACGGTGTTTTATGCTTGATCGACAATGCAAAGCATATCCGATGGGCACAATACTTTGCACACACCTTCAGCTAGGTGGAATTGACTTACATGAAAAGTGGCACGCCCATCGCATAAGTGCTTGATCAGATAACACACCTAGCAGCGTGTTTTTTTACGGATGTGCATGGCACTAAGGCAAAAATGGTATTTAATGCTCGATCGACCATGCAAAGCATATCCGATGGGCACAATACTTTGCACACACCTTTAAATAGGCGGAATTGACTTACATGAAAAGTGGCACGCCCATCCCATAAGTGTTTGATTGGATAACATACCTATCAGCGTGTTTTTTTACGGATGTGCATGACACTAGAGCAAAAATAGTATTTAATGGTGGGGTCGATCGACCATGCAAAGCATATCCGATGGGCACAATACTTTGCACACACCTTCAACTAGGTGGAATTGACTTACATGAAAAGTGGCACGCCCATCGCATAAGTGCTTGATCAGATAACACATGTAGAAGTGTGTTTTTTTATGGATGTGCATGGCACTAAGGCAAAAATGGTATTTAATGCTCGATCGACCATGCAAAGCATATCCGATTGGCACGATAATTTGCACACACCTTCAACTAGGTGTAATTGACTTACATGCAAAGTGGCATTCCCATCGCATAAGTGCTTGATCGGATAACACACCTAGCAGCGTGTTTTTTTACGGATGTGCATGGCACTAAGGCAAAAATGGTATTTAATGCTCGATCGACCATGCAAAGCATATCTGATGGGCATAATACTTTTCCTATACCTCAACTTAGGTCGTATTAAAATGTTTTCAAAGAGGCACACCCATCCAATAAGTACTTGGTCAGATAACATACCTAAGGGCGTGTTTTTTTGCGGATGTGCATACCACTAGGGTAAAAACGGTGTATAATGCGTGACCGACCATGCAAATCATATCCGATGGTGAAAATACTTTGCACACACCTCAACCTAGTTGAAACGGACTTGCGTGCAAACTGGAGCCCCATCCGATAAGTACTAGTTTGAATAACACACCTAGGACCGTGTTTTTTCATGGTTGTGCATGACACCAAGGCAAAAACGGTGTTTTATGCTTGATCGACAATGCAAAGCATATCCGATGGGCACAATACTTTGCACACACATTCAACAAGGTGGAATCGACTTACATGCAAAGTGGCATGCCCATCCCATAAGTTCTTGATCGTATAACATACCTAGCACTGTGTTTTTTGACGGATGTGCATGACACTAGAGCAAAAATAGTATTTAATGCTCAATTGACCATGCAAAGGATATCCGATGGGCACAAAAGTTTTCGTATGCCTCAACCTGGGTGGTATTGAAATGTTCTCAATGAGGCACACCCATCCGATAAGTACTTGATCACCTAATGGCGTGTTTTCTTATGGATGTGCATATAATTAGGGAAAAAATGGTGTATAATGCGTGATCGACCATGCAAATCATATCCGATGGTGACAATACTTTGCACGCACCTCAACGTAGTTCAAACAAACTTGCGTACAAAGTGGAGCCCCCATCTGATAAGTATTTATTTGAATAACACACCTATGGCTGTGTTTTTATATGGTTGTGCATGACACTACGGCAAAAACGGTGTGTTATGCTTGATCGACAATGCAAAGCATATCCGATGGGCACAATACTTTGCACACACCTTCAACTAGGTGGAATTGACTTATATGCAAAGTGGCACGCCCATCGCATAAGTGCTTGATCAGATAACACACCTAGCAGTGGGTTTTTTTACGGATGTGCATGACACTAAGGCAAAAATGGTATTTAATGCTCGATCGACCATGCAAAGCATATCCGATGGGGACGATACTTTGCACACACCTTTAACTAGGTGGAATTGACTTACATGCAAAGTGGCACGCCCATCCCATAAGTGCTTGATTGGATAACATACCTAGCAGCGTGTTTTTTGACGGATATGCATGACACTAGAGCAAAAATAGTATTTAATGCTCGATCGACCATGCAAAGCATATCCGATGCGCACAATACTTTGCACACACCTTCAACTATGTGGAATTGACTTACATGCAAAGTGGCACACCCATCGCATAAGTGCTTGATCAGATAACACACATAGCAGTGTGTTTTTTTACGGATGTGCATGGCACTAAGGCAAAAATGGTATTTAATGCTCGATCGACCATGCAAAGCATATCCGATGGGCACGATACTTTGCACACACTTTCAACTAGGTGGAATTGACTTACATGCAAAGTGGCATTCCCATCTCATAAGTGCTTGATCGGATAACACACCTAGGAGCGTGTTTTTTTACGGATGTGCATGGCACTAAGGCAAAAATGCTATTTAATGCTCGATCGACATGCAAAGCATATCCGATGGGCATAATACTTTTCTCATACCTCAACCTAGGTGGTATTAAAATGTTGTCAAAGAGGCACACCCATCCGATAAGTACTTGGTCAGATAACATACCTAAGGGCGTGTTTTTTTGCGGATGTGCATACCACTAGGAAAAAAACGGTGTATAATGCGTGATCGACCATGCAAATCATATCCGATGGTGACAATACTTTGCACACACCTCAACCTAGTGGAAACAGACTTGTGTGCAAACTGGAGCCCCCATCCGTAAGTACTAGTTTGAATAATACACCTAGGACCGTGTTTTTTCATGGTTGTGCATGACACCAAGGCAAAAACGGTGTTTTAGGCTTGATCGACAATGCAAAGCATATCCAATGGGCACAATACTTTGCAAACAACTTCAAATAGGTGGAATCGACTTACATGCAAAGTGGCACGCCCATCCCATAAGTTCTTGATCGGATAACATACCTAGCAGCGTGTTTTTTGATAGATGTGCATGACACTAGAGCAAAAATAGTATTTAATGCTCGATCGACCATGCAAAGCATATCCGATGGGCACAGAACTTTTCGTACGCCTCAACCTAGGTTGTATTGAAATGTTCGCAACGAGGCACACCCATCCGATAAGTAATTGGTCAGATAACACACCTACCAGCGTGTTTTTTTACGGATGTGCATGGCACTAAGGCAAAAATGGTATTTAATGCTCGATCCACCATGCAAAGCATATCCTATGGGCACGATACTTTGCACACACCTTCAAATAGGTGGAATAGACTTATATGCAAAGCGGCACGGGCATCCCATAAGTGCTTGATTGGATAACATACCTAGCAGCGTGTTTTTTGACGGATGTGCATGACACTAGAGCAAAAATAGTATTTAATGCTCGATTGACCATGCAAAGCATATCCGATGGGCACAAAACTTTTCGTACGCCTTAACCTAGGTGGTATTGAAATCTGATAAGTACTTATTTGAATAACACACCTATGGCCATGTTTTTATATGGTTGTGCATGACACTAAGGCAAAAACGGTGTGTTATGCTTGATCGACAATGCAAAGCATATCCGATGGGCACAATACTTTGCACACACCTTCAACTAGGAGGAATTGACTTACATGCAAAGTGGCACGCCCATCGCATAAGTGCTTGATTAGATAACATAGCTAGCAGCGTGTTTTTTTACGGATGTGCATGGCACTAAGGCAAAAATGGTATTTAATGCTCGATCAACCATGCAAAGCATATCCGATGGGCACGATACTTTGCACACACCTTCAAGTAGGTGGATTTGACTTACATGCAAAGTGGCATTCCCATCGCATAAGTGCTTGATCAGATAACACACCTAGCAGCGTGTTTTTTTACGGATGTGCATGGCACTAAGGCGCAAATGGTATTTAATGCTCGATCGACCATGCAAAGCATATTCGATGGGCACGATACTTTGCACACACCTTAAACCAGGTGGAATTGACTTACATGCAAAGTGGCACGCCCATCACATAAGTGCTTGACCGGAAAACACACCTAGCAGCGTGTTTTTTTACGGATGTGCATGGCACTAAGGCAAAAATGGTATTTAATGCTCGATCCACCATGCAAAGCATATCCTATGGGCACGATACTTTGCACACACCTTCAACTAGGTGGAATAGACTTATATGCAAAGCGACACACGCATCCCATAAGTGCTTGATTGGATAACATACCTAGCAACGTGTTTTTTGACGGATGTGCATGACACTAGAGCAAAAATAGTATTTAATGCTCGATCGACCATGCAAAGCATATCCGATGGGCACAAAACTTTTTGTATACCTTAACCTAGGCGGTATTGAAATGTTCTCAATGAGGCACACCCATTCGATAAGTACTTGGTCAGATAACACACCTAATGGCGTGTTTTTTTGCGGATGTGCATATCATTAGGAAAAAAATGGTGTATAATGCGTGATCGACCATGCAAATCATATCCGATGGTGACAATACTTTGCACACACCTCAATGTAGTTAAAACAGACTTGCGTGCAAAGTGGAGCCCCCATCTGATAAGTACTTATTTGAATAACACACCTATCGCCGTGTTTTTATATGGTTGTGCATGACACTAAGGCAAAAACGGTGTGTTATGCTTGATCGACAATGCAAAGCATATCGGATGGGCACAATACTTTGCACACACCTTCAACTAGTAGGAATTGACTTACATGCAAAGTGGCACGCCCATCGCATGAGTTCTTGATTAGATAACACACCTAGCAGCGTGTTTTTTTACGGATGTGCATGGCACTAAGGCAAAAATGGTATTTAATGCTCGATCAACCATGCAAAGCATATCCGATGGGCACGATACTTTGCACACACCTTTAAATAGGTGGAATTGACTTACATGCAAAGTGGAATTCCCATCGCATAAGTGCTTGATCGGATAACACACCTAGCAGCGTGTCTTTTTACGGATGTGCATGGCACTAAGGTGCAAATGGTATTTAATGCTCGATCGACCATGCAAAGCATATCCGATGGGCACGATACTTTGCACACACCTTAAACCAGGTGGAATTGACTTACATGCAAAGTGGCACGCCCATCACATAAGTGCTTGACCGGAAAACACACGTAGCAGCGTGTTTTTTTACGGATGTGCATGGCACTAAGGCAAAAATGGTATTTAATGCTCGATCCACCATGCAAAGCATATCCGATGGGCACGATACTTTGCACACACCTTCAACTAGGTGTAATTGACTTACATGCAAAGTGGCATTCCCATCGCATAAGTTCTTGATCGGATAACACACCTAGCAGCGTGTTTTTTTACGGATGTGCATGGCACTAAGGCAAAAATGGTATTTAATGCTCGATCGACCATGTAAAGCATATGCGATGGGCATAATACTTTTCTTATACCTCAACCTAGGTGGTATTAAAATGTTGTCAAAGAGGCACACCCATCCGATAAGTACTTGGTCAGATAACATACCTAAGGGCGTGTTTTTTTGCGGATGTGCATACCACTAGGGAAAAAACGGTCTATAATGCGTGATCGACCATGCAAATCATATCCGATGGTGACAATACTTTGCACACACCTCAACATAGTTGAAAAAGACTTGCGTGCAAACTGGAGCCCCCATCCGATATGTACTAGTTTGAATAACACATCTAGGACTGCGTTTTTTGACGAATGTGCATGACACTAAGACAAAAACGGTGTTTTATGCTTGATCGACAATGCAAAGCATATCCGATGGGCACAATACTTTGCACACACCTTCAACTAGGTAGAATAAACTTACATGCAAAGTGGCACGCCCATCCCATAAGTGCTTGATCGGATAACATACCTAGCAGTGTGTTTTTTGACGGATGTGCATGACACTAGAGCAAAAATAGTATTTAATGCTCGATCGACCATGCAAAGGATATCCGATGGGCACAAAACTTTTTATATGCCTCAAACTAGGTGGTATTGAAATGTTCTCAATGAGGCACACCCATTCGATAAGTACTTGGTCAGATAACACACCTAATGGTGTGTTTTTGTGCGAATGTGCATATCATTAGGGAAAAAATGGTGTATAATGCGTGATCGACCATGCAAATCCTATCCGATGGTGACAATACTTTGCACGCACCTCAACGTGGTTAAAGCAGACTTGCGTGCAAAGTGGAGCCCCCATCTGATAAGTACTTATTTGAATAACACACCTATGGCCGTGTTTTTATATGGTTGTGCATGACAGTAAGGCAGAAATAGTGTGTTATGCTTGATCGACAATGCAAAGCATATTGGATGGGCACAATACTTTGCACACACCTTCAACTAGGTGGAATTGACTTACATGCAAAGTGGCATTCCCATCGCATAAGTACTTGATCAGATAACACACCTAGCAGCGTGTTTTTTTTACGGATGTGCATGACAGGAGCAAAAATAGTATTTAATGCTCGATGGACCATGCAAAGCATATTCGATGGGCACAACACTTTTTGTACACCTCAACTAGGTGGAATTGACTTACATGCAAAGTGGCACCCGCATCCCATTAGTGCTTGATTGGATAACATACCTAGTAGGCTCATGTTTTTTTACGGATGTGCATGACACTTGAGCAAAAATAGTATTTAATGCTTGATTCAACATGCAAAGGATAACTTGGCATGTCCATCTGATGAGTACTTGATCGGATAACTTCTGACCAATAAATTAAGTACTAAGTTAAAATTATAATAAATGAGTAGATTATTAAAAAGAGACTAATATTTATGTAATTGTTGCTACTGCAACTTGCTTGCGAAGGACTCTCACAAAGGAGATGGCTATAGATTTTGTTCCAGGGATGGATGTGATTTTATGTAGCAAAAGAGAAGTAGTTGCATTTGCTACAATCCATGATAGTGATCCCAATTCACTTTGCCACTTTCAAAGACTTGGCGAAGATAAGGTGGCAGTTATTGTATCAAAGATTCTTAGCGCACATGTTGAGCTAAAGTATAAATGTGGAGATATGGAAACACTTGGAGATGTTATGCCCTACAATACATCCAACAAATCATTTATAGCATGGGACAAAGATGAGACTTATGCAACAGACATTATCAAGAATACAAAGTGCACCACCTTGGATTTTACTATAGGGGACATTTTACAAATGAGATCATTTGCAAATAAGATTGTAGCAGAAGGTGAAGTATTGGGATTTGAACAAGTGGAGCAATGGTCATTTGCGTAGATGAGGATTCTAAAAGTCACTGATGATGGTATGGTTGATAACATAACATCCTTATGTGATCCCTACTATGAGGTAGGCAAGAATATGAGATGGAGCATGCAATTTTTAAACATGAGAAAGAGGCACGTGGTTTTCAATGATAAAGACAACGTATACTACAATATCAAAGGACCTAAAAAGCGTGCCCATGTGCCAGACTCTATCACTTCAAATGTGGATGATTTCAATATACTCAGTGACATCTCATCTGGAGTGGATGAGTTCATTGGTTCCAAGAAACAAAATGATTTTAGAAGCGAAGCCTTATCTGGGGTGGATGAATTCTTGCACAGTGAGAAGGGCAAAGGTTTCAATAGCGATGTCTTGTCAAGTGTGGATGAGTTCATGCATATTAACAAACCTGGTGTCAATCAAGGTTGTGGATTTGTGAAATCCATGCAAGATGTCCCAATGAGTGATGTTCTCTCAGGAGTGGAAAAGTTTCAAGGTTCTCAATACTCTCGTAGAATATTGAATTCATTGAATGGTCCTAAGAGTATGTTAAAAACGAGGATGAGATCAATAGAGGATTATTCAGTATTTAACTTTGATTGTGATATGAACAAGGATGCAACGACCAATCATGGATGCTTGGTTACAAACAAATGTGAGGAGAATAAGTGCATAAATACAGATAACAACGTGCATGAGGAACGAAAACGGTCATACATATGCATGAAGAGAAAGAGAATCCAGGCAGATGCACAAAAGCAACCAAAGAGGAAGAGAGTAATGAAGGAGGAGAACATGTTAAATGCATTGGGATATCTATGTTGCAAGCGAAGATGTATGCGCTTCATTGATCTTGCAGACATCAAGGAATGTAGAGGACACGTGTGGCAAAGAAGGGGAAGCGAAAGAAATGAATACCTTCTCACAAGTCTCTCTTGCTTTCTTCAGAATGGCAATAAAAGGCTAAGTTCAAGACAAAAGGTAAAACCTCTCGTAAATGGAAAAAGGATTTGCAATAAGGCATATCGCAATATTACTGGATTATCCCATGGTACATATTGGGATTTAGTCACCAAGGCAAAGGGCGGCAACAAATTTAGCATTCATGGTAATAGAGGAAGGTCCAAATCAAGAATCTCAACTGTCAGGGCAGCAGCAATTTTGCAAGACTTCATACATGAAAATGCTTTGCCTCAACCCCATATATCTACCAAACTCCCTAACGGTGACGCGATCACTGAAATGCACCTTCCAATGGGCTTGACAAAGCTCGAAGTATTTGACTCTATTGCAGAAAAGCAAAGGCAAAGAGGGGATGCCATAGCTTCTTCTCATACTTTGTATACTCTTTGGAAGAAGAACTTTGGATATGTTAAAATCCCAAGGAGGCAAAAAATGTCAAAGTGCAATGTCTGTGATGATTTAAAGCGAGCGATTGAGAGTGCAACATGTCCAAATCAAAGGGAATTATACAAAAAAGCCCGAAAATCTCATCATGACCTTATTCGACATTCCAGACAAAAATATGCATTTTGGAAGGAGCAAGCTATTTCGCATCTTGATGACTACATGTGCCTTATTGTAGATGGCATGGATTAGAATACAACAACATTGCCTCGTTTTGTTGCCACTCCACCTAAATTAAGAGGAAAGCACTTTCTAAAGACACATCTATGTGGAGTGTTAGTGCATGGAATTAAGTTCTTTGCAGATATATGGATTGATTCCTTGCATCTACATGATAGCAATCAAGTTGTAACATCTATTATGAAGGCAATTCGCAATGTACATGCAGAAAAAGGTCGCCTGCCACCGACTTTGAGAATACAAGCTGATAATTGCTGGCGAGAAAATAAGAATGTACTCATGTTTGCATTCTGCTCCATGCTAGTTGCTCATCGAATCTTCAATGAGGTCGAATGTGGATTTTTGTATGTTGGGCATACACATGAGGATATCGATCAGGTTTTTAGCACAGTCTCAAGGGAGCTTAAATGCAAGGATGTGGAGACAATAGATGACTTGGTAAGAAGATGTGGCACGCAAGTTGGTGGTCGTAAGGAAAGTACAGTATGTGAGAGGCTCGAAAGAATGTATGATTGGAAGAGCTTCATTCTACCTTTCATACAAACGGGTGGTGATGCATTGACAAGTCATACCAATCCACACTACTTTCGTTTTTTTTTTTAAGATGAAAAACCCGTAATGCAATGGCAACAGTATTCTCATGATACAAAATCGGAACCTGAAGAACCTTACAGTCTCTTAACTTCAATTCCGAGCAAGGAAAGGTATCCAACATGGGCTCCTATACTAGAATTTAATGAGAGGTCTATTTGTGAAATAGATGGATTAAAAGCATTTATTACATACAAAGAGGAAATGCTCCGGAGATATCCTGATTCGAAGCCTACTTGGAGAGAACACACTACCACTGTAATTAACAAGACATGAAATTTAGTAAAGGACCTTGAGAGAATGCGAGGCTCAAAGGACGTCAAGGAAGAATGCAATATGTTTTGGCCAAATGTTCATAACGATTTGCGCCCAGCTCCAGTCTTTGAAAATGAATTTGTATCAACACTACCACGTCCATATTGTGGACCGAAGAAGAGAGAGTTTATGCCACAAGTAGATATAGAGGTCGATTGTTTTGTTGTGGTTCAGCCATCAGATGATGAATATGAGAATGTGAAGTTTTGGGTTGCAAAAGTAGTTGATGTGCAAAGAGATGACCAAGGGAGAGCTACAACATTTACAGCGGTATGGTATGAGCCAAAGGGCAGAAAGGAGAATATGGATAACAACACATTATATACTAATTGTATAATGAAGGAGTGGGTCCCAAATGATGAAGCGGTCTCTCAAGTTTCGACGGAGACAATCATAGTGTCTTGGCATTCAAGGGCAAAGAAATCAAAGAAGCACATGGGATATGAGGTAGAAGGAAAAATAAAAATACCACAGCAAACTATTTTGCATATACACGAATTTTTAAGAATGCTCGCCATGGAGGAAGTAGAAGGAGATAGCGCAAATGAAGAATGTCCATGATTAAAGCTTTGTATTGAAGTCCATTGAAGGATTTTATTTGGGTACTGGGCAAGGAGCCAATCCAAGACAATTATAATCAGAGTCATCACCTCCTATGTCAAATGAGAGTCAAAATATGCACTGGATGTCACCCAAGGGTCAAGGCTTGCCAAGACAATAGAGAGTTAATGGAGATGGCACCTGGCAAGGGACTATCACATTGAGCAATAAGACAATGGGGAGTCAATGCACCCAAGGGGCAAGGCTTGGCAAGATAACTTGTGGGAGTTAATGCAGATGGCACCTGTATTTTGCACTGGATGTCACCCAAGGGTCAAGGCTTGGCAAGACAACAGGGAGTTAATGCAGATGGCACGTGGCAAGGGACTATCGCATTGAGCAATAAGACAATGGGGAGTCAATGCACCCAAGGGGCAAGGCTTGGCAAGACAAGCCTAGGTCAAATTATGCAGATGGCAACTGGCAAGGGATTGTCGTGACATTGAGCAATAAGACAATCGGGTGTCAAATTATGCAGATGGCACGAATTGAGGCTTTTTAAGAGCAACAATTTAAATTGTAAACATATGTTCAATCTATATCATTTTGGATATAAAGACTCTAGCTAAGAGCAACGTCTCTCAATGTAATCATATACATAAAGCTATAATTGCTATTATCCCTCTTTGGATCAATACAAAACTTGGGTCTTATGGCATCATGTCTTCTTTCTATTTATTAAAAGTTTTGTTAAATTTTGTGCATATTGCCGAGTGACAATGTTATTTTCATGAAATATTTAAGTCTCCTTTCATGGATTTATAAATTTATCACATCAACGAAAAACGTCAAGGAAAAATAATTAAATTAAAAAATAACTTAGATATAGCTAGAATTTCTAATATAGGATTATTTCAAATTCTTGCATGTTGGTGCAAAAGTATAGATTGAAAAAACAATATTTTTATGTGAATATGATAGAGCCACAAAGTGAACTTTTGATTTGGGAAGGAAAAATATTAAAAATAATTAAATTAGATATAGCTAGAATTTCTAATATAGGATTATTTCAAATTCTTGCATGTTGGTGCAAAAGTATAGATTGAAAAAACAATATTTTTATGTGAATATGACAGTGCCACAAAGTGAACTTTTGATTTGGGAAGAAACTTTTTAGAAAGTAAAATTTTGATTTGGAAAGGATATTTTCATAAAGTAAAGTTTTCATTTGGGAAGGATTTTTGGGCTTCGTCCAAAAACAACACAAAAAGTCAAAAATTAATGAAATAGGTGTTGAATCTAATTTAACTATTGTGGCCATCAATACCACATTCTTTCTCTATACATGATGAAGTTGCTTCTTGATTCCTTCCTCCCTCATCCTAAAGCTATGGATGTCCTCCTTTATCTCCTCCACTTTTTGCTCACTCTATGTAATAGCTTCATCTAAATCCCTCAACATCTGTTGAAGCTGCATAAATTGCTGAAAAACATCTTCATGGGCCATTTCCAAGACCTTCACTCTAGTTTGAAAATATACAAACTACTTTTCATAACTATCAAAAGCCACGGCAAGCTCATGCAAACATCTATCATGATCTTCTTGCAAGGTCTTGTAGCTTGCCCTTTGGACTTCCAACAATGTTTCGAAAAAACAACCCTCATCGTGGCTACTGCAAATTGTTCCACCATGGTAGCTAGAACTTGCTCCACTGTGGCTGCTCTCTATATCCTTCCTGGCCTAGGGAGATGCCTTGTTGTCTTCTCCACCCTAGCTGCTCTCTGCCTCATCCTTCCTAGCCTTGAAGCTCTCTCGCAATTCCTACGTCACCATTCTGGTTTTTGCATTCTCCCTTTTCAACTCCTCCATCATCTGGTCTTTTTCAATGTTCAATGTGTTTTGCATGTTGCAGAGCCATTTGTAAAGACCCTCCTTTTCAACTCTCTGATCTTTAAGATCCTTTCGCATCTTTTCTAACTCCTTGTCCGCCATGTACCCATCATTTCTCACTTCTTTGAGCCTATCTTGGAGCTCCTTCATGTGCTTCTCTACTTCTTCTCTTTTATGCCTTTCCATGTCGACCGATTTTCTAGCGGCCTGAACTTGCTCTTGTGCCTGCAAGGTCCTCAGTTATGCCTCCTCTACCTTGGCCTGTGCACCTTCCTTGATACATTTCTGAAGTTGTGCTGGCTTTGCTACATCGGTGGTGTGATGCCAAAACTTGATATTCTTTTTATTTGGCATTGGTATGGTTTTCCTCTATGTTTGATAAAAGTTTGAGTATCAAGTGATAGCCTAGCGGCTCTCACTTATTTCTATTTTCTAAGATATGGTATGGGATTGAGAGGATGAGTGGAATGGATCATTGTAAATACCATGTGTATGACTGATAAATACCTTGGTATGGGGTGAGAGTTATTTGTGTATGGAATATTATGCGGTTTTTAGAAAATAGGAAGAGTGGGTCATATAAAGAGGTGGGCTCATGTCCATGTGTTCCAATAATATAAGAGAGGCCACATGCCAAGCATGTGGAAGGCATGTGGAGGAGTGTGGAGTCAAGAGGAATCCTTCTAAAATTCCTATGTGGAATAAGGAGGATGTGGACATATGGAAAAGAGAGGGTCCCTATGGGCTCCATGTGGGGAGACTCTTGACTTTCTCAATATTTTAAGAGTCTTGAGCATCTTTGATGGGACACATGGCAAGAGTAGCCAAAAAGGACATGGATGGTGACATACACGCTTATGTGATTGATGGGAAAAGGAATTTACAGGTAGCAATTGTAAATGGGTGGAGGGTGATAAAATCTCTATAAAAGGAGCCCTCCTCTACCTTGTTCATCATCTCTTCCACCATTAGGCCTCATGTTGCTGTAGCTCTAGTCTCCTCAAGCCTCTTCCACAAGCCTTATCTCCTCGGGGGGTTACTCATCATATGTAACCCTATCACGTGAGTTCAACAAAAGGATATTTTATATTTATAAAATTTACAGAAATAAATATACATAAGGGACTATTTAAAATAGTTTTGGAAAATTTTTACAGATTTGTATAGAAAAGGTGTACATTTTATTGATGAAAAAATTAACAGATAAGGGATTTTAAATATAGGCCTTGTACGCACGTGATATAGAGGGTTTATAAATAGTGATCCCCCCGAGCTTATCTCCCTCTTGTAGATATTCTCTTATGTAGACTCTTGAGTCCATCTCTCTCTAGTTCATTCTTTCTCTATGAGTAGTCTTGGAGCTTCTACTCCCTTTTGTATAAATGAAACCACTTGTTCTCCCTTGTGTTTGTAGTATTTTTAGTTGAATTGGAGTGGAGCCTCACTCTATTGACAATGAAGATCACTTTGTATTCCCTCTCTTGAGTCTCTCTTCCGTTTTCTTTCTTTCAAAGCCTTAAAAGTTCTTTCTGTTCGGCCGCTCATTGCACACACATGGTCCATTCATTTCTGGAGCCACCAAGGAAGTTACTTACCCTCTTCTAGGCAAAATCTATAAATGGTGGATCATTGATGAAGGTGGAGTCTTGAGGGAGCATCTTGCTCAGGTGAAATTAGCATGGGTGGAGGGTCGTTTTATGACAGTTTGACCCCTTGTTAGTGTGTTGCCCATAGCTTTCTACTCGATAGTCCAATTTTGATAAAACTTATATCAGCATGAAGCTCTCTTATAGGTGCATTTCTTTAGGTGATTAGATCTTGAATCAAATACTACTACAAAAAGTTAGTCTTTGTGTCTGACAGTCTGTTTCCATGATAGTTTTTACCCCCATCTAGTAAACCGCCCATAACTTTCTGGACGCTTCTCTATTTCTTATGAAACATATATCAGCATGAAGCCCATCTCAAGGCACATCTGTTTATGTGTTTGAATCTTTGATATCATCTCTCTACTAAAGTTATAGGCCTCTATGTCTAATGACAGTTTGTAGAATGTTTTGAGGTAATTGTAAAGGCTCTATGAAGGAGGTGCAATATTTCCTCGGAACCTGTCCATTCGACCCAATCAGCCCCTTCAAACTCCTCGATATATATCAGTTCATGTCATTTTGAGCCGCAATATCTTCTTTCAACAACGTATTGCTCTTCTCTTCGGCACAGATTGGCTTGCTGAGATTATGGCCTCTGCTGATCCTTTCCTTCTCCCTATGCTTGAGTACAACATCACTTGGAATGTTACCATCTTCATTATCATCTGAGGGAGGAAAGTATGGCATCGTATCTTAGCATAAAAGCTTCTTTTTAATGCCCCTTTCCCAGTGATGAATATCTCTATCACTCAATTCAAAAGCAGCAGGAAGTGAAGAGGTGCATGAAGTTTATTACCCCCAAGTTCATGTCACATCTTTTCGTGGAGACATCGGGTACGTTTGGTATTGGATTCATCCCACCATACTAAATGGTCTCGGGTGTACTTGATTGCCTTTTATGCCTAGTATAGGCATGTGTTTTTTGATGTGATAAAGAAGATGCTTGGAAGAACTTCGTTAGAAGAGATTGCAACCCGTTTAAGAGAACTAGAAGATTGTGAAGGTGATGCTCAAGCTATTCGCACAGTCATCATAATCATATCCTTTATGTTTGCACTCTTGAATATGTTGGTGAATCAACAATGCAATCAGCAGGCACAATGATCAATTGGGGATTGTTTCATGCACTAGCAACTTGGTGTGAAGAAGAGTTGAGTCTTTGGGTAGTTTTTGACTATAATAGTGAAGTGGTGATTCTCAATGCTTTCAACTTCTTTTGCTATGCAAATGATGAAGAGTACAATATCTTGATTCAGTTGTTATGTGTAGTTCCAATTGTGAGAAGGGTGATTCTTCAATGCATGTATACACAATGTTTTCATGGTGCTGGTTGGTCACTTATTTTTAAAGATTTTGTTGAGGATCACATTGTGGAGGGTTTTCAACAAGCTTACACAATGTTTTCATGGTGCTGGTTGGTCACTTATTTTTGAAGATTTTGTTGAGGATCACATTGTGGAGGGTTTTCAACAAGTGGTTATGCATAATAATTTGGTCTTGGTATACTAAGGCTTTGTGGGATCTTCTTTGGGATATTATTTGGGTCTTGGTGTTTCCTTTCTGTGTTTCATCATGGTGAAGATTCTAGTGTTTTGAGGGACCCAAGGGGAAGACCCGAAGTCTTATCTTCGGGATTTCATTCGAGGATGCCGGCTTTCTGGATGGTCCATGAAGGATTGGGCGAATCTTTCGTTTTGGTAGTGGTGTCGAATTAATTGCTGCAATCGTTGAAATGGCTCTACAGATTTTGAAAAGAAATCCACCTCCTCAAGAGTTTTACTACTATGCTGACGGCATCGGAGCGATTGAAGCCAATCATATTTGAGGAGTCTAGAGCCTGCTAACTACGTGATAAATAATACAATTGCTATAAACAAAAAAATCAGACATAGTTTTTAAGTCTTCTATGAAGAATTTGGTATTTCACTTGATCGCATCAGCTCTTTGATCATATGAGCTTAATTACCGTACCTATAGCTGGTGTAGCAATTATGTGTTCCTTTGTTTGGCTAGTTTGATTTACCAAGCCTCTGAGTTGTCTTTCCTATACATATATATATTGGCTCTAAGGATCGGGGAGTATACGAGGGTCGAAATGCAGAGATCATAGTGCTTCTTCTATTACCGCTTCAATGCCCTGATCTAATGTCAAAGATTTGAATTAGCCTATAATTGCATGCTAATTTGACCTTTGAGATCAAATTGAGTGTTCGCCCATAGGCTAATCTCATCCTCAAGATCAAATTTACAAGTGGTTGAAGACAATTTATTCCATACTTGGGAATTAGATTGAACTATACCATGCAAGGAAATTCGATACCCAAGATTGGTTATATGTGTGTGCATGCAAATCTTACCCCCGAGATTGGATTAGCATGTAATTTCATGAAAATACAATGCTAGGATTAGATCTAATGTTGAGGATCATATGTGCTTACTAGTGCACTCAATTTTGATAACAGGGAATGGGTTATCCCATATTCTGAAGGTGTAGCCTTGAGTTGGCATGAGGCCTTGCCAAACTCTACCAAGGAGGACTGGGACCAAGTGGTGGCTGCAATGAAGCAGAGATTTGGGGTAGTGGAGTTGCCAAATGCTTTGATGTTGCATTTGGACTCATTTTATCAAGGAGAGGGTGAGATGGTCTCGGCATTTTGGCAATCCAATATGAAACTTTATGGACAAAGTATGAAAGGGTAGCTTTGTGAGCTATGGCATCTGCATCATCGGCCCCTCACGGCCCCTGAAAGTCTTGTAGGGATGGAGCACTTAAAGATGAGCAAATTTGTTATGGCTTTGGAGCCTCGTCTTCACTCAAAAGTAATGAGTAAAGATCCAACAACATACATGGAGGCACTATGCATTGCGACCAAGAAAGAAGCTTCTCTAAAGATCGAATCCTCTTTTGTGTCTTCAACAGCTTCAACTTCTAAGGTGGAGGTAATGGGCACTCCTTAGGTACCAAAATCCTCTGAGTTAGATCATAATATCTCCCAATTGATGGCAGAGTTTGCTAATTTGAAATTTCATTTGATTAATGCATGACAACCTAGAGCACCAAAGAGAAGATAGGCCTCGAGATAAGAGTGGGGTCACTTGCTATGAATGTAATGAAAAAGGCCACTATCGCCCTGAGTGTCCTAGATTGAGAAAGAAATAAGAGAAACAAGTATCCTTGTTAGAAGCTTCATTAGGGGATGAGGAAAGAGAGGTAATGATGGCTAAACGGGGGCGTGGTAAAGCAAAAGAAGAAGAAGAAAGCAAGGAAGAAGTAGATGAGGAACATCAAGAACAGAAATACCATAGTAAGAAAAAGAAGGCATCTAGAAGGAGAATTAGCCAATCAGACTTTCCTTTAGGACAAGGCATTGGAAGCTATGACTTGCTATATCCGACCTTAAAGAAAAGGAAGCTCATATCACCTTTGGTCAATTACTTGCTTTGTCTCCAAAACTACGGAAGGAATGGGGAAAGCTAGCAAGCATAAGAGTGTCCAAGAAGAAAAAGAAGAAAACTGCCATTCTTGTTCAAAAGGTAGATATAGGTGTTGGTGATGATGTACCTGTGGTTGATGTGATCATTAATGGTCAAGTGATTTCTAATGTGTACATTGATGGAGGTGCATTGATTGATATCATGAGTGAGAAGACCATGATAGATGCTAATTTAAAATACTCTAGTAGTACCTCTCCTTATCGCATCAAATTGGCTGACAATGCTAGGGTAAAGACCTTGGGAGTTGTGAAGAATCTAGAAGTGGATGTATGTGGAATTTCTGTGCCGACTACTTTTCAGGTGATCCCTACCAAGCCAGATGCACATGCCTATCCATTGATTTTGGGAAGGCCTTGGCTATGCAAGGTGAAGAGAGGTGAATGTTGTTCAAAAGTGGGATACTAGAGAATTGATTTTGCAGGAAAATGATAAGAAGGTGCACTACAACATCAGAAGCCACAAAAAGGAAGTTGTCAAGGAGGAGTCTTCAACATCAGAGAGTTCAAGCTCTAAACCGATGAAGAAAAAGAGATAGGGTGTAGCTCCAAGGAGTCCAGCTTAGAGGGTGAGGTGGAAGGAGTGGCCTTTGGTCTTTGTCTTGGTGCTGATCAAGATGACGACGAGTTAGGAAGGAACAAGGTGGTGGTGCAAGAATATCCTATAGAGACACTTCATGTGGAGGATGTGGAGCACACTAAACGATGCCAATGCAATGAAGAGCTTCTTGGTGATTCTCTATCAGGTAGTGAGAAGCTCCATTACTTGGATATGTTAGATGATTTTCCATGTCTCTTTGCAACAAGCTATTCACAGGTTTGGCTAGTCTCTCTTGTGGAGCACAAGATTGAGATGAAGCTAGAAAGCAAGCCAGTTGTGCAATGCTTAAGGCGATTGGGGGTGATCCAAGCTGAGGCACTAAAGAAAGAGGTAACACAACTACTTGTGGTAGGATTCATGTTTCCTATTGATGATTTAGAATGGATATCTCCTATAGGTGTCACACCAAAGAAAGGAAATAAGTAGCGGGTTTATGTGGACTTTTGTTCTTTGAATGCATGTGCTAAGAGGGATCATTTTCCTTTGCCATTCCAAGATGAAATACTAGACCAAGTAGTAGGGCATGAGATGTATTTTGTATGTGATGGGTATTCTGGGTACTTTCAAATTCATATTCGGGAGGAAGATCAAAAGAAAACATCATTTGTCACACATTGGGGAGTTTTTGCTTACAGAGTGATGCCTTTTGGGTTGACCAATGCACCAGCTACATTTCAAAGGTTCATGAGTCAAGTCCTTGAGCCTTACTTGGGAAAGTTCATAATGGTTTTTTTGGATGATTTTTGCATTTATTCTCGGCGCATAGATCACATGGAGAAGTTAAAGATGGCCTTAGCTAGGATTGATGAAGCAAAAGGGTGTCTAAATCTAGCAAGTGTCATTTGGCTCAAAAAAAAGTAGTCTTGCTAGGGCATATTGTGTCTGAATAAGGCCTGCAAATGGATCCTGACAAGGTTCAAGCAATCACAGCATTGCCAAGTTCTGAGACTCTGTCACTGGTGTTCACAAAATTCTAGGAAGAATAAGTATTATCAATGCTTTTGTGATGATTTCACAGAGATAGTGCATCCCATGAACTTGTTGACAAGAAAATGAGTTTCTTTCCAATGGCCTGTGGAGCAACAAGAGTCTTTTCAGCAACTTAAGGAGGCCATGAGTAAGGGCCCAATATTGAAGCCCTCTGATTGTGGTCTCAAGACTTTTATGTAAATCCAAGTGTATCTTTGCATTCAGTTGGTACTCTATTGCTAGAAAAAGGAGAGGCAGGTAGAATGCAACTCATCTATTATGCCAGCCGACAGCTTATAGAGGTGGAAACAAGGTATGAAGAAATGGAGTAGCAAGCTCTCTCTTTAGTGTTTTCAGTCAGAAAGTTTTGCTCCTATCTATTACCTCAACCATTTTTCTTCCTTACCTCTCAGTCTATATTAGCATATCTAGTTTGCAAGCCTAATCTTGGGGGGAGATTTGCAAAATGGTTGTCAGAGCTTCAAGAGTTCTCTTTCGCTTTTGTCACTAAAAATACCACTAGGTCCACTATGGCAAATTTATTCACAGGACGGGAGGATCTAGGAGAAGAAAAGAAATGTAAGGAGAACATTAAAGATGAAAGGGATACACCACCAATAGCTTTTGTCTTGTATTTTGTGTTGAGATATCGAGCTCCACTCGCGATATGCCAGGGTGACCGTTGTGTATTTATGTCACCGACTTGTTAACTGGAGATGCGGTTGGTACACCGCCCACGAATAATAGCTGGATGACAGCTATCCTTATCTACTCTAGTTTGTGGCTCAGTTAGTATGCCACCTTAGTTAGTTGAGTTTGGTTTTGAGACCCACATATAGGGTTCTTCTATTTCTTTGTGCTAGAGTTCTTTTTGGCTTACACAACTAAGAAGAGGAAAACTGTTTTCAGCCTCCACCTTTGTGTGTATTCCCCCATTGTGCATGTGAGAAAGCCACAAGTGAGACTCCTTCCCTCTCTCCCACAATCTTCACATGGTATCAGAGCCTTGTTCGTGGTAAGGAGCTCAAGAAAGCAAGCCAAGTTCGTGGTGTCCTGGTAAGAGGACCAGTGTTGCTTTTCTATTTCGAGTTTGGGAGCAAATCTCTGCAGGTAGCACAGCCAGAATAGCAAGAGTGCACTGTCTCAGATTGAGACGCCCTTCGCGGTGTGGCGAGAGCGCAGTATATGCTACGAGTAACTTTATTTTTCTGATTCGAGGCCATTTCGGGGCTCGTTTTGAAGGCGGAAGTTCTTCGCAGGCACTCAGAAAAAGGCCCTGTTTTGGTTGTGCGACCACTGCGCGGCTAGTCGGTGGAAAGTTGCCGCAGAAATTGCATCGTATGCCTATGTGCAGAGATATTGGGAGTTGCAGATTCATGCCTATTGCCTGTTGATGCAAAATCGTCAATAGGAAGTGACTGTGTGGTGAAATACCACTTTCGTCAGTTTTGCAGATCTGCCCGTGTGAGGCAAAAGCTGTGTTTTTTGCAGTGACAGAATATTTTGCAGTGTTCTGTAATGGCATCTGATTCTCTTTCACAGATTGTCACTGAAAAGCTTGACAAGAACAACTTCCAGGCATGGAAGTTTAGAATGACGAATTTCTTGATGGGAAAAGGCTATTGGGAGTTCATTATAGGAAATGAAGAAGAACCTATTCTTCCTAATGTTCCCAATCAACAGGAAATGCAGGCATTTAAAGGATGGCATGAGAGAGCCAGGAAAGTTATGTACTGGCTGTCTATCAGTATTTCGGACTCCATGATTGTGCATATTCAGGATGCAAATACGCCAAAGGAGGCATGGGATACTTTGGCAAAAATGTATAGCACAAATATGCAAGCTAGGAAAATGCAACTCAAACAGGAGTTGCACAATGTGCAGAGAGAAAATTTGAGCATAAATGACTACCACATGAAAGTGAAGAAAATTGCAGATGCACTTGCTTCCATTGGGTCGCTAGTGGATGATGACGATTTGGTCTCTGTGACCTTGAATGGTCTAGGAAAGGATTATGCACAATTCCGGACATCCATTACCGTCCGTGAAAAATTTCCTGATTTTGAGGAGTTGATTGCTCTTCTAATTTCCGAAGAGCAGAGAAATGGTGGTGCATCTTCTTCAACAGGAACTTCAAAAGAAACTGTCTTCTACTCAAATGCTGGCAGAGGTAGAGGCAGAGGTAGAGAAGGCCAGTCTGCAGGCCGTGGTAGAAATCAGAATATGCAGCAAACACAAGGAAACCAGTCCTATCCAGGAGGACGTGGTAACTCTAGAGGCAGGGGGAGCCAAAGAGGCCGTGGTGGATGGCAGAGAGGCCAAAATGCAAACAGCAATATTGAATGCTACTATTGTGGCAAAATGGGTCATATGGCTAAGGAATGCTATAAAAAGCAAAATGACATTATGAATGGAAAATTGCAGCAAGGCAATTATGCATCCTCTAGTAGACAGGGTGATGACAGAAATGAGCATTTGTTTATGGTGCAGCATATGACAAATTCTGTAACAAGTGCAGAAGAAAGCAATGATGTGTGGTATGTTGACTCGGGTGCATCAAACCACATGACAGGTCACGCTGAATGGATGCAGGATGCAAGAAAAATGGAAAAACCAGGATTTGTGGAGACTGGTGATGATACTGCACATCCTATTGTGCAGATTTGGCAAAATTCCTTTGTCTATGCAGGATGGGAAAAAGAAATACTTGTCTGATGTATTTCATGTCCCGAACATCACCAAGAACCTGGTTTCTATTGGTCAAATGGTTGAGCAGGGCTTGCAGGTTAGATTTAATCCTCATGGATGCTTTGTTGAGGATATGAAAAATAACGGTCGCTTGATAGCAAAAGGAAAGAAGAAGGGCAGGATGTTTACATTGGATGCAGACATGCCTGAATTGAGTGCAGCAATGTTTGCACATGGGACTGGTGTAGTTGCAGATATTGATATCTGGCACAAACGCATTGGTCATGTTAATATACAACGACTTAAATCAATGCAAGCCCAAAATATTGTTGCAGGATTGCCTAAATTCAAGGTTGCAGAAATGCACAAGGTTTGTGAAGCCTGTCAATTTGGGAAACAGGCAAGGAAACCTTTTCCTAGGCATGTTCAAGAGAGTAAAAAGCCATTGGAATTAATCCACTATGATGTGTGGACTACAAAAGCTGCATCTATTGGAGGCTGTCACTATTTTGTCACATTTATTGATGACTTCAGCAAAAAACTGTGGGTGTATTTTATGAAAAAGAAAAGTGAAGTGTTTGGGCACTTCAAAGCTTTCAAAGCTATGGTTGAAAAAGAAACAGGCCTGCAAATAAAATGCCTAAGGTCAGATGGAGGGGGAGAGTACCTCTCAAATGAGTTTGTAAGGTTCTTGCAAGAGCATGGTATAAAGCAACAATATTCATGCAGTCATACCCCACAGCAAAATGGAATTGCAGAAAGGAAAAACAGGCATATTGGAGAGGTATCTTGGGCTATGCTAAATGAAAAAGATCTACCAGATTATTATTGGGCTGAAGCAGTTGCTACAACAGTTTATATAATGAACAGGACTCCCACTGCAGCAATACATGGCATGATGCCAGAGGAGATGTATACTGGTAGGAAACCAGATATTTCTCATTTGAAAATTTTTGGTTGCATTGCCTATGTCCATGTGCCAGATGAGTTGAGGTCCAAGTTGGATCCAAAAGCTGAGAAGTGCGTCTTTATTGGTTATTCTTTGCAGCAAAAAGGGTATAGATGCTATAACCCTTCTACACGAAAGTTCACAGTGAGCAGAGATGTTGTTTTTGATGAGATGAGCAGCTGGTATAAACTAGTAAATGTGATGATTGATGTAGATGCACAAAATGGTAATGCTGCACAGAATTCACACTAGCAATCACAAAATATCAGTGGACCTGCAGTGTCGTCTAGCAGTGGTTCACATACTTCACCATGGACAGGTAGATTGAGATCAGGAGAATCTCCTCAAAGCAATGCAGAGAGTGGTATGCAGGTATCACGAAAAGGAAAAGAGAAGGTAGATCAGCCCATGTTTGATGTGAATGCAGGTCACTCTTGTGTGGATGGTGAATCCAGTGGCTCAGAATAGAGCATTGATGATGAGTTGGGTATTCCTTCTGTTGTTACACCTGGAGTAAGGAAGACCAGGGATGTTTTGAGAGCACCTGAAAGTGAGCCTATTTTGCGCAGGTCTACCAGGGTTAGGTATCCTATGGATAGGCTGAAATATGATGGATTTACAGCCATTCACTATGCCTATATGGTCAAAGTGATACAGGAACCAGAACCCGCTTCTTTTGAGCAAGCCATGGGAAATGAAAAATGGGAGAAAGCCATGGATGAAGAAATGGATGCCTTGGATGCTAATGCTACATGGAAATTGGTGCCTTTGCCTAAAGGCAAGAATGCAATTGGCTGTAAGTGGGTTTATAAGATCAAGCACAATGCAGATGGTTCTGTGAATAGATACAAGGCAAGATTAGTTGTCAAGGGGTATGCACAGACATATGGCATTGATTATGAAGAAACTTTCAGCCCGGTTGCAAGGATGGCAACCGTAAGAGTAGCCATTGCTATGGCTGCATAAAAGGGATGGTCTTTACATCAGATGGATGTAAAGAATGCCTTCTTGCATGGTGATTTACAAGAAGAGGTCTTTATGGAGCAGCCAGTAGGTTATGTTCATGCTATTCTTGTTTGCAGGTTGAAGAAAGCCTTGTATGGCTTGAAGCAAGCACCTAGAGCATGGTCTGACAAGATAGGACAATATCTTGTCACTATTGGCTTTCAGATTTCCAAGGCAGATTTCTCACTCTATGTGAGAAAAATAGAGAAAGGGATTATGCTGCTGGTCATTTATGTTGATGATTTGATCATCACAGGTGATAGTGATGAAGATATCCTTCATGTGAAAATGCTATTGAGGCAGAAGTTTGAGATGAAGGATTTGGGAGAGCTGCGTTATTTCTTGGGCATTGAGGTGATTAGATCACCAAGTGGGATACAGCTCTTGCAGAGGCAGTATGGATTGGACATGCTGTCCAAATATGGGATGACAGGCTGTAAGCCTATTTCAGTTCCTTTGGAGCAGAATGTGAAGCTGAGCGCAGATGCAGGTGAGCTTCTGGAAGACCCTACTATGTACAGACGCATAGTAGGAAGTTTGATTTACATGACTATTACCAGGCCAGATTTGAGCTATGCTGTTGGGTTGGTAAGTCAGTTTATGCAGGCTCCAAGGAAACCGCATTTGGATGTGGCTAGACGCATACTCAGGTATGTGAAGTCCACATTGCAGTATGGACTATTTTATGAGGCTGGGGTTCAGATACAGTTGCATGGATACACTGATGCTGATTGGGCTAGTAGTATTTCTGATAGACGATCTACCAGTGGATATGTGTTCTCTTTTGGGAGTGCTGCAGTCACTTGGAGCAGCAAGAAACAGCCTACAGTTGCCTTGTCGAGCACAGAGGCTGAGTACAGGGGTGCAGCAATGGCTGCATGTGAGGTAGCTTGGTTGCATAAGCTACTCTATGATATGCATCAGTCTACAGATGGGCCAGTTGTCATTTATTGTGACAACATGAGCAGTATACACTTGGCAAAGAACCCAGTGTTTCATGCTAGAACAAAGCACATTGAGGTGCATTATCACTATGTGCGGGAGAAGGTTTTACTAGGTCTTATTGATCTAGTTTATGTCAGCACAGAGGATCAGGTAGCTGACATATTCACAAAAGCATTGGGCGCAAAGAAGCTGCGCAAATTCAGAGACCTGCTTGGTGTGCAGGAATTGGGATTGAGCTCGAGGGGGAGTGTTGAGATATCGAGCTCCACTCGCGATATGCCAGGGTGACCGTTGTGTATTTATGTCACCGACTTGTTAGCTGGAGATGCGGTTGGTACACCGCCCACGAATAATAGCTAGATGATAGCTATCCTTATCTACTCTAGTTTGTGGCTCAGTTAGTATGCCACCTTAGTTAGTTGAGTTTGGTTTTGAGACCCACATATAGGGTTCTTCTATTTCTTTGTACTAGAGTTCTTTTTGGCTTACAAAACTAAGAAGAGAAAAACTGTTTTCAGCCTCCACCTTTGTGTGTATTCCCCCATTGTGCATGTGAGAAAGCCACAAGTGAGACTCCTTCCCTCTCTCCCACAATCTTCACATTTTGATGGGGCTTTTAGTCCTTCATGCCAACAAGGAGCTATGGGGATAGTCTTGATGAATTTTGAAGGTCAAGAGATGTGGGCAAGAGGACAAGAGCTTCCACATATCACAACTAACAATGCAACTGAGTATAGTGCTTTGATTCTTGGTTTGGAGGGTTGTCTCCAAAGTCAAGTTAAAGAATTGGAAGTAAGAGGATATTCTTAGCTTATTATAAAGCAAATGCAAGGGCATTACAAGACAAGAAGTCCTCATTTGAAGGAGCTTAATAAAAAGGCTATGGCACTATGTAGTTAATTTGATTTTTGCAAGTTTGTTCATATAAACAGAAAAGAAAATCAAAGGGCAGATGAGTTAGCTACTCAAGCCATTGTAGTACAAGACTGGGGGGTGGTTTCTTTGGATGGCCAGAACTACAAGATGTTCAGCAATATGTGGAAGAAGGAATGTTGCCTTGAGGGTTAACTCCACAACAGAAGCAGAGATTGGTTACTTTTGTCCATGCCTCCATAAGGATGTATATGAATGTCACCAATGGAACCTATCAGCTTGAGGATGTTGACGGCATGGTGATACCTGGATGCACCAATGAGTATCGCCTTAAATTCTTCTATGCTCGACCATCTTGAGGGTCAGAAGGCCCTCTCTGTCACTAGAGAGGATCTGCTGGGGGGGGGGAAGATGTGACTCCAAATATTGATATTTTTTAAATTTGGCATTGGTATGGTTTTCTTCTATGTTTGATAAGAGTTTGAGTATCAAGTGATAGCCTAGCGTCTTTCACTTATTTCTATTTTCTAAGATATGGTATGGGATTGAGAGGATGAGTGGAATGGATCATTGTAAATACCATCTGTAAGAATGATAAATATCTTGGTATGGGGTGAGAGTTATTTGTGTATGGGACATTAAGGGGTTTTTAGAAAATAGGAAGAGTGATTCATATAAAGAGGTGGGCTCAAGTCCGGGCTCAAGTCCATGTGTTCCAATAATATAAGAGAGGCCACATGCCAAGCGTATGGAAGGCATTTGGAGGAGTGTGGAGTCAAGAGGAATCCTTCTAGAATTCCTATATGGAATAAGGAGGATGTGGACATATGGAAAAGAGAGGGTCCCCTATACTCTTGACTTTCTCAATATTTTAAGAGTCTTGAGCATCTTTTGATGGGACACATGGTAAGAGTAGCCAAAAAAGACATGGATGGTGACAAACGGGCTTATGTGATTGATGGGAAAAGGAATCTACAAGCAGCAATTGTAAATGGGTGAAGGAGGGTGATAAAATATCTATAAAAGGAGACCTCCTCTCCCTTGTTCATCATCTCTTCCACCATTAGGCCTCATGTTGCTATAGCTCTAGTCTCCTCAAGCCTCTTCCATGAGCCTTCTCTCCCTCTTGTAGAGATTCTCTTATATAGACTCTTGAGTCCATCTCTCTCTAGTTCATTCTCTCTGTATGAGTAGTCTTGGAGCTTCCGCTCCCTTTTGTATAAATGAAACCACTTGTTCTCCCTTGTGTTTGTACTATTTTGAGTTGCATTAGAGTGGAGCCTCACTCCATTGACAGTGAAGATAACTTCGTATTCCCTCTCTTGAGTCGCTCTTCCCTTTTCTT
The DNA here is from genome assembly GCF_047967505.1 of Dipteris shenzhenensis. Lineage (NCBI taxonomy): Eukaryota > Viridiplantae > Streptophyta > Polypodiopsida > Gleicheniales > Dipteridaceae > Dipteris > Dipteris shenzhenensis. Next base: position 26,451,665 of record NC_141624.1, on the reverse strand, counting down.
TCGTTCAAAGCCTTAAAAGTTCTTTCTATTTGGCCGCTCATTGCACACACATGGTCCTTTCATTTCTCAAGCCACCAAGGGAGTTACTTACCCTCTTCTAGGCAAAATCTATGAATGGTGAATCGTTGATGAAGGTGGAGTCTTGAGGGAGCATGTTGCCATGTTGCTTAGGTGAAATTACCATGGGTGGAGGGTAGTTTTTATGATAGTTTGACCCCCTGTTAGTGTTTTTCTCATAACTTTTTGCTCGGTAGTCTGATTTTGATGAAACTTATATTAGCATCAAGCTCTCTTCTAGGCGCATGTCTTTATATAATAAAATATTAAATCATATCAGATAATACTGTAAAAAGTTATGAGTCTCTGTGTCTAATGTAAACTACCCATAAATTTTTGGCCGCTTCTCTATTTCTTACGAAATGTATATCACCGCGAAGCCCATCTCAAGATGCACCTCTCTATGTGTATATCACTGCGAAGCCCATCTCAAGACGCACCTCTCTATGTGTTTGAATCTTTGATATCGTGTCTCTACTGAAAGTTATAGGCCTTTGTGTCTAATGACAGTTTGCAGAATGTTTTGAGATAATTGTAAAGGCATCTATGAAGGGGGTGCAATGTTTCCTCGGAACCTGCCCATCTGACCCAATCAGCCCCTTCAAACTCCTCGATATATATCAATTCATGTCATGTTGAGCCATAAGATCTTCTTTCAACAATGTATCGCTCCTCTTTGGCACAGACCACCAACTTGTTGAGATTATGTCCTCTGCTGATCATTTCCTTCTCCCTATGCTTGAGTACAACATCACTTGGGGTGTTACCATCTTCATTCTCATCTGAGGAGGAAAGTATGGCATGGTATCTTGGCATAAAATCTTCTTTTTAATGTTCCTTTCCCAGTGATGAATATCTCTATCACTCAATTCAAAAGCAGCAAGAAGGGAAAAGGTGCATGAAGTTTATTACCCCTAACTTCATGTCACAATGGCTTTCTCTTGTAGAAAAGTCAACTTTTGAGACATTTGCTTATCGTATTGCTCAAAAATCCCTTTGAGGGTAGATGCCATCAGGTGCATTGCAACTCCAGCAAACTGAGATGACAATTGGGATTTACGATCCACACAATTCTTCAAGTTGATTAACACACTCTTGGAGATCACCCTTGAGAAAGATACATCACATCCTTTCAACTACTCTACTATTGTTTGAACCTACCAGAACTTGTAGGTTCCTCTCGTATAAGGAAAGAAGTGAATGGTCTTCTTTAGCACATTTTGGAGGTCTATTGGCAAGCTCAAAATCTTGACAACTATTTTTAATAATCTGAGCGTTGGGGTATACGTCTAGAATATCTTCTCTCTTCCATTGCTTCTCAAAAAAGTGTGCTTGCAAACTACCTTCATAAATTCCTAGAGCATTTTCAATCATGCTTTCATTAATGGTAATCTTCTGATCTTGAGAGACTAGTTGCCCCTCCTTTATGTTCACCTCCTGTATGAACCTTGTGAAGTTTTGGAGAGCATCCAAATTGGGTTTTTAAAGAGTGAGAGAGGAGCTCCCATATGTCATGATTTCAAGATCAAGGGAGGAGGGGCTCTCGCAGTATACTATAGGGGGGAGGAAAGATTGTGTGAGGAGCCGCCCAGACTGTGCAGGGTCCATGACGAGAGGGGATAGAAGTTGCAAGAAGAGTGCAAGGGAGATAGAAATGGTTGAGGGATAGAAGATGAAGCAATGAAGGAAATGGAATAGTGGAGGCTTGAGTTTGTAGTCTGATTGGAAGGAAGAAAGAAATGGTCAAGAGGGATAAAAGATCAAGCAGTGAAGGAAATGGAATAGTGGAGGTTTGAGATTGCAAGAGAGAACAAAACAGTCGAGAGGGATAGAAGACAAAATGGTTAAGGGAATGGAATAGAGGTTTGTAGCTTGACTACACTATGAAGGTGAGAGCCACTGTGGTGCTTTTACCCCAACTATTGTCAAGGTAAGAGCCATCACGGTGGTTGGTCTGAATTTGTATTAATTCAAGGTGATAGTACTAACTTGCATGGTAATGAATTATTAGATGTGGTGGAATCTAAGATTCCTAGCCATGTCTGTGGTGGCAGCTAAGACCCACCAGGTTGGCAGTTAATTACCAACCACCACAGTGGCCTGCAATTACTCAGCTTCTAGTTACCACCATCAGGCTTGCATGCTCGAGTGCATGGTAATGAGGGATTAGAGGTGATTAGGCTTCATGATATACTTTTGTGGGAATTATGGCTCAATGGTGGTGGTTGTCATCAGCCACGTCTATTGTGGCTACGATTTCACCATGCCACCGCTCACCCACCACTGTGCTTAAGCATGCATGATCACTACGAGTGCAATAAAACTTACTAGTCACTGGGCTCGCATGCTCATTAGAGTACTAGAATGCATGGTAATGAGTGATTATAGCCACATCTATCGTGGCTACAATTCCACCGAGCTGGTAGTTGAAATTACTAGCCACCGCTCACCCACCACTGGGCTTAAGCATGCATGATCACTATGAGTGCAATAAAAATTACGAGTCACTGGGCTTGCATGCTCAGTAGAGAAGTAGAGTGCATGGTAATGAGTGATTAGAGCTTCATGATTTACCTTTGTGGGAATTACTGCCCGATAGTGGTGGCTCTTTTTCCCAAAATTAGAATTAAAATACTCCTCCTTTTGAATGCATGTAGTATACTAAAATTTTGGGAGGTTCATGAAGCCCCTGAGGTGGGTTACAAACAGCATGAAAGCCTCTATGCATTCTTTTGGAATGAATTTACGAACCCGAATTGATGCACTATAAAAGTGCCTAATGGCCCCTTCTCCATCAACATGTTCCGGGTAGCAACAATGCTTTTGGAATAATAGTCCACAAATGCGGTGAGAGGAAGATTGGGACTGATACTGGAGGAAAGGATCCTCCTCCAAATCCATCTCCAACCTTCACTAACTGCACACACAAGGTGATGCTTGGCTTCATGCATGGATTCTCTACGGACGATCATCATGAAAATGACTTCTGAAATCCTAACATCGATGTTGATATTTCTCGGGTCACTTCTATCCACTTTCCACCATTGCTCAATATGAGAATGACTCTCATGTGAAGGAGTATGAGCTACGAAGCACTAGAACTACTCTCTCAGTCGCCCAATTTTGGCAGTCATTAGGAAAAAAGGGAGGTCATTTTGGGGCCTGAGAGAAATTCACGATTTCTTCATTTTGCTTTCCTCTAAAATAATAAAATATGACATAATCCCACTAATGTACGGTGAAAATTTTGGTATTTTTGACATCATCGATGCATTTGGAGTGGGCCAAAACCCTCCAAAAGGCTTTTTAAATGCCTAAAATAGGCCCCCAGAGGCTTGAAAAAGCCCAAAAAGGCTTGGAAAGCCACCTGTACAAATGACAGTGACGCGGTCCAACCTATCAAATTGCTTTCATTTGTATAGGTTGCTTTTCGGGCCTTTTTGGCCTTTTTCGAGCCCGTTTTCAACATTTCAAAAGTATTTTTTGGGGGGTTTTGGCCCATTCCAGACGAGTCGGTGATGTCAAAAATACCAAATTCTACACCATATGTCAAATTTAAGAAAGTAGCGCAAGTGTCCTTATTGAATGCAAACTCGACCACATTTCTTTTATTTTCCTTTTTCTAAAATTTTCAACGTTACATTGACCCTCCTTTGATTAGTGGAGGGTTATTTTCTTTCTTGGCTAAAAGGCCCCAAAATGAGCTCTCTTTTTTCCTAATGAGACCTCCCAAGCCGATACTAAGGCCCTCTTATGTGGGCATGGTCCAAGAATTCATAGGATGCTTATTCACTCCCCCATTTCGCATCGTTCTTTTGGTGCTACCAGCAATGGTGGACAAGGAGAAATAGACAAGAGATTCAACTCCTCCCAATAATGAGCCTCAAAGGTAGATACTTGGGGTGCATCAGGAAAGCTTGGACACAGACCACAGCCATTAGTCAAAATTCAAGTCCCACTGACGCAAGCTCTTCGAGGGGGGGATTCCAAGCCAGGAAGAAAAGAACATGCAATTGCCCACCAAGAGTGCCTACACCAACCCAACACTTGGGCATAGAACAAACAACCACTCAAAGAGAAGAACAACCTCCCCCACCGGTATCACCAGTGATGGTGCAGATGGAGGGCTCAAGCCAGCAAACAATAGAAACCAAACTAAAGACAATGCACTAGGGGATCCACGACCACATTAGCAAGAGGATCACCAATCTAAAGATGACGAGAAACCATTTGCTGAAGGTAAAGTGGTTGCTTTCCTAGACGAGGATAGATTAGACCAATCCATTGATTGGCTTTCATCACACTTTAATTGGTTATCTCCTAGGACCTAGACTTCCAGCTACATTTCTTGAGGGATGGATGAGGAATAATTGGATTAGAAAAGGCTTAGTGGTCACTAGTGTGAGGTTTTTGAGAAGAGACTTCTTTTTCTTTGAGACTGAAGACATGGATTGGGAAGCCTTACACCATGCCCTATCGACTATCAGACATCAACCTTTATACTTAGAGTTTTGGACTTAGAATTTCATCAACCCTGACAAGCCTAGATCTACATTTGTCCCCATGTGGGTTGAACTCCCTTACCTTCCTTTTTCTCTGCTAAATCAAGATCCTAACCTTTGTAGAAGCTAAGGGCAGGTCATTGATGTACAAAAAGCACATTTTATTAATCCTAGAGGATACCCTCAAGTTTGTGTTAGGCTGGATGTTGTTGAAGAACTTCTAGAAACCTAGGTAATTGTTAACAGGAATGGGAATGTTTTCATGGAATAGCCTTTGGTTTACAATAATCTTCCTAATTCCTTTTTTTTTTGTGGGTTGTCAACCCATACAGTGAAAAGTTGTCACTTGAAAAGAAACAGGCTAAGCAACCTCAGGAACAAACTCAACAATAAGTTAGCCAACCCCCAAGCCCAAGTGGACTGTTAAAGGCAAACAGAAAAGTCAAACTCAAGAGAAGAGTGCATAAATAGTAACTGGCAATGCTTTAAACAAGGGGGCAGAGGAGGAGAAGATTCCTATGGTTCACCCAGTAAAGGACAAAGTCACCTTCCCCTTGGCCACAAACAATGCATATGAGGCACTAATAGATCAAGAAACTAAGCAATGGATTCATGATGCTAAGATGGAAGAGGATGATGTTAAACCTGGATGGTCCAAGGAGATTGAAGAGGATGTCAACCAACAAGATGCTAGCATGAGTGACTTTGAGTGTCCTTGAACCTGGACAAGTGTGCCTTCTATGTACAAGTGGGTGTGTCGCTTAGCCATGTGATTTCCAAGAAAGGAACCTAGATCAAGTAGAGTAATATTAAAAAATTGACCAAATGCTAGATGTAGAGAATCTAAGACAACTTAGATCTTTTATTGGATTTACCAGCTTCTATACAATGTTTGTGAAGGATTTTGCCAAAGATTGTAGCACCTTTACATGAGATGACCATGAAAGATACCAAGATCCAATGGACCAAGAATTTATCTATAGCATTTCACAAATTGAAGAAATGAGCTACTAAGACACCAATTCTTAGACAACCCTAATGGGATGTAGTTTTCCATGTCCACGTAGATGCAGCAAGCTTTGCAATTGGAAGTATTTTGGCACATCTAGATGGTAGATTGGACAACCCAATCTATCATTCTAGTTGATTGATGATGCCACCCAAGAGCAAATGTGAAACTTTTGGAATGGTCTATGGTGTCTAAAAATTTAAGCACTATTTTCTTGGCAACCCATTCATCTTCTATGTGGATCACCAAGGTTTCCCATATTTAAATCACAAAATAGTTATTCAAGGATGTTTAGTGAGATGGATGCTATTGCTACATGAGTGCAATTTCACGATCATTCCCAATCCAAGAAAGTTCCATGGAGGGGAAAATTGTTTGTCACAATCTCTTGCCTTAAATGGAAGCTAGGGAGTGACAACTAAGCTCCTAGATGTCCAATCATTTGCTTAGATTTTTTTGAGATAGAGTATGATGAAATGCTTTAGTATTTGTCACAAGGAACCTTTCTTGAGAAAATTCCATGAGACAAGGGTATGAAGTTGTCTTTGAAATTTCACAATATAGTTTTATTGGTGGTCAACTATATCACCAAGGTACAAGTGGAGTCTTGTACCACTGGGTGTTGCCACATAATCAAGTGATGGTACTCACTGAGACTCTAAATAGGCTTGTTGGAGGTCACTTCAATGTGAGATAATAGCTTGGAAATTCCTATAATTAGGCTTATGGTGGAGTACTATATTCTAGATGCACATGGTTGCTGTGTTGAATATGATGTTCATCAGACAATGTGAAGATTTCTCCCATAACATCATATGCCATTACATTGAATTCAGCCATGGGAAACTCTAGAGATGGGGCTTGGATTACATTGGTCCATTCAAGAATGTGACATATCTTACATATCATTGTGGCATGTAGAAAGTGAGTGAGGCTAAAGTACTATCAGACAGATTTTGGCTCTAGCACAACCGAGTTCATCTTTGAGAACATCATTGTAGGTATGGCTGTCCAATCAAGTTTGCTAGTGACCATGGGACACACTACATTATTGATGTGTTCCAATCCCTAAAGAATCGAGTTTATGTTATGCACTGAGTTGTGGTTACTTATTACCCCTAGTGCAATGGTCAAGCTAAGTCCACTAAAAAAAATATCAAGCCAATACTCACCAAGAAAATGAGTACACATTGATCAAAGTAGGATGACACAGAGCTACATGCTACACTCTAGGCATACTGTATTACATGCTACACTCTAGGCATACACTCTAGGCATACTGTATTACATACAAGGTACCACATGAACCTACCTCCCTTCAGAATGACCTCTGGCCTTGAAGTTGTGGTGCCCTTGAAATGTTTGGTTTCAAGCCTCTAGGTGGTAGCATCAACTTGGGGAACCTAATGCAATTGCACCAACTTGCTAACGTGGATGACCTTTGCATTTGAACAGGCTGGTCATAGTAGGTAATCCAATAAAGACAAAAAGTTTGGCATGATCAACATATTGTATAGAATCTAGAGAAAGGTACGCCTACCTCATTGGATAATGCCAATCTAGGTCCACTTAAGACCAATCTCAAACTTGGTTGGAATGGGCCTTATAATCTCACTAAGGTCTCTAGCAATGGTACAATATAGCTTGCAGATTTATAAGGCTATGTGATACTTGAGCTCGTTAAACTTGAGCTCTTTAACGAGCTTTGAGTAAAGCCATATTGAGCATCTACTTCAGTGACTTCAGTGACTAGACTAGAAATGCATGATGTATTGCCACATGGAGAAAGAGCTCTAAATAAACCCTTAATTGAATGTCATCATTTGGTAGATATAGAGTTCACTCCAATAAAGACATCACATGCAACAATTAATTTGATGGCACATCCTTCCAAACCACCCATTGTTGCATGGAAACTAAAAGAGGAGTTTAGGTTACATTGCTTCATACTTTTCAGTGTATTATCGATCATTTTGCATTCCCCAATCCCTTGTCTACACCTCATTCTCTTATCATCATCTTTATTACCTTTGTGTGCACCACGATTCCTCCTTCCCTGAGTTGGAAGTTCAGCCTATCAAAAGTAGTGCAAAGCTATGTCAAAGCTTTCTACACCCAATTGACTTCAAAAATTGCATGAAGTTGATACTAAACTGGAATGAACTCCATTAGTTTGTCGATCTACCTTGGTCAAATAGTTACAAACCACAACATTCTTATTGGAAATCACCATGTTTGTTTTGACAAGTCTCTACTCCAACAAGTGTTCTAGCTACCACTAGTACTGCTCAATATTCCAAAGACAATACCAGTGCCAATTAATGCACATAATGATCAGTTCTTTGAGGATAAGAGCTACGTAGTTTCCTATGGGCAACTCATCAACAAAGTTCTGATCCTCAAAATCCAACCTTTCTTCAAATTCCTGTCAAAGTACATTGGATTAAAAAAGAGTGCAAGTAATATTCCCTAAGCATATGTTGCCAATTCCTTATCAACCTATGAAGATAAATTTGCGATGGATTGGATTGATATCTTATTTAAAATTTTTGATCAACAACTCTAGAAAATTTACAGCACGGGCCAGGCCCATTGTAAGCTCAACCCACATATTTGTGTCATACATCATAGACTAGTACTTGAAGAGTTGTCCTAGATATAAGCCTTGGCTTTGGAAAGACCACTAGCTAGAAGCCTTGTGGAAAGACCACTATGCTCCTCTCAAACAATTCACCAACAGAGGCCATCCCACATGCTGTGCCGCTGCTGCTACTTGCCAAATGATCTGCCACATGCAGCACTGCTGCTGCTGAAGTCTCTCAATGGACTCTCTTGGCATGCTTCCGAATCCATCGACCTTCGACCTACGCCTCTGAGCTCCTTGCGACCTTCCAACACACCATAAGCTTCCGAAATCGTGACACCGTCTCTGCTTAGGATTCTTTCCACAAGGTTCCTAAGGTTCTCCAAAAATTGACACATGGCATTTTTGCAACCACCCCTAGTTAGATAAGTTGGTTAATTTATTTGGTTGGTTAGGTTAATATAACCTTAGTTAACAAGTGGATTCAAAGGACAAAAGTCCACACAAACCTACCACTTATTTCCTTAAGTTTGGTGTGACAACTACAGGAAAGATGAATCCCACCTCAAGTAGTTTTGTTACCTCTTTCTTTAGTGCCTCAACTTGGATTACCCCCAATCTCCTTAAGCATTGCACAATTGGCTTGCTTTCTGGCTTCAACTCAATCTTGTGCTCCACAAGAGAGACTGGACAGACCTGTGAATAGCTTGTTGCAAAGAGACATGGAAAATCATCTAACATATCCAAGTACTAAAGCTTCTCACTACCTGATAGAGAGTCACCAAGAAGCTCTTCATTGTGTTGGCGTCATTTAGTGTGCTCCACATCCTCCACATGAAGTTTCTCCATAGGATCTTCTTGCACCACCACCTTGTTCCTTCCTGACTTGTCCCAATTAGCACCAAGACAAAGACCAACGGCCACTCCTTCCACCTCACCCTCTGAGCTAGACTCTTTGGAGCTATGCCCTCTCTCTTCTTCTTCATCAGTTAAGTCAGAGCTCGAACTCTCTGATGTTGAAGACTCCTCCTTGACAACTTTCTTTTTACAGCTTCTAATGTTGTAGCGCACCTTCTTATTATTTCCCTGCAAAATCAATTCTCCAATATCCCACTTTTGAACAGCGTTCACCTTGTGTAGCCAAGGCCTTCCTAAAATAAATGGATAGGCATGTGCATCTGGCTTGGTAGAGATCACCTGAAAAATAGCTGGCACAGAAATTCCACACACATCCACTTTTTATATTCTTCACATCTCCCAAGGTCTTTACCCTAGTGTTGTCAACCAATTTGATGCGATAAGGAGAGGTAGTACTAGAGTATTTTAAATCAACATCTATCATGGTCTTCTCACTCATGACATTAATCGATGCACCTCCATCAATGTAAACATTAGAAATCACTTGATCATCAATGATCACATCAACCGCAGGTACATCATCACGAACCTCTATATCTACCTTTTAAACAACAAGAATGGTACTTTTCTTCTTTTTCTTCTTTGACACTCTTGTGCTTGCTAGCTTTCCCCATTCTTTCCATAGTTTTGGAGACAAAGCTTGACCAAAGGTGAGATGAGCTTCCTTTTCTTTAAGGTCAGACAACAAGTCATAGCTTCTAATGCCTTGTCCTAGAGGAAAGTCTAACAGGCTAATTCTTCTTCTAGATGCCCTCTTTTTCTTAATACGGCATTCCTCTTCTTGATGTTCCTCATCTACTTCTTCCTTGCTTTCTTCTTCTTCTTTTTCTTTACGATGCCCCCGTTTAGCCATCATTACCTCTCTTTCCTCATCCAGTAAAGAAGCTTCTAATAAGGATACTTGTTTTTCTTCTTTCTTTCTCAATCTAGGACACTCGAGGAAAGATGTGATGCCACAAATTGATATTTTTTATTTTGGCATTGGTATTATTTCTCTCTATGTTTGATAAGAGTTTGAGTATCAAGTGATAGCCTAGCAGCTCTCACTTATTTCTATTTTCTAAGATATTGTATGGGATTGAGAGGATGAGTGGAATGGATCATTGTAAATACCATGTGTATGAATTATATATACCTTGGTATGGGGTGAGAGTTATTTGTTTATGGGATATTATGGGGTTTTTAGAAAATAGGAAGAGTGAGTCATATAAAGAGGTGGGTTGATGTCCATGTGTTCCAATAAAATAAGAGAGATCACATGCCAAGCACGTGGAAGGCATGTGGAGGAGTGTGGAGTCAAGAGGAATCCTTCTAGAATTCCTATGTGGAATAAGGAGGATGTGGACATATGGAAAAGAGAGGATCCTTATGGACTCCATGTGGGGAGACTCTTGACTTTCTTAATATTTTAAGAGTCTTGAGCATCTTTTGATGGGACACATGGCAAGAGTAGCATGGATGGTGACATATGGGCTTATGTGATTGATGGCGAAAGGAATCTATAGGCAGCAATTCTAAATAGGTGAAGGAGGGTGACAAAATCTCTACAAAAGGAGCCCTTCTATCCCTTGTTCAACATCTCTTCCACCATTAGGCCTCATGTTTTTGTAGCTCTAGTCTCCTCAAGCCTCCTCCATGAGTCTTCTCTCCCTCTTGTAGATATTCTCTTATGTAGACTCTTGAGTCCATCTCTCTCTAGTTTATTCTCTCTCTATGAGTAGTCTTGGAGCTTCCGCTCCCTCTTGTATGTATGAAACCTCTTCTTCTCCCTTGTGTTTGTAGTATTTTGAGTTGCATTGGAGTGGAGTCTCACTCTATTGGTAATGAAGGTCACTTCAAGTTCTCTCTCTTGAGTGTCTCTTTCTTTTTTTTCATTGCTTTCTCTTCCAAAGTGCTCAAAAGTGTTATCTATTCAGCTGCTCACTATGCATACATGGTTTGTCTATTTTTCAAACCACAAAGGGAGCTCCTTCTACCCTCTTAGGCAACCTCTATGGGACTTATGGGACTTGGATCGTTGACGAAGTCTAAGCATGGAGGTAGTATTCTCCCAAGTCGGCACCAGTAGAAGGAGTAGGTGTTTTTCATGATAGTTTTACCCCCTGTCAATATTTTGCTCATAACTTTCTGCTCGGTTATCCGATTTGGACGAAACTTATATCAACACGAAGATCTCTTCAAGGAGCATCATGTTGTGTCTTCAGTTATTATATTAGATTTTAGAACAAAATTCTATGACTCTCTATGTGTGACTGTTTCTTTTTTAGATAGTTTTTACCCCCGTCCAATAAACTACCCATATCTTTCTAACCGCTTCTCTGTTTCTTATGAAACTTATATTAGAGCAAAGCCCATTTCAAGGCACATAATTTTGTTGTTGAAAGTTATGGGTCTTTGTGTCTTATGACAATTTGGAGAGTGTTCTGAGCTAAGTGTAAAGGTGTCTATGAAGGAGGTGCAATGTTTCCTCAGAACCTACCCATCAGACCCAATTAGCCCCTTCAAACTCCTCGATATATATCAGTTGATCTCATGTTGAGCTGCAAGATCTTTTTTCAACAACGTATCGCTCTTCTCTTTGGTGCACACTAGCTTGCTGAGATTATGGCCTCTGTTGATCCTTTCCTTCTCCCTATGTTTGAGTACAACATCACTTGGGATGTTACCATCTTCATTCTCATATAAGGGAGGATAGTATGGTGTGGTCTCTTGGTATAAAAGCTTCTATTTAATGTCCCTTTCCCAGTGATGAATATTTCTATCACTCAATTCAAAAGCAGCATGAAGTGAAGAGGTGCGTTATTACCCCCAACTTCATGTCACACTAGCCTTTGGAGAGTTTGAGACAGATCATTTCAAGCTTTCCATCCACCAATTAGGGAGTTGATGTGCCTAAAAAGGCAAAGTTCGGTCTCCTAAAGCACCGCCATATTTCCAAAGAGGGGACCCAATTCATGGAGAAAACCATCAAGCCATACACTTAACACTGTTTGGGTTGGAATTCAGGGAGGTGCATGGGTGCCTTATGACTTAGTGTTTGAGTGTCATTGTAGGGATCCATCATTCAAACAAAGGATGAAGAGGTTTTGTAAACATATATCTAATAATCACTTTTTGCAATTTTGAGACATGGAATTAGAAGATCTCTATTTGCAAGACTATGGCAAACGGTACTTATCATGACACATGGCCTACTTTCTTGTTTTACTTGAGATGGAAGACCCTGATGTTCCACAATCTATGCAAGATGCACCAACACTCCTATGAATTCAAGAAGGTCCTGATATTAAAGAGATCATGGATGTCAACATGGAGTAAAGGTTGGCCATGAAGATGTACCAAGAATCTTCTCAGCACAATAACCACATTTAATGGAGGAAGAGAGGGCAAGCCCACCAATAGGACGAGATGTTGTGACCTAAAAGGGTGGAAGTGAGGGTAGAGCCAGCCAAAACCAAAACCAAACACAAATTTGGAAATTGAGGAGGTTTTAATGAGACTGATGCTGAGGATCAAGAACAAGGGGACCTTGCATTGAATGAAGTCATGTTGCAGTCTCTAACTGTTATTGTCCTCAATGAAAAGAATACATTTTTTTGCAAGACAAACAATTTTTTATAGGGTTCCATGAAGATGAGGCACTATTTGCACTGTACTATTGGGAATCAAGTATTGACTTAGGAATTGTAGATTAAGGACATCGATCTAGCAAAGATGTCCTCTTTAGATGGTGCAATATATTCAACTTGGGAGGAGATGATGCATGATGAACAAAGCTTTTTCATCACTACGGAAGAAAATCAGCGAGCCCAAGCTGTAGTGGTGGAGAGGAGAGCTTCAAAGTAGAGTTGGGGAAAATCATCTGCAAAGGCTTCCTTGTCCAATGTACCTCCAATAGTTGATCAGACCAAGACGATGCAAAAAATAGAGGAGATGGAGGAACCCAAAAATGGTAATAGCTTGTAGGTAGCCGATGGCAATGTCTAGACAAAGCGGAGTGAGGAAGAAGAGGCATTTTCAATCGACTCCAGCAATCGCTATCAAACACATACAAATCCATGGCAAAGCGATAAGATAGATCATAAAACCCAACACAAACCTTTCGACAAACATGTTGTAATAATGGAAACTGCGAAGATCCTCAAAAGAGAATATTCTAGAATCTCGTGACATAAACATCAATGTGCGGCGCATCATCACAGGGACACATGGCTTGGTGGTGGCTGAGCTTGTGGATAGATTGATGTTCATGGATAATACACATCTTTGAATTTGGCACAGGCTCCCATGGCATAATTGTCTCCCATGTTCGATAGCTTACAGTTTTGTAAGTAAAGAATTATGTACGAGAGCTCAGGGGATGCTGGTCATCACATCTAGAAACCATGAGAAAACAGTGGCCTTGACATGCCCTCTGTGATGGGGAACAAAATCTCGAACAATTGGTTTGTTTGGGGGGAAGCTTGGGGAAGGGCGAACTCTGGAGGCCTGCATGTCTGTGGATAGGAGAGAATGAAAGAGGAAGGAAGGCAGAAGGGAGGGAGGGATGCGAAAAACAAAGGAGATGGAGGAACCTAGAAATGGTAATAGCTTGTAGGCAGGTGATGGTGATGTCTAGGCAAAGCGCAGTGAGGAAGAAGAGGCATTTTCAATCGACTCCAGCAATCACTATGGAGCACGTAGAAATCCATGGCGAAGCAATATGATACATCATAAAACCCACCACACACCTTTCGACAAAAATGTTGTGAAAACAAAAATTGTGAAGATCCTTAGAAGAGAATATTCTAGAGTCTGGTGACATAAACATCAGTGCACGGTGCATCATCATAGGGACACGTGGCTTGGTGACAGCTCGTGGAGACATTAACGTTTGTGGATAATACACGTCTTTGAATTTGGCACAGGCTCCCATGGCGTAATTGTCTCCCATCTTCAGTAGCTTACGATTTTCTAAATAAAGAATTATGTATTTCATGAGAGCTCAGGGGATGCTAGTCATCACATCTAGAAACCACCAGAAAACCACGGCCTTGACATGCCCTCTGTGATGGGAAACAAAATCTAGGAGGATTGGTTTATTGGGGGGGGAGCTTGGGGAAGGGCGAACTCTGGAGGCCTGCATGTGTGTGGAAAGGAGAGAATGAAAGAGGAAGGAGGGCGGGAGGGAGGGAGGGATGTGAAAAATAGAGGAGATGGAGGAACCCAGAAATAGTAATAGCTTGTAGGCAAGTGATGGCGACTTCTAGGCAAAGCGGAGTGAGGAAGAAGAGGCATTTTCAATCGACTCTAGCAATCGCTATCAAGCACATACAAATCCATGGCAAAGCGATATGATACATCATAAAACCCAACACAAGCCTTTCGACAGATATGTTGCAAAAACGAAAACTGCGAAGATCCTAAGAAGATAATATTTTGGAATCTTGTGACATAAACATCAATGCGTGGCATATCACCATAGGGACACCTAGCTTGGCGGCTGAGCTCATGGGCAGATTGACGTTCGTGCATAATACACGTCTTCAAATTCAGCATAGGCTCCCATGGTGTAATGGTCTCCCATGTTCGGTAGCTTACAGTTTGTTAAGTAAAGAATGATGTATTTCATGAGAGCTCCGGGGATGCTGGTCATCACATCTAGAAACCACGAGAAAATGATGGCCTTGACACGCCCTCTGTGATGAGGAACAAAATCTGGGACGATTGGTTTGTTGGGGGGGAGCTTGGGGAAGGGCGAACTCTGGAGTCGTGCATGTTTGTGGAAAGGAGAGAATGAAAGAGGAAGGAGCGCAGAAGGGAGGGAGGGATGCGAAAAACATAGGAGATGGAGGAACCCAGAAATGGTAATAGCTTGTAGGCAAGCGATGGCCATGTCTGGGCAAAGCAGAGTGAGGAAGAAAAGGCATTTTCAATCGACTACAGCAATCGCTATAGAGCACATACAAATCCATGGTAAAGTGATACGATACATCATAAAACCCAACATGAACCTTTCGATGTTGTGAAAACAGAAACTGCAAAGATCCTCAAAAGAGAATATTATGGAATTTGGTGACATAAATGTGAATGTGTGATGCATTATTACAAGGACATGTGGCTAGGTAGCTGAGCTCATGGACAGATTGACGTTCATGGATAATACACATCTTTGAATTTGACACAGGCTCCCATGATGCAATAGCCTCCCATGTTCAGTATCTTACGGTTTTGTAAGTAAATAATTGTGTATTTCACGAGAGCTCGAGGGATGTTGGTCATCACATCTAGAAACCACGACAAAACAGTGGCCTTGATGCACCCTCTGTGATGGGGAACAAAATCTGGGATGATTGGTTTGTTGGGGGGGGAGCTTGGGGAAGGGCGAACTCTAGAGGCCTGCATGTCTATGGAAAGGAGAGAATGAAATAGGAAGGAGGGCGGAAAGGAGGGAGGGATGCAAAAACAGAGGAGATGGAGGAACCCAAAAATGGTAATAGCTTGTAGGTAGGCGAAGGTGATGTTTGGGCAAAGCGGAGTGAGGAAGAAGAGGCATTTTCAATTGACTCCAGCAATTGCTATGGAGCACGTACAAATCCATGGCAAAGCAATACGATACATCATAAAACCCAACACAAACCTTTCGACAGAAATGTTGCAAAATAGAAACTGCGAAGATCCTGAGAAGAGAATATTCTAGAATCTGGTGACATAAACATCAATGCCCGGTGCATCATTACAAAGACACATGACTTGGCGGTTGAGTTCATGGACAAATTGACGTTCGTGGATAATACACATCTTTGAATTCAACACAGGCTCCCATGGTGTAATTGTCTCCCATTTTTGATAGCTTATAGTTTTATATCTAAAGAATTATGTATTTCACGAGAGCTCGGGGGATGCAGGTCATCACATTTAGAAACCACGAGAAAACGATGGCCTTGACATGCCCTCTATGATGGGGAACAAAATCTAGGACAATTGGTTTGTTGGGGGGGAAGCTTGGGGAAGGGCGAAATTTGGAGGCCTGCATGTCTGTGGAAAGGAGAGAATGAAAGAGGAAGGAGGGTAGAAGGGAGGGAGGGATCCAAAAAACAAAGGAGATCAAGGAACCGAGAAACAGTAATAGCTTGTAAGCAAGCGTTGGCGATGTCTGGGCAAAGCGGAGTCAGGAAGAAGAGGCATTTTCAATCGACTCTAGCAATCGCTATCGAGCACGTACAAATCCATGGCAAAGCGATAGAACACATCATAAAACCCAACACAAACCTTTTGACAGAAATGTTGCGAAAATGGAGACTGCGAAGATCCTGAGAAGAGAATATTTTGGAATCTTATGACATAAATGTCGATGCGCAGTGCATCATCATAGGGACATGTGGCTTGGTGTTGGTTGAGCTCATGGATAATACACGTCTTTGAATTTGGCACAAGCTCCCATGGCGTAATTGTCTCCCATGTTTGGTAGCTTACGGTTTTGTAAGTAAAGAATTATGTATTTCACAAGAGCTCCAGAGATGCTGGTCATCACATCTAGAAACCACGAGAAAACAATGGCCTTGATGCTCCCTCTGTGATGGGGAACAAAATCTAGGACAATTGCCTTGTTGGAGGGGGAGCTTGGGGAAGGACGAACTCTAGAGGCCTACATGTCTATGGAAAAGACAAAATGAAAGAGGAAGGAGGGTGGAAGGGAGGGAGGGATGCGAAAAACACAGGAGATGGAGGAACCCAGAAATGGTAATAGCTTGTAGGCAAGCAATGGCAATGTCTAGGCAAAGCGGAGTGAGGAAGAAGAGGCATTTTCAATCGACTCCAAGAATCGTTATTGAGCATGTACAAATCCATGGCGAAGTGATACGATACATCATAAACCCAACACAAACCTTTCGACATAGATGTTGTGAAAACAGAACTTGCGAAGATCCTCAGAAGAGAATATTCTAGAATCTGGTGACATGAACGTCAATGCACGGTGCATCATCACAGGGACACATGGCTTGGCGTTGGCTGAGCTCATCAATAGATTGAAGTTCTTGGATAATACACGTCTTTGAATTTGGCACAGGCTCCCACAGCGTAACTGTCTCCCATGTTCGGTACCTTACGGTTTTGTAAGTAAAGAATTATGTATTTTAGGAGAGCTCAAGGGATGCTGGTCATCACATCTAGAAACCATGAGAAAACGATGACCTTGACGCGCCCTCTCTAATGGGGAACAAAATCTAGGATGATTGGTTTGTTGGAGGGGGAGCTTGGGGAAGGGCGAACTCTAGAGGCCTGCATGTCTGTGGAAAGGACAGAATGAAAGAGGAAGGAGGGCAAAAGGGAAGGAGGGATGTGAAAAACAAAGGAGATGGAGGAACCCAGAAATGGTAATAGCTTGTAGGCAAGCGATGGGGATATCTGGGCAAAGGGGAGTGAGGAAGAAGAGGCATTTTCAATGGACTCTAGGAATCGCTATCAAGCATGTACAAATCCATGGCAAAGCGATACGATACATCATAAAACCCAACACGAACCTTTCGACATAAATGTTGTGAAAACAAAACCTGTGAAGTTCCTTAGAAGAGAATATTCTAGAATCTGGTGACATAAACGTCAATGCGCAGTGCATCATCACAGGGACACGTGGCTTGGCGGCTAAGCTCATGGACAGATTGACGTTCGTGGATAATACACGTCTTTGAATTCGGCACAGGCTTGCACAGCATAATTGTTTCCCATGTTTGGTAGCTTATGGTTTTGTAAGTAAAGAATTATGTATTTCACGAGAGCTCGGGGGATGCTGGTCATCCCATCTAAAAACCACGAGAAAAAGGCGGCCTTGGCGCGCCCTCTATGATGGGGAACAAAATCTGGGAGGATTGGTTTATTGGGGGGCAGCTTGGGTAAGGGCGAACTCTGGAGGCCCGTATGTCTGTGGAAAGGAGAGAATGAAAGAGGAAGGAGGGCAGAAGGGAGGGAGGGATGCCAAAAAAAAAGGAGATGGAGGAACCTAGAAACAGTAATAGCTTACAAGCAAGCAATGCCAATGTTTGGCTAAAGCAGAGTGAGGAAGAAGAGGCATTTTCAATCGACTCCAGCAATCGCTATGAAGCACGTACATATCCATGGCGAAGCAATACGATACATCATAAAACCCAACACGAACCTTTCGACAGAAATGTTGCAAAAACAAAAACTGCAAAAGACCCTCATAAGAGAATACTCTAGAATCTGGTGACATAAATGTCAATGCGCGGTGCATCATCACAAGGACACATGGCTACAAATGCAGGTGCAACATGATAGACATCTAAGGATGAGGAGATTACTCCCCAACTAGGGGAAGTTGTACATATCTGGATGCATGTGATTGACTTTGCACACAATACGACCCAATGCACTCCAAATGGGGAGGAAGACATCGCAGCTCTCAGTTTTCTTGACCTTTATCTCTTAGACGCTGATCTTTCCCCGATGTTGGATCATGCCGAGGCTACATATGAGGTGGAAGGATTACCATACCGAGGCATGCTCACGCAAGTGCAAAAGGGCCAAGCAAAGGCGATATCAGGCAGGGCTACATCATCATCATCATTGATTATCAAGCTCTTAAGTATTTATTGAATAAGACCCAAATTGTTTCAAGATTGTTGTGTGCATGTGGATTGTTGTGGTCATATCAATGAGGAGGACCCAAAAACACCAAACATGAGTCTCCCCCTTCAAGCCCTTCAATATAGTGCCACCTTTTGATAGATGGGGTTTGGATTTTGTCAGACCCATCTCTCTTGCCACAAGATGAGGAAATCAATATACTTTGGTTGCATCAAACTATGGTACCAAGTGGATCAAGGCCAAGGCATGAAGCAATCAACTGATGCAAACATAGAGAGGGGTTGCTAAAAATAGCACGATAGGAGAGATGGGTCGCAATGGCTATGGTGAAGGGGGGAAAATGGGAGGAATGTAGGAGAGGTGAGGGGGAATGGAGAGAGAGGAATGATTGTAAGAGAGAGATGAAGTGGAGTGGTGGGAGAGGGATGAATGTAAGAGACAGGTGAGGGGAAGTGGAGAGAGAGAGAGAGAGAGAGAGAGAGAGAGAGAGAGAGAGAGAGAGAGAGATGAATGTAAGAGAGAGAGTGTGGAGGGGTGAAAAGAGAGGGATGCTTTAAAGAAAGCTGAGGGGGGTGGAGAGAGGGTGGAATGTAACAGAGAGATGATGGGGTAGAGAGAGAGAGAGAGCATGTAAGAGAGAGGTAAGGAATCACCATGGTTAAGTCCGCCTTGTGCATCATCACTGAAGCTAGGTTATGCCAAGCCACCTTGTGCACCCACCGAACCTAGGTGACACTAATCTTACCTATGCAACACCAAGCCTCCTTGTGCACCCAACACTGAACCTAGGTGACACCAAGCCTCCTTGTACACCCACCACCGAACCCATGTGACACCAAGCCCCCGTGTAGTATGTACCCTACTCTGCACCCTCTCCTACTCCCTCATCTAGCCCTCCCTCCATTCCAATCATGAGTACTGAACCCATGCTTTGCACGGGCAAAGATGCATGGCCATCCTCAACCACACCCCATTTGAAGGTGGATCTTCCCTCAGCCCACTAGCAGAATGATTGATTCTTAAATTGCATTCATTTCACCTTGCATACTTGGATTGGCTTTTGAATTTTGGCTAAGTCTTAACCCATGTCTCTGAGACCTCCCATCTACTTCTTTCATTCCATTAACCTTCCATAACCTCCTTAATCCTAAAGTTGAACTTCCATCTCCTCCATTCCATTGACCTTCTGTCTCGTCCTTCCCCCTTAAGCTACCTCGTCTTTCCACCTCCTCCCCACTCAAATCCTTCCTTTTGTCTTCCCACCTCCTCCCCCCTCTGATCCATCCAAGAGCTCCTTCTTTGTGACATGTGGTAGCCTCTTCTCATTCAAGCTACCATGTGTCCTATCTTTTTTTTCTCTTGTTCGTGGTTAATAGGTTAAAGATACATGCACTCTCTTGTCACGGGGGCATGAAATTCTAAGTACTTTAATGCACTACAAGACTATGACAACTTTGGTTTTAAAAGTTGAAGCGTAAGCTTAATAATGTGTAATTAAACGCAACATGGTGCCTAGCACATAAGCGTAATTAATCCCTAGGCCCAAAGGCATTCCAAGGAATTAAAAGAGTGGATGTTGGGAAACGATGATGTGGCATTTTTAATGGGCCCCCTAGAGGGCCATGTACCTTCAGTGGCCCCCCTAGAGTTCCAGGTGGCTCTAGTGCCTTCTACATGCTCCTTTGCCATTCCTGGACCTTCCTGGGCCTTCTAAACTTCACATGTGTGGTTTTCTCTCTCATCTTCTCACTTTGTTGAGATTTTGGACTAGTTTTTTAGCCTCCTTTAGCTAAATTCCGTTTTTCTTCATAACTTCTCACCCGTTTGGATTCCTTGACTTCCGTTTGGCCCAATGGCTTCCCCTCTGCCTCCCCTTCACAATGATATGCGTTTGGTAGAACAGGCAGAGCTGAGCACTTCTTTTGCTGGTTGAATTTGCAAAAGTGGATTTTTCTAGACCTTTTTGCTTCTATAGCCTCCTAGGCCTCTTCTCTTGCAAAGCTACAGCTTTCAATTGAATTTCGAGTGGTCCCACGTGCAAGTTGACTGGTTTTTCTCAGTTTTAGAGGGCTTTCGGGCAATGAAACTTCTCCAAAACCTTCTCAATGCATTCCTCTTTGAAGCACGCTTCTTTTGAGCCCAAGAACTCCCACTTCTTCATGACAGAAGTGCTTCTTTTCACATTTTTCAGTGGAATTGTTGCTGGTCGGCTCTTGTAAATGCTCTTTCTTCATGTCTTTGCACTCCTCTTTGGCTGAGAATGCAATTGGGCATTGGCTACTATGTCCTCTTGGCAATTGAGGACTTGGTTCGAGTTTTCACAGCTTGGTGAGTTGTGATTTTGCTGCTGCAATTTCTTTTTGCCATAAGCTATGGGTTGCCTCATGTGCCACCTCTTTCTTAGTTCACAGGAGCCCAGGCAGTGCTACATGAGTCATTCTTTGGTTGGGTACTTTGCTGATTTATTTTGGAGCTTTGAAAAGCTTTGTGAATGCCATCTGGAAACCACTCAAAGAGGGGTGCAGTGTGATTGCATCTGGACAGCCAATGGAATTGCACTCGGAAAAGAGAATGCCTTTGGATTGAGCCTATGGGTTAAGTACACTTATGTGATGGTGTTCTATGCTTGAAAGCCTTGCGAAGGCTTAGTGAATTGGGGCTGTGTGCTCAGTTGCAGGGAAGGTCTCCCAGATGCAACTGGTAATCATTTCACTGTGAAATATAAAGAAATACCGAAAGGGGCGCCATGATGTTTGGGGCCAATTGGGTGCACTTGTCTATGTTTGTTTAGCAGGGGCATTCTAGCCTCCATCCCTTTTTCAGTGATTTTGTTTGTGAACAAATGGGTAAATGCCAAATGGTGATCATGCAATGGTTAATGGTTGTGATATATGCTTTGTGAGCTGTAAATAAGTGCTGAATTGATTAAAGGTTTAGTTCCACTACCCTCTAAGTGATTAGAGGCCGGTTTCATTGGTTCCATTGTCGGGATATCACACACTCTTTCTCAAGAGGTGGGCCTCGGTAGTTTGGTGGAAGTATATCTTTGCTGCACTTTTTGACAGCTAAATATTACAACCATAAACATGGTGAGTACCCATGAGCAAGAGAGCTCCACAACTCCTCAAAGGAGAAGGCAGAAAAGCCTTAATGATCCAACTAGTGTACAGCTGCAGGGAGCACAACAAATGCCTTTTGAGTAGGCCACACATGAAGCTACAACTCAGCTCAATGGTGATACTAGTTCTAGCAGTGAGTCAAATGATGCTACTATGTTGAATGCATAGCTTGCGAGTGCAGTGACTACTTTGACTCAGCTGACTCAAAACTTGGCTCAGATTTTGCAAATAAATGCCAAGAAGAAGAAGAAATCAAGAAAGCACAAGCATGGAAAGAGTAAGTACACACATGCATCAGCTTCTCATGGCGGACAGCACACTCATGCATCAATTTCCCATGAGGGACAGCCATCAAAAATGACTCAGAAAGTGACTTCCAAGAGAGAGGAATCCCCCAAAAGAGCACTTGAGAAAGAGGTACAAAAAGTACAGCTAGTGCAATAGTATGAGCAGCCAGCACAAGGCCTTGGTTTGGGTACTCCTACTCCTCAAAATAATAATGTGCAGTCCATAAATGTGGCTCAGCCACGTCAGCCATATTTGAGGTAGAAACCTAAATATTTTGGTACAGATTCTATCTTTGATGCTATGTTGATTTCACCGCCAATTGGGCATAGAAAGCAAGCCATGTATGACAATGTGGGAATGCAGCCAGGCATGCAAGCCACAGCACATGCTCCCATGCCTAATGTTCAGCCAAGCATGGCTCTCCCTAGTGAAGGGAATGCTGCAAAAATACAGCCATCTTTGGGACAGTAGCCATCAAATGTATATAAAGAATTTAAGGATGGTGGTTCTCATGTCAAGTTTGAGACATATAATGGAGTACAGAACAGGTACAAAGCCCTCACATTCCTCCAACAGTTTGATGCTGCATTTCTTGCGGGTTTGTTTACAGAAGCATCCAAGATGAGGAAGGTTGCCACATTTTTGAAAGGCAATGCACTTTAGTGGTACACTAACCTTATGCTTGATGGAGATGCACCTGCTACGTGGCTGAAATTTAAGCAAGTGTTCTCTTCTACTTGGCAAACTCCAACTTTTGAAGTTGTACTTTCACACTAGCATGACTTGTCATACAAACTTTGCAAGAATCTTGATGATTACACCAAGAGGTTTTGGGATGTTTTGATGCCATTGAGCTCTTACAGGCATGTTTCTTTGAAAGAGCAAATAGAGAGGTACTGTTGTGGATTGCCTAGTGAGCTACATGATTATTGCATCAAAACCAAGGTGGGTTCTATGACTCAATTAATTGAGAATGCAAGGACAGCATATGCATGGATGCAGGATAAGAATTCGGGCTTTATGGACAGCAAGAAAGAAGACAGCAAACGGGCTGCCAAACACCAGGACAAGAAGGACATCAAATCTAAAAATAAAAATTATGGCAAACGACCATTTCAAAATGGAGGAAAAGCCCAATTCAAAGTTGGTCAAAGGCGTGGACAGCCTAATAAACAACCCCATACCAAGTTATCTGATGAAGAGAAAAAGTCACTCATGGAGCAAAACAAATGTTTTATATGCAAATGAGAGGGACATCACTCTTATGATTGCCCATCCAAGAAAAGAGATAGGTCAGATGATGATAAGAATGATGATAAATAGGTTGATCGAAAGGGCAAAACGCCTAAACCTTCCACAGGACTTCTTCAAGATGTGATTGGGAGTTTGCCACATGCACATCATGAAGAGGAAACGAAAAAGACTAAGATGTGCAGAATGATGGGGGAACATAAAAATTGTTTGTTTTTCTTTGATTCTGGGGCAAAGGCAAATTTCATAACTCCTAATATGGCAGGAAGGCTTGGCATCAAGCCTGAGGAAATGGGGCCATCCGGCATGTGTGATATGGCCAACCCTGGACTCAACACACCTGTCACTACTATCATTGGCAAGTTGAGGATGCGGGGAGCCTTCTTGCTACAGAGAGGCTATGATGCGTGAGGATAAACGCAAGTGGGAGTATGCTATGCAATCAGAGATGAGTTCACTTATGAAGAATAAGACTTGGGACTTGGTTTCTTTGCCACATGGAAAGAAACCATTGCCATGTAAATGGGTCTACAAAATGAAGGTCACAGGTGATGATGTGCCTAGGTACAAGGCCCGTTTGGTTGCTAAAGGGTTCAAGCAAGAGAAGGGTGTGGACTTTGATGAGATATTCTCTCCGGTTGTGAAGATGACCACACTTAGATGCATGCTTGGACTAGTGGCATCAGAGGATATGGAGCTTATGCAGATGGATGTCAAGACAGCTTTCTTGCATGGGGATTTGCATGAGGAAATTTACATGGTGCAGCCGGAAGGCTTTGAAGAAAAGGGCAAAGAGCATTTAGTTTGCAAGCTGAAGAAGAGTCTCTATGGTCTTAAGCAAGCACCTAGAGAATGGTATCAGAATTTTGATGCTTTCATTCGGTCCCAGGGTTTTAGAAGGAGTGAAATTGATCACTGCCTCTACACTAAAAGGGCTAAGGATAGTAGCCTGATAATCCTGGCACTATATGTGGATGATATGCTATTGGCTAGCAAGAATACTTATGAGCTAGATGCATTAAAGGCCAAGTTGCATGAGGCCTTTGATATGAAGGATTTGGGACTTGCAGGTCATATTCTTGGTATGCGCATCACGCGTGATCGAAGTAGGAAACTCCTTTGGCTTTCACAAAAAGAGTATGTTACAAAAGTATTGCAGCGTTTCAATATGGAGGGGGGAAAGGCAGAGAGT
The DNA here is from genome assembly GCF_047967505.1 of Dipteris shenzhenensis. NCBI lineage: Eukaryota > Viridiplantae > Streptophyta > Polypodiopsida > Gleicheniales > Dipteridaceae > Dipteris > Dipteris shenzhenensis. Next base: position 26,427,160 of record NC_141624.1, on the reverse strand, counting down.
ACTCCATTGCCTCCATATGTGAAACTGAGTCATACAGATAGTCCCAAATCAGATGAGGAGAGGGCCATGATGGCCAAGGTTCCTTATGCATCAGCAGTTGGGAGTCTTATGTATGCTATGATAGCTACTAGACCAGACATTGCATTTGCAGTGGGAGTTGTTAGCCGGTATATGGCTAATCCAGGAAAGAGGCATTGGGAGGCAGTTAAGTGCATCATGAGGTACATGAAGGGTACCAAGGAGATGTGCATCTGCTTTGGTAAAGGAGACATGCGTGTACTTGGGTACACAGATTCAGACTATGCAAGGCATGTGGATAGTAGGAGATCCACTTCTGGTTATGTGTTCACCTTTGCAGGTGGTGCAGTGTCGTGGATGTCTCATGCACAGAAGTGTGTGGCTTTGTCTACCACAGAGGCTGAGTATGTTGCAGCCACATAGGGTTGCAAGGAGGCTATATGGCTTGATCGGCTAGTGGGAGATTTGGGGATTCATACAGGTGTACCGACATTGCATAGTGATTCCATGAGTGCTATTCAACTAGCACGGAATCCGGTCTTTCATGCAAAGACCAAACACATTGAGGTCAGGTACCATTTCATCAGGGAGGTACTTGAGGACAAGCGCATAGAGCTTGTCAAGGTTCATACAGATGATAACCCTGCAGATATGCTGACGAAGAGTCTACCTAGTCAGCGGTTTGAGTATTGTCGTGTATTGATGGGCATTGGATAGTATGCTCACTGGTTGTTCTCCCTTAAAGGCACATTGTCCTTTAAGTGGGAGGTTGTGGGGTTAAAGGTCACTGTGCCTTAACCCCAGTTATGTACAATACTCAAACACATATATAAATGAATGAAAAAGAAGATTAGGGTGGTTCTGCACCCACCAAAACTTGTGTGGCTCTCTGTCTCTCTCTCTCGCTCTCTCTCCCTCTTCCGTTCTTGCTTCCGTTGAGAGCACTCTCAAAATGGATGGAGGAAGGTGAACTGGCGGATTCACCTGGGATATTGCAGCTTTTCCTTGATACTTTCCAGTTAGAGCCGACTGCGGCAGACTGGGCTCCTACAGGTAGTTCAGTAGAGCAAGCGTCTGGAGCATTACCTAGTGTTCAAGAGGGGGGTAGCACCTCCACTCCCTCAGTACAGACGGGCTCATCGTGATTTCATGAGGTCGCTTGATGACACTATATGTTTCATCTGAGATACTGAGCTGACAATATTTCTGTTGTGAGACTTCATGATATTGATGCATCTTGACTATTGATCGTCAAGGATCACATAGATTTTGAGCAGTGTATATGGATGGATGCATTCCTCTCCTAGCCATATTTTCACTGTCTCTATATACTATAGCTGTGGCTTTCTTGTATACTCTTTAATGGTATATTTCATGCTCGCTCCTATGTTTTGGGGTAGCAAACTGTGGTTTGCTATTTCAAGAGAGGGGTATGTCACGGGGGCGTGAAATTCTAAGTACTTTAATGTACTACAAGACTGTGACAACTTTGGTTTTAAAAGTCCAAGCGTGGGCTTAATAATGTGTAATTAAATGCGGCATGGTGCCTAGCAGATAAGCGTAATTAATCCCTAGGCCCAAAGGCATTCCAAGGAATTAAAAGAGTGGTTGTTGGAAAATGATGATGTGGCATTTTTAATGGCCCCCCTAGAGGGCCATGTACCTTCAGTGGCCCCCCTAGAGTTCCAGGTGGCCCTAGTGCCTTCTACATGCTCCTTTGCCATTCCTGGACCTTCCTCGGCCTTCTAAACTTCACATGTGGTTTTCTCTCTCATCTTCTCCCTTTGTTGAGATTTTGGACTGGTTTTTCAGCCTCCTTCAGCTGAATTTCTTTTTTCTTCATAACTCCTCACCCGTTTGGATTCTTGGACTTCCGTTTGATTAGATGCATTGAATCCCTCAGCTTTTCATCTAATTTACATTGTGTTTGTTTCAAAGACTCGGTCCTCTCTCCTAAATGCAGTTTTGTAACTCTATATAGGGTTGAATGTATATTAATGCATCCATCGATGACCATCAGTTTAAAAGGCTTCTTGCAAGAAATAAAAGTCCCACAAGTAAAGATATCTAAAGTATAGTCCCTAAACTACAAAAAACCACAAAAATAGATGCAAACATAAAGGACATCAAAGCTCAACAGAAAATGGGATGTAAAAAAACATATTCCTATCTACTACAAAAGCATCAAATCGTGGCATTGATGCATCAAATACTATAGTTGTATGATATAACAACAATCAACAATGACAAAATATACACGACTGATGTCATGCATGCATTTTCAAATAGTGGTGAAGAATGAACACAAGAAGCTTCACATACACAATGCAATAGTGTTGCCTGGAAATGGAAGCCCTATTGCATAAAATGACTCTCCTATTGAAAGTGTCCTGATACATAATAAAAAAAAGAATTATACAAATGATACCAGATATGCTAAAAGTTACAAAGAAAAACTACACAAGATATACATATCTTCTTGGTTACGCTAACAAATGCGCCAAATCCCTTGATCAATGTATGTCATCCGAACAGCCAAACATTGATAAGATTTGAAAACTCATGAAACCCCATCTCTAAAAAAGCGGCACAAACTAAGAAGACATCACAGGTTGACAAAACAACAGTGAAATGCATGTATCTACTAATCATCAACACATCCATTATTGTCAATGTTAGAAATTTAAGGGAATTGACGGCAGGTCAATAAAAGTAAATAGCTTTGGTTTTTCCAATGCGTTGGGCAATCAACATATATTCTTTTAAAAAACAAAGGGGTTCCCAGTCACTCAATTGTCCAACTAAAACCTGCATATGTTTACACACCAGCCCATGGAAGTCATATTTTACTCAGTTGTATGTCTGCATCTCCTTTTAGTTTCTAAATATCTACATCTAGTCTTTGAGCTCTTGTACTCGTCATCCAATCCTGCTTGGTCATTATCAGAGCTTCATCCCATACCTGACCCTAACTGCACACCGAAAAGAGCTCCTTTTCATCAATTAATTGAAAGAAATGGTCAAGACATTAGCTACATTGCATACTTGTATTTTACAGTATATTTTTGTATTTAGTCTCAAGGATCTTCCACAAGTTGTTTCATGTCTCCTTGTATTATGCACTGCTTTCTTTTAAGATTGTATTGCTTCTTTACTTACATAATTTTGGTTCAGAAATAACTATTGAGAGCAATAAAGGTTAGTATATGATTAAGCTTTAACATTAATGTGTCCCTTCTACTATATCCTATATGTGATCAGACACTATTTAGAAAGATGGATCTCTGACAGAACGGAGTCAACGAGAGAGAGAGAGAGAGGGATGAATAATCAAGGTTGGATTGTTACAGCCTGACCCCTGCAGCGGAGTATTCCCAGGGCACCCAACACTCAAAATTTTACCATAAGGCACGTGCACACATGTACTTAAAAAAACACAGATCTGCGAGGAGAAAGTCATATGTAGGTAGCAAACTGATATAGGTATATTGCTTCACAATCGTGGGGAACAAATCGGTCCCTCAATGTATCTCATACCTTCAGGCGCAGGGCTACATAACACTAAGCACCAATGAGGGGTCCTGCAGGACTGCCTCTCACTGGGGATTCAATGGCTTGCTGAGTTAAGAGGGCTTAAGGCCGATGGCCTCGATTCATAGGAGGAAAGGGCTAGTCTTCTCCCCCCTCCTCCATGATGGACGACTTTAGGCCCAAAGGTGGACAACCACCCCTATTCAAGGACTAACCAGCAAGGTGGGTTCTGGCGGCTCCATAATCTCCAAAACCAACTGGGTCTATCACGCACTTCTCTAGCATTCTGTACTGGACCACAATGGAGACTCTACAGGTAACTGTTTTTGTGAGCACCACAATCTCCTTGGAGTCCATGACCCCAACAGATCATGTAGTCGGTACTGAACGCATCTGCCATGAAGCTTCCTCCTCTTGAGTGTCTGAAAGATCTTGACCTTGATTCTCCAATCACATGAGAACTCTACGGCACCCAAAGATCCCAAAGAAAATAACTGAAATCTTCAATAGGCACACAGAGAAAGCACATGTGCCATAAGAACAAGCCAAGTAAGCCCTGAAGCTATGTGCTTGATCTACCTCTAACTCTTCTTCCTTGGGCTGAGATTCTCGAACATAACGTTCAATATCAGTCTACGTCTTTGGCCAACTTCGTTGGATTCCAAGATGTCCAGCATCAAGGGCATAAGAGGACTCTTTTCCTTGTGTCTTGGACTTCTGGTATGCAAACTTTGCCCTTCGGAATTAGAGACTATTTCGAATGGAATATTGACCTCGGATTCCTTGCCCCCTTCAATTTGAACCACCTAGTTCATCTGAGCATACCCAACCTGCTACCAAATATGTCTGAAGTAATGATCATGTGCATAGAGGCCTTTAAGGAATAGAAAGAGATCAGCCCGAATCTCATTGAAACTCAAAAAGCTCACAAAACCAATGCAACTCAACGCATCATCCACCACAAAAGTGGTTCCTATTCTGTATCGGATTTCAAAATTGAAATCCTGCATAAGCTTAGACCATCGAGCCTTATGGCCTTGTAAGTAGTCTGAAGCACTACAAAAGTGCTCGAGTGATGTATCGTTCACAGACATCACAAACTCAGAGCCATATAGGTAATGCCTTCACGTCTTCAATGCATGAACTATAGCAAATAGCTTCTTTTTCACGCATAGGGCATTTGGCTTGCCATGGTGTCATCTTTCAACTAATAAAAGCTACAGATTGAACATCCTGAAACAAGGTTGTAGCAATAGTATAATCACTAGTATTCGTATGAACCACAAATGGTTTACTAAGATCGACAAAGCATGCATCTAGAGCATCCGTCCAAAATCAATAATTATGTACGTGATCTATTTGCAGGGAACTCCTTTCTCTCCTTCCTTTAAAAGATTGAAAAGGGGTAGTGCAGGGCGGGTACGTAACTCAAAACAACCTATGGAAATCAGCATGCTGCTGAATCAGTTGACAATCCTCTTGCTCCAGACATGCTAACTAAAAGGGAGATACTTGATTACAAACACGGTTGCGCTGCATAATGCTCTTCTCTACCTGATTCAATAGACTCTTGGGGGCCAACTGACATTACAAGCCATAGGGTAGCATGTACAGGTAAGATCTGAGAAAGGCCATTCGTCTTAGCCATGCTGGTCAAACAGTCTCCAGGTTGAAGACTAACAAAATGAAGTGCTGCTCAAGTGTGCACCAATGGAAATGATTTTTTTATAGAAAATGCAGGGCACAAAGAAGCACAGCGGGTCCCACAGGATGTCAGGAACTTTCCTGCAAAAACCTGCTAAATCCTTTGTCTGGTGCTCGGCAAACTGAGGACGATTTCAATAGAAGCCGCTCTAAGAGCCACGCCACGCGAGGTCTACATTGCGCAGTTACCCTGCTCCCCTGAGTTCAGATGGTTTATTTGGGCACAGCTTTGTCAAGCGGCCTATTTGCAGGCAGGTTGCACACGAATGAGCGACCGTTGCAGGCCTTGGCAGGCGACTTCCTTGGGTGATCCGATATAGCCAGTCACCTTCAACAAAGGCCTCGGCTCCGCATCTGGACCCCGATCTGATTCAGGGTGCGTGATAGATTTTACGGGAAAACTGCTTTCGTTTTGGGCCACGCTGTCTGGCTTAACTCTAAAAGCGAAGCTGGAACTAAGGGGAAAAGTGAATTGGAAGTTGTGGTCGATTGACAGTCGGTCGAATCGTAAGCTAGAAGCTCAAAAGAAGAGATGATAGAAGAGATGCATGCTCTTTTCGTATGGTAAACAGAAATCCGGAGTAATTTCGCGCTCTCTTCATACTATTTTCATTTGCCCACGCTCCAAGGTGAGCGTATGGCTTGGCTCTAAAAGGAAAGCTGAAACTAAGGGGAAAATGGTCGTTGTGATCGATTGACAGTCACTCCAGCCTTAAGCTAGAAGCTCAAAACAAGAGATAATAAAAGGGATAATTTTCTTTTCGCATGGCTAGCAGCACTGTCTTACCTCCTCCTTGTCCAGGACGTCTTTGAATTCGGCACAGGCTCCCGTGATTTCCCCCGGAAAGAGGGCGTAATTGTCTCCCACTTTGGGTAGCTTAAGGTTTTGGAAGTACAGAATGCTGTAGTTCACAAGAGCTCGGGGGAGGCGGGTAATTGCATCTAGAAACCATGAGAAAACTGCGGCCTTGACACTCCCTCTCTGAGGAGGCATGATGGGATTGTTGGGGGAGGTTGGGGAAGAGGGAGGAAGGGAGGGAGGTATGTGAAAAACAGAGGAGATGGAGAGATGGAGGCGATGAAGCTGGGCAAGCTCGCAATGAGGAAGAAGCATCCTCAATCGCTGTGATCGAGCATGTACGAAATCCATGGAAAACAGAAACTGCGAGGATACGCCTGAGAAGCCAAGATTCTGGAATCTCGGGTAGTATTAAGACAACTGTTTTCATCATTACACCTACACGTGGCTTGGCCATTGATAAGTCAACTGTTTTCATCATTACACCTACACGTGGCTTGGCTTTGAGCGTTACGTTGACGTGTAATCCTTGTCAGTAGTTCGCCTGTCCCATCCTGTCCCCTTGCTTGCAACAAAAAGTAATCAAAAGCTTTGCCGGCCCTTCATTGGCCAAAACAAAATCCTAAGAGGCTATTCCCCGAAGCTCCTCACGAAAGATTTCGCTTCATTCATGCCATGAAATTCTTGCTGCTCTTCCGCCTTCTCGAACCTTGTTGCACAATCCTTATCACTCTCATTGTTTCGTTTCAGCACTTCCTTAGACATTAGCAAACTGTGCGCTATGAGCAATCTGCACCATACATCGCCTCCTGATCTTCAGAGCCTCCTATTACCCCTCCTAACATCGGCAAAATACCCAACGTTCGCGGAGGCCTCTCTTCATCCTGCAACCCGCACGGCGAATTTAAAGGTCATCTGCACGGGAACGACTCGAAACTTCATGAGCGTGAAAATTGCAAACGAATTTCATGAGCGTGGGAATGCCCTCTAGGATTGGGAGAGAACAAGATGCACCTCATTCATGTAGCCCGCTCTTCCGCAAACTGTATACAATGAACCTCCAGCCTTTTCATTTTCACCCATGAAAATTATTTTCTCAATTTTGCAAAATCTGTAAAATTTTAGGCATTTTAGTTATATTTAGCAAAAAAATCGACAAATTCTCGGGAAAAACCTTCAAATTTTGACACCCCAAGTTTTGTGATTTGTTGGGAAAAATGTTTTCTATGAACACTGATGTGGCCTGCCCAAGATGGTGCACGGAAGATAGGGCAAATTGAAAGCTGAGCGCGAGAGAAGGAGAAGGAGAAGAAGAAGAGAGAGAGAGGGAGAGAGAGAGACAGACAGACAGAGAAGGAGAAGGAGAAGAAGAAGAATGAGAGAGAGAGAGAGAGAGAGAGAGAGGTGGAGAAAAAGATCAAGTACGAATAGCAACATCAAGGATACAAATAGCAAGTGCAACTTCAGCCCAATCATAAAAATGTGTGCACAAATTCATCAAAATGTAATTTTGGCTTTTGTTAAACGACCGAGTCTTTACTAAAGCCTACCTATCCAAGGTAGGCCAAATTCTATTCTTTCAAAAATGTGTGTTTTTGCTGATTACCAAGTCTCTTTTTGCTGATTATTGCCACCTATGCAAAAAAACATCCAACGCTAGTTTTCCTAAGCATAGTACCTCACCATTGCTGATTGCTACCCTCCTAGCGTGGAATCTGGACCCCACTCATTGCCACCAATACCAGTTTTCCTAAGCACAATAACTCATAGCTATTCTCTCAACATGGATTTTGCACCACAAGCCATGGTACATGGTACAATTTAGTTAGGATCCAATGCACGAACCTAACAAAATGGTATGTGGTACTATTTCGTTATTCGTTAGGATGCACTCACATAGCCACTCAAGGTTGATTATAATACATTCACAATCATGCATGGGCGAGCCATGCTACAAGAAGCATATCTTCAAAGGATAGCCAATCATTGAAGCTTCTCTTCACTTGTTGTTCCACCCTTATAAAAGCATCATGGTTCAGGTTTCAATGCACACACATGTTTCTCTGTAAGAGGTGAACATTTATGGCTGGAAATTACGGGTGTACATCACTCAAAGGAAGGGAAAATGGACAATTAAGAGCCATCGGTTCCCCTTTGGCCTCACACCCAAAGGTGAGTACTTTGTGCCTTAGTGAGTCAGAGTCATGTGAGTGCATGAGTACAATCTCCTGCATAAAAATGGACATTAGTACTTATTTTCCCTAGCATTGTTAGCATCCCACAACAATGTGTTCTGGCATACTTTCTCTTTATTAAAATAGCCATCATGGCATTCCATGAGATTGTGATCTCACAAATCTCTATTGACTATAGGTGGACGTCATTCTGTGCTTATTCCAAGATAATTTTTAAATTCATTGAATATATAAGAAGTGGGATTCCCTCCATTGCCAGACGTAAGTGCCTTGAACCAACCTAGCCTTTGAAAGTCTAAGTTAACATGAATATTCAAAAGTCCACAAAACCATAGCCCTCCACAATTTCTCGATGATTTCGATGTTGATGTTCTTTGATTGGTGCATATGCATGGGAGAGCAAAAACGTTTGGAGGCTCATGATTCTACATCACTTCTAAAGATATAAAGTAAAAAAGGCATCAATTTTCTAACAAGACAATTACAAGCACACTTTATGAGTCCTACCATGCAAAAGTCCCTTGGATAGGGGCATTGTTAAAGCTATCCCACTCTAGGTTCGACTAAGCAAATGAGTGGCTCCTAACTTGTGGGCCATCTGGCATATTAAAATCTTGCATGTGTGGGATAAATCATATTTTATTTGGCTATCAACTCTACAAATGTGATATTCAATAACACTAACATCACTATTGAATGTTCCTCATTCCCACCTTCCCATTAATGAGGACACCTTTAGGTCGTACAACAAGACACATTTACAAGCCTTGCTTATATCTTGTATCCATTTCATATCCCATGGTCCACCTCACCTTCAACTAACATATTGGAAATTTGAGCGGAGATCTTGGGGCATTCATTCCATATTGGATAGGATAAACTTGAGTCCATATCACATAGAAACAATGATCCAAATATCAACAAAAAGACGAAGAAAGCTAAAATCTACTAATATGCTTGATGAAATCATGGCTAGTAATATAAAATCTTAAAGCAACATCTCTCTCTCTCTCTCTCTCTCTCTCTCTCTCTCACACACACACACACACACACAAAATAATTTTGATTAGTAAATGTATCTCACACATACAGATGCTTATTTCTTTGCACACACACACACACAAAAATCTATACTTCCCCAGCTCTGAATTATTCTTTCATGTACCCCCGTAAAATCTCTCCTTTACACTCTTTGTTTAACTATCCTACACACCAAGCCCACTAATCCTCCCATACCTCTTCTAATCCGTTCTCAACCCATGCACTCATTCGCTCCTTACTCCACTTGTGACTTAAACTTCATTTGATGCTTAAATTTTTTTTAATTATCTAAGAATCCATATGGTTGTCTGTAAATTTCCTAGGTAAATCGACAACCAGCCAGGGAAAATAGGCATTACCTGTCTACCCAAATGTAACTATGATGTTCTAACACTTGGTTTGTTTGGATGGTATTAGGTAAGTGGACCCCGATCTCGTAACCTAGACTGCTTGAGGATTTGACATCTTTGTTCAATATTGTGTTTGTCAAACTCAATATTATTAAAAATTCTTAATTTTGATCGAAATTTTTGCAAACTCTAGTTGTTGCATTTTTCAACTTAGATGGCTCAAACATTTTTTTCTTATATGTTTTCCTTTTTTCACTTTTTATTCAATTGATGGAATTAATTGTATGTCTCAATTATTGATGGGAATTTTTAATCTAAACATACACTTTGATTTCCCAACTAGCCTTTGGTCCGACGAGCTAGGGCCATACAATTAATTCACATCCATTGGATAATTCTTTAGCATGGATAACCCTAGTTTGTAAATAGTAAATGCGTAAACCACTTCTGCAAAATAGATATAAAAGTTAGTAAAAAATAAGGCGGATCACATAGTCAGCAAGTTATTTTAATATATTTAGTTATGTTTAAATCTTGCTCTTCATAGTCATTCATAAATTAATCTTTAAATACTTTCTTTTTTTCTAAAAATCTTTTTTGGTTAATCTATGGTTGTTACCTTACTTTATTAATTGTTTTAATATGTTAACCACTTTAGATTTATCTAATTTTTCTCCTATCAACTTTAATTAAAAAGTAATGTTTTCTTATCCTATTAATTTATTAAAAGCGTTCACAGTTACGCATGTTTATGATTATGGTTCATTAAGAGTCAGAACACCCAAAATTGGTGAAAATCATACTAAATTGGCTAGAAATGCATTACATTAACACAATTAAAAGGATGGAACAATTATGTTAAACCATGACATCAACGACTTAAAAAAATACAATGGAATAAATATTATAAATTCATCAAGAGCAGCGATGACCTAAAAGAAATAACAAAGACATGTACCCATTAAAGTCATCCATCCATTGGAATATATGTTTATATTTTAGAATGTATTACAAGGGCCTCATAGGCTATCTTTCTTCTTAGCTAGTTCTATTACATCGAGAATAGGGGTCTTTGAATCCCCTAGTGGACTCCTAGATGTAAACCTAGTTGCAATAGCACTAAGATCCTCGTCTCTAGCTGCCAACAACACATATGTTGCTGTCAATGCCCTGCTGTCAATGTTTGATCCAAAAGCATTGACAAGCAGCTAGGCGATGTACCGGCCCTCGAAGAGAAAATTTGTTGTGGAAGACCACGAGGTTTTCTACGACTTTGCCGAGGTAATGGCCAAAGAATGATCTTGCCCAAATGTGATGTGAACATTACCCCATCGAGATGAGAATTCATCGACCTCAAATGCTTCTGTAACAATTCAACAAACATTAGAAGACCAACAAAACAAATTATACCAGAAGACCATCAAAATACAAAACATTGTTCGAACTTATGACTATAGCGTCGTCAGCTTCTATCCCTTCCTCATTTGCAATGTTGATGGATCCATGTGTTGTGTGATGCTTCATTTGAGAGGTGGAAGCTTTCTCCTATTCTGTCTTGGAGGTGGAAGTTTTTGCATGAGAGGATTGTGCAGCATATATTGACATGTCTGCATTCCTCAATGAAACCAGCATCATTAGGAGAAAGTATTCCATTGTTTGGTCTTCAGAACCTAAAAACTCGGGATCTTTGACACATGTCAACATTGAACCCGAGTAGGAATCCGATTGCCTCGTGCTCTTGTAGTCCAAAAAGAACTTCTATGTCATGGAGGGATACATACTCTTCTCCATCAATGATGAGGAGGGACATGGACCATAAGTCTGATTCTAGGTTAGCAGTCTCCAATGCACATTCTTGCTCTGCTCTTGTTGGGGGCTCTTGGAGTAGGCCCAATGCTTCAGCTGCTTCCATTTCCTCTCTTGCATGGTTAAGACTCTCTTCCATGTACATGTTAGAGTCTTGTCTAGGGACAAGGATATCAACAATTCTGCTAGGGGGGTTGTTGGACGATGAGGCTTCTTCCTCTAAATTTCCTTCTTGGAGAAGAAAGATGAATGTCATCTTCCATGAAAGGAATTAAGTGCCTATATTTCCCGTGATCCCCACTTCTAGGAGGTCATTCCCTATAACCATCCTAAACCCTTCCTCTATAAGATTATCACAAAAGTGGGCCAAGCGCTTCACAAACTCGGGATCGTCTAGGAATAGATACTTGATGTAATCTATCAAAACCCATCTTTTTGAAGAGTCATCAAGTGTGTATGCAAAATCAGTGAAATTCTCTTGCATGTAGTTGACGAGTCCTGTGAAGTCATCCTTAGCTCGCATATACGTGCCTAGGACATCTAAAGTCCTATCAAACACAAAAAATAGCTCTTCCTCGCAACCTACAAATGCATTTCACGAGATGAAATCATGGAACGCAACTCTTACTGAATCCATGGCAAATAGCAACAACTGATGGATTGAGTTAGTTTTGAGGGTGGGAGTTTCTATCGCTCTCTAAAAGTGAAAGAGAGAATGTAATGTAAAAATGGCTCTTACTCCTTTATATATATCAAAACCCTAAAAATTAAAACAAATCATACCTCAAATTTTTTGAAAAACATTTACCTTGAGCTCAAAGGAAAAAAACATCAAAAGAAATAACACCTCAATTTGAATGTCCATTTTTTGAAAAAAGAACTAGGATTTGGAAAAAATTTTAATGCTACACTAGTCGAACACATTGGTTAACAATCTTCAAAGTTGCAGAAGGAAGGAAATTGGCACTATGCATACACTTCTCCACACGTCGGTTGATATTTTCACCATTTAAGGTAAAGTTGAAGGACTCTAACATGCCATCCTCCATGACCAATAGGTGTTCTTGCACATCCCTTAGATTCCATTGTGATGTGACATTCACATTCTTGACATCTCCCTCATCAACATCAATAGAAAAACTTACCCCCATATTGTCTTCATCGTGAGTCAAGGGGAAGCCACCGGCCATTTGTTTTCTTCCAATGCATGTACTGAAAAGATAAATACAACATTTGGCGTGATATATGGTATCTAATAATCGCATTGTCTTCACATGCATGATATTGAAGCACGTCACACTTTTGTTTACTTGACATGGTTTCCCAATTCACCCCAAGTAAATCTTCAAGAGCATTTTCATCTAAATGCATAAAGGACCACATACTTATTGTTCTATGCATATCTATATTTTGAAAACAAGAAGAAAAAATGTGCAGAGGCATAAACCAAGATAACCTTGCCCAATTCGATCCAAATGTGAGCTTCATGGCCATGCCCATATCCTTTCCAATCTTGTCCTCGAACAATTGCAATGTCCTTGAGTCCACAATGCTGCAATCCATGTCTTGAAGTTGCGGTGGTGCAATGCTTTGTAGAGGGCCATAGCTTGATGATGTCCTTGGAGTGATGTATGTTGCATCATACCAATACACATTCTTCTTTCACAAGGAGGCCAACTTCTCCCCTGTATGAATTTGCTTTCATGAATCCTCATGAATTGCAGTGAACTTGCCTATGAATGACTCAACTGGTTCCCACTCCTCGAAGTATGAAGGGAAAACATTTGCCATGAATAAGAGCTCTTAGAAACCAAACATTAAATTTCTAAATGGACTCATTGCACTTACATGTAAAAAAGGTACATACATAGAAAGGCTCACAGTGTGATGGTATCCTAGATTGATTGAATGATGGAGGAAGATGTATATCTTTCCCCATGTAGACAAGCTGCACTCATTAGGGAAAAAGGGAACTCATTTTGGGGCCCTGTAAGAAATTCACTATTTATTTATTTATTTCTCTCCTAAAAGACCTCAAAAATAGTAAAATACGGAAACGTGGCTCAGAACTGTCAGTAAGGACTACAGAACTGTCAATTCAAAAAGGAATAAGATAATCTTTTGTCTGACTAACACGATTTTGTATTAAATATCCTCTTAGATTTTTTTTTGTTTACCAAAGATTCCGCATCTGTTTGGCCATCTGTTTGGCAGACGTGTGCAGGCCTTTCATAAAGAGTCCATCACTGAACTTAGTGATTGCAAGTTTTCGAAATATTCACATGGATACCGCCACACTTCCACGATTCATGTTACAAAACAACTATGAGATTGAAAAACAAACTTCGCAACCTGAGAAGCACAAAAAATAGCCGATACTAGTGAGTCACTATCTGAGAAGAAGTGATTACACCATCTTCACATCGACTTAGAAGAACAATATGCTCCAGCACAAAAAAGACGAAAGGATACGGTGCTGAATGCTCAACAGCGGGAAAATATGAGAAGAGAAGGGCTTCAACATATTGACATATCCAAAATGTCAAGTAAAAAACTCTACACCTCCATTTGTCAATCCCACCACATTACTGAGGTTTGCCGGCGATGGACAAAATGGACTTCTTGGTTATATTTCAACGCAGTCTGCATTTGCGGAAAAGTATAAAATGATGTACCTACAAGAAAAGGGGGCCAAGATGGAGGAGATAGCCATTCGTGCAAAATTGGAGCAGCAGTTGCAGAATGAAATTGAGGAGCATTCAAAGAGTAAAAAAGAGTTGACAAGAGCAAGAAAGAAGAGAACCGTGCTTGGAGACAGACTACATAGCAGGAAGATTAAAAACATTGCAAATTTGAAGGCTGGGACTGGTGGATGCAAGCGACGAATTCAGGAAGCAAGGTTAGATTGAAATTTATCATTTTGTATACTCAAAAAGGCTCTCTTCCAGACTATATCTATTTCGTCGATTGTCGCAAAATAAGAATGGAGGTGCTGAATGATTGTGTCGTTACTACAGGAAATTATTGGAGCCTGCAAAAGAAAATATGGACCCGAACCTTCTTCCTGTTAAACAAATGAAAGGATTGCTTTCTTGCGGTGTAGCAAAAGGTTTGATTGAGGAAAAAAAATACAAAACAGTCAAACGCAATGTTGTAGAGGACTTTGTATCCAATAATCAAGTTGATGGCACTATAATCCAAGAGGCTCTTGATGTTAGTGGAGTTAGCAGGAAGGGATATAGTTCGATTTTCCATGCGATATCCTCAACTTTGAAAGATCAAAGGATTAAACGAGTTTTACTGCCAAATCCAGCAACCATGTGGAGGATAAGAGGTCATTTGAATGAAAGTATAGATGAATTTATTGGGCAATATATCCATATTGAAGAAATATTTCATGGTGTTAAAGGAACCACTCTGTATGATCCTTGGAACAATATATTTTTAGATCTGCAACAACTTCAAAAAAGAATGGTCGAGTTTTATGGAATAACATTTGAGGAGTGCAAAGGCATTTTGAAATTTGTTATCAAACTGGATGAGTGTGAGGTTGTAAAGGAAAAGAAAATGGAAAGAGTTACTATTACATTGATGAATGGAGTAATTGATACATCATTGACTGAAGCGAGTTCGAAGTATTTTAGTGTGCAGTCAGAGAAACACATATGGTGGTTAGGCTCGTTCCAGGTATGATCATTTTTTGTTTTATACTTGATTTTGGTCATTGTTTTCAAATCTGATATAGTAATACTTTTGTTTTCTATAATCTCGCAGGTGAAGACCGAAGACCATGAAACACTAGATTGGGTGTTTCACCACACGGAAATACCAAGAATAATCAAAAGACAAGTGCAAGGCGAGAATCTCCATGTTGCAGGAAAAGGTGATTTTCAAGTAGAGTGGCACATGGCGGGGGATCTTAAAACACTTAAGTGCATGTATAACATTAGTAAAGGAGGCAACTCAAAGTCTCCTTGTCTTTACTGCGAAGAATCAGCTCAAGTAATGGATTCAAAATGGTGGAAGAGAGCATCTAATAGAGATAAAGTTGACCCTGACTTCAATGCCATTCTGGACATTCCACTATGTAATGTTCACATCTGCACATTGCATGGTCTATGTCAAATTATTGAGAAATTGGTATTTTTATATATTGGATTTGCTTGGAAACTCCGTCCCGAAAAAAATAGAAAGGATGCTCTTCAAGCATTGGAAAAAGTGTTATCCGATATAGGTCTACATGGAGGAGATGTTCAAATCACAAAGGATTTTAAAAAGTCTACCAATGGCAAGGAGGTACCAATCAAGCCCTCTATTGGTGGTGTTAAGGCAAGAAGATTCTTGTCTCGACCCAAACACAGTAAGCAAGTAAGGCAAGGTAGAGCAGTTTCAAAGATTAATTATGGATTGTGGAAGCAAGTCCATAATGCTGTGAAAGATCATGAGGCAGATGGGGAAGCACGAAATAGGAAGGTAGAGGTGTGGAGGTCTCTTGATCAACTCTTCATGTTCTGTGACAAAGTAACATGGAC
Organism: Dipteris shenzhenensis; assembly: GCF_047967505.1. NCBI lineage: Eukaryota > Viridiplantae > Streptophyta > Polypodiopsida > Gleicheniales > Dipteridaceae > Dipteris > Dipteris shenzhenensis. Next base: position 26,411,184 of record NC_141624.1, on the reverse strand, counting down.
AAAGAGTGATTACAAGAACTTTGAGGAGGCAATTAAACATTTTGGAAAGTCAATGAAAGACGCTTGGACAGCCTGCAATATAACTCACTACATGGTAAGGTTATGTCTTTTTCTTTTACTTAAGTGTGATCCTCTTTTTTTTTTTTACTTACTATGCATTCTTATGTCTTACAGCATATCATATACAACCACCTTCCCTATTTTGTCAAAAAGTATGGATGCCCAGCTATTTGGTCTACCCAAGGCATGGAGAAGTCTCACTACATGGCACGTAATGCATTTTTTAGACACACACAACACTATGGAGGGAGTCAGAAGGCAAATAGTCTGAAGGAAGTCTTCCAATGGTTTTACCGAGGCATACTACAGAGGCTGCATGCTAAAAGAAAAGTTGCTAGCTCCAAAATCAAGCTTGCTTTTCTTCTAGCCCAAAAGCAAAGACGAAGACAAGCTCTAGACAATTCAATTGCAGCAGAGAGACATAGACAATGGAGGGAATCGAAGATATTTAGAAACCATAAATGGACAAGTAAACATGAATAGGACTCATTTGTAACTTATTGGTGTTATGTCCACATGTTTTCAAACTCATTCAATAGAAATTTATTTAGTGGAACAAGTGACTCTTGGTGTTATGCATGAAAAGCATTTCTTTTGTGAAACATATGATCTGAACTTAATACAATTTGTTTACAATTTCAATATATTGTTCATTTAATATTTAACGACACCACTCTATGTAAATGTACAAATCATTTCATCATCAACTTATTAATCATTTATACAAGATCATACCAGATATCAAAGACTTTATACAAATCAGTTCAAATTTAATATAATGTTTGTGCTATATTCGATGACTAAATCCTATTTCTCCCAGTTCCTGCCGATCGGAACTCTCTTTTTGATCTTGATTGGAGTCTTTTTCTTCTTTATTGGCTTGATGTCGACTGTCTCTTTATCCTTTTCTTCAGCTCTCTCCACCTGTTCCTCTTCTTGGACTGTGTGGCCTGATGCAATCATGGGTGGCTCTCGAAACCTTACGAGCTGGTGTTTTCCATAGCCCTCCAGATATTTGGGCTCCTTAACACCACATGCTAATGCATAAGAAGTGTAAGACAAAAAGTAAGCGGCCCTAGAGGCTTGCTTATTCACATAATCTCCAAATATATCTATGGCAGACAACCTCTCTATCAAAATGATCTTTTCCTTTTGCCATGAAAGAACATGTCCACCTAAAGCCCTGGACAAACATTTTAGGAAGTAAACAATGGCTTCTCCATTGTTGCTCAACTGCCTATGGTAAATCAAGATCTTGGCACTGCCTAGATCATGAATATAATGAGCTAGGCCTGACATTTTGCGAAACCCAACCTGCCTACTTCCACTTGATCTTTGGAGGAATGTGTCATCCTCAATTTGTAGCTGCCACATATCAAAGGATTGGAGTGAGACAATACACAACCTACAAAAACAAAGTTAAGCAGAAGTCAAAGTATTTGATTTGAAGTACCTTCTCATTTTCATCAGCAACAAGCAGTTCATCTTTCCAGAGATTTATCCCTCTCCCCTCTTGTCCAGCCTCTTCTTTAGGCTTTTCTGTGTATAGTGCTAAGAGATTCATAGCTTCCTGTGTGAGCTGGAAGGCAGCTTCATCTGGCTCTTGGAACTTTTCAGCCTCTTTGAAACAAAATGAAAGGGCCTCTACAGGATCAAACATTGTTTCCAAAGCTAGTAGTGAATGGTCATCTTCTATGCCAACCTCCTTGTCAAGCCTTGAAGCCTGGGCAATAAGGGAAATGGCATAGTCCTCCCTCAAATCAAACATACACTCTATATCATGGAGGAAAACATAATCCTTTCCACCAATCAACACACCTGGAAGCATGGGCACTGCATAGTTGCTGCTCTGAACATCAAAATCTTCAACTGGCTCTGCTCCCCTCAGAGTTTTTGTCCTCAGTTGAACAAGGTCAAGAGCAGCCACTTGCAGCCCCTCATCCTGAAGGTTGATATCTTCTTCTTGCTCTGCCATTTCTGTGACCAAAGAAACATCCTCCTTTTCCTCTGCTTCAGATGTGTCTTCTTCTTCTATTTCCTGCCCTTGTTCATCCAAATACTCCTGACTGAAGACAATGTACATAAGAAATGCCATGCTCTCCTCCAGCACTCTGCACTTTCTGGTGTGCAAAGTACAGTTGAATTTATAGTGATCAGGCAAGCTGTCAAATCTTCTGTTCACATGGTACCTCAGCCTGTCATTGGAGACAATATGATTTATGTGCACAAAAACCTTTTCTCCTTCCACAATTCTTCCTGCCTCTATCAGTTCTTTAAAGGTATCCCAATAGTCTGAAAGAAAATCTTTGTGCTGCTCCAGTACAGAGCTCATTGTGAACTCCATGTTGAAAATACTGTGGTATATATGGAAGTTACTCTGAGCCTTGCATTTGTGAAGAAACTCAAATAGGAGCAAATTTGGAGAATTGTCCTCTTCTGGTTCCATTTGTTTTTTGATGGAAGAATCAGCACTCTGCTCCAGTCTCTTCTTTTTGCCTGTTCAAAAACTTATATACTATGAATTCTATATGCTGACATATGCAATCAGTGAATGCATTGTATATCACCAGATAATTCCTTCATGACATCTCATGACTCACCTGGTGATTGCTGTGGTCTAATAATAGCAGCAGAAAAGTCCAGCTTCCTCTTGAAAGGTGGGGCCTGGGAGCCAGCTGTTCCAAAACAAAAACATTTCTCATCATCAAGGAAGATTTCCACAGGGCTAAAGATAGCAAATTAATGAGGTAGAAGTGAGAACCAAATCAGACACAGGAATTTGCAGCAAAATGCGATATGGGCTGTTTAGAGAATTATAAACCACTCTCCTCGCATTTTGTTGCAAATTCTCAAGTTCTGTTCATGTGCATGTCAAATCAAGCACTGGGTTCATCTCAGTGATTCCTGGACACTATGATCTCATATGCAAGAGAAATAATGGAATGAGTGAAACTTTTCATGAGGAATGTGTCAACAATAGGAATCTGTAGCAAAATGTGATATGGGCTATTTAGAGAATTATAAACCACTCTCCTCGCATTTTGTTGCAAATTCTCAAGTTCTGTTCATGTGCATGTCAAATCAAGCACTGGGTTCATCTCAGTGATTCCTGGACACTATGATCTCATATGCAAGAGAAATAATGGAATGAGTGAAACTTTTCATGAGGAATGTGTCAACAATAGGAATTTGCAGCAAAATGCGAAATGGGCTGTTTAGTGAATTATAAACCACTCTCCTCGCATTTTGTTGCAAATTTCTAGTTTCTATTCATATCAACCTACAATCTAATTTCTGGGTGATTTACCACATTCTTGAACAGTATAAATTGAAAATGTAACAAGAAGGATGGAGCTGAGTGAAGACATTGGGACATAAAAAATCCAATGGATGGAAGAAATAAATGTTGAAAAACATTGAAGCCAATCTAGAATTCTGACCTTTTTTTTCCTTTTCCATGCTGATGGAGTTGCACTGGTAAATCTCCTGCTCTTTCTCTAGCTTGAACTTTGCACTCTAGGTAACCTGGAGATCTAGCAGTACTGTCTTCAGGCAGGTTGCAGTCTGGATGGAGTGTGCTGGGTAGGAAAGGATCAGAGAGAAGGAAATAAAAGATGCGAGGGTCATGGCAGGGATGAAAGATTGGGATCGGTTTAGTTGCAAATATTGATATCTGGCATAAACGCATTGGTCATGTTAATATACAGCGACTTAAATTAATGTAGGCCCAAATTATTGTTGCAAGATTGCCTAAGTTCAAGGTTGCAGAAATGCATAAGGTATGTGAAGCTTGTCAATTTGGAAAATAGGCAAGGAAACCATTTCCTAGACATGTTCAAGAGAGTAAGAGGCCATTGAAATTAATCCACTCTGATGCGTGGACTACTAAAGCTGCATCTATTGGAGGCTATTATTATTTTGTAACTTTTATTGATGACTATAACAGAAAAGTTTGGGTGTATTTAATGAAAAAGAAAAGTGAAGTGTTTGGGCATTTCAAATCTTTTAAAGCTATGGTTGAAAAAGAAACAGGCCTATAAATAAAATGCCTAAGGTCAAATGGAGCGGGAGAGTACCTCTCAAATGAATTTGCAAGTTTCCTGCAGGATCATGGCATAAAGCAGCAATATTCATGCAATCATACTCCACATCAAAATGGACTTGCATAAAGGAAAAACAGGCATATTGGAGAGGTATCTCATGCCATGCTCAACGAAAAAGGCCTACTAGATTATTATTTGGCTGAAGCAGTTGCTACAATAGTCTACATAATGAATAGGACTCCCATTGTAGCAATACATGGCATGACACCAGAGGAGAGGTATACTGGTAGGAAACCAGATATTTCTCATTTGAAAGTTTTTGGTTGCATTGCCTATGTTCATGTGCCACAAGTTGGATCCAAAAGCTGAGAAGCGCATCTTTATTGGTTATTATTTATAGCAGAAAGGGTATAGATGCTATAACCCTTTTACTTGTAAGTTTACAGTGAGTAGAGATGTTTTTGGTGAGATGAGTAGCTAGTATAAAGTAGTAAATGTGATTGATGATGTAGATGCATAAAATGGTAATGCTGCACAGAATTCACAGCAACAATCACAAAATATTAGTGGACCTGTAGTGTCCTCTAGCAGTGGTTCACAATATTTCACCATGGACAGGTAGATTGAGATCAGGAGGATCTCCTCAAAGCAATGCAGATAGTGGTATGCAAGTATCACAAAAAGGAAAAGAGAAAGTAGATCAGCCCATGGTTGATGTGAATACAGGTAGCTCTTAAGTGGATGGTGAATCCAATGGCTTAGAATAGAGCCTTGATGATGAGTTGGGTATTCCTTCTATTGTTAGACCTAAGGAAGATAAGGGATGTTTTGAGAGCATCTCATAGTGAGCCTATTTTGCGTAGGTCTACCAGAGCTAGGTATCCTATGGATAGGCTGAAATATGATGGATTTATAGCCATTCACTATGCCTATATGGTCAAAGTGATACATGAACCAAAACCCACTTCTTTTGAGCAAGACATGGGAAAATAAAAATGGGAGAAAGCCATGGTTGAAGAAATGGATGCCTTGGAAGGAAATGCTATATGGGAATTGGTGCCTTTGCCTAAAGACAAGAATGCAATTGGCTGCAAGTGGGTTTATAAGGTGAAGCACAATGCAGATGGTTCTATGAATAGATACAAGGCAAGATTAGTTGTCAAGGAGTATGCACAGACATATGGCATTGATTATGAAGAAACATTCAGTCCAGTTGCAAGGATGGCAACCATAAGAGCAGTCATTGCTATGGCTACATCAAAGGGATGGTCTTTATATCAAATGGATGTAAAGAATGCTTTCTTGCATGGTGATTTGCAAGAAGAGGTCTATATACAGCAGCCACTAGGTTATGTTCATGCTGTTCATCTTGAGTTTATTTGTAGGTTGAAGAAAGCCTTATATGGCTTGAAGCAAGCACCCAGAGCATGGTCTGACAAGATAGGACAATATCTTGTCACTATTGGCTTTTGCATTTCCAAGGCAGATTTCTCACTTTATGTGAGAAAAATAGAGAAAGGCATTATGTTGCTTGTCATTTATGTTGATGATTTGGTCATCACAGGTGATAGTGATGAAGATATCCTTCATGTGAAAATGCTATTGAAGCAGAAGTTTGAGATGAAGGATTTGGGAGAGCAGCGTTACTTCTTGGGCATTGAGGTGATTAGATCCACAAGTGGGATAGGTCCTCAAAGTTGAGAGGCGGATTTCTATTCTATGTATTTAGTGCCGTAATAAGACCATCATACTTTGGTGGGAGAATCCGTATGCACCTTAGTGCTAGATTCTCGTTGGTGATGGTGATGCCAATTGCAGTCATCTGATCGCGTAGATTCTTCACCCTGGTGATGAATTTCTCTGCTGCTTCAGACTCAAACAACTTCTCGTTCGTGAGTTGAGTCTCCAGATTTTGAATCCGCATCTGATTCATGGTCTCATACTGATTTTTCAAGACCGTCCATGCCTCCTCTACTGTGGTGACATGTTGAATTAACGCCATGATGGAATCACTAACACTGCAGAAAATAGAACACAGCACATTTGCATTTCTTCTTGTCCATGTGAGAATCTCATCCGCAGTTGGTACTATCTGTTGTCCTGCATTGGATCTGATCTCACAACCGGCCTCACATCCACCCCAGTAGCAGTGTCCCAAAGCTCATATGTGCCTAGGATGGTCTTCATCTTGAACTTCTAGAGTGGATAGTTAGAGCCATCCAACAGAGAGAGAGTTCGAGGAATGCATGAGCTGAGTCATGCGAGTGCAAGAAAATGCTCTGGATACGGTATATCTAGGGGAGGATGGGGAACCTAAACCAGTCAAAATTAGTACATTGTTGATGGCTGAGTTCCATAGCGAACTGATATCCCTCTTGAAAAACTTTTTCGTTGTGTTCACATGGGATTATGTAGATATGAAAGGTCTGGATTTGAAATTCTACCAACATTGGGTGAACCTCAAACTAGATGTGACTTTGACAAAGATACAATGCTATCGTATGAATCCGCATGTGGCCAAGCAAGTGCGAGAAGAGCTGGAGCACTTGCTATGGGTGGTGGGATTCATCGCACAAATCGAGAACCCAGAGTGGATTTCCCTGATTTTCATTGTGCCAAAGAAGAATAAGCAATTGCGGATTTGTGTCGATTACCACAAGCTAAATGTAGCCACTGTACCCGATCCATTTCCTTTGCTGTACATGGGTTCTATGCTAGACAAAGTGGCAGGGCATGAGGTATACTCCTTCTTGGATGGGTTTAGTGGGTACAATCAAATCAGGATGGCTCTGGAAGACCAACCCAAAACAACGTTCATCACTCTATGTCTGTATAGTCATGCAGTTTGGATTGCAGAATGCTTCCTTGACCTTTCAATGAGCAATGAAGAAGATTTTTGGGTCTTACTTGATAGAATTCATGTGGATTTTCCTAGATGATCTTAGGGTGTTTGGAACATTCACTGAGCACCTAGAGCATTTGCGAAAGTGCCTCCAATGATGTAGGGAGGTCAGCCTGAACCATATGAAATGTGCATTCGCAATCCATAGCGGCTGACTCTTGGGGCATATGATTTCAGCGGAAGGAATTGCAGTGGATCCAGACAAAGTGGCACTGATTATGCAAGCACTTGCTCCAACAACACCTAAGGAGGCTTGTGCTTTTTGGGTCAAATTCGATGGCATGGTAGACATATGTGGTTCCTGGCTCATCTAGTGATTCCCTTAAATGCACTTGCTCATGTGGAACTGAAGGCATTTGTGTGGACTGCAAAGTGTGACCAAGCTTACCAAAAGCTCAAGATCCAGCTTTCCAAAGCATCGGTGCTGATGTCTTCGGATTGGGAGAAGAATTTTCATGTATTTTTGGATGCCTCGGATAGAGCTATTGGTAGTGTCTTGATGCAGGAAGATGCGGAAAAATGGTATTGACTAGTCTATGATGCAAGCCGATGGCTCTCAACGACTGAAAAGAATTACTCTATCATGGAAAGCGAAGGACTGGGCATGATCTATTCAGTCAAAAAATTCTGGCATTATTTGTTGGGCTGACCTTTTGTATTCCATGTTGATCATTCCACATTGTTGTATTTGGTGAAACAACAAAGTCTTACGAGTCGATTGGCATGATGGGTGTTGTTACTGTGCAGAAATATGACTTTGATCTTATTCATCGGTCAAGCTCACAGCATGCGGTAGCAAATGCGGTAGCAAATTACTTATCTTGACTGGAGTCTGGGGAGCTACCAATGGGAGTGGAAGACGAGTTTCCTAATGTGGAGCTGGTGGCTATTTTCGAGTAGATCTAATCGAGCTGGAGGCCGAAGTCATTTTGGAAGGCCCATGGCCATGGTATGATGATATGCTCTCGTTCCTATCTACCGACATCATGCCTAAGTACATGAATAGAGACCAAAGGAAATGATTAGCACTACGACATCTGACGGAGGACCTACTACAATGTCTTCAGCCTCATGAGCAGGAGGCAGTGCTGATGTATCTTGTATCTTCTTGTCCTTTTGTTGTGTTATCTCTGTGCCAACATGGACTTAGGTAGAACAGAATGTGTGTGTAGAGTAGCTGCAAAGATCCGCTTTGTACTTGCATAAGGATAGGAATAATCCCTCTACAAAATCCGACTTGCATGTTGTACATGCAAGTTCTACATACGATTCCTACATGCAATTCCTACATGCGAGTTCTACATGCGAGTTCTACATGCAACTCCTACATGCAAGTTCTATATATGATTCCTACATGCAACTCCTACATGCAAGTTCTACATGCAACTCCTACATGCAAGTTCTACATACGATTCCTACATGCAACTCCTACATGCGAGTTCTACATGCAACTCCTACATGCGAGTTCTACATGCAACTCCTACATGTGAGTTCTACATGCGAGTTCTCTTGAGATATCGAGCTCCACTCGTGATATGTCAAGGTGACCGTTGTGCATTTATGTCATCGACTTGTTAGCTGTAGCTGCAGTTGGTACACCGCCCATGAATAATAGCTGGATGACAGCTATCTTTATGTACTCTAGTTAGTGGCTCAATTAGTATGCCACCTTAGTCAGCTGAGTTTGGTTTGAGACCCACATATAGGGTTCACCTATTCTATTGTACTTAGAGCTCTTTTGGCTTTCACAACTAAGAAGAGGAAATTTGTTTTTAGCCCCCACCTTTGTGTATATTCCCCCATTGTGTATGTGAGAAAGCTGCAAGTGAGATTCCTTCCTTCTCTCCCACTAGACTCTTCACATGGTATTAGAGCTCGGTTTGTGGTAAGGAGCTCAAGAAATCAAACCAAGTTTGCAGTGTCCTAATAAAAGGATCAGTGTTGCTTTCCTTTTTTTTCGAGTTTGGGAGAAAATCTCTACAGGTTGCACAGCCAGAAAGTGCAAGAGTGCACTATGTCAGACTGGGACGCCCTTTGCGGTGTGGCAAGGTGTGGCAAGAGGGTAGTATATGCATGAGGCCGTTTCGGGACCCATTTTGGTGGTGGAAGTTTTTCACAGTCACTTTGCCCTATTTTTGTTGTGCGACCACTGTTCTATAGGTCGGTGGAAAGTTATCGCAAAAATTACATCGTTTGCCTATGCGCAGAGATATTGGGAGTGACAGAATCATTCAAATTCCTATTAATCATAATCATCACTAGGAAGTGACTGTGTGGTCAAATACCACTCTTGTCAGTTTTGCAGATTTGCCCTTGTGAGGCAGAAGCTGTGTTTTTTTGCAGTGACAGAATACTTTGCAATGTTCTTTAATGGCATCTGATGCTCTTTCACAGATTGTCAGTGAAAAGCTTGACAAGAACAACTTCCAAGCATGGAAGTTTAGAATGACGAATTTCCTTAAGGGATAGGAGTTGCAAGCATTTAAAGGCTCGCATGAGAGAGCCAGAAAAGTTATGTACTAGCTATCTATCAGTATTTCAGATTCTATGATTGTGCATATTCAAGATGCAAGCACACCGAAGAAGGTGTGGGATACTTTGACAAAAATGTATAGCACAAATATGCAAGCTAGGAAAATGCAGCTCAAGCAGGAGTTGCATAATGTGCAAAGAGAAAACATGAGCATCAATGACTACCACATGAAGGTGAAGAAGATTGCAAATGCACTTGCTTCTATTAGGTTGCCAGTGGAAGATGATGATTTTGTCTCCGTGACCTTGAATGGTCTAGGAAAGGATTATGCACAATTCTGGACATCCATTGCCGTCCATGACAATTTTCCTGATTTTGAGGAGTTGATTGCTCTTCTAATTTCTGAAGAGCAGAGAAATGGTGGTGCATCTTCTTCAGGAGGAACTTCAAAAGAAGTTGTCTTCTACTCAAATGCTAGAAGAGGTAGAGGTAGAGGTAGAGTAGGCCAATTTGGAGGCCATGGCAGAAATCAAAATATGCAGGAAATTCAAGAAAATTAGTCCTATGGAGGAGGATGTGGTAACTTTAGAGGTAGGGGGAGCCAAAGAGGTCGTGGTAGATGGCAGAGAGGCCAAAATGTAAACAACAATGTTGAATGCTACTACTGTGGTAAAATGGGTCATATGGTTAAAGACTGCTATAAAAAGCAGAATGACATCATGATTGGAAAATTGTAGCAAGGCAATTATACATCCTCTAGTAAACAAGGTGATGATAGAAATGAGCATCTGTTTATGGTGTAGCACATGACCAATTCTATGACAAGTGTAGAAGAAAGCAATGATGTGTGGTATGTTGACTCAGGTGCATCAAACCACGTGACAGGTCATGCAAAATGGATGCAGAATGCAAGGAAAATGGAAAGACCAGGATTTGTGGAGATTGGTGATGATACTGCACATCCTATTGTGCATATTGGTAAAATTCCTTTGTCTATGCAGGATGGAAAAAAGAAATACATGTCTGATGTATTTCATGTTTTGAATATCACCAAGAACCTGGTTTCTATTGGTCAAATGGTTGAGCAGGGATTGCAGGTAAGATTTAATCCTCATAGATGCTTTGTTGAGGATATGAAAAATAAAGGTCACTTGATAGCAAAAGGGAAGAAGAAGGGAAGGATGTTTACGTTGGATGCGGACATGCCTGAATTGAGTGCAGCAATGCTTGCACAATTGGCCCATTTGTAGACTGATCCATATCATGAAGTAGCTTATGCAACCAAGCTACCTCAACTGTAGCCATTACTGCACCCCTATACTCAGCCTCTGTGCTCGACAAGGCAACTGTAGGTTGTTTCTTACTAGAAATACTACCAGCCCAATCAGCATCAATGTATCCATGTAACTGTATCTGAACCCCCGTCTGAACCCCAGTCTCATAAAATAGTCCATATTGCAATGTGGACTTCACATACCTCAATATGCATCTAGCCGCATTGAAATGCAGTTTCCTTGGAGCCTGCATAAACTGACTTACTAACCCAACAACATAGCTCAAATCTAGATTGGTAATAGTCATATAAATCAAACTTCCTACTATGCATCTATACATAGTAGGGTCTTCCAGAAGCTCACCTGCATCTGTGCTCAACTTCACATTCTGCTCTAAAGGAACTGAAATAGGCTTATAGCCTGCCATCCCATATTTGGACAGCATGTCCAATCCATACTACCTCTGCAAGAGCCGGGAGGGAAAAGTGGTTGTGGTATTGATGATGAAATCATGAATGGCACAAGTTCCAAGGCATAAAGTGTACTTTCACACATGCCAAATTTCAAACTCCAAGAGATCTGGGTCCCATCCACACGTGTGAAAAACGAGTACATTCCACACGTGTGGGATTTAGAGATTCTTTAATTCTATTTGCACTTATTTGTGGTATCCTGTTTTAGACCTCTTGCCCTCCAGTCTCTGCTCTCTTGCCTCCCTACCTCCATACTCTGCAACATCAGCATCCTGTCCAGTAGCACAGGTTCACCCTCACCACAGGTTACTCCTCAGCAGCACAGCACATCCACAGATAGATTCCAAGTCAGTAACAATGGGTTCTCCCCTTAGTCTCTGCAATCTTCTTGCCTAAAATAGAAAAAATCCATCCTGCATGGAAATGCATAGACTCAAGTCAAGACAGAGAAATCACTGTAGGAATGCAGATCTTCAAGTGTGATATTTGCATGTGAGGGTAAAACTGTACTTATGGGTTCTCCCTTCAGTCTGTGCACACTTCTTGACTTCCATAGACTCAATCCATCCTGTATGGTTATGCAAACACCTTCAAATGACTGAAGGCATATTCCAACATGTTGCCTCATGAATTTGCAGCAAAATGCAAGGAGAAGGCATTAGGAATTTCAAACTGTTGAAATCGTGTTTTGTTGCAAATATTGAAATATTGCTTCATCAACCCCTGTCATTCTGGTTTTGTGACTTCCATAGCTGTAATCTTCTTGCATAAACTCCATTCATACTGTATTTAGTTGGAGAGACATAGAAATCACTGTAGGAGTGCACCAGCATGTCATTTCAAAAATTTGCAGCAAAATGCGATGTGGACCTGTTTGAAATTCCAAACTGCTCATATCGCATTTTATTGCAAATTTCCCTATATGGCTTCATCCACCCCTGTGATTGCCTTTTCTTTGTTAGAACATGTTCTCCATGTCTGTGATCTCTTTCCAATCCTTTGTATGCAATTTTTCAGAGTGATGGCAAGAACCAAGTTAACTGCAAGGAAAGTTAGCAAAGGACCAGGGCTTGCAGCAACAGCAGCTGGGGCAGGTACCAAGAAATTTAGTGTGCCTCCAAAGGGAAGAGCTACACATGGCAGGAAGGGTAAGCCAATGAGCTTGCTCAAGCAAAAGGCCAAAAGATTGAATCAGGGTGCAGGTGTGCTAAGGGAGATCAGGAGGCAACAGAAAGCTATAGGCTTTGCAATACCCAAAGCACCCTTTCAAAGACTGGTGAGAGAAATTTGTGACAGTTGGAATCTTGGGGTTCAGGTGGAATAGAACTGCCATTCTTTACTTACAGGAAATGGCAGAGGATTACTTGGAGAAATATTTTGAAGATGCAATGCTTGTAGCAACCCATGCTCACAGGGTGACTTTGATGGCCAAAGACTTCAACACTTTGTCCAGAGTGAGATGGAGGTATGACAAGCTTGTTCATCCTGTGGAATGGCAGAACATCAAAATGAGAGACATATTGCTAATTCCACCTACAAGAAAGTTGAAGGTTGATGAGGTAAAGGTTGTTGAGGTAACACACTCAAAGAACACCAGAGGGAAGGCTGCTTATGAGGACTCACTGAAGCAACAAATAAAAGAAACAAAATCTGTTATAGATGTGGAGACTGGAAAGAAGGAGCTACAGATACATAGAAGGTTGAAGGAGCTGGGCCCTGATGTAGTTGTTCATATTGAGGATGAAGTTTCAGTGAATGATTTTGATTTGACAAAACAATGCTTAGCAGCATTGGCTCATAAGAATGAGTATTGCTCAGATACTATCATTCTTGCAATGCTCTAGTAAGTGTCTATAAATTTTACATTTTTTGCAAATCAATCCTCCTTGTAACTCCTTTATAACCTACCCTAATTATTTTCTGATCCTATGCAGCATGATGAGAAGCTGGCTTCACCCCTCTGTACAGCATACAGTCCATATTGTTGATCCAGCCATTTCTTCTAAATTAAGAGATGCAAAGGAGACTCCCATGAGTATTTCTAGCTGGTTCAAACACTGCAATTTTGAAGTAATTGATGTTTTGCTACTTCCATACCATAGCAGGTATGTGGGTGACTACTTCTTTTAAGATTCTTCTTTAATATTGGGAACTCTTGTAGCCTTTGATTTTCTTATGCTTTTTTCCTTATGCAGTGACCACTGGAGTTTTGTGTCTATTGACATCCAGCAGAAGCAATGCTTTCTATTCAACTCTCTAAAAAACACACACAGAGAGCTGAAATTGTAAGTGCTGTGTGTGCTTTTTGAACTTAAAACTTCATTATTTTGATATCATACTAACTAAATTATACATATTGCAGTTGTATTAGAAGGCTTTTCGATGCATTGGATCACTGTCCTCCAAATGTCTCTCTTTTGGATTCAATAGAGCCAATAAGTCTAGAGGTAAAAAGTCTATTAAATGCTATGTCTTTGAACTTATTGAATAATTTTGTTTTGTGCTGATGCTAACAGTTTCTAACATATCTTTCTAACTGTACAGACACCACAACAAAATGATTCAAGTAGCTGTGGATGGAGGGTGCTAATCAATGCAAAATATATACTTTCAAGCTACTTTGAGAAGGAACAGCCAGACCTAGTAAGGAAAAATACTTTTCATTTAGCTTGAAGATAATTCATAATGATACAAAGTGTTCTAAATTATCCTCTGCCATTGCAGATGAAAGAGGATAGCTTCAGCTCCAACTATGTACATAATTTTAGAGCTCATACAATTCGGAGGTTTTTGAGCTATGCCTCCCCCAAACCTATTGTACCAGCTACTGTGGAGCTGGGTGAAAGCTCTAAAGTGTACAAGAAGGATGAAGCACCTAATGCTGAGGACCAGAAGCCACAGGAGCAATCACATAGTGCTGAGGAGGAGCAGACACAGGAGCAAAGACCTGCTACTGATGTTGAGGAGAAGGTGGAGAAGCAGCAAAGAGAGGCTTCTGGGGCAGTGGAGGAGACAGGATGGAGCACGGACAGGATGGAGCAGCAGAGAGAAGATCCTCCAGAAAATGTAGAGCAGCCTCTGGATCAAGCTGTACATAAATAGAAAATGGATGTCAGAAATATGTTCTACAGATTCAGCTAAACAGTTCTGTACAAAATCTTACTTAATTGAATACAAAACCTTTGTTTATGGAGTCTGTGTTATCTCAATTTTTAAATTTTCTATGTCTTTGCATTTTATTGAGCTCTCTCTTCTTTTGAGTAACTGCAAAAAAGCAATATGAATTAGAGTGGTAAATTAAACTAATAGCAATGCTTAATGAGACTAGGATAAATCAGATGGTGTACCTTTCTGTTGTTGTAGATAAATAACAAGTCGTTTGAGATAGAACCTTCAGTCTCAAACAGAATGTCACTGCGCAATTGAGCTAGGGAGCAACATTCTCTTAATGAGATATTGACTAGCACATCACCATTCTCAACAACATCAATATCAATAAGTTTATTTTCTGCACCAAAAGACTCTTTATCTTGATCCATTGGGACAAGCTTTGTGCCTAGCATTCGACTGCGCTTGTAATAAAAAGAGAAAATAAAATTTTGTGATGCAACCATGTACTTCAGTTGCATAGAAGGTTGGACCACCTCACAAAACACTGAACTACATGTCTTCTTATCCCAACCTTTATCCAAAAATTGTGGCATGCATGCCGAATTTGTTGCTTTAACTGTGAACATTGTTTTTGAAACCTTCACTGGAAAGGTATTAAACAAGTCCACAAAAACTGTGAGAGGCATGCACAAAGAAATTTTTACTATCCTAGTGGTAATATTGGGCCTCAGAGCTTTCTGTACTTCTGTAAAAAGCTTCGCCCTATATGCCTCTATAACACTAGAATGTGGGTGAGGCCAATCTATTGAATTCCACGCCGGAAGGTCTTGTTTTATTAATACACCATGTGTGTTAGTTTTGTCCAGCAACTGATAAAAATGATCAGTAAAAAATATACCCGATTGAGCTAGCTCTGTTGCACATCGACCTTGGTATTGTTGTTCTCCTATCGATCCATGCAGAACATCTATAAATCCCAGAATACAATCGATGTTTTGCCATGTCTCATAAGGATATAAATCTGAAATAAAACAACACAAGAATGTCAATAAGCTAAGAGAGAAAGCTTCATCTTAAAAATCCATACACCTCATGAAGAAAAAAACCATAATAGAAAAATATACAATTAGGCCTGTGTTGCGGAAGATTTTTTGGATAGTCTCGCAAGACAAGTTCTTTATGCATGTATATGTGCTGAATCAAAACTTCTTTCACGGATATCTTCCCTTTGGTGATTTTAAAATCTCGTACTCTTCCCTTCCACGATGCCAAGAAAATATTTTTTGTCTGGGGTCTTTTGCTAGGTTGCATGAGCACCCATGCTCCTTTCGAAACACTAAACCTTTCCCAAGTTCCTTCCGTTTTGACTGTACTTGAATTCTCTACCGACGAAATAGAAGAAGCAGGTCGACGGGGTAAGGATGTTTGGTATAATTCTGCCTTCGTAGCATTATCATCCACAGAGCGTCTTCCACAAGAACGGCCGTGGTTTTGGTTCACCATGGAGATTTTCTGAATCTGTAACAATAGCAAAGTAATGTAACTAAGATAACAATTTGAAGTTTCAAGAAAGAGAAAGTGGGCAGACAGACAGTTGACGAGAAACATCTTACTCCATGCCAAACAGGATCAAGGGAGCAGTTTTGGAAAAGAAAGGCTGTTGCACAATGAGGCAATGGTGTAGAATGGTAGACCTTTCGCACGAAAGGCGGCACAACATTTGAAAGTTCAAAGGAAGGTGGAAGCGGGAAGGATCTTGTCAGATAAAATGTCAGTTTAGATTCTATCTTCTTGTCCAAAGATCTTCTGAGAATAAAAAACCAATCTCCACATTAATGTAGCACGCTTGTACTTACATAAAGTATTGTTTCTTTTTTCTATTTTCTCTTATTTTCGTGAATTTTCAACGTTACATTGGCCTTCTATTGATTGGTTGAGAGCTTATTTTTCCAAACCGTAAAAGGCCCCAAAATGAGCTCCCTTTTTTCCTAATGTTTGCGAGCTAGCTTTTCTTCCCAAACTTGAAAGATGCATCCCTTTCACTCATGCAAGATATCACATCTCTTGCTCTTGGGAGGCTTATGTGGACCTTTGTTTGATCCTTTCATCACTATCCAATCATTTCCAATGCATTTTTGGTGTTGTAGAAGACACAAGAGGTCACAACATTGCATAGTGATCTTGTAGCCTTGCTCCTCACCACACTCAAGTAATAATGGGACTCCTACACAGTGTAATGCAGATCCAATAGAGGCACAAAAGAGGCAGAGGGAGAGGGACAGAGTAGCACTAATAGAGGCACAGGAGAGAGAGAGAGGGGGGGGGCGGGGGGGAGGTCAAACATGGGTTGGGGGAGGGGGGGATGGTTTGGGTGGTCCCTAGTGTAAGGGAAATAACCAATAGGGGCACTCTACAGGCCTGTCCACCCTCCACCTCAACATACTATTGCCCCACACCTTCTAGCACTCTCATTAGTACACCTCAAATCCCTCTCTAATCCCTTGAAATTAGGATACACTAATTGGAGGCCCTTTTGAGACCCCATTTCTCCCCTAATGAAATTTGCAATGGCTTCTAGTTTTTTTTTAGTTGATTCTTTTTTTTGGTGGTCTTTAATATGCTTCTATTTTGTTTAAGTTAATTATTTTTTGGTGTGGTCTTTAATATGCTTGAATTCATAGGAGTAGTTTTAGTCAAGTGCACTTGGAGATGTGAAAAATTCAGTAGTTGCAGGTTGACTTTGCATCATGCATGTTGCATTTTGTAGGAACCAAGTAACATGTCGTAATCATCAAGGAAGTGGAATTTGAATCATGCATGCTACATTTTGTTAAAAACACTTTGCAGGCAATGTTCATCACTGCTATCCCCAAAGCTCTTGTCATGGATTGTACGATGCTCTTCATTGCATGGAGGAATGTGTTGGGTGCGTTCTTGGATTTGTAGATGATGACATGGTCGGTGTTTGCATGATGTCGTTCAAACACCCCTACCATATCATGTGCTTTTCTCTAATGTGCCTAAAAGGGATGACAGGTCTCTCAATTTCATGAAAACAACCAATTTCAAATGCTATAGGGGCATAAATGAGAGTGCCCATGCCACCTATGTGTAACAAAACACCTAATGTAAGCATTATGTGGTGTTTTACTTGGATCATTTGAGTGTGAGAGCATTCAAAGAGTAGTATCTTAGATGGGGTTTAGGATCGGGGAGTGAAGAGGGGGTTACAACATTACAAATGAATGTCTTTAAAGTAAGAAATCGATTAGCCAACCTCTAGAAGGCTAGGATACAGTGTTAATTGAAGACGATGGTATCAAGGAGCACCTGAAAACACCAGAAAAAGGTGGTGTTTAAGGGACAAATCGACTCCTATACTTTCAAATAATAAGTACACATGTGAGGCTAGCTCTACACACTTGCCAGAATGAGAGTTTAGAGGGATACAAAAAGAGTGGATATGGTCATTTTGCAATGGGACGTTGTTGCGGTCCAAGAATGAGACCATCCTGATCCCAAATCTCTAGTGGCAAATAAGGGAATGAAGCTCAAACTCCTCCTTACAAGAGGTTGATCCTGAATGAGTTCTCTCATCAATCTTTGCTAGACCTTATATTAAAGGCTCCACATCAATGGGGAGCCCTTCCCCATGAGAGGGGCATAAAAAAGGATCCAACAATGAGACTATTGCCATTGTCCATTTGTGCGTGGGGTATTCTTGAGAAGCCCTACTTCCAAGGCTCTATGATTGGTGTGAGACCTTGCACAACTCACTTACCTAGGAGGGCTCTGTCGTTGCATCTTTGGATCAATGATGCCCAAGCCTCCTCGTGCCTATGGCATGGTCACTTGCTACCATGTAAGTTTGGCTTTGGTATTCCTCATGACATCCAATCTAGGCCATAAGAAGTTGCACACCAAGCACCTAAGTTGCCCTATGAAAGCACCAATTGTTAATCGATTGGTTAACAATATGCCACCGATGTTGGTTAGTGAAATGATTTGATGGACAGTGGCAAGTCCGTAGAGCCAGGATTGTGTCTTGGAGCTAAATGGGCCCAAGAGGATGGTAAAAGAATGAGACAACAGAGTGGTATAAAGAGATTAGGGTTGGCCCTCCCTTCAAAAGGTAACATGTATAAAAGGCCAAGTTGTTGACTTTGGTTTTCATTGTTGTATGCACAAGTTTGGAATACAAGCTCCCTCTTTTCTTCCAAGAGTGTCTTTGGGTGTTCTCTTGTTTCCCTTGTAGTGCCTTTGTGTTTGCCACTCCATCCCCCTTCACTCTCTCCTCCCCTCCTCCTTCTCCCTTCCTTCTCCCCTCTCTTCTCCCCTTCTCCCTCTCCTCTCCCTTCTCCCCCTTCCCCCTTTCTCTCATGGAAACACATTTGCAACAATCCGGGAGCCACTTGAGTGACACATGCGGACGGCTCGTGCTTTGCATTGCTCTCACAAGGAGTAGCTTAAAGTGGAGGCTCCATCGGCATTCCTTCAAGATCCCCACGACACGTGAGTCACCGTTGAGACTACACATCTTTGGCGCCACTATTGGGGTATTCAACGTATGCTTTTGCATTGCACTTCTCTCGTCATCTACCCATTGCTCATTATTTCAAGCTTAACTTGGAGCTTTGATAGTGGAGTTATAGGAGTGGAACAAGTGAAGAAGTGTGTGTTTGGACGGAAAAAAGAAGAAGCTGCCATTTTCTGTTGGAAAGCATTTTGGATCATTTGAGGCTTGCTTTTTATGTTGTTCGATGCGCCAATTTTATGAGCAAAAACCTATGAGCAAGTTTATCCAAGCATGTTTTTCAAGAGATTTAAAAATTTGTATTTCTTTAGGAAACATGGTTTTTACACTTTTATTTTCACTACAACTAGATCCCTTAATCATAAAAATATACAAACTACAACTAGATCCCTTAATCATAAAAATATACAAACTAGTCACTCATTCATTTTTACATAACATAAATTTTGTTATTCTTAGACATCCCTTTGTACCCTTGTTATTACCTAAAAAAGGTGTTGAAAATTAATTCCTTTAAGAAACATCCCTCATAATCACTCTCAATGTAATAATATTATACATATATAATTACTTATTAAACACATTTATATCATATGACAAGATCTTTCTTATGTTTTTATAGCATAAATAACAAGATATTTATGGATATGTTTCTAAAGAAGTTTAAATTACTATAAATAAGTATTAACTTGGGCTTATATATCACTCTCATAAAATACATGTAATATTTAATACTATATATGCAAGATTTTCTAAAATATAACTCCATATATGTGCTCAAATGGGGTTTTTTGATCAATTTGAGTGGTTGCATGACTATATTTGGACATTGGATGTGAAAGTTATGTCACTTTTAAAAGTGATGTCCAAGGTAGTTTCGCCAGCGAAACTACTTTGGAAGACCTACTTCAAAGGGGTTTCGTTGGCGAAACTGCCTTGATGGCTTGCTTTAATGAGGTTTCTTTGGAGAAACCCTTTCATGAAGATAGGTTGAGAGAGGGTTTTCATTGTCACCCCCTTTTAAGTAAAAGTTATAAGAAGGATCGTAAGGGAATTTTCATAGAGAAGTTTACTCTACATGTGGGTTTCTTCAAAAGCCATCCCATTATGTTACTCACCATTCCCAAAGATTCATGTAAAGATTTGTGTATAAAATAGGCATTGCTATAATACTTTGCATATTTCCAAGTGAAACTATGTTTTCTTCACTCGATCGAAAGATTTCGCTCAAAAATTGGTCGTCCCTATTGTTTTGTATTGTTTTGAGTTGGTAGGAAGATAGTTTGGAAGGTTGCTAAGGAGTGTATGGTGTCAAAACTCACAAAAAACAACCAAGAATGATGAATCATGCTGAAAATTGAAGTGGTTTTGAGTGTTGACAATCAGCTCTTCAAGAAATCTCTCATTTTGTATTCAAATGTTTTTCTGCTACCTCTCCAATATGCCTATTTTTCCTTTCTACAAGTCCATTTTGCTGTGGGATATGAGTGCATGACTATTGCTGCTTTATGCCATGCTCTTGCAAGAACCTTGCAAACTCATTTGAGAGGTACTCTCCCCCTCCATCTGACCTTAGGCATTTTATTTGCAAGCTTGTTTCTTTTTCAACCATAGCTTTAAAAGCTTTGAAATGCCTAAGCACTTCACTTTTCTTTTTCATAAAATACACCCAAACTTTTCCACTGTAGTCATCAATAAAAGTGACAAAATAATGACAGCCTCCAATAGATGCAGCTTTAGTAGTCCAAACATCAGAGTGGATTAATTCCAATGGCCTCTTACTCTCTTGAACATGTCTAGGAAATGGTTTCCTTGCCTGTTTTCCAAATTGGCAGGCTTCACATACCTTATGCATTTCTGCAACCTTGAACTTAGGCAATCCTGCAACAATATTTTGGGCCTACATTAATTTAAGTCATTGTACATTAACATGACCAATGTGTTTATGCCAGATATCAATATCTACAGCTACACCGGTCCCATGTGCAAACATTGCTGCACTCAATTCAGGCATGTCCGCATCCAACATAAACATCCCGCCCTTCTTCTTCCCTTTTGCTATCAAGCGACCTTTATTTTTCATATCCTCAACAAAGCATCCATGAGGATTAAATCTGACCTGCAAGCCCTACTCAACCACTTGACCAACAGAAACCAGGTTCTTAGTGATGTTCGAGACATGAAATACATTAGACAGGTATTTCTTTTTCCCATCCTACATAGACAAAGGAATTTTACCAATCTACACAATAGGATGTGCAATATCATCACCAGTCTCCACAAATCCTAGTTTTTCCATTTTCCTTGCATCTTGCATCCATTCTGCATGACTTGTCATGTGGTTTGACGCACTTGAGTCAACATACCACACATCATTGCTTTCTTCTGCACTTGTCACAGAATTGGTCATGTGTTGCACCATAAACAAATGCTCATTTCTGTCATCACCCTGTCTACTAGAGGATGCATAATTGCCTTGCTGCAATTTTCCATTCATGATGTCATTCTCCTTTTTGTAGTAGTCTTTAGCCATATGACCCATTTTACCACAATAGTAGCATTCAACATTGTTGTTTGCATTTTGGCCTCTCTGCCATCCACCACGACCTCTTTGGCTCCCCCTGCCTCTAAGGTTACCATGTCCTCCTCCATAGGACTGGTTTTCTTGAATTTGCTGCATATTCTGATTTCTACCACGGCCTCCAAATCAGCCTGCTCTACCTCTGCCTCTACCTCTTCTAGCATTTGAGTAGAAGACAGTTTCTTTTGAAGTTCCTCTTGAAGAAGATGCACCACCATTTCTCTGCTCTTCACAAATTAGAAGAGCAATCAACTCCTCAGAATCAAGATATTTTTCACGGACGGCAATGGATGTCCAAAACTATGCATAATCCTTTCCTAGACCATTCAAGGTCACGGAGACAAAATCATCATCTTCCACTGGCAACCCAATGGAAGCAAGTGCATCTGCAATCTTCTTCACCTTCATGTGGTAGTCATTGATGCTCATATTTTCTCTCTGCACATTATGCAACTCTTGCTTGAGCTGCATTTTCCTGGATTGTGTATTTGTGCTGTACATTTTTATCAAAGTATCCCACGCCTCCTTCGGCATGCTTGCATTCTGAATATGCACAATCATAGAATCTAAAATATTGATAAATAGCCAGTACATAGCTTTTCTGGCTCTCACATGCCATCCTTTAAATGCTTGCAACTCCAATTGATTGGGAACATTAGGAATAATTGGTTCTTGTTTAGCTCTAGTAATGAACTCCCAATAGCCTTTTCCCTTGAGGAAATGTGTCATCCTAAACTTCCATGCTTGGAAGTTGTTCTTGTCAAGATTTTCACTGACTATCTGTGAAACAACATCAGACGCCATTACAGAACACTGCAAAAATATTTTGTCACTGCAAAAAACACAACTTCTATCTCACAAGGGCAAATCTACAAAACTGACGAAAGTGGTATTTGACCACATAGTCACTTCCTAGTGATGATTTTGCATCAACAAAAAATAAGAATGATTCTGTCACTCCCAATATCTCTGCGCATAGGCATACAAAGCAATTTATGTGGTAACTTTTCATCGACCTGCAGAGCAATGGTCACACAGCCAAAACAGGGCACTTATCTGAGTGCCTGTGGAAAACTTCCACCACCAAAACGGGCCTCAAAACAGCCTCGAATCAAAAACGGGCCCCAAAACGTAGCATATACTACCCTCTCGCTACACCACGAAGGGCGTCCCAATCTGAGACAGTGCACTCTTGCACTTTCTGGCTATGCTACCTGCAGAGATTTGCTAAACTCGAAAAAAGAAAAGCAAAACTAATCCTCTTACCAAGACACTGCAAACTTAGTTTGCTTCCTTAAGCTCCTTACCACAAACCGAGCTCTAATACCATGTGAAGAGAGTGGGAGAGAGGTAAGGAGTCTCACTTGCAGCTTTCTCACATACACAATGGGGGAATACACACAAAGGTGGAGGCTGAAAACAGTTTTCCTCTTCTTAGTTGTGAAAGCCAAAAGAACTCTCTCTTTTAGTACAAAAGGAATAGATGAACCCTATATGTGGGTCTCAAACCAAACTCAGCTAACCTAGGTGGCATACTAACTGAGCCACTAACTAGAGTACATGAAGATAGCTGTCATCTAGCTATTATTCATGGGCGGTGTACGAACCGTGTACGAACCGCATGTACGAACCGCATCTGCAGCTAATAAGTCGATGACATAAATGCACAACGGTCACCTTGGCATATCACGAGTGGAGCTCGATATCTCAACACTGGCGTGGAGCATCTAGATGAACAAGGGGAGCAAGAGAGGCAAAGAGAAGAGATAGAGAGATTACAGGGGCCACAACAAGAGGAAGTATTTGGCGGGCTCGCAGATATAATGAACCTTGGCCCCAATCCTCCAATCAAGCAGACCGCACGGAAGAGCACCATCAACCCTCTGTGCCTCGAGATGATCAGATATGAGGAGCCTCTAGTACGAGCTGAGCAAGAGCCTCAGCCTGCTGTCTCACTACCTCGTGAAAAGGAAAAGAGACTAAGGACAAAGCAGACCCCTAGGCACGAGAAGCCACCTCGAATGACCCACCAGACGCAAGAAGAGGAGTCTGAAGACGTGGTTGCAAGGGAGGAGAGGGGAAAGAAGTTCAAAGTGGACAAACAGCCATGGACCCATGTCCAAAGGCTAGGGTCCCCCAAAGATTAGGAGGCACAAAAAATCAGGCGTGAAGGCACTTCAAGAGATCTGCAAGTTCCAAACCATTGTGGACAATCTCATTCCCCGTGCACCCTTCCAGCGTGTTGTACATGAAATAGCACAGCATTACAAGAGTGATGTGCATTTCACTTCAGGCACTATGGGAGAAATTCAGGAGGCAACGGAGCAAATGACAGTAGGTCTTTTTGAAGGCGCCAACTTATGTGCTATCCATGCCAAAAGAGTAACAGTGATGGACAAGGACCTTGCACTTGCCAAGCGCATCCACTCTGATCCCTCCCTTAGGCCCTAGATGTTGTTTAGGTTCATTTGGTGTAACCTGAATCATTTTGTAAATCTCTGCCCTTTGAGGCCAATGAATAAAATATATCTTTATGTTCTCTTACTGTTCCCATGTTATTATACATGTTACGTTATGCTTTCCATCAATTTATGCAAGTTCAGTGTGAATTTGAGTGGGCAAATGATGTTTTTTCACTGTGCAACAGAAGGCAAATGTGTTCGGCATCGCGCGGGGAGCCCAAAAATGGTAAAACCCGCTATGGCGCGTATGGGACCTGTTTGACTTGATTTGCCTTCTATCGCATGGTGAGATTCCTATTGGATTGCTTAGAAATAACCATTATAGTGCAAATATTTATTTGATTGCATGCTTTTGAACAGAATAGTGAATGAAAATATTAATGCCAACAACAATTAAAGTTACAAAATACAATGACTGTATAAAAAAGAACACAAAATGGGGCACTATATAAAAAGTATAGCTGTATTCATATAAAATAAAAATTCTATATAATAAGGCTTCAGAGCCTTTCTCTCTTCTCTAAAACACTGAGAACATCAAGCTTTGAATTCCCAAATACACTCCTAGCTCTAAACCTAGTCAATAGAGAGTCAACGCTATTGTCGTTGCTGGCCAGGGACATGGTTGTTGCCATCAATGCCGTACCTTGAAAATTGGTTCCAAAGGCATTCAGGGCAGCCATGCAGTTCACCAAAATGACCTTGTCAGCATTGTGATTGATGTCAGCATGACCAATCACTCTTGACAAGGCCTTGCACTTCAGGAGGTCATCAGTGCCATGTCAAGATAACTTTTTGTGGATAACCACAAAGCACCCTTTTGCTTGGCCAAGGTAATGTGCCAGTGAGTGATCTCGGCCGAAGCTACTGCGAACAAGGCATTACTGAGATGAGAATAGGTCGACCTCAAATGCCTCCTGCAACAGTCCAACATTACATTAGAATTCCATTAAAGCAAAAGTATACCAAGAGAGAAGAAATTCAAAGCTCATAGTTTCTTACCACTATGGAGTCATCATGCTCAATCTCTTCCTCTTTGTCAATGAGGATGGATCCAAAGGCCTCCTATTGTCTGGAGTGAGATGTGGAGGCTTCTTCTCAAACATCAGGTAGGTCAAAGTAGATTGATGTCTCCGCATCTTTGATTTGGGCCAATGTTAAAGCAAGAACCTCTTCTATTGAATCATCTGCTCCCAAAAACCCAAGTTCTTGCATAGTCGTGTCCACCTCATATCCACACAGGATACCAAGAGCTTCATCCTCCCAGAGACCAAACATAACCTCTATGTCATGGAGAAAGAGGTATTGTTCGCCATCAACAAGAAGGGGAGCAAGAAACCATATTATTGTTGCAGGGTCAACAGAGGTGGTGCCCGAGGTGGATGGAATTTGAGAAGTAGAATGGGGTTCAGGAGGTTGCTAGAGCACTTCTAGGGCCAATGCAGCTTCCCGCTCCTCAGCTCCTTCATCTATGGGCTCTTCATTGTAGATGTTGGGCTCATCTACATAAATAAGAGGATCGGAAAGGGCAGGGGCAAGGTCAAGGCTTGAGGTCGAGGCCTCCTCTTCCATTTGTCCCTCCTGGACCCAAGCTTGAACTTCATGATGCGACCCTTCCATTCATGCAAAAGATCACCTCTTTTGCTCTTGGGAAGCTTACGTGGACCCTTGGCAGATCCTTTCATGACTATCCAATCATTCAAGCTGTAGGTGCAAGGCATCCATTTGCCCAATGCATTTTTGCTCCTGTGGGACACAGAGTACATGTATGGTCTCCTCACCATGCTTGTACAGAGGTCACAACAGCAATAGTGAACTAGAAAGTGCAGCTTGGAGGGAGAGAGCAGCTCTGATAGAGGGAGAGAGAGGGAGAAGGTATAGAGGGTGCAATCGAAGGTTGAGAGAAGCTCCAACAGGTGCTATAGCTAGGAATGGAGGAAGAAAGAGTAGAGCGGGATGAGCAACTACTCCAAGAGGTGTTGTAGCTAGGAATGGAGGGAGAAAGGACAGAGGGGAATGAGCAGCCACTACAAGAGGTACTATAGCTACGAATGGAGGAAGAAAGAGCAAAGGGGGATGAGCAGCTGTTGCTGTAGGAGGTGCTGTAGCTAGGAATGGAGAGAGAATGAGCAGCTCCATAGCAATTGCTAGAGTCTATTGAGAATGCCTTTTCTTCCTCCCTCCACTTTGCCTAGACATCGCCATTGCTTGCCTACAAGCTATTACCATTTTTGGGTTCCTCCATCTCCTCTGTTTTTTGCATCCCTCCCTCCCTTTTGCCCTCCTTCCTCCTTCATTCTCTCCTTTCCACAAACATGCAAGCCTCCAGAGTTTGCCCTTCCCCAAGCTCCCCCCAACAAACCAATCATCCCAGATTTTGTTCCCCATCATAGAGGGTGTGTCAAGGCCGCCGTTTTCTTGTGGTTTCTAGATGTGATGATCGGCATCCCTCGAGCTCTCGTGAAATACATAATTCTTTACTTACAAAACTATAAGCTACCGAACATGGGAGACAATTACACTGTGGGAGCCTATGCCGAATTCGAAGACGTGTATTATCCACGAACATCAATCTCTCCTCGAGCTCAGCCGCCAAGCCACGTGTCCCTGTAATGATGCACCGCGCATTGATGGTTATGTCACGAGATTCTAGAATATTCTCTTATAAGGATCTTTGCAGGTTCTGTTTTGCAACATTTTTGTCGAAAGGTTTGTGTTGGGTTTTATGATGTATCGTATCACTTTGCCATGGATTTGTATGTGCTCAATAGCGATTCCTAGAGTCGATTGAGAATGCCTCTTCTTCCTCACTCCACTTTGCCTAGATGATGTCGCCATCACTTCCCTACAAGCTATTAGCGTTTCTAGGTGTTCCTCCATCTCCTCTATTTTTCACATCCCTCCCTCCCTTCTGCCCTCCTTCCTCTTTCATTCACTCCTTTCCATAGACATGCAGGCCTCCAAAGTTCGACCTTCCCCAAGCTCCCCCCCCAACAAGCCAATCGTCCCAAATTTTGTTCCCCATCAGCATCCATAGATTGCAATTGTCTTTTCCTCTCCTTCAGTCCCAAAGGTGTTCCCTTCAGCTTTTGTACTCGTTCTATCGACTTCTCTCGTTCCTTCTCCATAGCACGTTGAACTTGGCCATAGATAGACCTTTCTAAATCTTGTTTACTTTCAGCAAGCTTCTGGATTGATTCTTCCAATTCATGTCACTCCAAGTCCAATGCATGTGCTTTGTCATTGAGTTCTTTGTTTTGCAATTGGAGATCCTGCATACTATTATGCATTGCCACAATAGTAATATTTCCCAAATGTGTAAGTTCTTCTGCTTGGGCTCTTTGTACCTCGCTTGCTTGCATAGCCAATGTCTGAGAATGGTTCAATCAATTGCAATAACCGAGCAATCCAGCATGTCCCTTGCTAACAAACCGAGCAACATCATGCACTGTATGAAAAGGAGGACTCTTTTGGGTGGCAGGGTCTAAAGGATACAAGTTTCTATCCACCCAAAGGTCAAGATGCTTCTTCCCTTGCAATCGAAGACTGTGGAGCACACTTTGAGGAGTTCCACTATATCCCAAAGAGCATGTGCTTGCATATTCTACCTCCAATTATAGGTTCACATGGTACTTGTTTGATATGTCCTCGAATGGTGCCATGGGTACTCAAAGAGAGGTATCAGTGATGCAGGCTAAAATGTAGGGGAGAGTTGGCAAAGATGGAGCAGTGAGAGGGAGAGAGTAGCATGGAAGAGGAAGGAGGAGAAGTAGATGGGGGCTAGAGGAAGAGGAGGAGAAGAGTAGGGCGACAAGTGTAGAAGGGAGGGAAGGAGCTACTGTAGAAGGGAGGAGGGGAGAGATGCTACAGGAGGGAGGAGGAGAAAAGAGATTCTACAGGAGGGAGGAGTAGAGGAGAGGGATCCTGGGTGGCTAGAGAAGGAGGGGAGAGGAAGGAGGGAGGAGGAGCCAGAAGGAGGAGGAGGAGGGGAGAGCGAGGAGGGAGGAGGAGGAGCAAGACGGAGGATGGGAGAGGAGGAGGGAGGGAGAGGGAGAGGGAGAGGGAGGAGGAGGAGGGAGGGAGGGAGAGAGAGAGAGGGAGGGAGGGAGAGAGAGAGGGAGGGAGGGAGGGAGGGAGATTTGAAATTTGAAATTCAAATTTCAAAAAGTGGCCCCCTCCCCTCATTGATGGGGGGAGAGGTGGGCTCAAATGTGGGCTTAACCCACCTAGGTTGGGTTGGTTAGGCCTTTTTGGGACCCTCCAAGTCCCTTGCATTAGCCCACTAAGCATTAACTAATTCATTCCTTATGAGGCCCTTTTGAGACCCCAATTCTCCCCTAATGGATTGTCACTTTGTTTTTCTTCCCAATGCTTCAAATTTCAAAGCCATAGGCAAAGTAGAATCGATTCAACATGGGTACGAAAGGGAAAGGCCAAATTCATAAGCAACTAAATAGAGAGGATAGGATACCACTAATATATTAATCAAGGATTGTTTGTATTCTTTTCCTATTTGCCTACCATGTAACGTGATGGAGAGAATCACACAAATTATTATGCAGTCTACAAGTTGAAGGCAAAATAAATAGAGAGGTGCAAAGAACAATTTAGAGGGATGAGGTCTTTTAGTTGTAGTTAATTTGGAGATGGAGTGCCTAGAAGGTTGAATGCTTATATAGGTGGGCTTCCAAAAATTTTCTTGCCATGTAGCACAATGGAAAGCATCACCAAAAGTGTTGTACAATCTAGAAGTTGATGTAAAAGAAACAAGGTCTTTTAGTTGTAATCAATTTGGAGATAGAGTGCTCAGTAGATTGAATTCTTACATAAATTTTTGTGTGTCTGTGTGTGTGCCCACCCCCATCCCAGAGAGGAGGTCCACATGCTGCATCATATCGACACCAAATGTTAATACAATGTGCATTGTATTACTGGTGACAATGTGTACGTGTGTTAATGAAAACAAATAATAAGAGAGTGTGTGTGTGTGTATGTGTGTTGCCTAATATAACAATAAAATCTACATCTCCCTTACTACAATCCGGTGGCTCCTAAGTATAACATTCCCCTTTTCTTCCAAGTAGCCTCGATCCCACCCAAGTAATGCAACCAGTGCTGTAGCTTACACTAGTAAACTTACACATGCTTTAAAACATTCTCCAATCCAAGCTTATTATATTATATTAGTGATATTTCTTTCAAGTTGCTATCAAATAAATTTTACAAAATGCAATTTCTATCATTTGTATATAAAGTTCTTAAGCATAGCTGTTAACTTGTTTAGTCAAGTGGTATAAATTAGGGCATCTAATATCCCTGTCCTGCTTGAGCATTACATGTATTACAATAGATAGATCAACCCCCTCCCAGGTACAACCAATAAGGGGCTTCCCAAAATGTTGCTAAGGGGTGTCAAAATGATAACCCTTCCTACCTTCAGGAACATCCCATAGTGAACCCATCTTATAGGTAAGCATGTCATTATCCTCCTTTCATTTCAACCAAAAAGCTGAGATAGGTAGCTAGACTCACCTGCATCCATCCACAAGCACTACATGTTAGGACATGACTACAATGCAATGTGGGATTGCAAGCTTCAAGGCCCAGCCACGGTTGTTATCCCTGTCATTATCCCTATCAAACTTAGCATTTTCTATTAAGAATGAAACAATTATAATGACTCCTAGGGGTCACCAAGGTGATAGCCAAGAAATGGTGCTGCACGAGATGAGTCTGATCCAACAAAGTTGTAGTGGAGCTCATTAGAAATATTAATCCTCTAAAATTCTTTCAAGAAATAAAGCTATAACAAAATGTTCATAGCTAGAAACATCTCTCATAAGTACATCATTAACAATAAACCATGAGAATTTAAGAGTATCATCTAAATGAGAGACCATTTCTTTCATGTATTCATGGTAATCAAATTTATACAACTTGTCTAACAGCTTAGAAAATTCTAGTATAAACATTATTGTTTCTCCACTGCTTTCCCTCATTCTAAGGGCACCCTTTGTCTATAGCCATCCTGGGAATCAAGATACATCTCCTACTAAATTCGAAGTAAGTGCCAATGATCTGAGAGTGGATATAGCAAAGCTAGTTCTCTTTTAATGTAGATATCCAGTCATATACCGCTATAGTATGCGTCGAAAGGGTTTTACCAAGCGTTTCCACTGTTTGTAAGTATAGATCTGTGCGCGTATCTACTCTCTCCCAACAACTCATTGGTAAGAATGCAAGGTGAGGACAGTACATGAGTACCAGATGAAGTTAGACCTGCATGGGACTAATCGATGGTTACAAGGGCTCTGAGTTTCTACCAGCATCTTTTAGCCATCCTTCTTTTTGTACAGCTTCCTTGTACTAACCGTAGTACTCAACCATCTCCAAAGTAGTCTAGTGCTTGATACTCCAAGATACTATGCGTTATGTAGTTAACTGATCGGGAGTCCACGCTTGATAACCATCTTGTGGCCTAATTGCTAGTCCCCAATAATGATCTCCCGCAAGTGTTCTCTACTCTCCAGTATACAAACATAGCCATGATATATGAGGGGTTGAGCACTTTTGCCTTTGTGGGGATGCATGACTGTGGCACATTTATCTACTCACAATCACATGGTGTAGAGCTTCGTAGAGAACTTCACGCACTCTAGTCTATGCAAATGGTGTAGCGTTGCATACCTGTAGAGGCACGCATGTAGACTCGGGGTGATACGTGGGTGAACCCTCGGTACCATTGAGCAAGAGGCTTCGTTCTTGCCATCCAGCACTCTACAAGTTGATGTTGTAGAGCTCTGTGGTTGTCGAAGTGATTCTTGACATGAACGTAAGAAAAGGTGGTGTTTAAGCATGTAGTCTACTAGCTAGTAAGTTGATTCTACAGCTCAAGGAACCTTCGAGTTCTCGTCCCTTACCAAAACACTACTCAAATATCTGGGCCAAGGAGAGCACCGGGTTTCGTATGGCAATGCATGCAAACATCTCAAGCAAGGCGTACCGAGAGGGGCTTCGTACATGCGCTTCTAGTCATTGCTTCCTTGGGCTCTATTTGTGCCCTCTTCTTTCGCAAGTAGGAGTATAGTGCATTGCTCCCCCTAACCTCTACCGGGTTGCTGCATCTACTGGGGGGATTCCTTGTGTTCCGTTAAGCACTTAGCCGCCGGTAGCTCCCATCCAGCCACCCCCATCATGCGATATCACGATTGAGGGTCTCACAGCTAGGCTCCATATCAAAGAAGGGAGTGTGTAACACAAGAGGTGAGAGTCACCCATTGGCGCACTTCACGACGGGCATATCACATCACGAGTTGATGTGAATGGACACGACAAAAATCGTGTCTTTTGATGTGCTTGGGACACTATCCCAAAACCAAGGGATATACCTTTTCCACCATCAGACACACCTTTTGATGAAGAGTTTTTGACTCCTCACCCAAGGAACACACCCCAAATGGACACATATTTTCGTGTGGGGACACCCCTCTTTAAAACAGGGTTATAACCCTTCATGAAAAAGTACACCTATTCCAAGGGTCACACCCCTTAGAATAGGCACACCCTTTGGCACCAAGCACCACCCTACAAAAGGGTACCTAGAGGGTCTAAAAAGGGCAGCCAGCCCTAAACCTAAGGCCCAACCCAAGATTACCCTTGCGTCCAAGTAACCCAACCTTTGATTTTTGGGAAAAGCAAGGCCTAGCAGTTATTGTATCCTTCGCAAATCGGTTTTTGGCATCTCCTAAATTGCGCCCTCTTCTCGAAAGTCGCGCTTGCTGTTTCGTACAATCTATCAGGTCGATTCTGCCCCTCCCTTGCTGTTTTCTGCTTGCCAGCCCATGCCAAGCCTGCTTGCCAGCCCACGACAAGTTTGCCGATCTCTGTTTGCAGGTTTTTGCTCAGCCTTTGGCAACCTTTCATAGTCACACCAATCATGCCCTCAGCCTTCTATCTATTCGCCAGCCTCTGCTCAGCCATGGATGTGTTCCGTCGCCCTGAAGGGTGACAACCTAACGCCAGTCTCTGCACAGCCTGCTAGATGCACGTATATTTGGGTTTCAATCTCAGGGTCCCTGTGGTTACTCCATTACTTCTTCCTTTGGAGCAAGCGGAGGAGTGTGTGTGTGTGTGTGCGTGTGTTTTAGACTTGACATGACCCCTTTCCATAGTGAAATAAAAACAATGTAGCACAAAAGAGAGAGCAATTGTCATTAATGAAAAATATTGAATGCTAATGTTTTGTCAAAAGGTCAAAAATTTGTAGAATGCACAATTGTAGAAATGGTTGCACTTTGATAAGTCGTGGCAAGCATCACTTTTATTGAAAAGGAGAGTCTGCATACCTGAGAGTCCATGGCAGAGCGTGAAGAAGATGGGGGAAGTGTACGGGAACACTAAGGAACATGAACCGAAGGTCGTGCACAGAGATCCATGCAGGTGCGTAAGAGTTGAGCAGAAGGCTTGAAAGCAAAAGGCATGCGTTGTAGGTACTATTGGAAGGCAGCGTCCGTGAACAGTGGCAACCGATTGAGGGTACTTTGGGGAGCGAGCAAGTGAGTAGGGTAGTCAAGCGAGGTAGTATAGAAGCTTAGAGATAGTAAATGCATGCAAGCTTGGCGATTAGAGAGTAAGGCATTGGAAGTGTGAGGTAAGGTGTAGGGAGCATGACCAGCGGGATTAGAGAGTAATGGATCGTAGGTAATGAGTAGAAGGGGAGGTGCTTAATTTATAGGTAGATTAAGGGAAGTCGGGCCAGTTGGGGCAGGGGATTCGAGAAGTCAGGGAGGTGAGGAGTTCAAGGAGGTAGAAGAGAGAAGGATGGAATGAGCCTACACGATGCATGGGAGCACACGAGTCGAGGATAGAATTAAAGGCTACATGATAGGCTTAGTGTAGTAGAAATTAAGGTTTTTAGAGAGCCAATAGGGGAGTAATAATTTAAAAGAAAAATTAGGGGTGATTTTTTGTTAAAAAATAAAAAGGAGTTAGGAAAATGGGAAAATAGAGAAACATAGTAAGAATTAGAGTAGGGTGAAATAGTGAAAAGTAGAGTAGGGTGAATTAGTGAAAATTTGAGAAACAAAATAAAAAATAAAATTTTGTAAAGCATAGTAAAAAAATTAATAATAAAAGAAAACATAGTAAAAAATAAGAAGGGATAATTAGGGTATATAGGTTTTTATTGAATGGAGTAAAAAATAGGGGAAGCAAAGGAAAAAACGGAACTAGAAAATAAGGGAAATAAAGGGGAAAATAGGAAAATTTTAAGGAAAAGTTAGAGCGAAATCGGGGAGAGTAGGGGCAATAGGGGAAGTAAGGGGAGGTGTTATTTTGGAAAGAATTGGGAAAAGGGGAATGAGGGGAGTAGGAAAAAGGAAAAAATTAAGAGTAATTAATAAAATTCAAAGGAAAGGGAAAAGAGGTGAGCATAAAAGGAAAAAAGGGCGAAATAGAAGGGAAACCGTCCCTATATGAAGGGAGGGTGGAAGGGAAGTGAGATAGGGATAGAAGTTATGGGAAAATGTAAAGCAAATTATAAAGCAAATTAGGGGGAATAAAGGAGAAAACTAGGGATAAATTAGAAAGGGGGGGGGGGGGCAAAATAAGCATGGAAATAAATAGGGGGAAGGGATAAAAAGTAATTTGAATGTAAAGTTGGAAAGGGATAGTAAGTGTGTGTGTGTGTGTGTACCCATCTTAACCCTAGTAGGATACAACACACTAGGTGAGACACTAGGTCATCATCTAGTGTGATGACCTACTGTCTACCTGAAAAGGAATAGAAGTGTTGTTTAAGGAGTGGAAAGGATGTAATAGAGTAAGGTGAGTTTGAAATTTGAAAAGCGAAGGCAATTGTTTAAGAAGAGATCTACGACAGGTAGAAAGTTAAGCAATATTAGGGTGGGAGAGGGAGGTGGGCTAATTTGGAATAGAAGATTTTATTGGGGCTACTATGGGAATTGATTGCGCTAGAAGAGCAAGATTTAAAAAAAGGTAAGTGGGGAAAAGAGAATTGCTCAGCGAGCAAGGAAGTGAGTCAAGAGGCATGAAGGCCTTAATGACTTAAATGTACTATGTGCAACCATCCAAAGTTGCAGGGGAAACATTATGTGTGTGTGTTAGACTTGACATGACCCTTTTCCCTAGTGAAATGAAAACACTGTAGCACAAAAGAGAGAGCAATTGTCATTAATGAAAAATATTCAATGCTAATGTTTAGTCAAAAGGTCAAAAAATTGTAGAATGCACAATTGTTCAAAAGGTTGCACTTTGATAAGTCATGGCAAGCATCACTTTTATTGAAGAGGAGAATCTACATACCTGAGAGTCCATGGCAGAGCACAAAGAAGTTGACAAGGGAAGTGTATGGGAATACTGAGGAACATGAATCAAAGATCGTACGCAGAGATCCATGTGGGTGCATAAGACTCGAGCAGAAGGCTTGAAAGCAAAAGGCACGAGTTGTAGGTACTATTGGAAGGTGCTATCCATGATAGTGGCGACTAGTAGAGGGTACTTTGGGGAGCAAGCAAGTGTGTAGGGTAGTCAAGCGAGGTAGTGTAGAAGCTTAGAGGTAGTAAATGCATGCAGGCTTGGCGATTTAAGAGCAGGGCGCAGGGAGCATGAGGCAGGGTATACGGAGCGTGACCAGCGGGATTAGAGAGTAATGGATCATATGTATAAGTAGAAGGGGAGGGGTTTAATTTGTAGGTAGATTAGGGGAAGTCAGGCAGGGGAAGTCGGGGAGGTGAGGAGCCTGAGGAGTTGGAAGAGAGAAGGATGGAAGGAGCCTACACGGCACACAGGAGTGCACAGGTGCAGGGTAGAATTAAAGGCTATGTGATAGGATGTGTAGGAGAAATTACGCTTTTGAGAGAGCCAATAGGGGAGTAATAATTTAAACGAAAAATTAGGGGGGATTTTTGGTGAAAAACTAAAAAGGGAGGAGTTAGGAAAATGGGATAATAGAGAAACATAGTAAGAATTAGAGTAGGGTAAAATAGTGAAAAGTAGAGTAGGGTGAAATAGTGAAAACTCGAGAAACAAAATAAAAAATAAAATTTTGTAAAGCATAGTAAAAAATTTAATAATAAAAGAAAACATAGTAAAAAATAAGAAGGGATAATTAGGGTATATAGGTTTTTATTGAAAGGAGTAAAAAATAGGGGGAGCAAAGGAAAAAAGGGAACTAGAAAATAAGGGAAATAAAGGGAGAATTAGGGAAAAGTTAGAGGGAAACCGAGGAGAGTAGGGGCAAGAGGGGAAGTAAGGGGAGGTGTTATTTTGGAAAGAATTGGGAAAAGGGGAATGAGGGGAGTAGGAAAAAGGAAAAAATTAAGGGTAATTAATAAAATTCAAAGGAAAGGGAAAAGAGGGGAGCATAAAAGGAAAAAAGGGGGAAATAGAAGGGAAACCGAGGGATATGGAGGATAGAAGGGAGGTGAGATAGGGATAGAAGTTACGGGAAAATGTTAAGCAAATTAGGGGGAATAAAGGAGAAAACTAGGGATAAATTAGAAAGGGGGGGGGAAGAAGGGAAAAGGAAGGAGGGGGGGGCGAGCAGAATAAGCATGGAAATAAATAGGGGGAAGGGATAAAAAGTAATTTGAATGTAAAGTGGGAAAGGGATAGTAAGTGTGTGTGTGTGTGTGTGTGTGTACCCATCATAACCCTAGTAGGATACAACACACTAGGTGAGACAGTAGGTCATCACCTAGTGTGATGACCTACTGTCTACCTGAAAAGGAATAGAAGTATTGTTTAAGGAGTGGAAAGGATGTGATAGAGTAAGGTGAGTTTGAAATTCGACAAGCGAAGGCAATTGTTTAGGAAGAGATCTGTGGTAGGGAGAAAGTTAAGCAATACCAAGATGGGAGAGGGAGGTGGGCTAATTTGGTGAGAAGATTTTATTGGGGCTACTATGGGAATTGATTGCACTAGAAGAGCAAGATTTAAAAAAAGGTAAGTGGGGAAAAAAGAATTACTCAACGAGCAAGGAAGTGAGTCAAGAGGCACAAAGGCCTTAATGACTTAAATGTACTATTGGCAACCATCCAAAGTTGCAGGGGAAACATTATGTGTGTTTTAGACTTGACATGACCCCTTTCCATAGTGAAATGAAAACAATGTAGCACAAAAGAAAAAGCAATTGTCATTAATGAAAAATATTGAACACTAATGTTTAGTCAAAAGGTCAAAAAATTGTAGAATGCACAATTGTTCAAAAGGTTGCACTTTGATAAGTCATGGCAAGCATCACTTTTATTGAAGAGGAGAGTCTACATACTTGAGAGTCCATGGCAGAGCATGAAGAAGTTCACGGGGGAAGTGTACGGGAACACTGAGGAACATGAACCGAAGATCATGCGCAGAGATCCGTGTGGGTGCGTAAGAGTTGAGCAGAAGGCTTGAAAGAAAAAGGCACGAGTTGTAGGTACTATTGGAAGGCGTTGTCTATGAGTAGTGGTGACCAGTGGAGGGTACTTTGGGGAGCAAGCAAGTGAGTAGGGTAGTTAAGCAAGGTAGTGTAGAAGCTTAGACTTAGTAAATGTGAGCATGCTTGGCGATTTGAGAGCAACTCTGTATTCAAAATGGAAGAAATGGCCTAGTGCTAGTATTGAAGAAGGTTTCTCTCCTTCAACTCATGTGGTCGAAGTCCCCTTGCAATCTTTCCCATCTACCTCAGAGTATATGCATAATCCCTTGCTAAATACAATTGAGGGCCTCAAGGAAAAAAGTGCTCCATTGATCAATGGACTATCTACATCATCTGGCTATCCATATGTACCATGCAATGATGTTGGCCCACTTATCAAAGTGACCAAGAGTCCACCCTATTGCCATGAGTTGCAATTTACTATTCGACGAGGCCTATAGCAATGCTCCTATAAAAATCGTCAGAGCCACAAGGTGGTCCTTTGTGTGCCACCTAGGCAACTACGCCTGATGTCACCACCATCTCTCAATGGGTGCTGGCAAAAAAAAACCTCAAGGTTCACATCTAGAGCTCTTGTGTGTGTGGGAAATTCCAAATAGTCTCTATGAATCCTTTTCAAAGCCACATCCCAAGCAAGCCACCTGTTTGGATCCATATCCTAGTCATTTGCCCATTGCTAGGACTTTGTGAGGTAGCAATTAAAGGAAAAGAGAGATCTTCCAAGGACTGAAACTATCCGATAGCATGTGCCAAACATTTGATAGAAATCTATGATAAAGTCCCTACCTCCCCAATGAGTTGCTGCTCTACATAGGTGTGCTATCGATCCTCTGCATATGAATCCTCGTCCCTAGTTGATGGACTTGCCAAAAAGAGTTATCTTTGGTGCATCCAAAACACTGGGATCTCTCCAACACCAATCACCTAGGTCCCAATCGAATGTAAAGGGCGTTCTCTCCCATACGCAAAAATTCAAATATGTGTCTTGTGCAACAAGCGAGTCCAAATCTATGTACCACCTCTTTTTACACTAAGCTACTATCTTGACTCTATAAACAAAAGACAATAATGCTTACCAAATATGGTTAAGAAGGATTAATATGAAATGGTTTCAAAGATTAGCATCTAGATTTGGAGGTTAGCATCTAGATCCAAAGGGACATAAATCTTTGGAGTAGTGCTCGATGGATGCTCCATCATCAATATTTTGTCTGATGTAAGTCCAAAAGAAATGGGCATTATAGGCAAAGGAAGAGAATGACAAAATTTTGAAGATTGGTTCCTTTTTTCTTTCTATAGATCTTTCCAAAAACTAATGTACATTTTAAAGCCATCCATGATGGTATTTTGATCATTGAGAGTCTCAAAAAGTGGCAGTGCAAGTGAATCTCCTTTTGGTAGCATAAGATGACCGTTAAGGTCTTACTTCCATACTTGTATTACTTCTTGTGGTTTCCACATCTTCACTATAGGTCGCATATGTACCCTGAAACAATAAAGCCTTTAAAGGTTGGTATCTCTTGCATCAAGGATGGCGCTAAAGAAAAGCATGAGCTCTCAAATTAAGGCATCCCTTAGCTATCAAAAAAGAGAACACACAATTTGATCAAATCCTTTCTAAAATCCTATTAAACATTGCATTAGCATTCTCATTGCTGCCGTGGCCAACCATTAGGAATCCAAGATCCACAATCTCAAATATCCCCTTGTTATGAGAAGAGAGAGAAATGAAAACACATATTGGTTTTTATTTTTACTATATTTCAATCATGCACATATGAAAATATCACAACTACTATGCGCACAAAAACCATTTCTATACAAAATGATAAACAATGTTCCCATATATCAAATTAGATAACCATTGAGTTTATTTCCTAATGCATTATATTTTATGCACAATATCAGCATGTCATAAATTATGCCTGACTTCTTAGAATCAATGCAGAATGCCATTTGTTTCATGACTATTATTTATGTAGATATCAAATTCCTACATTGCGTAGATTATCATGAAATGATCATTCTAGGTTTCAATGCAAATGAAAAAACATTCATGCATCTTCTTATCCATGAAATGATCATTCTAGGGTTTTTTTAAAGCAAAAGAGTTGTATAGTTGTATTAATACATTAGATTTTTACAATAGTAGTTCATTTAGGATTCTCCTCTAAGGAGGATTGCAAAGAAATAACTATGCTATCCTCAAAAGAAATAGCCAATGGCATAATGAGAAAAAATAGAAAAAGGAATGGGGAAAAAATTAGAGGCTCCAACAAGACCAAACTCTCTTCTATTAATCAATGTGGAGCACTACATGTTGCCACACTAAAGACCCAATGTAACCATAGCTAGCTCTATTGTGAGTCCAAAATCTCTTCTAATCTTAGGTCAAAATTTCCATCTCATCTCTTTTTTGTTCCACCATTGGCCCCAGCATTGCAAGCCCTTCTTGAACAACGATCTAGCCTTTTCAACGTCATTATCATTGAGTGGCTTCTCTTTATTATTGAGGCCCATATAGATTCAATGGCCATAAAAGTCCCTTTCCAAAGAAATTTCTTCAAAGGACCTCCAAAGTGACGTCCACAGAGAGCTACCTTGGGTGTTGCAAGGTTATGGATTGCATAGGGTCTAGAGGATGGGGTCTCTCTTCCATATAGGGGCCCTTAAAGTTCTTACCTATGCAAAGTTTATTGGTAAGAGCTATGGCCAATAAAGTTCAAGATTGAGCACTCCTTTTATTATCCAAGAGGTAAAAAGGTTCATAGCAGCCCATTCTGTGTCCACTACCCCTAAACCTCGTTCTTCTTTGGGTCTTGTGCAAAATGCTCATCTCCCTTTATTCTTTGGGTCTTGTGCAAAATGACCTCCTCCTTCTTGATGCCTTGTGCAAATGACCATATCACCTTTGAAATTTTTCTATCCCCTCCCCAAAGGAAAGATCTACACATCCTAATAATCTTATCTAGCCCTGTTTTAGAGGGGGCCCAGCTAGAGAGGCAAAAAATAGCTATAGGGTAAATATAGTGGTTTAGCACCATTATCCTCCCAACAAGGTAAGCTTGATATTTTGTCCATTTTTCCATCTTATTCTTGAACCTTAATCCCACCTTTGCTTCATAAATCTCAAAACCCATTGGTATCCCTATAGTAAGCAACCAAGTGCTTCACAAAATCTTGATCCTTTCCACTTAGAGTAGCATACACAATTTTAGTAAGGTTGGTAACTGAACTTGAAGCCTTGCAAAATGTGTTTAGACATTCTACCACACCCTCAACATCTTGCAAAATATTCGTAGGGGTTAAGTTTGTGTCATGTCCGAATTGGTGATTCAATAATTGTCTGTCTTTAATGAAACCTTCCACTACTTACTTGTGGAGGAGCCACACCAGTGAGTTAGCGCCTACTATAGCTCGAAAAAGCCATGTCTAATAGAACTTTTGAGGTTAAAGTATTAATTCATCTCTCCATTCACGCAAAACTCTGCTATGGCATTAGTGAGAAGGAATTTGACATAATAGTCATACATTAGGCCAAGATGCATGTCTTGAAGAGACTATACTTAGGAAGTCCCATTCTAACTTTTCATAAGCCTTGTCAAAATCTACTTTAGGAAGAAAATGTCCTACCTTGTGTCTTTTTCATATTCACAACCCTCCCAAGGTAGTAGGTAATGGATACCTGATGAACAATCATAAATTTCTTCATCAAAATTTCATAGACATCATTCCTAAAATAAGTCCACTCATCACCGACAAGCTCAATAGGATAACCATATATGCAGATAATACTTTTAAAGAGGGACCTCGTTGTAGTCTAGGCTAAGTTATCTCTGACAACTTTTGTTTCAGCTCATTTAGTAACATAATTGGTAGCTGCAATCACATACTTATTTTGATTTTCAGTTGCTTTGAAAGGACCAATGAAATCTAGGGCCCATCATCAAAATGTTTCCTAAGGCTCACTCGGATGCAAAGGCATATGATCAGGGGGAATCATTCTCCTTCTGTGTTGGTAAAATCACATTGAATTGTAAAGGCATGTGCATTTCATAATAGAGTGCTCCACCATAATCCTACTTGCAATACCTTTCGAGTGGTAAGATCACCTACAAATGGACCTCTGGCAAGACCTTTATGAGCCTCTATGAGCACCATGGTGCAATCATGTGATAAGACCCACCAATGTAACACACCATTAGCACATTGGTGACACAACTGACTACCAAGAGCTAATGATTTTGCAAAGACCTTATAGCTACAATTCAACATGGTGACAGGTCTCCAATTTCTTAATTCCTCATTGTTGTCCCCCTTTGGGATAAGCTTGATTATTCCTATAGTAATTTGATGGGGAAGTTGTTGGTTAATGAAACTCTTTTGCCAAACAAGAGGGAGTTAAGGACCAACAAGCTCCCAATATATCCTATAGAATTTGATTGACACTCAAGCTTCACCAAGGGTCTTACCTTTTGCAATTACATCCACACCCTCTAAGTTCTTCTTAGGTTAAGGGTGTTTCCACGAAGAAAATTTTGTAGTCTTTCCCCTTATAGTTTGACACTTTCTTCTTGCTCTCAGTACTTCACCATTTGGTTCTACAAATGTGGAAAAAAGATTTTGAAATTGCTAGTGAATTATTTGCATGTTTTCCTTAGGGAAGGGAGCCAAATTTGAGTCATTTTCTTTTTGTAGATGAATTTCCTTGTTAGTCCTTTTCCTTCTAATGAGCTTGAAAGTCTCTTTGCTTGGTTTGTCAAATTTTCTAGCCCACAAGTCTTTGTAGCATATTTTACTCTCATCAATCTGATTTGCTCTTGGATTTCAAAATCTCTTCTTGCCAGGATAACATTGTCTTAAGCCTCGATATCCCCTTGTCTAGCAAGTACATCGAGATTTTCTATGGTTCCTATAATGTAGTCATTCTCTTGGCTCTAATTTTGCCCCTATTTTTGCTAGTATTCATGAGCAATCTCTAAGTACTTTCTAAAAAGCGCTAAGAAGACATCGCAGGTTGACAAAACAACAGTAAAATGCACGTACCTACTAACCATTAACAGATCAATTATTGACATAGTTGAAAAGTACGAAATTGAGGGCAGAGTCAATAAGAATAACTAGCTTTGGTTTTTCCAATGCTTTCACAAATAAAGTGTTTAGCAATCAACATATATTCTTTTAGGAAACAAACCGGTTCATAGTCAATCAAGTGTCCAAATATTTACACAACATCCCAGCTTCATGTCTGCATCTCATTTCAGTTTCTAAATATCTAGAACTCATCATCCAATCCTCCTTGATCATTATCAGATGAACTTTCCCCCATTTGGGAAGCTTCATCCCATACCTGACCCTAACTGCACACCAAAAAGAGAGATCTTTCATCAATTGGTTGAAAGAAATGATCAAAACATTAGCTACATCACGTATTTGTTATTTACAGTATGTGTTTCTATTTAGTCTCAAGGATCTTCCACAAGTTATTTGATGTCTCCTTGGATTATTCTCCTTATATTATGCACTGCTTTCTTTTGGGCTTGCATTGCTGCTTTTCGTACATATATTTAGTGACAAAATATGAAGAGGGGAGAGGAGAAGAGTGGAGATGAGGAGAGAGGGCACAACTTAGAGGGCACACCACAAATAACTAACTATACACTAGATTTAGTTGAAAAGGTAGAATATATACAAACCCATTTAGGGTTAGGGCATCTAACCCTTTCTTTTATAGCACTCTATATGTGTTAGTGCTATGCGCATGTAATCGCATGATATTGAGCGTGGTCTCTCAACACCTTCCCTCAAGATCAACATCATGAAGTAGGCCTTCCCTCAAGATGATGATTATGGGGAATTGAAGGACTGAGCATTACATTCCATCACACCCCTTTAATGGGAATGTCATTCCTCTGCATCAAACCAAAAGCTTGTCGGTGTTTCTCGAAAAGCTCTTTACGGAGTGGTTTGGTAAAGATGTCTACAACATTCTCTTTGCTATCACAATGCTGCAGTGTGATGTCACCAAGTGACACTCTTACCCCTCTGCAGGCACAATGTGCACACTGCATGTACACACAGGTGATACCTCATCACACAGTGCTTCACAGGCACACCTCCCCTTGCTAGGCACAGTCACTACATGTGACCCCCTGAGTGCCAAGAAGAGTTAAGGCCAATGGCCTCTATTATAGGAGGGAAGGGCTAGTCTTCAACCCTCCTCCATGGTGGACGACTTTAGGCCCAAAGATGGACTACCAACTGTATTCAAGGACTACCAAAGATGGACTACCAACTGTATTCAAGGGCTGACCAGCAAGGTGGGTTTGGTTGGTTCCCCAATCTCCAAAACAAAGTCTCCAACTGCGTCTAACACGTACTTCTCTAGCATTCTGCAACTGGACCACAATGGAGACTCTACAGGCAACTGTTTTTGTCGGCACCATAATCTTCTTGGAGTCCATGACTCCAACAGATCATGTAGTAGGTACGAATGCAACTGCCATAAAGCTTCCTCCTCTGAGTATCCAGAAGACCTTGACCCTTCATTCTCCAATCACCTGAGAACTCCATGACACCCAAAGATCCCAAAGCAAATAACTGAAATCTTCAATAGCACACAGCGAGAACACATATGCCATCACAAGCTGACATTTGAAAAGGACTCTTTTCCCTGTGTCTTGGACTTCTGGTATGTAAACTTTGCCCTTTCGGAACAAGAGAGCACTCCAAATAGAATATTGATCTCGGATTCCTCTCCCCCTTAAACTTGAACCACCTAGTTCATTTGGGCATACCCCAACTTGGACATGCTGCCAAATCTGGCTGCCGTAATGATCATGACCATAGAGGCCTTTAAGGTACAGAAAGAGATCAGCCCGGATCTCAGCAACTCAATGCATAAGCCACCATATTAGTCTATATCCAATTTCTAGATTGAAATCCTGCATACCATCTAGCCTTACGACCTCGCAAGTCTGAAGCACCACAAAAGTACTTGAGTGATGTATTATCCACAAACACACCAAACTTGGAGCCATAGAAGTAATGCTTCACGTCTTCAATGCATGAGTGGGGTTTGCCTTGATGTCATCTTTCAACTAATAAAAGCTACAGATTGAACATCCTGAAACAAGTTTGTAGCAATAGCATAATCACTAGCATTTCTCTGAACCTAAATGCTTAGGTAACATAGGCAGAGTAGTCACTGCTTCCATTTCCTAAAGCATGCATCTAGAGCATCCATCCAAACAATAGGTCTGTACTTGATCTACTGGTGTTTAGTCATCGCGAGACTGGCCACTAACTTATGGTGGCTCATGTTAGGCACCATAAAAGGTACCCAGGCCTTCTTGTCAGTATGCTGCACTGAAATGGTGTGGTGTTGCCAGCTCACAACTGCATGGTGGACAGCGAACCATATTGCACTCGTACAAATAGGCTCCTATGCACTATGACGATGACCGATTGTGCTGTCGGAAGACAAAGCTTGGTGTTGAGAGACTCGTCCAACAAATC
Source organism: Dipteris shenzhenensis (assembly GCF_047967505.1). NCBI lineage: Eukaryota > Viridiplantae > Streptophyta > Polypodiopsida > Gleicheniales > Dipteridaceae > Dipteris > Dipteris shenzhenensis. Next base: position 26,367,314 of record NC_141624.1, on the reverse strand, counting down.
CTATAAACTCCCACCATCGAAAGGATAGTGGCCTTCTTGCCTGCTACATGCCCACATAACACATGAGAACCTCACTACCCGGTTCTCTTGGAGGGTCTCCCTTCTGCTGAGTTACTGCCATCTGTGAGACTGCAGAGACTGCTCCTGAGTTTGTGGCAGATCTTGATGGAAGGGAGGCACTATCTGGAGGATGCAAATGGGGACAGTGCCTTTTGTCACATAACAAAGATGCTCCTGTCGTGCCTCTGCTTTCCTCTGCATTGAGAAAACCTCCAAACTTATTGTCTGTTGATGTCTTGCTATTTGAGGTGTTTTTGGTCTTAGGGCCTAAGATCGCCTGATACTCATTGTTGACAGGGATTTTGGGTCCGCGATCCTTGCTCATGAGCTCAAAATTCTGTGGGAGCTAATAAGCATTGTCATACATCGCTGGCTTGAAGTTGCAAAAATGCCATTGGATGTCAGGCCGAAGACCGTGCAAAAACTTATTGAACCGGTGCTTTTCTAATACCTCTAATTGAATGGCAACTTGTGTGAAGTGATTCACATAGTGGTTGAACAACTCCATGTCCCCTTGAACTAGCTCAAAGTACTGGGCGTCTGGGCATGAAGATGGTCCATGTACTATGGTGGCAAGTATCGATGAACTCTAGCCGTCAAGTGCATGGAAATCAAGATGCCTTCTCGTTGTCCTAAATCAGCATGACTAAAAAGTAGCTGTCAAATTTTTTCAGCCAAGACAAGATGTTGTATCTGTCAAATTTAGCTTCCCTGGAAACAAAGACTTGGTGGGAGGGAGAACTAAGCTGTCAAGCTCTGCTGCTTTGCTTTGCTTCTTGTGATGCCCGAATACGCTCTTCTTTGGCCTCCAGGGCAACTTCTTTCGCCTTCTGGTTTGCTAAGCCTGCATCTATATCATGGCCTACACCATAGCAAACATGTTTAAAGGAGATACCTGTGCCTCCTGTGGTGAGGTACTGCCAGTGAAGGTAGTAGTTGCAGAGCATCCGCATAAGTTGAAGAATCTGCCTCACCCTCCATGCTGAGGTTGGACTGGTTTCTGGGACTCATTTTCATTTTGCCGGAGGGGCGAGTCTTCACCATGGACTAGTTGTGCTATCTCAATCTTGGGATCTCCCACCGAGACTAAAGGATGGAGGGAAGTCATGGAGAGGCTACTCGAGGTAGAAGACACCTGAGATGTCCTGCTTCCACCACCTACCCTCCCTACTCTCCTCTCAGTATCAGTGAAAATTTTGAAGCTTTGGTACCAATGTAAAGGGCAGGGACCTAGAACACTCTCTCACTAACTGTGCCCATCCTAACTAAGTGCAGAGGCGTGGGATGCTGACTGGTTGGGGGGGGGGGGGGAGAGAGAGAGAGAGAGAGAGAGAGAGAGAATGTGGACATCGTGGTGTATGCTAACTACTATGTGCATTCCTTTCTGTTCGGGCCTAACAATCACCAGTAATACCCTCCTGTACATTTGTTGTCTTCCTCATTGAAGAGGACATGTCTGAGACCCCACTGATGGGCTATTCTGTAGCTACTAGACTGTCCATGGCTGAGACTATGCTGTAGAGGCTGTGGGTGATCTGTCCACATGAGAGAAGGGATCCTGTAAAGCTGGAGGGTCTGCTGCTTAAGAGACTGCTGCAACTGCTACTGCTCGAGCTGCATGTACTTCTGGAAGTGTTGTAGGCTCCCTCGTCCTGCTGCATTGACTAGAGCTACTGGAGTTGCTGCGTCATCTGTTGTTGGAGGCTGAGGGCTACTACTGAGGCTGCGACCTGTTGGAGCTCATGCTACTGGGCTTCTACTGCTTTGGGAGATGCTGAGTAACGGGGAATCCATCTTTAGATAGGAATAGGGTTGGAGGATGTTGACCCAGTCTGTGGCCTGCAGGATGCCACGGATTGACCCAACTGGATCTGAAGACAGTTGACTTGTCCACATCGCACCAGACTAGAGTTAGTATAGACCTGCAGTGCCCTGACCAAACCCACCCTACCATGTGGCAGTCGGATACCTGCTGTACCTGCTGCGAGGTTGGGGATAAAGAAACCTGCACGCAGGCAGGATTTTGGACGAGAGAATCCACCCGGCGCGGCGGGCGACGGAGGAATAAGAGCATCCCCTTTTCATCCACATGTCAGCCCTGTACAAGCTGTCGTACTGCACTGCAGACCTGCTGATGTTAGCATCTGTACAGGCTGATGTCATCCTGCTCCGACCTGCTGCTACAGGATGCCTGACTGCAGAACTGCTACAAAGGCAGCCATGCCATGGCTGCAGATGCCAATGATATGTGATCTACAAGACTCAACACTAAGGCTGGAGCTAGCATGAATGGAAGCACGATGGCTTGACAAAGGCAAAAGCACTATGGCTTGGATATGAAGCAAGGTGAGAGCATTATGACTCAGAGAGTCAGACACACACACGCAAGAAGATGAAAGAACAAATGAAAGGAAACATTATGCACCATAAGCCTTAGTGTTTACCTTAACTAAGCCCACATAAGGACATTCCATTTTACCAATATGTTTTATGCACATATCGTAGTTCAATTTACATATTTCTCAACATATATAAAGCCCACATGCTTTGCCATTCAGCCCCTTTCCTTGGTCATCCGAGCCCACATGGCTGAGGTAGATTTGCTGCTCATGTGGCAGCCAGCTCCATCGTGATATTGTCAATAGATATTCCACATAACATTGTCAACTTCTCGTTTTGTGAAAGACAGTGAAATGAAGCTTAACCTTCACATTCTCAATCAATCACCTTATCTGTGGACAAAAAGAAGTCTGATTGCCAATTTCAGTACAGACGTGCCATGGTATGTGGATTAAACTACCCACTGGAAATCTAGAGCACAACCAATCAAATGACCAACCTTGTATGTACAGGTCTCTTGCATATAGGATTGAGAAGGGAAAAGCTCAACACTGCCACATACACCTTGCAGTATCAGTGTGGGTCAACCATTGAAAACGTTCAGTTGTCTGAGCATCTTGAAGCATGCAGCAGTTTGAAAAGCCTTGTTCAAATGGGTGCTGGCTCTGCCCAATATTGCAAACCACAGAGTAGCATGAAGCAACTGGAAAACCACCTTTTAAAAGCAGACTAAGAGGAATAATGACTCCATTTAGCCCATGAAATCAGCTTTATTCATGGTCCCTTATACTCCCTGGCCTTGACAATCCTCTGTCTAGTAAAAATGTTCAGAGAAACAAGAGCTCGAGGAAAGACAAACCAAAGGCCCATCTAAAACTGTGCTAGCTTCAGTGCTCTAAGGATAGTTAATTACATCTTCATTGTAAAATGCAGCATGATAGCATCTGCAGTGATAGAGAGCTAGAGGTCAATCTCTGAAAGCAGACACAAAGAATGAGCAACTGAACGTAATTGAAGTCAGAGACGAGCTTCCAATTTCCTTCTTTAGACGACCTTCCTAGAGCTGGATTCTGCAAGCAGACACCTCGTAAGTAACTCAAAACAGCCAATGGAAATCAGCATGCTGAAATCAGTTGACAATCTTCTTGAGACATGCTAGCTAGAAGGGAGAAACTTGATCGCAAACACGGTTGCGCTGCATAACACTCTTCTCTACCTGATTCAATAGACGTTTGGGGGCCCAACTGATATTACAAGCCATGGGGTACAGGTAAGATCGGAGAAAGGCCATTGGTCTTAGTGGGAAATCATGGAAGCAATTTCAATAGAAGCCACTCTAAGAGCCAAGCCATGCGAGGCTTACAGTGCGCAGTTACCCTGCTCCGCTGAGGCCACATGGTTTATTTGGGCAGAGCTTTGTAAACCGGCCTATTAACCTGCTGCACCTTCTGCAGCGTTTGCAGGCAGGTTGCACTAGACGAATGAGCGACCGTTGCAGGCCTTGCAGGAAGTGGTCAGCCTGCCTTGAGTGACCCGATATAGCCAGTCACCTTCAACAATCGGCTTCGCAATTGGCCGAGGTCTGATGCAAGGTCCGTGCTGGACAAACTGTTTTCGTTTGGGCCACGCTCCAAGAGCGTATGGCTTGGCTCTAAAAGGAAAGCCGAAACTAAAGGGGAAATGGTAGTTAAGGTAGGCGATGCGACGCAGCCAAAGGTGAATCGAACCTTAAGCTAGAAGCGCAGCAACATTGGCGACGGCTACAAAATGGGCAAGGGAGAGAGCTTCTCCTCACGAACGCCATCACGCGGCTCAGCGAGCACAAGCAGAGAGGAGGAAGAAGAAGACGTTTGCCATACAGGCAGGGACTTCTGGGCTGTCAGGGCTTTCGATCGACAAGCTTGCATAAAATTGCATTATCTTCTCGCCTGGCTAGCGCTCTCTTCCTATTTAGGTAGATCGTAGCACACGGACACATTTCAGCTTTGAGCTGCTATACATGTCATACCTTCTCCTTGCCTAGCACGTCTTTGAATTCGGCACAGGTACTCGTGATGTTCCCGGGAAACAGGGCGTAGTTGCCTCCCATGTTCGGCAGCTTACGGTTGTGTAAGCACAGAATGATGTATTTCACGAGAGCTCGGGGGATGCAGGTCATCAAATCGAGAAACCATGAGAAGACGGCGGCCTTCACACGCCCTCTCGGATGGGGAACAAAATCTGGCACCATAGATTTGTTGGGGGAGGCACGGACTCTGGACGACTCCATAGCTACGGAAAAGGATCAGTGACAGATGCGGAGCAAAGACAATGGAGCTGAGAAAGGTGTGTGGAAACAGAGGAGATGGAGACGATGGCGATGGTGAAGATGATCAATCGGCAAGCGCAGTGTGAGCAATTGACATCGTCAAGAAATCAATCGACACCATAAACCCAGCAGCAAGCAATCGCTGTAGACTGAAGGAGGATAAACGTACAAATCTGGCGGCAAAATGGCAACAGAGAGTGACGGAAATTATCTCCGACAAACGTACTCCGACAAGAATCTAAGTTCGAACAGAAAGTGCCGGGAAGCCCGGAACGTATAGCAGAGATTGTGGCGGCAAAGTCAACTTTTAAGGACAGCTGTCGATTGGAGGACGTGGACAACGACAGTTGCAACTTGCCGAGCAGTGTTGACATCACGCTTGCTTTTCACGTGCGTCCAGTTAAGACAGTTGGTACTGGGGCCTGGGCCACTCGCCCCCTCGAGTTGGAAGAGCACACTCTAGCAATTGGTTGTAACTTGTAACCTCCTGAAATTCGCTCTTTGCGTATTTTTACGGCCTGCTTGAGCTCGCAAATATGCCCCCGCACCCGCGCAGTGCACAGCTTAGCCGTCCCCACAGAGGCAATCGAGTAGGATGGACCCCGCCTCTGCACGCTTGTGCCAACATATGTGATCACGAAAAAACCAATTCATGGAACTATTCGGACTTGACCTCGTAATGCTCGGGTGGAGAGGGATTATTTCCGTCTCCACCGCACAGCATTACAAGTGCTCAATGATAATCCCTACATTTCAGGGGCCATGCGTGGGAACGTTTCAAGCCCAGGCATTCCCCAACATTTTTGCTAGGTATGCCAAGCGTGGGAACGTCTTCTAACTTCACCAAAATCCATGAAGTTAGCCATGAGAATGGTGAGCTCCTCTATAGCCAAGGTTGCACTTGGATTTCATGCACAACACCTTTTCTTAGGCTCCTCAAAGAAATAGCACTTACAAATCATTTACGTGGGAATGTCCTCTAAAAACATTAACAGCTTTGTCCTCCAAGAAATTAATGCGGCTATGGGTTTCCAAATTTTCAAGAAAACTCTAGGGTTTCCAATTGGATTCAAAAATCATTAAAAAAACATAAAAGTATTCACGTTCATGTGAGGCTATGGGTTTCCAATTTAATTTGAGGCCTCATTCGCAAAAAAAAAAACAAAGGTTTTGGCTTTTTGTATGTTCACATGCATATGCATCCCCGGTAAGTTTACCTGCAATTCCTAGTTTTTTCAACTCTTGCTTGTTGCAAACCAAAATCTACAAATAGGCTGTGGGCTATAGCCAATCCAAGTTAATGATGACTCCTGGTTTCTGCTTGAGCCCCTCCTTGGGAGGTGAGGTCCATAGGCAACTAATTTTCTAAGCAAAAGTAACCATTCCAAAAAAAATCACTTATGTCATGTGTGAACGCCTTGACTTGCAATCAACCTTTCAAAAATTGCAAATCCACTACCTCATGTGCAAAAGTTAGTGATGACTCCTGGTTTCTGCTTGAGCCCCTCCTTGGGAGGCGAGGTCCATAGGCAACTAATTTTCTAAGCAAAAGTAACCATTCCAAAAAAATCACTTATGTCATGTGTGAACACCTTGACTTGCAATCAACCTTTCAAAAATTGCAAATCCACTACCTCATGCGCACACGCTCTAATTGGGAGAGAAGTCGCCCTCCAATGGAAGACGTAAATGGAAGGGGGCTATCATGAGAAGGGCAGGTCATGAGTTGAAATCTTCACGTGTGAACATCTTGACCTGCAATCAACCTTTCAAAATTTGCAAATCCACTACCTCACGTGCACAGGCTATGGGAGAGAAGTCACCATTCTACAAGAAGCATGACTTCAAGAATACCACTAATTCAATCAAAGGATAGTACTTCATTGAAGCTTCTCTCGATTGCTATTCTAACCTTCTAAAGCACCACTCCTTGGGGTTTGACACACACATGTTTCTAGAAACTGTGCACATCACTCAAAAGATGGGAAAATGGACATTAAAGCGCCATTGAGGCCCCTTTGGCCGCATGCCAAAAGGTGAGTATTTTGTCCCTCAATGAGTCTGAGTAATATGAGTGCATGAGTAGAGTTTCCTACATAGAAATGGGCCTTGGCAGTTATTTTCTCTAATATTGTCTTGGGCCTTGGCATTCAATAACAATGTGCTCTAACATGCTTGCTCTTTATTACAATAGAGATGTGCTCTAACAAATCTCTATTGGCAATAGGTTAATTTCATTGTGTTCTTATTCCACTATATTTTTAAAATTTATTAAATTGTAAGAGTTGGATTCCCTTCATTGCTTTTATATATTTTTGACCTTCTTTCTCCACCTAGGATTTGAAAGTCTAAAAGCATTCAAGTGCTTGTAATTGTCTTGTTAGAAAGTTATGCCTTTTTTACTTTATATCTCTAAATGGGATGTAGAATCAATTCCTACGTGTTTGAGCTCTCCCATGCATACGCATGAAGAACATCAACATCGAAATGATGAGGGTATGTGGGATACTATGGTTTTGTGGGTCTTTAAATATTCATTAAATAACTTAGTACTCTGATCGAGGGTATGTGGGATACTGTGGTTTTGTGGGTCTTTAAATATTCATTTAACTTAACGAGTACTGCCATGCAAAAGTCCGTTGGATTAAGAGAAGAGGGGCCTTTTCAAAGCCATCCCCCTCTAGTTTAACAAAGCAAATGAGAGGATACTAATTTGTGGGCCACTGAATATTAAAATCTTGCATGTGCAAGATAGACCATATTTTATTTGGCTCTCAACCCTATATTTGTGATATTCAATTACACTATCATCACTATTGAATGTTCCCCATTCCCAATCCCCCATTAATGAGGACACCATTTATAACTGTATTCCATGGTCCACCTCCACCTCACCTTCAACTAACATATGGGAATTTTGAGCGAAAATCTTGGGGCATTCATTCCATATCCTATAAGATATACTTGAGTGCACGTCACATAGAACAATGAACGAAAAATCAACAAAAAGACAAAGAAAGCTAATACAAAGACCATTGATGAAATCATGACTATTAATATTAAAATTTAAAGTAATGTATACCATACCTCTCTCTCTCTCTCTCTCTCTCTCTTGCATGTATGTATGTATATGTAGTTGTGTTTTGGCTGGTGCTTGTTTAGAGGTGATCACCATGCCACCATGATCTACCTCCATTTGCAAATTTTGAAGCCTAATAGAGTGACAAAGCAAGTCCCCATGCAAAAACTAGGCAATTGGCTTTTTATGCATGGCCTCTGGATATGTCCATGCCAAGGCTGGAGCATCCGCTAGGCACTCCTTTCTTTGAAGGTTTGCAAGAGATGGGTAGTTGTGAGATGGAGTGTGCATGGGGACTCGTCTTTGTGCTGCATCCCAAGTCATGGTATGTGGTACCATTAGTTAGGATACATTGGCATTGCTACATTGCACCTTGAGCCATGGGATGTGGTACAATTGACCTTATCGCATTGCCACTCAAGGTTGAAAACAATCCATTCACAATCAAGCATGGGTGAGCCATTCTCCAAGAAATTCAATCAAAGGATAGTAATTCATTGAAGCTTCTCTAGATTGCTATTCCAACCTTCAAAAGCAACACTCCTTGGGGTTTGACACACACATGTTTCTAGAAATTGTGCACATCACTCAAACGAAGGGAAAATGGACACTTAAGAGCCATTGAGGCCCCTTTGGCCTCATGCCAAAAGGTGAGTATTTTGTCCCTCAATGAGTCTGAGTCGTATCAGTGTATGAGTAGAGTTTCCTACATAGAAATGGGCCTTGGCACTTATTTTCCCTAACATTGTCTTGGGCCTTGGCATTCCATAACAATGTGCTCCAACATGCTTGCTCTTTATTAGAATAGAGATTATACTATCTACCACTTAACATCAAATCCAACAAAGACCACGACCCATAGGATTCAGTGATACCAGATGCAAAGTCACCAACTAGTTTTACATCCTTGCTTGTTCAACATTCCATAGTATGGTCAAGCAAAAAGTGAGAGAGAGTTGCTTTGTCTCGAATAGAGATAGAGTATATGATTTTAGCAAAATGTTCTTGTGATTGAACATGAGGGGAATCTACTACAATCTTTTGTGATAACATGAATGCAATCGCATTAATGATTCCATACGGCATCAAACCGTGTGAAATGTCTTGGGTATGAAATGCCCTCTTATGTAAAGGGGCCAATATAAGCATAGTGGGTAGAAATTTATAAAAAGCCGTGTAATTAGTGTAGATTTCTACTTAGAACCTGTAGACTCAAAACAGGATTGAACTGAATTTCAATCGTGCAACTCAGACTGAATTTCAATCGATCACAGTTTGCCAACTCTTTTCTGTAAGACCCATCTCCAAATTTTGCCAGCTTGTTTCTGTTTGTTGCATGCCATAGAACAATGATGGTACTTGAGTAGTGATCTGGCCTGGCTAAGATGGTCTTTCTCAGCTCTCGTAGAGCAGGATGTTTCCATGGCACATGCTTATGATAGCCAATCGGCCCTTGATCTGAGTTGCAAAAAGTAACATCACGGATTCAGCATGCTGATTTCCATTGGTTGCTTTGACGTACTTATAGTTAGTTGCTTTTACTTTTACTTTTTTCCCGTAGTAGTCCCTTACCTTTTCCTTCGCAAAAACGTGTTCCCACCTCGATTAGGAATCCGAACTATAGAGATGGTCTGGACTCTGAAGTTGACAAAAGACTTTGGTGCAAGAACAAACAGATGAGAAAAGCTTTGGATGGACTGTAGGATGAGGTCAGAACCGCGTTGTTGTGGATGATGAGAAGAGCCCAGACCTCAGCAAATCTGATGAGGAAACATCCGAGCTCCAACAAACGTAGCAATTCCAATTTCCAGGGCCAGGGGAATCGAAGATGGCCTCAATCGAGGTGACTGCAATGATTTATGAAAGCTCAAGCAACACCCAAAAGTCAAGCTCTAAGGTTGCCTTTTCAATATTCCACTCACATTTGCGCGCATTATCCAATCAATCAATCCATGATTCCTGGCAAGCAAGCATCTCAAGCATCGTTTCTATCAGCACTCTGGACAGTTGAGAGTAGCAAACGACAGCTTGCACCTTTCACAAGACCGGGAATATGCTGATGCAAACTGCAACGACTTTACCCACCTCATGCTTCCGTTGTCTGTCCACATCGACGGCTTCCACCATCTGCCATAGCCAGTACTATCCGCCATAGCCGCTTCATCCCATCGTAGCATCCTCTTTTGCCTGGAAGCTGCTCCGTATCCCTGAGCTGAAATCTGGATCCTTTTCTCTGCTCCCCGCCTCTTCCTCTTCTGCCATTCTCTCTTTGCGAAGGCAACCATGGAACCAAGAGTAAGGAATCCTTTTAACGTTCGCAGCACAAAAGCGACGCGAAATCATCCCTTGAGCTATCAGCGAGGTCGCGTGAGGGCCGAGGTCCTCTCGTGGTTCTTCCATTCCATCCCCCGAGCCATCGCCCGAGCGATTGTTCGGTATTTTAAAAACCGTGAGCTTCCAAAAGCCGGGAAGAGTTTTGCCCATTTTCTTAGCATCTTCTTTGCTGCTCTCAAATCAAGCAACAAATGGAGCGAGCCCCCGCCTAGCACGGGAGAGGGAGTCAAAAGTTGTTTTTACGACCGAATTTTGGAGGAGCTCGCTACCTAACAAGTGCATCCAATACGGATTCCTGGTCTGTCCTTCTGCCCTGTACTTTAGTTGATTAGGAGCGCCGATCTCTGTTTTTTCAAATTACACATGAAGAAGTTCGTGAATCAGTGGCTATTTAGTCGTGGGTATTTACCTTAGCCTTTCTTTTTGGATTGTTGCTTTGCAGATTTCGCGAAACAATTTAGCTTCCGGGATGTAACAGGCCTTCGGGCTTTTTAGAAAAGATGTATAAAACAAATTCTTGTGGAGACTCATACATTGTTGTCAAGGTTTTATAAAAAGAAAGTAAGTGTGACTTATCTAAGCTTTTCGTGTCAACTGCTGTAACGCACGAGTTTCTGAGGCAGAGCAATTTAAATGCGTAGATCCAGCTTGCATAGAGTACCATCACCAATCATTGCTGTATTTCAGATTGGATATCCAAATATGCTTGGATGATTTTAACTACCAGGTGATCTCTGCATAGTCCGCATCATTGAGCAGAGAAATACACCTAACAGCGGTAATTTTTGTAAGTGCTGTTACAATAATATAACAGGGTTGAAGGGCTTCAGGCCGACTGTATGGCTGTTGTGAATTGTTGTTCTGGCAAGGGTTATCAGTTGGTTTGATGGAGACACTGTTGCTGTCCTCAAATTTGCTGTAATAGAGGGGGGAAACAGGTTAAAATAGCAGAGGTTTGGCAGTATCGGCATTAGGGGTTGTTTTAGCAGAAAAGGGCTCTAAGCACTTTTGGAGAAAGTATAAAATTGCTTGCATTGTACCTCATTTAATGTGACATCTCTATACAGCTCTCCTGCTCTCTCTTACCCATGCACACTCTACTCTCTCCTCCACTCTCTCTATCTCCTTTCCCCTTCGATTTCCTTGTCCCTGATGTTCTATCCCCTTCTCATCTATGCCCGATCCCCGTCTTCTTACAATGCTATCTGAGCAATTTCTGTCAGTCTTGAACTTTCTCTGCTCCCCTTTTACTTTTCAGCGTTCTTCACTTCTTGCCTGCAGGCATCATTCTTGGATGGCAACTCATGTTGCACTTTTGTATGCACTTCCCTCTGCCCTCTCTGTTGCAGTTTGCCCATCTTCTGGCTACAGAAGTTCTGCTATGTCCAGCCACGCCTGTGGCTGGCCAATGACACATTTGCAACACTACAAATCTTGCACCTAGAGATGAAGTCCAAGCCATTGGCAGGTGTCAAAAGAGAACTTCTAGGGGGGTCCTTTCCAGTACCTAGGTGCCTGTTCAGGCTGCACTTTTGTGCGGCTCTTCCTTCGTGTCATGTTGATCGAGGGAGGTGAGGCTACAGCTTTTTAGCCTTGCTTGTAAAATGATGCCCCCTCAAGTTGTTGCTACTTCATTAAGGCCAGAAACTTCATTGTTCCAATCTAATGAGGCTCAGCCCCCTTGTGAGCAGCAAGGAGGGGGCCACTTCCCTTCGTTGTCTTTTGTGGAAAGCTGACACATAGATCACAAGAGAACTTACTGATATGGATCCTACTCCGTGTATGTACACAAACATGTATGATAAAATTAACGCTCAGATCTGGAGACAGATAGCAAGATATAGCTCAAAGATGAATACAAAAAGGACTTGCATCCTGCACCACATGGACGGCAGGATGATGCTCCATTGGTTCTAGATTTGAGACCACAAGTTTTTCCACTACTCTTGTTTTCTTCCTCTACTGTTGTGCCTCCAAGTGAGGTGTTCACCGGCTTAGGGATGAGACCCAAAACGCCTTGTCAGCTATCCTCCTGACGTGTCATGCAGTTCTACACCCAAGGCTATGGCCTTCTGGAACGCTCTTTAATGGAGTGCCCAATCACCTCTGCTAGTGCATGAAGGGAAAGGGGCTGGAAGCTCCTAAAAATGGCTGACTGGGCCTTCTCACAGACTGAACAGTCTGGGCATCAGGCCGATTTGATGGGTTGGCAGGCCAGGGTGGGGACCTGTCCCCCTCAATCCATTTGTCTAGGCCTAACTGCTGGCTGCTGTCCAAGCCCAATGTACGACCAATACCATGGCTGTCTTGTTGAAAGATCTGCCCTCATCCATGGATTAAACCATATCATAAGAAGGATACATGCATGCTGCCCACATGGCAGTCAATGTGCTGCCCATGTGGCAGCTTCTTTTCTCTCTCATTAATCCCCCTTCTTTCTACAGGAATCACTCCCCCGTGCTTTCCTCATTTGGGGCTTACATGTGGAGAGTTGACTATTTTCCCATTACCATCTCTCAACGAGCCAAGGTGAGCCGCAACCCAATCCTCAAGGAATAGGCTCCATCTCCTCTCTCAAAAGAGCAATTAGGAACACGTCAAAGGCATCCTTCAAATCTAGTCAGTAGACATCTTGTACTCGAATTCTGCTCTCTAATGACATGGTCTATGACATCTCCAAATTGGGTATCGGTCCATGTTGTTGCCCTCCAAATGGGTGGGACCATCTATCTTATATCTCCAAGTTGATCCATTTGCCGAGAGATCCTAGTGGCTAGTCCACGTAGATCCCCTCCACCAAGGTTCCATCCAGAAATTCCTACGCTGCAAGCAGCTGTCTCTGGAACACTACTCCAGTTAGAGATCGTTAGGAGAAGGTGAGTATGGCGAGTCCTTGCCATACTCACCTCCACCTATAGCATTCCAGTCTTCTGACAAGAAGTGTTTCTTTAAAGCGGCATTTTCCCAAGTCCTCTGCAAAGGGTAGTAAAGTGCATTTTCCTGAATTGTGGTAAGATGCTTCTCAGAATGTCTATCCTCCATTGCCTAATTTACATCTCTCTCTCTCTCTCTCTCTTCATGCTCCCACTATTCAATCCTCTTGTCTACTGTGCTCTGATCTCTCTCTTACATTGCAGTGGCTTAGGAATGCCATCTGAGCTTCAAGGATGATTTTCCCCTTCTATTAGAAAATTGTTTTGGAGAATATGCCTGTTTTTGCTCCTTGCTTATTAATGTGAATGTGGCTTGGGCCTCATATGTATTTAGTAGCTGATCTTTAGTCCTTTATATCCACATGCATGGGGTGCCAATCCTTTGTGCACTTCTCCAATAGCACCCAAAGAAATACACCTTCAGTTGCTCCCTGGGAAGAGTGCTTAGGGACATGCCAAAGGCATCCTCCTCAAAGAAGTGCTATTGATTTCCAGAGCAGACTGTCAAGTGGAGAGTATGGATGGGACCTTGGAAGACTCAAGGTCTGAACCTCAGGATTGCTCAAAGAGAGCATTGGTCAATCAGAGTTCTCGATGCAACCTTGGTGGAGGTGATCTTGTGGGCCACCCACTACTTCAGCATTGATCCAGAGATATTCAGAGTTTCTAGATGGAACCTTGGTTGATCAACATGGGCCTAGGATCTCTCTGTGCAGGATTATCAACCTGGAGATTCATGTACTTCTATTGATCAGCCTTCTTCAATCTGCAATCTTTTGCTATATGTTCCAGGCTTTGTCACAGTAGGAGCAATCTTTAGTTCTCTGCCTGTTTTGAAGAGTCACCATTAGCCTTAGGCTTACCTTGTCCAGGTTTGCCCTTGGTCGGCTTCCATTTGCTCAAGCAAGAAAGGCCTTCTCTTGCATGCTGTTGACCTCGTACGTCCTCCCTCTTGCATGAGCATCGGGCCCAAATGCATCTGTGTTGTGCTCATTTGATGAGCTCTACATAAGTGCTGAAGTCCTGCTGCTGCTGCACTGGTGCACCCTGCTGCTGTTGCACTAGTGCGTTACTGCACTATGTTGATCTTCTCCCCTTGCTGCTGTCCTTTACTGGCCTCTCCCATTGTGTCTTTGGTGCAATGTTGAGAGGCCTTTTACAGTCTGCAAGGCTGGACTGATGGATGGTCTCTTGCCCCCTCTATGGGGGCTTTATATGGAGCTCGCAAGCCCTCCAGTCTGACCAACTAGAGTTAGGGTCAGCTCTAGGGCTGGCTAACAACGAAAGTTGTCAGGCAGCCCCAAACCGTCCGGGTGGAGATTCCGTTTTCCCGTCTCCCCCACAGCGGTCCACCGCTCACATTTGGCATGGCGGGCAGGCTGGCAACGAGTGGGCTTGTCTTTGGCATTTTCAGGCATTCCACTCACCTAGCCGTGAGCAGGAACGCCCACGCCCTCTTATGCCCCTCCACATGACTTGTGTGCAAGAGAGAGAGAGAGAGAGAGAGAGAGAGAGATCTATTAACATCTGTGAAAGACCTCATCGATGTATGAGACAAAGTACAAAAATCGAAAAGGGGCTTGCCACATCTGGATAACCAAAGAATCGGGGGAGCTCCTAAAGGGTCTATGACACTGAAATACCCCAGAGACACTGAGCTGAATGGGTGGAGCCTCTAGGGAGGAATTTGCATACAAGACAAACACAAACACAAATATAAACACTAGTACAAAATGTATGAGCCCATGGAGAGGATCGAAATTGTAGTGTAGCATCACTATGGTGGTCCTACTTATGTTTTCTGAGGGACTAAGTCCACCAAATGGTTGAGGATGGAAAGAGGTCTTGGCAGAGAGAGGATCTAGTGGTGAATGGGGCTATGCAGGAAATTCCACTTGCTTTTTTCCCCCCCCCTTTCTCTAGTGCATGAGCATTGTCTCAAGTTATGGGGGAGATGGAGGGTGAATAAAGTGGAGCTAAATTGTGGAGGGATAAGGGGGCTCATAGGGATGTAGGGAGAGAAGGATGACATAGAAGGAGGGGGTGCAAAGTGTAATTTAAGTGATAACGAGCAAGGGGGTGGGGTGCAGGGTTCTTCCTCACGGAGAGGGATTGGTAGTAGAGTGAGGGGTGGATCTGCAAGGACTCAAGGAGAGAAGGAGGGAGAGTGGACTGGGATAGATAATGGCTTATACATGGTGAGCATAGGATCTCCCATTTTGTAGCCGATTAACTAGCCTCCCTGAGGTGGTTGGGGGTATCTTCCATGTGAGTATGAGGGTCCATCAACCAATTCAATTGGGTGCAATACTAATCCTCCATTGCCATAAGAATAAACTCCTTTTCCAATCATATAACATACAAGTTGCAACTAGGTGGACAAGAGAAGGCCTAGGACGAACATTCTTGCCACCTCATCCTTATTTGTCAATTAAACGATTAGAATACATACAATCACCTACATTATGCACTCATGGAGCCCTGGTTCCATTCACATGGAAGAATTGGCACAATTGAGAGCTTGCCAACTGAAGCATGGCCCATGTGCCCTCTTGCTTACATTATGAATCCGGCATCACCTACCTTGCACACAATTAATATAGCCACAATATTATTTGTATTTTTCAAATTTTCACAAAATATAGTGAGGACAACCCTTCTATTAGGCACGTAGTGGACTTCACACCCATAATTTTGAATAGATAGCATGTCATGTGTAATATTGATTCAGTGAAGGATCTATTATTTTTCATTGATTTGCAAGTTGTGGGAGGTAAGATTAGCCAAGTCTTCACATAGTATTACTTGGACTAGGCTGAGGCCAAAATACATACGGCAAAAGGAGCCATGGTAGTGTATTAGGCTTCAATTGTATGTGTGTAGGACGTTCCCATTGAGCTCCTAGTCCAAGTAATACATAGGGCAAAAGGAGCCATGGTAGTGTAGTAGGCTTCAATTATATATAGGACGTTCTCAAAGCCTCAAAGAGGAGCTCAATGCCTTCTCAAGTGAGGACACAAAATGAGCCAGTAGCAAACCAAAAGATTGGTGATTATTGGCATAATTGCCTTTATGTGAAAGAGTTTGGCAATTGATGATGAGGATGGAACTCATGCTTTTGTTGGTCCAGTTCTCAAAGTAGAGGACATCCTAAATGAACTAAATAATAAGCATGAGTTCTTTGGGCCTTCAAGATGTGAGCTCACATGGCTCTTCATTGTTTTGTCCCTTTATCCTCATCTAGTTTCTCATTTAGTTTAACTATTTAGGTGGAGAAGTGCTTAGGACTTCCACAAAGATGGTTTCAGCTTTACTAGTCCTTCAAAGTGCTAACTAGCATTGCTAGTTGCTAGTTGGCAATGCTAGCTACTACTTAAGTTCCTCACCTATCCTAGGATTCTAGTTGGCCATACTGGACCATGGTTCGTGTCATGCTTGTTAGCACTTCTAGCATGATACTAGTTATCTTTTTTTCAAATCGTGCTTGATATGAATCTTCCTAATGTTTATCCTGTCTCTTATCATTGTGTTGGCTTGCATGATGGCTATCATGCGACATAAAAAAAGATTCATCTTGGAAGCAAATTTGAGCCTAGTTTTGACCCATAAGTCAAGCATGTTAAGATTGACATTTAGGTATCATGCGTGGACACATTTGATCCTCTATATGGCATTTCAAAGGGTAATGCAAGCATCAAGTTTTAATACTTTATAAAACATCTTGAAGCCATTTGATTTCAATCTTTTATCGAAGTTCACTAATAAAAGCTAACAATTTTGGTTCCATTCTAATCAAAATTTCAAGGCAATTAATAGAAATTAAAATCATGACATCATCAAGAAACATGAATGTGAATGAGATTTTAGGAGATTGTATGCTGTGATAACAACCAATTGAAGGCTGTTAGAAAAATGTCATCAATAGAGAAAAAGGCAAGTGAATTGTGCAAATTTACCTTACCAATTTTTTAAAGAAAAACTTAGAAGGTTGTGCCGTAGGGTTGAAGCATTGCAAACTAAGAAGCAAATCTTATACACCCAAATATTGGATTACATTAGGTGCCATCATTCCATATATCGTGGCTTCCACTACCAAAATAAGGACTATAGCTTTAATTGTTGAATACCAACTACTACAATGCCACCAATAATGAGTGGTAACTCAAATGTATGAAAGCGTCATCCTCTAAGGTACATCATGTAGCAAGTACAACCACGTCCCTAACCTATGATGAGCCAAGGTGGAGCCTACATCAGGTAACATGAGGGAACAATCGACATGAGCCCTAGATCAACAACCAAGTAGTAACATCTTGACAATTGCCATCGACACATGTCAAATGTATTGACCGAGACTTCAGAAGAGGACTGAATGGGAAGCAATGACAAAACTAGTGACCAAGCTACCACACAACCTAAGAAGGAACAAGAAATTAATGCACTTAATCTCTTCCTTGAGGTAAAAAATTTGAACACGTTTCACTATTTGGCGTTGAAAGTAGCATCTCCAATTCAGGTATTGCTATTTCAAAGTAAGGTTTTCTCCAAAACCTTTGGTAACGTAAAGTTAAATACACATAAGATAACTAAGCATCCTATTAGGTAGCCCACTTCAACAATTCATAGGGTGATGACATCCTATTAGGTAGCCCACTATAACAATTCATAGGGTGATGGTTGAGAGAGAAGCTTACAGCCCAAATCACTCATGTGTTGGAGAATTTAATATATTCAGACAGAGGGTTGGGAAAGCTTGAATACAATGTGATAAACTACGAGCAACTTATGTAGCTTGAAAAAAGTTTGCATTGGTCTAAGAATAGCATCAAGGATGTGCTTTGTCATCCTTACTTTCAAGTCGATGGAGGTGTAAGGCACAACATAAATGTACTGAGTAGTGAGAAGGACTAAGCTAAAGGAACATGCTTTGAAAATAGTCTAAATGCACTCAAAGAGTAGTGGGAACAAAACTTCTAGGTGTTAGTAGTGTTGCATGCACTTTGGGCCAACCCACAGTAAGTTGTAAATGAACACTAGGTAAACTTACAAAGGCAACATGATGCCTTCAGATCCTCAATGCAAGGTACTGGTACACCCCTTACTTCATATTGATTACCAACCCCAACTACAACTTAATGGCTTGTCTCATTGAGTGAGTCTGTAAACAATTCTAAGGGTATTTAGAAGGTTTGGTTCTATCATCCATGGCCCCAAGGAGGTGTGATAATTATCTTAGCAAAGTAGAGTTTCTTGAGGCACATATAGTTGAGAATTCTATAACTTCTATGACATTGATGTTGACCTGCCAAACTAAGAAAAAAAAAGTTACCTCCCATAATTGCTAAAGTCCAAGCCTCATCCATTAGTATTGATAAAGAAATGCTAAGCCTTTGTGGTAATTTTGTACAATGAGAATATTTCTTTGATCAACTAAAAGAACTACAATATAAGTTTTAAAAACTAGATCCTAAGACACCTTCTCACATTCTGGCACTAACTTATAGTTGAGAGACACTCCAGTTGATCCAATGACAGTTGCTCTCAACCTTGGTGAATCATTGGGCTATCTTGAAATATGCCGAGGTTGCCCATATCAACGCATGTGAGAAACATGATTTTATCAAGGAGTCAAAGGATGGCTTGGATGGATCTTTTGAAAACTTATTTATGAATAATCTAGTGATTGTGCTTAGTCTTTACGATGCTTAGCATAATCTGACATTTTGATCTCAAAAAACTTTGATGTCTTCAAAATTGCATTTAGAACTTTGCACACATTGTATGATGGCTAAAAACTTATGGGAACTCTCATAGACGTCCCTCTTTTATAATTTCAAGAAATGATTATACTTTCAAACGTCCTTTCAAACCTATTTTCATTAACTTCAAATATTTCGTTGTCAAATTGAAACATAAATTTTCTATTGTGATGAAGATTGATATGTGGCACATTTATGAGTTCCTAAACCTATGCATGTTACTTGGACTTACTTCCCATGTTGGTTTCCCTCTTTGGATGGCATTATTAAAAATGGTTCGATTGTATTTACAATTTTACTTATCAAAATTTTTTCGTGCTCTTACAAAAAACTCTTTACAGATTATACACTTTCCTTTTTGTATGAAAAGTTGCATCTTTAACATTGATATTAATTGCACAACTAAATGCATTATATGCTTCAATGCTAGCATTCTCTATCATTGTTGGCACCTTTTAATTGCTCCACTACATTTAGTGCTCAAGTCTATTTATATAATAAATCTCATACTAATTGCATTGATTGCTATAAACCATCATGATGTTGAGAAAATGACCTTTTTGTCATGTCACACAAATTGTCTTTAAGATTTGTATTCACTTCTACTTTTTGCATGTCATGTTTTGCCAATTTTGACATTGCATCACATTGTGAATTAGAAACCTTATTTGGATTTGAAGCTTCCATTGTATTCGAGCTAATTACTAACTCATTGATTAACAATTGAGCATGTCACTAAATCTCGTTTTCACCATATTCCCTTAATTATTCAAAATCCTTGCAATGTCTCCTCTAATGCTTCTAATTTCTTTCAGTCAATAATCTCAGAATATTAGTGGAGCAAGCTGAAAATCTATTCTTATATCTTGTGGCATGTCATCGAATGATGATGTCTGTGTTGGAGTATCTAGTTATCTTTTTATTGCAATAAAACCCCCAAAAAAAAACTCTCAAAAGTTGTTGCAATATTAAGCACTCTTTCAGAAAAAGGTGGTTGATCACTTTCCTTAGCAACTTGTTGAGTGCATATCCTTCCAAATGTGAGGAAACAACTATCATGGAATAAATTGTCACATCGTTGCATGCAAGGCATTCAACATAGTCACGTAGCCGAACTCCTATTCTGGGCCGACAAACTTGTGTTTTTCACTCCCAGTATTTTCCACTCTTCTTTGTGCTACTCGAGAAGCCTTAAATAAAGATTCTATCTATGCCTTAACTAGAACTCTCTTGAACATTATGTAGGGATGGTATTGCACCCACTTGTGGTTGTGGAGCTTCATTCTAACTTACATTAGCATTAACAGCTCCAACCATAGTCTCATCAATCACATTGTGCACACATCAACACGTGAGGCCCTGAGTTGCAACTCTACTTGAAGCACGTTCTCTCCTTGTGCTTCTAGTACCTATGCATCTATTTCTCATATTTCTCATCTCCATACTTAAAGTCTATATCTTTTCAAATAAATATTCCAAAATCATAGACACGTATCAACACATGCAGGATTCAAACAAAAAATGTGAGCAAGAAATCTTAATATCTCACATAATCCCCTTTGCATTCATCACCTTGCTATTGTGGTTGGTCCTTACCTCAATACAACAGATATTGAAGCAGCCAACCACTTCAGCAATTACATTGAACGCACTCTCTCTCATCGTTCACAACTCAATTGTAGTGAACCTTACCTCAACTTGCTAAGTGTAGGAGCTATGGACTACATTTTTACCTAATGAAAGCGCTCGCGGTTCTCGTAAGCTTTTAATATGCACAAAACGGGTGGAAAAGCCAACCAAAAATACTGTCGATAAATGATCCAATATCGTCGGTTTTACCATCTATACCGATTGTATTTATGAATGTATTGTCGGCTATTTTGGAAACCCCGCCACTAGTATGTAAACTTTAGAACCGGTATCATGCATATTACCAATGGGACAATACCTATATTATATTCACTCGGTTCACCATTGAATTTTTAAGGTTACGAACGCGATCATGCTATTTTCATGCATTTTTGGAATGAACATGATGTTCATGGATGATGAGATAATGCAAATGTGAAAAAATTAATGAAATCCATGGCTCACATGGGCACGTGCATGGATAGATATATATATACATAAATACATGGGCACATGGGCACATGGGCACGCGCATAGATGGATACATACACATATATATGGCGCACATGGGCACATGCATAGATAGATATATACAGACATAAATACATGCATGCATGCATACATGCATATATAATATGGATGTATGTGCATGCATACATGTGCGACATACATACCTACATACATACTTATGTATATATGTGTAAGTGTGTGTGTGTGTTGCATGCATGCTCATGTGTACACACACACGCGCACGTACATGCATGCACGCACGCGCGCACACACTTTTTGTGTGAAATCCATGGAAATTTTTATTAGAAGAGGCAATTTCCAACAACAGAACTTGTAATTACAGCATTAGAAAATCTCAATATATGACACACAGACAATCATAAAGAGATTGTAGAGAGCGACATCCAAAAACAATGAATCTTAGATAAGGTAGCATCTCCAAAAACTATATGATTTTGGTTTTTGCATAGAGTCCAAAGTCCCCAATATGGAACCCTAGTGAAGAACGAGTGGATGAACCTTCACGATGTAGAGCACAATGCATGAGACAATAATTAAGCTCTAACTTTGGCACTGGCAAGAACATTGAAGCATCGGAGAAAGATAATGCCAAAGGGGCCGATAATGCTGCCCTAAACTAAATCGCATGACTGCTTATGGAAAAGATAACAAAGTACCATCTCTATGAAGCGCATCACCTATGAAATAATCCCTTTGGATGAAATGAAATAAGAGCATCTAGGTTCCTGCAAGGCAAGGGGATAATCAAACGCCTTTGACCCATGTAAACTCTTAGCATGCAAAGAATTTCCATCAAGAGAATCGTAGCCATGACATTTGAGATCAGAAGGAATTTATTTCCAATCTAAAAACATTCTAGTGACAAAAGGGCATCCCTTAATTCTTCCATCAATGTCTCCCAAAAGAAAATCCCATTGGGTAGGATGCCAATGCCCAAAGTATGGGTGGTCAAGTGTGAAAGCAAGTGACACATCATAGCAACCCAAGGCTGATCACATTACACAAATTCCAGCATCATCTTCCCCTTACGTGCCAATATATGTATGTGAATATTCAAAATATTCAGGTCACCATGCATTTTTGGTGAATAGAGGTGGTCCATAGATAGTAATCTAATACTCTTGCGATCATGCTTTGAGCACCAAACAGTCTCCATAAAAGTAGACATAAAAGATGCAATATCTCTCTTACCAAACATCATCAATGGTACGAAGAATTGTATGTAGGCAGCCAAAATTGATTGTACTATTCGAAGTCGAATATGCAGTGGCCAGGTGGCTAACTTCCAATATTCCAGCTTCTTTTTAAGTTTTGCAAGTACACAATCCGTTTGTTGGCAACGAGTGACCATCCATCCCAACGGATAACCAAGATGACCAACAATCTGATTGGGCATCACAATCTCCCTAGGCCACAAAAGGGAATGCCAGTTCTTAGCATGTAAGAATGGAAGCTTGGATTTTTGAAAATTTACTTGTAAACCAGCAGCCAATCCATACAATGTTAAAGCACTCATCAGCTGTTCTTTGGAGTGAAGAAGGAATCATCAACATAGGCTTGCGCAATCATGGGATTTCGTACTTGTATCTCCAAACCTTGCAAGGCATTCATATCCACTAGATAAGTTATATATTGAAGCATCGGATGGGTAGCTATTGGCTGACTGAACGACGGTGTTTGAAATATCCCTAGACAAAATACATGCAACTTTACTATCACAATGCATCCAATAAATAACATGCTGCATATAAGCCCCAAATCCGAAACATTTCATGGTTTGGGAGATAAAGTCCCATTGTACAGTATCAAATGCTTTGGCAATGTCTACCTGTAGTAAAAGTATATCTTGTTGTGTGTTTTTGGCATATTCTATCCCAACATAGGCATTACCAACATGATTTGTGATATGTTGATGAGGTATGAAGCCATATTGAGTAGGATGTAGACCATCATGTAGGAAACCTTTAATTCTATCGACCACCATTTTGGCAACCACCTTATAAATGACTGCCATGAGGGTAATGGATCTCCAATCAGCAAATGATTTACATAGATGCTTCTTTGGGAGCAACTTGACCAAACGTTCTTCCAAGCATCCGGCATTTGCTGATTTTCCCAAGCATAATTAATCATATGCAGCAAAACAGGCTTGAGAGCATCCCAATATGCAAGAAAAAACTCCACAGCAAGGCCATCCCAACCCATAGACGTCCATTTACCACAAAATTTTATTGCATCAGTGAGTTTCCTTTCTTGCAACAACTCCTGTCGTGCCAACAAAACGTCCTGTGAATAAGAATGTAAGCTCCCAAACTATTGGGCAAGTGAGTGACACAGGCTTGAGCAAGTTGTGCACTAGAGATAGTCCAAAACCCATCAGATTGCAAAACCGACAAATATTCATGACTTGGCTCTTATAATGTAAACTTTTAAGGAACTCTTTAGAAGAGAAACCTTTATCCAAAAGAGCCTTTTGTCTGGCCTTGGTTTTCCATTTGTAAATTTTCTGTGGTCATTACTCTTTAACAAATGCTTTGCTTGACATAAGCACTCATAGTCAGGCTGAGTTAAGCTCCTGACATGGCTGAGCTCTATCAAATTTTGACAAATGAATTTAGCATCTGCAACTGCCTTCCACAAGTCATGAAGCTAATGCTTCCCATATTCACGAATCATAGACTACATCCGAGAGGCAAAAGCTTTCCATGCATAATCAATACCAATCTGACAGTGTTCCCAAAGAGATGCAATGGCATCATGCACTAGTTTCTTATACTCATCATGTTCCAAATAATTGTTATTAACTATGAGAAGTCGTTTATCTGGCGACCTGTCATGCAGCATCTCATGAAAAGACAAATTCAGCCATAACAGAGCATGATCACAGTGTGGGAAGGCATAATCCAGCCACATTTGACAAGTAGGAGTATCATATTGGTGTACTTTCACCATGTACAAACAGCCTAACCTTGTCTCATATGCAGAGTGGGCATTATGCTGAAAGGTAAAGCCTAAAAGCATAGGTTTTAATTCCTTCCAAAGATTCACAAGGCTGAGCTGAGAGATTAATTGATGCTCCAAGGACAACATGTGGGCATTGCCAAACGTATTATCCCCATACTGGGGTAGCATGTTGCCTCCAAGAATATTGTTACATGGCTCCCAAATCATTGCTCGACGATGAGAAGATTGAGGTGCATAAACTGAGGCAAATTAAATTATTCATCCCTGAACAAGCCATTGAATTATAAGCCATCTGCCTGCCTTATTATTTAAAGGAACAACTGGCTGAAAATCATGCTTCATAAGAAAGGCAACACCAGAAAAAGAATGCTGTCCCACATAAAAGATATCATAGCAAGAAAAGTGTCCAGTCTGGCTTCAATACATATGTTGATTGTGTTCTTGCAGAGCCCCTATATCAGGCTACAACTAATTGACATATGCCCACACAAGCTTTTGGGTGTCATACAACCCCTGTAGCTAAAACATTTGTCAAACACCAAACAAATAAGATCTCGTGTTTTTTGGATCAGTGGCTCCGTATTAACATAATTAGATGCACTGGCTCCGTATAAACATAATTAGATGCATTGTATCCCTCAGCTTCTAGCCTAGTTTATGTTGTCTTTGTTTCATCAACTTGGTCCTCTCTCCTACATGCAGCTTTGTAGTTGAATGTATGTTAATGCATACACACAGAACATGTATATTAATGCATGTTTTGATGACCATCAATTTAAAGAGCTTCATGCAAGCATAAAAAATGTCCCACACGTGACTTATATTAAAAATGTAGTCCAGAAACTACAAAAAACCATAAAATAGATGCAAACTTAGGAAATCAAAGCTCAACAGAAAATAGATATTTCTATCTAATACTAAAGCATCAAATCGTGGCATTGATGCATCAAATACTATAGTTGTATGGTATGACAGCAATAAACAATGACACAAAATATATGACTGATGTCACGCATGCGTATTGTGAAGAATTAATACAAGAAGATCCAAATACACAATGCAAGAGTGTTGTCTGGAAATGCTCAAATTTGAAGCATAGTGCATAAAATGACTCTACTCTTGAAAGCGTCCTGATACATAATAAATTAAGTATTATACAAACGATAACAAATATACTAAAAGTTACAAAGAAAGATTACATAAGATATGCTATATCTTAATTTTTAAGGTAACAAATAGACCAGATCCCTTGATCAATGTGTGACCTCCAATTACACGAACAGCCAAACATTGGTAACATTTCCAAACTCGTTGAAACCTCATCTCAAGAAAAACAAAAACACAAACAAGAGGACATCGCAGGTTGACAAAACAAACATTGAAATGCATGTATCTACTAATCATTAACACATCAATTATTAACAATGTTAAAAATTATGGAAATTGATGGCAGGTCAATAAAAATAACTAGCTTTGATTTTTTCAATGCTTCCACAAATAAAGTGTTGGGCAATCAACATTATTGTTTTAGGAAACAAAGGGGTTCCTAGTCACTCAACTGTCCAACTAAAACCTGCATATATAACTACATGAGAGCCCATGGAAGTCATATTTTACTCAGTTGCATGTCTGCATCTCCTTTCAGTTTCTACCTCCAAGATGTCATACCCCACCCTTTGCCTCTATCCATGATCTCTTGTACTCGTCATCCAATCCTGCTTGACCATCATCAGATGACCCTTACTGCACACTGAAAAGAGATCTTTTTCATCAATTGGTTGAAAGAAATGGTCAAAACATTAGCTACATTGCATATTTATTATTTACACTATAAGTTTGTATTTAGTCTCAAGGATCTTCCACAAGTTGTTTGATGTCTCCTTGTATTACACACTGCTTTCCTTTGGGCTTGGATTGCTGCTTTCTTACATAATTTTTGGTTCAGAATAACTATTGAAGACTACTAAGGATTAGAAAATTGATTAACAAAGATGCTAAAACCAAAATGTTTTAGCATTGTGAATAGAATGTGTCCCTTCAACTATATCCTAAATGTGATCATGCATTATTTAGAAAGATAGAACTCTGACCTAATGGAGTCAACTCTTGGGGGAGAGAGAGAGAGAGAGAGAGACCAAGGCTAGCTTGCTACAGCCTGAGCCCTGCAGAGGGGAATGTTCCTAGGATCACCCTACACTCAAGATCTTACCATAAGACACGTGCACACATATACTTGAAGAAAAACAGATCTGGAGGAGAACTCCCTCCCTCTGCCCATGTGCCTCTCCCTTCGGCCTCAATGGCTTGCTGGGTTAAGAAGATTTAAGTTCAATCGCCTCTATTTGTAGGAAGGGAGGGCTACTCCTCCCCCCTCCATGCTAGACAACTTTAGGCCCAAAGGTGGGCAACCGACCCTATTCAAGGGCTGACAAGAAATGTGGGTTCTAGCAGCTCCAAAGTCTCCAACTAGGTCTATCACATACTTCTTTAGGATTCTATAATGGGACCACAATAGCTCCAGATGCCCATGACATCCCCTTCTACTAAAACTCAAACAGAGGGCAAAGCTAAAGACCTGTAACATGCGGGGACTAGCTGTGCGGAAAATAGTTGAACATACCAAGGAGAACTCAAGCATGAGAGTACACTGCTTTATTTATACTTCTGGCATAAATGCCCTAACTACCGAGGGGGTTCAGGCTGCCTATAAAAGGCACCTCCTCTAGTCCAATTACTATGCTTCGGAGGCCCCAAAACCTGCCAAATATGCTGCATAAGGAGCTGCAATTGGCTGACAAGGCAGCCAGTTGTCACTGCAACCTGGGCTTGACCCTAGTGCATGTGACATTCCCCTCTTTTGAGCTTGTTGCTGGGTGGATACCTCAGCAACACTTAGCCCTGACGACCTGAACAGCTCCACTGTGGCTTGTGACTTTGGGAAATCGGAATGGACCCTCGTAGCCCATTCTTGACTTGTCCCTAGACTAGGCTCACAAAGGGGTCACAGAATGCAACAAATGGGTCAGACTGTGTGTCACAAAGCTCCCTAGTGCAGGGGTGCATGTGACATTCCATCCTGCTTAAATTCTGGATGCTGAGGGACTGAGTGAATCTGCCAAGCGAATAAGATCTTGATGACCACCAACTACTGCTCGAAACTTGACTATCCTCCCAAAGAACTGGAGAATAACAATCTAGCACTGGGACTGATCTGGTACTGCTCCAAGAGGCTGATGAACAATGACTATCCTCCCAATGAGCTGGGGAATAACAGTCTAGCACTGGGACTAATCTATACCGCTCCAAGAGGCCGACGAACAAATGCTCTGCTATGATAACACGGTGGCTCAATAAAAACTCCTGAGAACCAATACTGCCATGAGGACTGGAAGCCAAACTACTGAGGCCAGTCATCCCACCACGCTACTACTGTGAACTCCTAATCCTTGGGTGGTATGGCACTCTGATAGGCTCTTGGAAATATGGACTCCGTGCTGTCCTCATGAACTGCTGAGGACTAACTGGGCTGCTGGATGGCTAATGGCATAAAACTGGCTACCAACTACGGACATGCACCCTCCCCACTGTGAAAGATTCACCCACATAGAAATGTTGATGCTACTCCATGAACTGGTGGGGTGATGACAAAGCCACTGAGGTTATGCAACAAAACAGAAAGATTGGAAACTCCAAAATACTCACATGTACTCTTGGAAAATGAGGTACTGCTATCTGCATGACTGCGGTGAGAGAAAGATGGAATACACTTGCCTCCTCTATTGGCGTGATATCTGCTGAGGGTAAAAACTCTGAAATGTAACATGCATCCTAAGCTAATTTGTTGTTGAAAGATTACTCTGTTCCTTATTTCTCACACCGCTAGTGTGACGGAGCCCAGGCAACAGCTTGGAAATAAGGAATAGCATGTCGTAAGTGGAAAGGGCATTAGGGATTGAGAGGTGATGCGACGGCTTTCAGAGTCGAACCTCTTGATTGACATGATGAGTGTGGGAGGACATCTAGGATGCGAAGTTGGCCTGTTGGTTGTCTATTGACCAAATTGAGGAGCGGGTGAAGCTGAGTATTGGGGAGAGAGATATGATGCGGGCAGTGCTAGAGAGGATTCCCAAGGAGTGGCCCACAAACACAATAACTTTTGTTTCTTGGAGGAGGATCAATGGTGATAGGAAAAACCCACCTCGGAAAAATCACGCCGAGATGTGTCTATCATCATCTTTAATAGGACACCCCTCTTTTCCAAGACCTAAATAGGGAATGGACACTAAGAAGAGGAGGGGTGGTGGCGTCAATGTCTACAAACCATTTGGAAAAGTTGTGTCTAGGAAGGCTGGGTTTCTGCTTTCGAAGGTTCTTCATCAGTGGGTCCGATTTGGGCCAAATTAGCGAAACATCTCCCGGTTTCCCCCATCTCCCTTATGTGCAATAGGGCTATGGAAAACATAAGACATCTGATGTGGTAATGCCAGACCGCAAGTGAAGTGTGGAGGAAGGTTGAGCACGGGATTCATGAATTGGGTGGGATGACCAAATTTTATCTAGCCTCCAACTAGATGCTTGTTCTTCTTGGTGAAACAGCAAGGTTACCCTCTTTAGTTGTTGTGTGTTGGCCTTAAGTAAGGGCAGCAGTGATGATGACGGTGTGGGATGTGAGGAACTCCGTGGCTTTCAAAGGTGATGTAATCGTTGAACGTGAGGTCACTATCTTATTTCAAGTGAAGGGTATGTTAAGGGACTTCGGGTGGATCTTAACCTCCAAGGACTCAGTAGTCAGTAGAAACCTCATACTTGTGGCAGCCCATTTGAGGGTCTAGTTGCTTCTAGTGTAGGCTGTGGGTGTGTGGCCCCTCTTATGGTACAACCAAATTTTGTATCCTTTGTCCTTTTTTGATAGGTTTGACCAACCCCTTTTATTTTATTAAAAAAAAGAGGCATGCATTTTAATACCAAAATTCACATTACATGGTGAGGGGACAAGGTACTCCAGTCATCCACACAAACCATAAATCTTCCTTCCCCTCCCTTGCCCCCCAACCTCACCGTCCCTTCTTTATTAAACGTCCAATCCAATACTCCATCTCCCCCCTTTGCCGCCTTACTTGGCACGTGCCACCCCCTTTTCCTTCTGACCCATATTCTCTTCTTCACAACCAAGGGAGTTGGAGACTTACTAATGGCTCCAAATGGTTATTAATGGCTCATACCTAATTCACTCATTTGTTTTCTCACCTACATTCCTCATTAACCTATTCTAAAGGCCTTGAATTACACAAAATTATTTCCTTAGTCCTAATAAGCATATGCTTTTTTGTTTTTGAGAGATTTAGTATGTCCCCATAACATTGATAAATGCAGGTTGCTACTTCACCAACTACGCTAAGGATAGTAGAATTGCACTTTACCAACTAATTTCTAGGATAGTGGAATTGCACTTCACCAACTAAGCTAAGGCTTTGGATGTTGACACATCTCAAAGGGACTCATGACCTCCTTAAGTGACTTACCACTACTCGATATATAGGGCTTACTTCTATGCAACCTAGATGCACGCATGTGGGTGTGAGAGCGAGCAGTTTGTTTCGTTCAGGCATGTGAGGGAGGAGGTGGTCTAAGTGCATCGGTGCCCGAACGATCCATGAAATTTTGTAAAGTCTGTTGGGCCAACCAAGTGCGCGAGACATTGGAGTCTATTCTAGCTGCATGGGGAAGATCATCTCACCGCTCCTTCCTCCCCACCTCTCTGATGCACCGTTTTGAAAAAGGGAGAGTGTGGCTTGAATGCGGGTGGCAGTGATTGAGGCCACTCGAGAGGGTTGAGGGTGGCGTGGTATGATAGAATGAAAGTCTTAGAGCGCATTCCCACGCCAACGGGAATGCTAGGAAATGCTAAAGCTTGCCAAGTTCCCACAAAATAGTTTCCTGCACGCCATGCCCAAAAGCAGCGCTTCACCGCCCCTGTATAGACGAAAATTTTCCCTTGCTGCTCGGGCATTTCGGGGCTGGCTGACACTAATTCGTCTTCTCCCTCATCCTACTCGCACACCATTCGCTGCTCAGAAAGACATTGACGACGTAAAGGTCTACAACGGGTCCCATTACCTGACGATGGAAAGGTTTGCAGCGTTCGAGCAAGCATGGGAACAACTCGGTGTTCAACGCTCAAACATGCTAAAAAATGCCACTGCACGATATGTGGGTGGGCAATACGCGGGAACGGGCTCTTAAATATGTGTCGTTGCAATAATGCCATAAGCCCCGATAGTGATACATGATAAACCCGGGGGGCCCAAAGTTCAAACCTCTTTTTGTCTCCCAAGTTCCAACTAAATTTGAAAGATTTTGTTTTCCAATTGAGGGCCACTGTCCAACCGATTAGATTTTGGTTAGTTGTTTGTAGCCGCCACACCACGTGTCCTTGTATGATGAAAAGTACGCCTTCCAAGCTCCACGTCCACAGATTCCCTTCTCACACGTACTTTCCGGGATCCTCGCACTTTTGAAAGATTCTCGTATATTCTCCACAGCGGATTCGATTGAAGATGCTTCTTCTTCTTCACTGTCAGCTTGCCGGTCACCTCACCACCATCGCCATCATCTTGCTTTCTTTCACTCTCCTTCCTCAATCTTTCCCTCCCCTTTCAGCCTGCCGTTGTCCCTTCCTTTCCTCCTCTTCTCGCTCAACAGAATCACCACACCTTCATTCTCCCCTTTCCACAGACATCGACGCGTCCAGAGTTCGCTGTTCCCCCAGCTTCCCCAACAAATCCATGGTTCCAGATTCGGTTCCCCATCACAGTCACTCTGCGTCCCGAGCTCGCGCTCCCCCAAGCACCCCCAGCAAAACAACGGTGCCAGATTTTGTTCCCCATCAGAGAGGGCGTGTGAGGGCAGCAGTTTTCTCATGGTTTCTACTGGTGATGACGAGCATGCCCCGAGCTCTCGTGAGACACTTCATTCTTTACTTACAAAACCGTAAGCTACCGAACATGGGAGACAATTACGTCCTGTTTCCGGGTAAAATCACGGCCGAATTCAAAGACCTCATAGACAAGGAGGAGGTACGACATGCATCGCAACTCCGTGTGCTACGATCTACCTAAGTAGGAAGAGAGCGTGGAATCTCCAGATTTCTGCTAGCCATACGAAAAGAGAATGCATCCCTTTTATTATCTCTTCTTTTGAGCTTCTAACTTAAGGTTTCCCCCTTAGTTTCGGCTTTCCTTTTAGAGCCAACCCATACGCTCCCCTTGGAGCGTGGCCCAAACGAAAATAGTTTGCCCCTGGAGTCCGTCATGAACCCTGCA
This sequence comes from Dipteris shenzhenensis, assembly GCF_047967505.1. Lineage (NCBI taxonomy): Eukaryota > Viridiplantae > Streptophyta > Polypodiopsida > Gleicheniales > Dipteridaceae > Dipteris > Dipteris shenzhenensis. The sequence continues at coordinate 26,336,055 of NC_141624.1, read as the reverse complement.
TCACCGGGGCCCAGTTGCGGAGCCGAGGCTTTTGTTGAAGGTGACTAGCTATATCGAGTCACCCAAAGCAGGCTGGCCACTGCTTGCAACGGTCGCCTGCAACCTGCCTGCAAACCCTGGAAGGCGCAGCAGGTAAATAGGTCGCTTGACAAAGCTCTGACCAAACAAACCGTGTCTTAATGGAGCAAGGTAAGTGCGCACTGTAGGCCTCTATTAAAATCATCCTCATGAATCCCAAAGTTTGCCGAGCTTTTCAGCTTCCACGATGAAATAGCCAGACGAAGGACTTGGAAGGTTCTGCAGGAAAGTTCCTGACCTCCTGTGGGACCCTTTGTTCCTTACACTTTCTATATAACTGTCATTCTCATTGCTGCACACTTGAGCAATGATGAAATTCACTTCATTTTCTTAGTCTTCAACCTTGAGATTGTTTGACAAGGTGGCTAAGTGGCCTTTCTGAGATCTTACCTGTACATGCTACCCCTTGGCTTGTAATATGCTTATGAATGTCAGTTGGCCCCCAAGAGTCTATTGAATCAGGTAGGGAAGAGTTTTTGCAGCGCAACCGTGTCAATCAAATTCCTCCTTTTTAGTTAGAATATTTGGAGCAAGAAGTTTGTCAAGTGATTCACCAATGCTGATTTCCATTGGCTGTGTTGAGTTACTTACCCTCCCTGTCTGCTTGCAGAGTTTGAACCTTTCTACCGCTTCAGAATTCAAATCTAAGTAGGTTGTCTGAAGAAGGAACTTGGAAGATTGTCTCTGAATTCAATTATTTTCAGTTTCTCATTCTCTCTGTCTGCATTCAGAGATTGACCTCTACCTCTACATTCCTTGCAGATGTTATCATGCTGCAATTTAAAGTAATCCACTATCTTTAGAGCTCTGAAACTAGCACCGTTTTAGATGGGCCTTTGGTTTGTCTTTTCTCCAGCTTTTTTGTCTCGGAACATTTTTTTGGGAATTCTGTGATTCATGAATTTTATGAGTTAGAGAGGATTGTCAAGGCCAGGGAGTATGAGGGACCATGAATAGCCAATTTCATGGGCTAACTGGAGTCATTACTCCTCTTAGTCTGCTGTTAAAGGGTGGTTTTTCAGTTGCTTCGTGCTACTCTGTGTGGTCTGCAACATTGGGCAGAGCCATTTGAACAAGCCTTTTCTAAGTGCTGCATGCTTTCAAGATACTCAGACAACTGAGAGTTCTTATGGGTTCACCTACACTGATACTGCAGTTTTAGTCATTTGATTGGCTGTGCTCGAGATTCCCTGTGGGTAGGCAAATCTACATACCAAGGCATATGTCTGTATTGGAGTTGGCAATCACATTTTCTGACAATAAGAGCTTATTTTTGTCCACAGATTAGGTGATTAAGTTGAGAATGTGAAGGTTAAGCTTTTAGTTCCCATGTCTTTATAAAACGAGAAGTTACTTGAATAATGTCATGTGGGACACTTGTTGATGGAGTCACGATGGATCTGGCTGCCACATGAGCAGCAAATCTACCCCAGCCATGTGGGCTCGGGCTCGGATGGTCAAGGAAAGGGGCTGAATGGCAAAGCATGTGGGCTTTATATATGTGGAGAATTAGGTGAATGGCACTAGGATATGTGGATAATATAGAGTGGCAGAATGGAATGTCCTTAAGTCGCCTTAGGTTTATTGTGAATGTGCTTAAAGTAAAGCCTGAGGGTTGTGGTATATGATGTCCCGTTCATTTGTTCTTTTCATCTTCTTGTTGGTGTCTCTCCCTCTCTCTCAAAATATGGTATTAAAGCCATAATGCTCCCACCTTGCTTCATATCCAAGCGTGCTTTTCCCTTTGTCAAGCCATCGTGCTTCCCTTCATAGTAGTTCCATGGAGTCTTAGTGTTGAGTATTGCAGGTCACATATCATTGGCATTTGCAGCCCATGGCATGGCTACCTATGTAGCAGTTCAGCAGTCCATAATAGCAGTAGGTCAGAACAGGATGACATCAGCCTGTACAACAGCTAACATCAGCAGCAGTGGCCAGCAGGTTTGCAGTACAGTATGGTAGCCTGTACAGGGCTGCCACATGGATGAAAAGGAGATGCAGTAGGTACAGCAGGTACCTGACTACCACGTGGTAGGTTGGGGTTGTGAGAGCACTGCAGGTCCGGTTTGGTTCCACATGGACAGGGTCGTCTTCTTCAGATCCAGTCGGGTAAGTCTCTGACATCCTGCAGGACACAGACTGGTTCGGCCATCCTCCAGCCCTATTCCCATATAAAGATGGATTCCCCCCTCACTCCAGCATCTCCTAGAACAGTGAAGCCCCAAGTAGCATCAGCTACAATATGTATCAGACTCAGAAGTAGCTCTTAGCCTCCAGCAGCCTATGACATAGCACCTCCAGTAGCTCTAGTCAATGCAGCAAAATGAGGCAGCTCTGCAGTAGTTCAAGAATCGCACACAGTTTGAGCAGCAGCAGTCTCTTCAGCAGCAGACCCTCTAGCTTCTACAGGATCCTTCTGTTATGGGGACAGATCACCCATAGCCTCTACATCATAGCCCTCAGCCATAGTCTCGGCCATGGACAGTATAGTAGCTAAAGAACTGCCCTTGAGTGGGGACTCAGACATGCCCTCTTCAATGAGGAAGACAACAGATATACAGAAGGGTATAACTGTTTGCCAGGTCCCAACAGAAAGGAATGAATATAGTAGTTAGCATAAATCATGATGTCCAAATTCACACACATACACAAATATAATGGATGTACGTATGTATGTATGTATACATAGAGAGAGAGAGAGAGAGAGAGAGAGAGAGAGAGAGAGCATTCAATACTTCCGCACTTAGTAGTTAGGACGGGCACAGTTAGTGAGAGAGTGTTCTAGGCCCCTTGCCCTTTACATTGGTATCAAAGCTTCCAAATTTTAAATTTTCCCTGAGATTGTAAGGAGCAGCAGGGAGGGTAGGGAGTGGAAGCCAGGTGTCTTCTACCTCAAGTAGCCTCTCCATGACTTCCCTCCTTCCTTCAGTCTCAATGGGAGATTCCCAAGACCCAGATAGCACAACTAGTGCATGGTGACAACCCACTTCTCCAGCAAGATGATTATGAGTCGTAGTAACCAGTCAAACCTGGGCATGGAGGGCTAGGCAGATTCTTCAACTCAGGAGGATTCCCCACAACCAATACCTCCACCAACAGTAGCTCCACCACCAGAGGCACAAGTAGACATGTATGCTATGATGTAAGCCATGATAACCAGGAAGTAAAAGAAGTTTCCCAGGAGGCCACAGTAAAGCACATTCAGGCAACACAAGGAGCAAAGAAAAGCAGCAGATCTTTACAGATCAGTTCCCCCTCCCAGCAAGTCTTTGTTTCTAGGGAAGCTAACTTTGATAGATATGACATGAAGATAGAACCACTAGTTCTTTGGTCTCAACAAATTTGAGAGCTACTTTTCTGTTGTACAAACTTGGGACAACGAGAAGTGCATCTTGGCTTCCATGCACTTGATGGCTAAGCCACCACTTGGTGGCACACGTGGCGCACAGAACACTACAATGATGTATCAGAGATAGCTCATTATGATTGGGAAGAGTTCATCAAGGACATCTGAGCCAGATTCCTGCTACCACAGTACATGGACCATTTTCACGCCCAGTTCTTTGACCTAGTTCAAGGGGCCATGGAGTTGGTCGACCACTATGTGAATCACTTCACGCAGGTGGCCATTCAGCTAGAGGTGTCAGACAAGGACCGGCTCAATAGGTTTCGCATGTTCTTCAGTCTGATATTCAACGATAAGTTGGCAACTTCAAGCCAACGATGTACGACAATGTTTATGAAGTACTCCAACTTCATAGTGCACGAGGGAGTGCCAACTCCTTATTCATACTAGGGCAATAGCATGGGACGTTTGAGCTCTGCATCAGCGGGATGGCAAATAAGAGAACCTTCATCGTCACCCAACTAGGCCTAATAGACATCATCTTGGCATATGGCTTGCTGTCCAGTTAGTTAGCAGGAGTGTACCATTTCAGTGCACATACAGACAGGAAGGCCCAGGTAATTTTTATGGTTACTAACATGACCCACTATAAGTTAAGAGCTTGCTTCTCGATGACCCAACACCAGCCCCACGGTTCATGCAATTCTTTGCTAGAGGTCTTGTCACATGCACTAGGGTCAAGCCCAGGTTGCAGTGACAACTGGCTGCCTTGTCAGCCAATCGCAGCTCCCTACGCAGCATATTTGGCAGATTTTGGGGCCTCCAAAGTCCTGCAACAAGCATAGTAAGTGGGCTGGGGAGGCGCCTTTTATAGGCATCCTCAACGCCCTCCAAGTTGACCCAAAGTGCCGAGCAAACAGCCAGACCATCCCAGCCAGCCAACTTGCTGGTCGGCTAAATAGGGCTCGTTGGGTCAGCCAAAACAGGCCCTTCCAGCCACCTTTCAGCCAGCATGTTTGAGGTTTGGTGTCCTATTTCAGCTGCGTAGCTCCATCTCCCTCACGTCGCAATTAGGGGAGTAGTTCAGCTCAGTTTTGTATGCCGATTTTTCCCATGTACAACAGTAGTTAGAGCATTGATGCCAACAGTATAAATAAAGCAGTGTACTATAGTTAGGAAGATCTCTTGTGTCTCTCATGCTTGAGCTCTCCTTGTATGTTCATCAATTTCTGCACAACTAGTCCCTTCATGTTACATTAGTATCAGAGCAATATGGCTCGTTCTGATCTGAAATAGGTTGGAGGGAGTCCTAGCAGCAAAGCTTAGTAATGGGGACCAAGTGAGCAGATAAGGGAGCATGTTTGGGATTTTACATAATTTTGAATTTTATCTCTACCCCGGACTAGGGTAGTACATACTCCATTAGCCTCTCCCTCCCTTCCTTCATCGCACATCGGGCCAGCTCTCGTCTTCACCCGTATGCGTTTACAGCTTGCGGGGCAAGTCTAGGGGGGGATGCTTTTTTTTCCTCTAGCAGTCATTGTTGCAGCAGTTGATGAGTCTACCAGTCTTCTATCATGGACCCGTCTAGCATAACAGCTCTCATGCAAGAATTCCGAGAACAGGATCGTTTTCCCGAGCAGAGTCATCTCTCGTGCGATCAGGAAAAGAAGATAATGGAGGATGCAACGACATTGATTCATTTTAGCTTCTGCTCGAGCAGGAATGCCTTCCGATAGCTGCGCATCGGGCCAGATGTCGTGCTGACTTGGCAGCATATGAGGTCTAGCGCAAGTGAGACAGTGAGCAGATGCTTTTACAGCATCAACCGGCTCATAGTTCCTCTTAGCAGTTACCAATGTGAGTCCACCATCTGCTCAAGGGTCTTCCACCCTAGAGCACTGTATAGTGGCTATCCTCCCGTAGTACCCACACACATTTCTTCATCTACAGGTCGTTCTTTATCTACTCAAGAGTCTTCCATCTCCAAGCACGGCTCAGTGGACTATGCGGCAACAGTCCAGACATAGGCTCCTCTGGGGTCTACCAGTCTAGGGGCCATTCAGTTTTCATAGTAGCTACGTGCAGTTCCTTAGGGTCTTCCACCCATAGGGTTATTGCAGCCATTTCCATAGCTTGCTCTCAGGGGTCTTCCATCCCTGGTGTTAGTCCAGCTCAGACATACCCAGATGATGAGCCTCATGGGTCTACCACCCTTAGGGATCATCCAGTGACAGCAGCTTATTCTCTTGGGGTTCCCACCCGAGGGGATCATTCAAGTACAATTAAGTTGGACGGGTCTTTAACTCGTCCAACAGCTTCATCATATCTAGTTAGTTCCTATGGGTCTTCCACCCAGGGAGCTCAGTCTGCTAGATCAGCTTTATCAAGGGAGAAAATAGTTTTCACAATTATGTGTGATGGGTCTTCCATCCTTGGAGACATCTTAGACCCATTAGCCAGTTACTATTGATGAGCCTCTTGGGTCCACCACTTGAGGGGGTTGTCTAGTTCCCACAGTTAGTTCTCTTGGGGATTCCACCCAAGGGGACACCCCAGATGCAGCAGATAGGTGTGGTCGGTCTTCCACTCATCATGCCTCTTGATTAGCTACAACAATCAGTTGGCCACAGTGTCGGGTTACCTTCTCGTTAGGGTGTTTAGGACTAGTGGGCTCAATTTCCAGTCCCACTGGCTTTGATGCTCTGTAGGAGGGGGTGTCTCAAGAGGCCAGACCAGTTTTAGGCCTAGCAAGAGGGAGTACCCTCACAAAATTGGAGTCGCAGGTGTAGCTATCAATAGTACAAATTGACGATTCCTCGATAGTCAGTGAGGATAGTCATGCAATTCCCTCCGCAGTTTCTCTTCCTCAGTTCTTTAGGGTGGTAGCAGTTGCGGTACTAGTCAGCCGAGCGGTTGAGAAGCCCTTTCCATTATTGTGTCATTCACTTTGGGAGGTTAATCATGCAGTTTCCTCTTCATCAGATCTCAAGCAACCAGCAGTAGCAGTGACTACACTAGTAGTTCCCTTGGTGATGATAGCAGCTTAGTTGATTCATCAGAGGTGTGCTCATCAGTCTTAGTTTTCCTCAGTACTTCAGGGGGGCAGGCTCAGTCCCAGTATCCCTTCGGGAAGAAGCTAGCCATTCATCTCAGTCCTTTCGAGAGGCATACCAGTCAGCCGTCGCTGTCAAGGTGTTCTTTGCAGTTGTAGACATCTCACAGCCCTTTCAGACAGCATCCCATTTAGTATCATTAGAGGGGTGTTCAGCAGCTCCGTTGTTTCGGGCAGCATCCTCTTCAGTCCATTCATTTAGAGGAATTCTTATCAGACACTGCCAGCTCTCAGTCCCGTTGGGATATAGCCACCATGTCAGCAGCTCCCAGCATCACTCAGGTTATTCGGGAGGCTTACATCCACAGTTCTAAAGAATGTTACATGCACCAGGGTCAAGCCCAGGTTGTAGTGACAACTGGCTGCCTTGTCGGCCAATTGCAGCTCCCTACGCAGCATATTTGGCAGGCTTTTGGGCCTCCAAAAGGCAACAACAAGCATGATAAGTGGGCTGGGGGAGGTTCCTTTTATAGGCAGCCTCAACCCCCTCCACATCGGCCCCTAGGGCTAAGCAAACAGCCCGACCAGCCCAGCCAAACCAGCCGACTGGCTGGTTGGGTTGGCCAAAATAGGCCCTTCCGGGCCCTATATAAAAAGGGTCTTGCCCTTCATTTCAGCCCCTATGTAAAGGGGGTCTTTCCCTTCATTTCAGCACTCAGCCCTGAGCCTCCAGCAGCACCTTTCAGCCAGCATATGGTTGAGGTTCCCTATTTCAGCTTCATAGCTCCATCTCCCTCATGTTGCAGTTAGTGGAGTAGTTCAGCTCAATCTTGTATGCCGATTTGGCACCCATGTACAATAGTAGTCAAGGCATTTATGCTAGCAGTATAAATAAAGTAGTGTACTGTAGTTAGAAAGATATCTTGTGTCTCTCATGCTTCAGTTCTCCTTGTATGCTCATCTATTTTCTGCACAGCTAGTCCTTGCATGTTACATTTCAGAGTTTTTACCCTCAGCAGATATCACGCCAATAGAGGAGGCAAGTGTATTCCATCTTTCTCTCACCGCAGTCATGCAGATAGCAGTACCTCATTTTCCAAGAGTACATGTGAGTATTTTGGAGTTTCCAATCTTTCTGTTTTGTTGCATAACCTCAGTGGCTTTGTCATCACCCCACTAGTTCATGGAGTAGCATCAACATTTCTATGTGGGTGAATCTTTCGCAGTGGGGAGGGTGCATGTCCGTAGTTGGTAGCCAGTTTCATGCCATTAGCCATCCAGCAGCCCAGTTAGTCCTCAGCAGTTCATGAGGACAGCACGGAGTCCATATTTCCAAGAGCCTATCAGAGTGCCATACCACCCAAGGATTAGGAGTTCACAGTAGTAGCGTGGTGGGATGACTGGCCTCAGTAGTTTGGCTTCCAGTCCTCATGGCAGTATTGGTTCTCAGGAGTTTTTATTGAGCCACCGTGTTATCATAGCAGAGCATTTGTTCGTCGGCCTCTTGGAGCGGTATAGATTAGTCCCAGTGCTAGACTGTTATTCCCCAGCTCATTGGGAGGATAGTCATTGTTCATCAGCCTCTTGGAGCAGTACCAGATCAGTCCCAGTGCTAGATTGTTATTCTCCAGTTCTTTGGGAGGATAGTCAAGTTTCGAGCAGTAGTTGGTGGTCATCAAGATCTTATTCGCTTGGCAGATTCACTCAGTCCCTCAGCATCTAGAATTTAAGCAGGATGGAATGTCACATGCACCCCTGCACTAGGGAGCTTTGTGACACACAGTCTGACCCATTTGTTGCATTCTGTGACCCCTTTGTGAGCCTAGTCTAGGGACAAGTCAAGAATGGGCTACGAGGGTCCATTCCGATTTCCCAAAGTCACAAGCCACAGTGGAGCTGTTCGGGTCGTCAGGGCTAAGTGTTGCTGAGGTATCCACCCAGCAACAAGCTCAAAAGAGGGGAATGTCACATGCACTAGGGTCAAGCCCAGGTTGCAGTGACAACTGGCTGCCTTGTCAGCCAATTGCAGCTCCTTATGCAGCATATTTGGCAGGTTTTGGGGCCTCCGAAGCATAGTAATTGGACTAGAGGAGGTGCCTTTTATAGGCAGCCTGAACCCCCTCGGTAGTTAGGGCATTTATGCCAGAAGTATAAATAAAGCAGTGTACTCTCATGCTTGAGTTCTCCTTGGTATGTTCAACTATTTTCCGCACAGCTAGTCCCCGCATGTTACAGGTCTTTAGCTTTGCCCTCTGTTTGAGTTTTAGTAGAAGGGGATGCCATGGGCATCTGGAGCTATTGTGGTCCCATCATAGAATCCTAAAGAAGTATGTGATAGACCTAGTTGGAGACTTTGGAGCTGCTAGAACCCACATTTCTTGTCAGCCCTTGAATAGGGTCGGTTGCCCACCTTTGGGCCTAAAGTCGTCTAGCATGGAGGGGGGAGGAGTAGCCCTCCCTTCCTACAAATAGAGGCGATTGAACTTAAATCTTCTTAACCCAGCAAGCCATTGAGGCCGAAGGGAGAGGCACATGGGCAGAGGGAGGGAGTTCTCCTCCAGATCTGTTTTTCCTCAAGTATATGTGTGCACGTGTCTTATGGTAAGATCTTGAGTGTAGGGTGATCCTAGGAACATTCCCCTCTGCAGGGCTCAGGCTGTAGCAAGCTAGCCTTGGTCTCTCTCTCTCTCTCTCTCTCTCTCCCCCAAAAGTTGACTCCATTAGGTCAGAGTTCTATCTTTCTAAATAATGCATGATCACATTTAGGATATAGTCGAAGGGACACATTCTATTCACAATGCTAAATCAATACATTTTGGTTTTAGCATCTTTGTTAATCAAATTTCTAATCCTTAGTAGTCTTCAATAGTTATTCTGAACCAAAAATTATGTAAGAAAGCGGCAATCCAAGCCCAAAGGAAAGCAGTGTGTAATACAAGGAGACATCAAACAACTTGTGGAAGATCCTTGAGACTAAATACAAACTTATAGTGTAAATAACAAATATGCAATGTAGCTAATGTTTTGACCATTTCTTTCAACCAATTGATGAAAAAGATCTCTTTTCAGTGTGCAGTAAGGGTCATCTGATAATGGTCAAGCAGGATTGGATGACGAGTACAAGAGATCATGGATAGAGGCAAAGGGTGGGGTATGACATCTTGGAGGTAGAAACTGAAAGGAGATGCAGACATGCAACTGAGTAAAATATGACTTCCATGGGCTCTCATGTAGTTATATATGCAGGTTTTAGTTGGACAGTTGAGTGACTAGGAACCCCTTTGTTTCCTAAAACAATAATGTTGATTGCCCAACACTTTATTTGTGGAAGCATTGAAAAGTTATTTTTATTGACCTGCCATCAATTTCCATAATTTTTAACATTGTTAATAATTGATGTGTTAATGATTAGTAGATACATGCATTTCAATGTTTGTTTTGTCAACCTGCGATGTCCTCTTGTTTGTGTTTTTGTTTTTCTTGAGATGAGGTTTCAACGAGTTTGGAAATGTTACCAATGTTTGGCTGTTCGTGTAATTGGAGGTCACACATTGATCAAGGGATTTGGTCTATTTGTTACCTTAAAAATTAAGATATAGCATATCTTATGTAATCTTTCTTTGTAACTTTTAGTATATTTGTTATCGTTCATATAATACTTAATTTATTATGTATCAGGACGCTTTCAAGAGTAGAGTCATTTTATGCACTATGCTTCGAATTTGAGCATTTCCAGACAACACTCTTGCATTGTGTATTTGGATCTTCTTGTATTAATTCTTCACAATACGCATGCGTGACATCAGTCATATATTTTGTGTCATTGTTTATTGCTGTCATACCATACAACTATAGTATTTGATGCATCAATGCCACGATTTGATGCTTTAGTATTAGATAGAAATATCTATTTTCTGTTGAGCTTTGATTTCCTAAGTTTGCATCTATTTTATGGTTTTTTGTAGTTTCTGGACTACATTTTTAATATAATTCACGTGTGGGACATTTTTTATGCTTGCATGAAGCTCTTTAAATTGATGGTCATCAAAACATGCATTAATATACATGTTCTGTGTGTATGCATTAACATACATTCAACTACAAAGCTGCATGTAGGAGAGAGGACCAAGTTGATGAAACAAAGACAACATAAACTAGGTTAGAAGCTGAGGGATACAATGCATCTAATTATGTTTATACAGAGCCAGTGCATCTAATTATGTTTATACGGAGCCACTGATCCAAAAAACATGAGATCTTATTTGTTTGGTGTTTGACAAATGTTTTAGCTACAGGGGTTGTATGACACCCAAAAATGGAAGCTTGTGTGGGCATATGTCAATTAATTGTAGCCTGATATAGGGGCTCTGCAAGAACACAATCAACATATGTATTGAAGCCAGACTGGACACTTTTCTTGCTATGATATCTTTTATGCGGGACAGCATTCTTTTTCTGGTGTTGCCTTTCTTATGAAGCATGATTTTCAGCCAGTTGTTGCTTTAAATAATAAGGCAGGCAGATGGCTTATAATTCAATGGCTTGTTCGGGGATAAATAATTTAATTTGCCTCAGTTTATGCACCTCAATCTTCTCATCGTCAAGCAATGATTTGGGAGCCATGTAACAATATTCTTGGAGGCAACATGCTACCCCAATATGGGGATAATACGTTTGGCAATGCCCACATGTTGTCCTTGGAGCATCAATTAATCTCTCAGCTCAGCCTTGTGAATCTTTGGAAGGAATTAAAACCTATGCTTTTAGGCTTTACCTTTCAGCATAATGCCCACTCTGCATATGAGACAAGGTTAGGCTGTTTGTACATGGTGAAAGTACACCAATATGATACTCCTACTTGTCAAATGTGGCTGGATTATGCCTTCCCACACTGTGATCATGCTCTGTTATGGCTGAATTTGTCTTTTCATGAGATGCTGCATGACAGGTCGCCAGATAAACGACTTCTCATAGTTAATAACAATTATTTGGAACATGATGAGTATAAGAAAATAGTGCATGATGCCATTGCATCTCTTTGGGAACACTGTCAGATTGGTATTGATTATGCATGGAAAGCTTTTGCCTCTCGGATGTAGTCTATGATTCATGAATATGGGAAGCATTAGCTTCATGACTTGTGGAAGGCAGTTGCAGATGCTAAATTCATTTGTCAAAATTTGATAGAGCTCAGCCATGTCAGGAGCTTAACTCAGCCTGACTATGAGTGCTTATGTCAAGCAAAGCATCTGTTAAAGAGTAATGACCACAGAAAATTTACAAATGGAAAACCAAGGCCAGACAAAAGGCTCTTTTGGATAAAGGTTTCTCTTCTAAAGAGTTCCTTAAAAGTTTACATTATAAGAGCCAAGTCACGAATATTTGTCGGTTTTGCAATCTGATGGGTTTTGGACTATCTCTAGTGCACACCTTGCTCAAGCCTGTGTCACTCACTTGCCCAATAGTTTGGGAGCTTACATTCTTATTCACAGGACGTTTTGTTGGCACGACAGGAGTTGTTGCAAGAAAGGAAACTCACTGATGCAATAAAATTTTGTGGTAAGAGGACGTCTGTGGGTTGGGATGGCCTTGCGGTGGAGTTTTTTCTTGCATATTGGGATGCTCTCAAGCCTGTTTTGCTGCATACGATTAATTATGCTTGGGAAAATCAGCAAATGCCGGATGCTTGGAAGAACGTTTGGTCAAGTTGCTCCCAAAGAAGCATCTATGTAAATCATTTGCTGATTGGAGATCCATTACCCTCATGGCAGTTATTTATAAGGTGGTTGCCAAAATGGTGGTCGATAGAATTAAAGGTTTCCTACATGATGGTCTACATCCTACTCAATATGGCTTCATACCTCATCAACATATCACAAATCATGTTGGTAATGCCTATGTTGGGATAGAATATGCCAAAAACACACAACAAGATATACTTTTACTATAGGTAGACATTGCCAAAGCATTTGATACTGTACAATGGGACTTTATCTCCCAAACCATGAAATGTTTGGGATTTGGGGCTTATATGCAGCATGTTATTTATTGGATGCATTGTGATAGTAAAGTTGCATGTATTTTGTCTAGGGATATTTCAAACACTGTCGTTCAGTCAGCCAATAGCTACCTGAATGCCTTGCAAGGTTTGGAGATACAAGTACGAAATCCCATGATTGCGCAAGCCTATGTTGATGATTCCTTCTTCACTCCAAAGAACAGCTGATGAGTGCTTTAACATTGTATGGATTGGCTGCTGGTTTACAAGTAAATTTTCAAAAATCCAAGCTTCCATTCTTACATGCTAAGAACTGGCATTCCCTTTTGTGGCCTAGGGAGATTGTGATGCCCAATCAGATTGTTGGTCATCTTGGTTATCCGCTGGGATGGATGGTCACTCGTTGCCAACAAACGGATTGTGTACTTGCAAAACTTAAAAAGAAGTTGGAATATTGGAAGTTAGCCACCTAGCCACTGCATGTTCGACTTCGAATAGTACAATCAATTTTGGCTGCCTACATACAATTCTTTGTACCATTGATGATGTTTGGTAAGAGAGATATTGCATCTTTTATGTCTACTTTTATGGAGACTGTTTGGTGCTCAAAGCATGGTCGCAAGAGTATTAGATTACTATCTATGGACCACCTCTATTCACCAAAGATGCATGGTGACCTGAATATTTTGAATATTCACATACATATATTGGCACATAAGAGGAAGATGATGCTGGAATTTGTGTAATGTGATCAGCCTTGGGTTGCTATGATGTGTCACTTGCTTTCACACTTGACCACCCATACTTTGGGCATTGGCATCCTACCCAATGGGATTTTCTTTTGGGAGACATTGATGGAAGAATTAAGGGATGCCCTTTTGTCACTAGAATGTTTTTAGATTGGAAATAAATTCCTTCTGATCTCAAATGTCATGGCTACGATTCTCTTGATGGAAATTCTTTGCATGCTAAGAGTTTACATGGGTCAAAGGCGTTTGATTATCCCCTTGCCTTGCAGGAACCTAGATGCTCTTATTTCATTTCATCCAAAGGGATTATTTCATAGGTGATGCGCTTCATAGAGATGGTACTTTGTTATCTTTTCCATAAGCAGTCATGCGATTTAGTTTAGGGGAGCATTATCGGCCCCTTTGGCATTATCTTTCTCCGATGCTTCAATGTTCTTGCCAGTGCCAAAGTTAGAGCTTAATTATTGTCTCATGCATTGTGCTCTACATCGTGAAGGTTCATCCACTCGTTCTTCACTAGGGTTCCATATTGGGGACTTTGGACTCTATGCAAAAACCAAAATCATATAGTTTTTGGAGATGCTACCTTATCTAAGATTCATTGTTTTTGGATGTTGCTCCTTTTTTGTTTTTGAAAGAGTGCTTAATATTGCAACAACTTTTGAGAGTTTTTTTTTGGGGGTTTTATTGCAATAAAAAGATAACTAGATACTCCAACACAGACATCATCATTCGATGACATGCCACAAGATATAAGAATAGATTTTCAGCTTGCTCCACTAATATTCTGAGATTATTAATTGAAAGAAATTAGAAGCATTAGAGGAGACATAGCAAGGATTTTGAATAATTAAGGGAATATGGTGAAAACGAGATTTAGTGGCATGCTCAATTGTTAATCAATGAGTTAGTAATTAGCTCGAATACAATGGAAGCTTCAAATCCAAATAAGGTTTCTAATTCACAATGTGATGCAATGTCAAAATTGGCAAAACATGACATGCAAAAAGTAGAAGTGAATACAAATCTTAAAGACAATTTGTGTGACATGACAAAAAGGTCATTTTCTCAACATCATGATGGTTTATAGCAATCAATGCAATTAGTATGAGATTTATTATATACATAGACTTGAGCACTAAATGTAGTGGAGCAATTAAAAGGTGCCAACAATGATAGAGAATGCTAGCATTGAAGCATATAATGCATTTAGTTGTGCAATTAATATCAATGTTAAAGATGCAACTTTTCATACAAAAAGGAAAGTGTATAATGTGTAAAGAGTTTTTTGTAAGAGCACGAAAAAATTTTGATAAGTAAAATTGTAAATACAATCGAACCATTTTTAATAATGCCATCCAAAGAGGGAAACCAACATGGGAAGTAAGTCCAAGTAACATGCATAGGTTTAGGAACTCATAAATGTGGCACATATCAATCTTCATCACAATAGAAAATTTATGTTTCAATTTGACAATGAAATATTTGAAGTTAATGAAAATAGGTTTGAAAGGACGTTTGAAAGCATAATCATTTCAATTCTAAAAGAGGGACGTCTATGAGAGTTAATGCATAGCCCCATTCACCACTAGATCCTCTCTCTGCCAAGACCTCTTTCCATCCTCAACCATTTGGTGAACTTAGTCCCTCAGAAAACATAAGTAGGACCACCATAGTGATGCTACACTACAATTTCCATCCTCTCCATGGGCTCATACATTTTGTACTAGTGTTTATATTTGTGTTTGTGTTTGTCTTGTATGCAAATTCCTCCCTAGAGGCTCCACCCATTCGGCTCAGTGTCTCTGCGGTATTTCAGTGTCATAGACCCTTTAGGAGCTCCCCCGATTCTTTGGTTATCCAGATGTGGCAAGCCCCTTTTCGATTTTTGTACGTTGTCTCATACATCGATGAGGTCTTTCACAGATGTTAATAGATCTCTCTCTCTTGCACACAAGTCATGTGGAGGGGCATAAGAGGGCGTGGGCGTTCCTGCTCACGGCTAGGTGAGTGGAATGCCTGAAAATGCCAAAGACAAGCCCACTCGTTGCCAGCCTGCCCGCCATGCCAAATGTGAGCGGTGGACCGCTGTGGGGGAGACGGGAAAACGGAATCTCCACCCGGACGGTTTGGGGCTGCCTGACAACTTTCGTTGTTAGCCAGCCCTAGAGCTGACCCTAACTCTAGTTGGTCAGACTGGAGGGCTTGCGAGCTCCATATAAAGCCCCCATAGAGGGGGCAAGAGACCATCCATCAGTCCAGCCTTGCAGACTGTGAAAGGCCTCTCAACATTGCACCAAAGACACAATGGGAGAGGCCAGTAAAGGACAGCAGCAAGGGGAGAAGATCAACATAGTGCAGTAACGCACTAGTGCAACAGCAGCAGGGTGCACCAGTGCAGCAGCAGCAGGACTTCAGCACTTATGTAGAGCTCATCAAATGAGCACAACACAGATGCATTTGGGCCCGATGCTCATGCAAGAGGGAGGACGTACGAGGTCAACAGCATGCAAGAGAAGGCCTTTCTTGCTTGAGCAAATGGAAGCCGACCAAGGGCAAACCTGGACAAGGTAAGCCTAAGGCTAATGGTGACTCTTCAAAACAGGCAGAGAACTAAAGATTGCTCCTACTGTGACAAAGCCTGGAACATATAGCAAAAGATTGCAGATTGAAGAAGGCTGATCAATAGAAGTACATGAATCTCCAGGTTGATAATCCTGCACAGAGAAATCCTAGGCCCATGTTGATCAACCAAGGTTCCATCTAGAAACTCTGAATATCTCTGGATCAATGCTGAAGTAGTGGGTGGCCCACAAGATCACCTCCACCAAGGTTGCATCTAGAACTCTGATTGTCTCCGGATCAATGCTCTCTTTGAGCAATCCTGAGGTTCAGACCTTGAGTCTTCCAAGGTCCCATCCATACTCTCCACTTGAGAGTCTGCTCTGGAAATCAATAGCACTTCTTTGAGGAGGATGCCTTTGGCATGTCCCTAAGCACTCTTCCCAGGGAGCAACTGAAGGTGTATTTCTTTGGGTGCTATTGGAGAAGTGCACAAAGGATTGGCACCCCATGCATGTGGATATAAAGGACTAAATTTCAGCAAAGATCAGCTACTAAATACATATGAGGCCCAAGCCACATTCACATTAATAAGCAAGGAGCAAAAACAGGCATATTCTCCAAAACAATTTTCTAATAGAAGGGGAAAATCATCCTTGAAGCTCAGATGGCATTCCTAAGCCACTGCAATGTAAGAGAGAGATCAGAGCACAGTAGACAAGAGGATTGAATAGTGGGAGCATGAAGAGAGAGAGAGAGAGAGAGAGAGATGTAAATTAGGCAATGGAGGATAGACATTCTGAGAAGCATCTTACCACAATTCAGGAAAATGCACTTTACTACCCTTTGCAGAGGACTTGGCAAAATGCCGCTTTAAAGAAACACTTCTTGTCAGAAGACTGGAATGCTTTAGGTGGAGGTGAGTATGGCAAGGACTTGTCATACTCACCTTCTCCTAACGATCTCTAACTGGAGTAGTGTTCTAGAGACAGCTGCTTGCAGCGTAGGAATTTCTGGATGGAACCTTGGTGGAGGGGATCTACGTGGACTAGCCACTAGGATCTCTCGGCAAAGGGATCAACTTGGAGATATAAGATAGATGGTCCCACCCATTTGGAGGGCAACAACATGGACCGATACCCAATTTGGCTCAGATGAATATTCCAGATGTCAAAGACCATGTCATTAGAGAGCAGAATTCGAGTACAAGATGTCTACTGACTAGATTTGAAGGATGCCTTTGACGTGTTCCTAATTGCTCTTTTGAGAGAGGAGATGGAGCCTATTCCTTGAGGATTGGGTTGCGGCTCACCTTGGCTCGTTTAGAGATGGTAATGGGAAAGTAGTCAACTCTCCACATGTAAGCCCCAAATGAGGAAAGCACGGGGGAGTGATTCCTGTAGAAAGAAGGGGGATTAATGAGAGAGAAAAGAAGCTGCCACATGGGCAGCACATTGACTGCCATGTGGGCAGCATGCATGTATCCTTCTTATGATATGGTTTAATCCATGGATGAGGGCAGATCTTTCAACAAGACAGCCATGGTATTGGTCATACATTGGGCTTGGACAGCAGCCAGCAGTTAGGCCTAGACAAATGGATTTGAGGGGGACAGGTCCCCACCCTGGCCTGCCAACCCATCAAATCAGCCTGATGCTCAGACTGTTCAGTCTGTGAGAAGGCCCAGTCAGCCATTTTTAGGAGCTTCCAGCCCCTTTCCCTTCATGCACTAGCAGAGGTGATTGGGCACTCCATTAAAGAGCGTTCCAGAAGGCCATAGCCTTGGGTGTAGAACTGCATAACACGTCAGGAGGATCGCTGACAAGGCGTTTTGGGTCTCATCCCTAAGCCCCTCACTTGGAGGCACAACAGTAGAGGAAGAAAACAAGAGTATTGGAAAAACTTGTGGTCTCAAATCTAGAACCAATGGAGCATCATCCTGCCGTCCATGTGGTGCAGGATGCAAGTCCTTTTTGTATTCATCTTTGAGCTATATCTTGCTATCTGTCTCCAGATCTGAGCGTTAATTTTATCATACATGTTTGTGTACATACACGGAGTAGGATCCATATCAGTAAGTGATCTTGTGATCTATGTGTCGGCTTTCCACAAAAGACAACGAAGGGAAGTGGCCCCCTCCTTGCTGCTCACAAGGGGGCTGAGCCTCCTTAGATTGGAACAATGAAGTTTCTGGCCTTAATGAAGTAGCAACAACTTGAGGGGGCATCATTTTACAAGCAAGGCTAAAAAGCTGTAGCCTCACCTCCCTCGATCAACATGACACGAAGGAAGAGCCACACAAAAGTGCAGCCTGAACAGGCACCTAGGTACTGGAAAGGACCCCCCTAGAAGTTCTCTTTTGACACCTGCCAATGGCTTGGACTTCATCTCTAGGTGCAAGATTTGTAGTGTTGCAAATGTGTCATTGGCCAGCCACAGGCGTGGCTGGACATAGCAGAACTTCTGTAGCCAGAAGATGGGCAAACGGCAACAGAGAGCGCAGAGGGAAGTGCATACAAAAGTGCAACATGAGTTGCCATCCAAGAATGATGCCTGCAGGCAAGAAGTGAAGAACGCTGAAAAGTAAAAGGGGAGCAGAGAAAGTTCAAGACTGACAGAAATTGCTCAGATAGCATTGTAAGAAGACGGGGATCGGGCATAGATGAGAAGGGGATAGAACATCAGGGACAAGGAAATCGAAGGGGAAAGGAGATAGAGAGAGTGAAGGAGAGAGTAGAGTGTGCATGGGTAAGAGAGAGCAGGAGAGCTGTGTAGAGATGTCACATTAAATGAGGTACAATGCAAGCAATTTTATACTTTCTCCAAAAGTGCTTAGAGCCCTTTCCTGCTAAAACCACCTCTAATGCCGATACTGCCAAACCTCTGCTATTTTAACCTGTTTCCCCCCTCTATTACAGCAAATTTGAGGACAGCAACAGTGTCTCCATCAAACCAACTGATAACACTTGCCAGAACAACAATTCACAACAGCCATACAGTCGGCCTGAAGCCCTTCAACCCTGTTATATTATTTTAACAGCACTTACAAAAATTACCGCTGTTAGGTGTATTTCTCTGCTCAATGATGCGGACTATGCAGAGATCACCTGGTAGTTAAAATCATCCAAGCATATTTGGATATCCAATCTGAAATACAGCAATGATTGGTGATGGTACTCTATGCAAGCTGGATCTACGCATTTAAATTGCTCTGCCTCAGAAACTCGTGCGTTACAGCAGTTGACACGAAAAGCTTAGATAAGTCACACTTACTTTCTTTTTATAAAACCTTGACAACAATGTATGAGTCTCCACAAGAATTTGTTTTATACATCTTTTCTAAAAAGCCCGAAGGCCTGTTACATCCCGGAAGCTAAATTGTTTCGCGAAATCTGCAAAGCAACAATCCAAAAAGAAAGGCTAAGGTAAATACCCACGACTAAATAGCCACTGATTCACGAACTTCTTCATGTGTAATTTGAAAAAACAGAGATCGGCGCTCCTAATCAACTAAAGTACAGGGCAGAAGGACAGACCAGGAATCCGTATTGGATGCACTTGTTAGGTAGCGAGCTCCTCCAAAATTCGGTCGTAAAAACAACTTTTGTAAAAACAACTTTTGACTCCCTCTCCCGTGCTAGGCGGGGGCTCGCTCCATTTGTTGCTTGATTTGAGAGCAGCAAGGAAGATGCTAAGAAAATGGGCAAAACTCTTCCCGGCTTTTGGAAGCTCACGGTTTTTAAAATACCGAACAATCGCTCGGGCGATGGCTCGGGGGATGGAATGGAAGAACCACGAGAGGACCTCGGCCCTCACGCGACCTCGCTGATAGCTCAAGGGATGATTTCGCGTCGCTTTTGTGCTGCGAACGTTAAAAGGATTCCTTACTCTTGGTTCCATGGTTGCCTTCGCAAAGAGAGAATGGCAGAAGAGGAAGAGGCGGGGAGCAGAGAAAAGGATCCAGATTTCAGCTCAGAGAATACGGAGCAGCTTCCAGGCAAAAGAGGATGCTACGATGGGATGAAGCGGCTATGGCGGATAGTACTGGCTATGGCAGATGGTGGAAGCCGTCGATGTGGACAGACAACGGAAGCATGAGGTGGGTAAAGTCGTTGCAGTTTGCATCAGCATATTCCCGGTCTTGTGAAAGGTGCAAGCTGTCGTTGCCTGCTACAGTGCTACTCTCAACTGTCCAAATTTGGACAGAGTGCTGATAGAAACGATGCTTGAGATGCTTGCTTGCCAGGAATCATGGATTGATTGATTGGATAATGCGCGCAAATGTGAGTGGAATATTGAAAAGGCAACCTTACAGCTTGACTTTTGGGTGTTGCTTGAGCTTTCATAAATCATTGCAGTCACCTCGATTGAGACCATCTTCGATTCCCCTGGCCCTGGAAATTGGAATTGCTACGTTTGTTGGAGCTCGGATGTTTCCTCATCAGATTTGCTGAGGTCTGGGCTCTTCTCATCATCCACAACAACGCGGTTTTGACCTCATCCTACAGTCCATCCAAAGCTTTTCTCATCTGTTTGTTCTTGCACCAAAGTCTTTTGTCAACTTCAGAGTCCAGACCATCTCTATAGTTCGGATTCCTAATCGAGGTGGGAACACGCTTTTGCGAAGGAAAAGGTAAGGGACTACTAGTAAAAGCAACTAACTATAAGTACCTCAAAGCAACCAATGGAAATCAGCATGCTGAATCCGTGATGTTACTTTTTGCAACTCAGATCAAGGGCCGATTGGCTTTCATAAGCATGTGCCATGGAAACATCCTGCTCTACGAGAGCTGAGAAAGACCATCTTATAGCTGAGAAAGACCATCTTAGCCAGGCCAGATCACTACTCAAGTACCATCATTGGGCTATGGCATGCAACAAACAGAAACAAGCTGGCAAAATTTGGAGATGGGTCTTACAGAAAAGAGTTAGCAAACTGTGATCGATTGAAATTCAGTCTGAGTTGCACGATTGAAATTCAGTTCAATCCTGTTTTGAGTCTACAGGTTCTAAGTAGAAATCTACACTAATTACTATGCTTATATTGGCCCCTTTACATAAGAGGACATTTCATACGGCATCAAACCCAAGACATTTCACGCGGTTTGATGCCGTATGGAATCATTCCGTTTGCTTTGCCTTTTTATGGGATTCTTTGCTAATGCGATTGCATTCATGTTATCACAAAAGGTTGTAGTAGATTCCCCTCGTGTTCAATTAGAAGCCTTTGCAACCATATTGCTTCTTCGCAAGAACATTTTGCTAAAATAATATACTCTATCTCTATTCTAGACAAAGCAACTCTCTCTCACTTTTTGCTTGACCATACTATGGAATGTTGAACAAGCAAGGATGTAAAACTAGTTGGTGACTTTGCATCTTTACCTACACCCCAACTGGTATCACTGAATCCTATGGGTCGTGGTCTTTGTTGGATTTGATGTTAAGTGGTAGATAGTATAATCTCTATTCTAATAAAGAGCAAGCATGTTGGAGCACATTGTTATGGAATGCCAAGGCCCAAGACAATGTTAGGGAAAATAAGTGCCAAGGCCCACTTCTATGTAGGAAACCCTACTCATACACTGATACGACTCAGACTCATTGAGGGACAAAATACTCACCTTTTGGCATGAGGCCAAAGGGGCCTCAATGGCTCTTAAGTGTCCATTTTCCCTTCGTTTGAGTGATGTGCACAATTTCTAGAAACATGTGTGTGTCAAACCCCAAGGAGTGTTGCTTTTGAAGGGTGGAATAGCAATCTAGAGAAGCTTCAATGAATTACTATCCTTTGATTGAATTTCTTGGAGAATGGCTCACCCATGCTTGATTGTGAATGGATTGTTTTCAACCTTGAGTGGCAATGCGATAAGGTCAATTGTACCACATCCCATGGCTCAGGGTGCAATGTAGCAATGCCAATGTATCCTAACTAATGGTACCACATACCATGACTTGGGATGCAGCACAAAGACGAGTCCCCATGCACACTCCATCTCACAACTACCCATCTCTTGCAAACCTTCAAAGAAAGGAGTGCCTAGCGGATGCTCCAGCCTTGGCATGGACATATCCAGAGGCCATGCATAAAAAGCCAATTGCCTAGTTTTTGCATGGGGACTTGCTTTGTCACTCTATTAGGCTTCAAAATTTGCAAATGGAGGTAGATCATGGTGGCATGGGATCACCTCTAAACAAGCACCAGCCAAAACACAACTACATATACATACATACATGCAAGAGAGAGAGAGAGAGAGAGGTGTGGTATACATTACTTTAAATTTTAATATTAATAGTCATGATTTCATCAATGGTCTTTGTATTAGCTTTCTTTGTCTTTTTGTTGATTTTTCGTTCATTGTTCTATGTGACGTGCATTCAAGTATATCTTATAGGATATGGAATGAATGCCCCAAGATTTTCGCTCAAAATTCCCATATGTTAGTTGAAGGTGAGGTGGAGGTGGACCATGGAATACACTTATAAATGGTGTCCTCATTAATGGGGGATTGGGAATGGGGAACATTCAATAGTGATGATAGTGTAATTGAATATCACAAATATAGGGTTGAGAGCCAAATAAAATATGGTCTATCCTGCACATGCAAGATTTTAATATTTAGTGGCCCACAAATTAGTATCCTCTCATTTGCTTTGTTAAACTAGAGGGGGATGGCTTTGAAAAGGCCCCTCTTCTCTTAATCCAACAGACTTTTGCATGGCAGTACTCGTTAAGTTAAATGAATATTTAAAGACCCACAAAACCACAGTATCCCACATACCCTCGATCAGAGTACTAAGTTATTTAATGAATATTTAAAGACCCACAAAACCATAGTATCCCACATACCCTCATCATTTCGATGTTGATGTTCTTCATGCGTATGCATGGGAGAGCTCAAACACGTCATCCCATTTAGAGATATAAAGTAAAAAAGGCATAACTTTCTAATAAGACAATTACAAGCACTTGAATGCTTTTAGACTTTCAAATCCTAGGTGGAGAAAGAAGGTCAAAAATATATAAAAGCAATGAAGGGAATCCAACTCTTATAATTTAATGAATTTTAAAAATATAGTGGAATAAGAACACAATGAAATTAACCTATTGCCAATAGAGATTTGTTAGAGCACAATCTCTATTGTAATAAAGAGCAAGCATGTTAGAGCACATTGTTATTGAATGCCAAGGCCCAAAGACAATATTAGAGAAAATAACTGCCAAGGCCCATTTCTATGTAGGAAACTCTACTCATGCACTCATATTACTCAGACTCATTGAGGGACAAAATACTCACCTTTTGGCATGAGGCCAAAGGGGCCTCAATGGCGCTTTAATGTCCATTTTCCCATCTTTTGAGTGATGTGCACAGTTTCTAGAAACATGTGTGTGTCAAACCCCAAGGAGTGGTGCTTTAGAAGGTTAGAATAGCAATCGAGAGAAGCTTCAATGAAGTACTATCCTTTGATTGAATTAGTGGTATTCTTGAAGTCATGCTTCTTGTAGAATGGTGACTTCTCTCCCATAGCATGTGCACGTTGTGCACGTGAGGTAGTTGATTTGCAAATTTTGAAAGGTTGATTGCAAGTCAAGATGTTCACACGTGAAGATTTCAACTCATGACCTGCCCTTCTCATGATAGCCCCCTTCCATTTACGTCTTGCATTGGAGGGCGACTTCTCTCGCAATTAGAGCGTGTGCACATGAGGTAGTGGATTAGCAATTTTTGAAAGGTTGATTGCAAGTCAAGGTGTTCACACATGACATAAGTGATTTTTTTTGGAATGGTTACTTTTGCTTAGAAAATTAGTTGCCTATGGACCTCGCCTCCCAAGGAGGGGCTCAAGCAGAAACCGGGAGTCATCACTAACTTTTGCACATGAGGTAGTGGATTTGCAATTTTTGAAAGGTTGATTGCAAGTCAAGGTGAACCACACATGACATAAGTGATTTTTTTTGGAATGGTTACTTTTGCTTAGAAAATTAGTTGCCTATGGACCTCACCTCCCAAGGAGGGGCTCAAGGAGAAACCAGGAGTCATCACTAACTTGGATTGGCTATAGCCCACAGCCTATTTGTAGATTTTGGTTTGCAACAAGCAAGAGTTGAAAAAACTAGGAATTGCAGGTAAACTTATCGGGGATGCATATGCATGTGAACGTACAAAAAGCCAAAACCTTTGTTTTTTTTTTTGCGAATGAGGTTTCAAATTAAATTGGAAACCCATAGCCTCACATGAACGTGAATACTTCTATGTTTTTTTAATGATTTTTAAATCAAATTGGAAACCGTAGAGTTTTCTTGAAAATTTGGAAACCCATAGCCGCATTAATTTCTTGGAGGACAAAGCTGTTAATGTTTTTAGAGGACATTCCCACGTAAATGATTTGTAAGTGCTATTTCTTTGAGGAGCCTAAGAAAAGGTGTTGTGCATGAAATCCAAGTGCAACCTTGGCTATAGAGGAGCTCACCATTCTCATGGCTAACTTCATGGATTTTGGTGAAGTTAGAAGATGTTCCCACGCTTGGCATACCTAGCAAAAATGTTGGGGAATGCCTGGGCTTGAAACGTTCCCACGCATGGCCCCTGAAATGTAGGGATTATCATTGAGCACTTGTAATGCTGTGCGGTGGAGACGGAAATAATCCCTCTCCACCTGCGCATTACGAGGTCAAGTCCGAATAGTACCGTGAATTGGTTTTTTCGTGATCATGTTGGCACAAGCGTGCAAAGGCGGGGTCCATCCTACTCGATTGCCTCTGTGGGGACGGCTAAGCTGTGCACTGTGTGGGTGCGGGGGCATATTTGCAAGCTCGAGCAGGCCGTAAAAATACGCAAAGAGCGAATTTCGGGAGGTTACAAGTTACAACCAATTGCTAGAGTGTGCTCTTCCAACTCGAGGGGGCGAGTGGCCCAGGCCCCAGTACCAACTGTCTTAACTGGACGCACGTGAAAAGCACGGGTGATGTCAACACTGCTAACCGTCGTTGTCCACGTCCTCCAATCGACAGCTGTCCTTAAAAGTTGACAATCTCTGCTATACGTTCCGGGATTCCCGGCACTTTCTGTTCGAACTATTCTTGTCGGAGATAATTTCCGTCACTCCCTGTTGCCATTTTGCCGCCAGATTTGTACGTTTGTCGGAGATAATTTCCGTCACTCTCTGTCGCCATTTTGCCGCCAGATTTGTACGTTTATCCTCCATCAGTCTACAGCGATTGCTTGCTGCTGGATTTATGGTGTCGATTGATTTCTTGACGATGTCAATTGCTCACACTGCGCTTGCCGATTGATCATCTTCACCATCGCCATCGCCTCCATCTCCTCTGTTTCCACACACCTTTCTCAGCTCCATTGTCTTTGCTCCGCATCTGTCACTGATCCCTTTCCGTAGCTATGGAGTCGTCCAGAGTCCGTGCCTCCCCCAACAAATCTATGGTGCCAAATTTTGTTCCCCATCCGAGAGGGCGTGTGAAGGCCGCCGTCTTCTCATGGTTTCTGGATTTGATGACCTGCATCCCCCGAGCTCTCGTGAAATACATCATTCTGTGCTTACACAACCGTAAGCTGCCGAAGGGAGGCAACTACGCCCTGTTTCCCGGGAACATCACGAGAACCTGTGCCGAATTCAAAGACGTGCTAGGCAAGGAGAAGGTATGACATGCAGTATAGCAGCTCAAAGCTGAAATGTGTCCGTGTGCTACGATCTACCTAAATAGGAAGAGAGCGCTAGCCAGGCGAGAAGATAATGCAATTTTATGCAAGCTTGTCGATCGAAAGCCCTGACAGCCCAGAAGTCCCTGCCTGTATGGCAAACGTCTTCTTCTTCCTCCTCTCTGCTTGTGCTCGCTGAGCCGCGTGATGGCGTTCGTGAGGAGAAGCTCTCTCCCTTGCCCATTTTGTAGCCGTCGCCAATGTTGCTGCGCTTCTAGCTTAAGGTTCGATTCACCTTTGGCTGCGTCGCATCGCCTACCTTAACTACCATTTCCCCTTTAGTTTCGGCTTTCCTTTTAGAGCCAAGCCATACGCTCTTGGAGCGTGGCCCAAACGAAAACAGTTTGTCCAGCACGGACCTTGCATCAGACCTCGGCCAATTGCGAAGCCGATTGTTGAAGGTGACTGGCTATATCGGGTCACCCAAGGCAGGCTGACCACTTCCTGCAAGGCCTGCAACGGTCGCTCATTCGTCTAGTGCAACCTGCCTGCAAACCCTGCAGAAGGTGCAGCAGGTTAATAGGCCGGTTTACAAAGCTCTGCCCAAATAAACCATGTGGCCTCAGCGGAGCAGGGTAACTGCGCACTGTAAGCCTCGCATGGCTTGGCTCTTAGAGTGGCTTCTATTGAAATTGCTTCCATGATTTCCCACTAAGACCAATGGCCTTTCTCGGATCTTACCTGTACCCCATGGCTTGTAATATCAGTTGGGCCCCCAAACGTCTATTGAATCAGGTAGAGAAGAGTGTTATGCAGCGCAACCGTGTTTGCGATCAAGTTTCTTCCTTCTAGCTAGCATGTCTCGAGCAAGAAGATTGTCAACTGATTTCAGCATGCTGATTTCCATTGGCTGTTTTGAGTTACTTACGAGGTGTCTGCTTGCAGAATCCAGCTCTAGGAAGGTCGTCTAAAGAAGGAAATTGGAAGCTCGTCTCTGACTTCAATTACGTTCAGTTGCTCATTCTTCGTGTCTGCTTTCAGAGATTGACCTCTAGCTCTCTATCACTGCAGATGCTATCATGCTGCATTTTACAATGAAGATGTAATTAACTATCCTTAGAGCACTGAAGCTAGCACAGTTTTAGATGGGCCTTTGGTTTGTCTTTCCTCGAGCTCTTGTTTCTCTGAACATTTTTACTAGACAGAGGATTGTCAAGGCCAGGGAGTATAAGGGACCATGAATAAAGCTGATTTCATGGGCTAAATGGAGTCATTATTCCTCTTAGTCTGCTTTTAAAAGGTGGTTTTCCAGTTGCTTCATGCTACTCTGTGGTTTGCAATATTGGGCAGAGCCAGCACCCGTTTGAACAAGCCTTTTCAAACTGCTGCATGCTTCAAGATGCTCAGACAACTGAACGTTTTCAAGGGTTGACCCACACTGATACTGCAAGGTGTATGTGGCAGTGTTGAGCTTTTCCCTTCTCAATCCTATATGCAAGAGACCTGTACATACAAGGTTAGTCATTTGATTGGTTGTGCTCTAGATTTCCAGTGGGTAGTTTAATCCACATACCATGGCACGTCTGTACTGAAATTGGCAATCAGACTTCTTTTTGTCCACAGATAAGGTGATTTATTGAGAATGTGAAGGTTAAGCTTCAGTTCACATGTCTTTCACAAAACGAGAAGTTAACAATGTTATGTGGAATATCTATTGACAATATCACGATGGAGCTGGCTGCCACATGAGCAGCAAATCTACCTCAGCCATGTGGGCTCGGATGACCAAGGAAAGGGGCTGAATGGCAAAGCATGTGGGCTTTATATATGTCGAGAAATATGTAAATTGAACTAGATATGTGCATAAAACAGATTGGTAAAATGGAATGTCCTTATGTGGGCTTAGTTAAGGTAAACACTAAGGCTTATGGTGCATAATGTTTCCTTTCATTTGTTCTTTCATCTTCTTGCGTGTGTGTGTCTGACTCTCTGAGTCATAATGCTCTCACCTTGCTTCATATCCAAGCCATAGTGCTTTTGCCTTTGTCAAGCCATCGTGCTTCCATTCATGCTAGCTCCAGCCTTAGTGTTGAGTCTTGTAGATCACATATCATTGGCATCTGCAGCCATGGCATGGCTGCCTTTGTAGCAGTTCTGCAGTCAAGCATCCTGTAGCAGCAGGTCGGAGCAGGATGACATCAGCCTGTACAGATGCTAACATCAGCAGGTCTGCAGTGCAGTACGACAGCTTGTACAGGGCTGACATGTGGATGAAAAGGGGATGCTCTTATTCCTCCGTCGCCCGCCGTGCCGGGTGGATTCTCTCGTCCAAAATCCTGCCTGCTTGCAGGTTTCTTTATCCCCAACCTCGCAGCAGGTACAGCAGGTATCCGACTGCCACATGGTAGGGTGGGTTTGGTCAGGGCACTGCAGGTCTATACTAACTCTACTCTGGTGCGATGTGGACAAGTCAACTGTCTTCAGATCCAGTTGGGTCAATCCGTGGCATCCTGCAGGCCACAGACTGGGTCAACATCCTCCAACTCTATTCCTATCTAAAGATGGATTCCCCCTTACTCCAGCATCTCCCAGAGCAGTAGAAGCCCCAGTAGCATGAGCTCCAACAGGTCGCAGCCTCAGTAGTAGCCCTCAGCCTCCAACAACAGATGACACAGCAACTCCTGTAGCTCTAGTCAATGCAGCAGGACGAGGGAGCCTACAACACTTCCAGAAGCCCATGCAGCTCGAGCAGTAGCAGTTGCAGCAGTCTCTTAAGCAGCAGACCCTCCAGCTTTACAGGATCCCTTCTCTCATGTGGACAGATCACCCACAGCCTCTACAGCATAGTCTCAGCCATGGACAGTCTAGTAGCTACAGAATAGCCCTTCAGTGGGGTCTCAGACATGTCCTCTTCAATAAGGAAGACAACAAATGTATAGGAGGGTATTACTGGTGATTGTTAGGCCCGAACAGAAAGGAATGCACATAGTAGTTAGCATACACCACGATGTCCACATTCTCTCTCTCTCTCTCTCTCTCTCTCTCTCTCTCTCTCTCCCCCCCCCCCCCCCCAACCAGTCAGCATTCCACGCCTCTGCACTTAGTTAGGATGGGCACAGTTACTGAGAGAGTGTTCTAGGCCCCTGCCCTTTACATTGGTACCAAAGCTTCAAAAATTTCCCTGATACTGAGGAGAGTAGGGAGGGTAGGTGGTGGAAGCAGGACATCTCAGGTGTCTTCTACCTCGATAGCCTCTCCATGACTTCCCTCCATCCTTTAGTCTCGGTGGGAGATCCCAAGATCGAGATAGCACAACTAGTCCATGGTGAAGACTCGCCCCTCCGGCAAAATGAAAATGAGTCCCAGAAAGCAGTCCAACCTCAGCATGGAGGGTGAGGCAGATTCTTCAACTTATGCGGATGCTCTGCAACTACTACCTCCACTGGCAGTACCTCACCACAGGAGGCACAGGTATCTCCTTTAAACATGTTTGCTATGGTGTAGGCCATGATATAGATGCAGGCTTAGCAAACCAGAAGGCGAAAGAAGTTGCCCAGGAGGCCAAAGAAGAGTGCATTCGGGCATCACAAGAAGCAAAGCAAAGCAGCAGAGCTTGACAGCTTAGTTCTCCCTCCTACCAAGTCTTTGTTTCCAGGGAAGCTAAATTTGACAGATACAACATCTTGTCTTGGCTGAAAAATTTTGACAGCTACTTTTTAGTCATGCTGATTTAGGACAACGAGAAGGCATCTTGATTTCCATGCACTTGACGGCTAGAGTTCATCAGGGACATCCGAGCCCGATACTTGCCACCATAGTACATGGACCATCTTCACGCCCAGACGCCCAGTACTTTGAGCTAGTTCAAGGGGACATGGAGTTGTTCAACCACTATGTGAATCACTTCACACAAGTTGCCATTCAATTAGAGGTATTAGACAAGCACCGGCTCAATAAGTTTTTGCACGGTCTTCGGCCTGACATCCAATGGCATTTTTGCAACTTCAAGCCAGCGATGTATGACAATGCTTATTAGCTCCCACAGAATTTTGAGCTCATGAGCAAGGATCGCGGACCCAAAATCCCTGTCAACAATGAGTATCAGGTGATCTTAGGCCCTAAGACCAAAGACACCTCAAATAGCAAGACATCAACAGACAATAAGTTTGGAGGTTTTCTCAATGCAGAGGAAAGCAGAGGCATGACAGGAGCATCTTTGTTATGTGACAAAGGGCACTGTCCACATTTGCATCCTCCAGATAGTGCCTCCCTTCCATCAAGATCTGCCACAAGCTCAGGAGCAGTCTCTGCAGTCTCACAGATGGCAGTAACTCAGCGGAAGGGAGACCCTCCAAGAGAACTGGGTAGTGAGGTTCTCATTTGTTATGTGGGCATGTAGCAGGCAAGAAGGCCACTATCCTTTCGATGGTGGGAGTTTGTAGGATTTGTTGGACGAGTCTCTCAACACCAAGCTTTGTCTTCCGACAGCACAATCGGTCATCGTCATAGTGCATAGGAGCCTATTTGTACGAGTGCAATATGGTTCGCTGTCCACCATGCAGTTGTGAGCTGGCAACACCACACCATTTCAGTGCAGCATACTGACAAGAAGGCCTGGGTACCTTTTATGGTGCCTAACATGAGCCACCATAAGTTAGTGGCCAGTCTCACGATGACTAAACACCAGTAGATCAAGTACAGACCTATTGTTTGGATGGATGCTCTAGATGCATGCTTTAGGAAATGGAAGCAGTGACTACTCTGCCTATACCTCCAAGTAAAGCATTTAGGTTCAGAGAAATGCTAGTGATTATGCTATTGCTACAAACTTGTTTCAGGATGTTCAATCTGTAGCTTTTATTAGTTGAAAGATGACATCAAGGCAAACCCTACTCATGCATTGAAGACGTGAAGCATTACTTATATGGCTCCAAGTTTGGTGTGTTTGTGGATAATACATCACTCAAGTACTTTTGTGGTGCTTCAGACTTGCGAGGTCGTAAGGCTAGATGGTATGTAGGATTTCAATCTAGAAATTGGATATAGACTAATATGGTGGCTTATGCATTGAGTTGCTGAGATCCGGGCTGATCTCTTTCTGTACCTTAAAGGCCTCTATGGTCATGATCATTACGGCAGCCAGATTTGGCAGCATGTCCAAGTTGGGGTATGCCCAAATGAACTAGGTGGTTCAAGTTTAAGGGGGAGAGGAATCCGAGATCAATATTCTATTTGGAGTGCTCTCTTGTTCCAAAAGGGCAAAGTTTACATACCAGAAGTCCAAGACACAGGGAAAAGAGTCCTTTTCAAATGTCAGCTTGTGATGGCATATGTGTTCTCGCTGTGCTATTGAAGATTTCAGTTATTTGCTTTGGGATCTTTGGGTATCGTGGAGTTCTCAGGTGATTGGAGAATGAAGGGTCAAGGTCTTCTGGATACTCAGAGGAGGAAGCTTTATGGCAGTTGCATTCGTACCTACTACATGATCTGTTGGAGTCATGGACTCCAAGGAGATTATGGTGCTGACAAAAACAGCTGCCTGTAGAGTCTCCATTGTGGTCCAGTTGCAGAATGCTAGAGAAGTACGTTTTAGACGCAGTTGGAAACTTTGTTTTGGAGATTGGGGAACCAACCAAACCCACCTTGCTGGTCAGCCCTTGAATACAGTTGGTAGTCCATCTTTGGTAGTCCTTGAATACAGTTGATAGTCCATCTTTGGGCCTAAAGTCGTCCACCATGGAGGAGGGTTGAAGACTAGCCCTTCCCTCCTATAATAGAGGCCATTGGCCTTAACTCTTCTTGGCACTCAGGGGGTCACATGTAGTGACTGTGCCTAGTAAGGGGAGGTGTGCCTATGAAGCACTGTGTGATGAGGTGTCACCTGTGTGTACATGTAGTGTGCACAGTGTGCCTACAGAGGGGTAAGAGTGTCACTTGGTGACATCACACTGCAGCATTGTGATAGCAAAGAGAATGTTGCAGACATCTTTACCAAACCACTCCGTTAAGAGCTTTTCGAGAAACACCGACAAGCTTTTGGTTTGACGCAAAGGAAGGACATTCCCATTAAAGGCGTGTGATGGAATGTAATGCTCAGTCCTTCGATTCCCCATAATCATCATCTTGAGGGAAGGCCTACTTCATGATGTTGATCTTGAGGGAAGGTGTTGAGAGACCACGCTTAATATCATGCGATTACATGTGCATAGCACTAACACATATAGAGTGCTATAAAAGTAAGGGTTAGATGCCCTAACCCTAACCCTAAATGGGTTTGTATATATTCTATCTTTTCAACTAAATCTAGTGTACAGTTAGTCATTTGTGGTGTGCTCTCTAAGTTGTGCCCTCTCTCCTCATCTCCACTCTTCTCCTCTCCCCTCATCATATTTTGTCACTAAATATATGTACGAAGAGCAGCAATGCAAGCCCAAAAGAAAGCAGTGCATAATATAAGGAGAATAATCCAAGGTGACATCAAATAACTTGTGGAAGATCCTTGAGACTAAATACAAACACATACTGTAAATAACAAATACGTGATGTAGCTAATGTTTTGATCATTTCTTTCAACCAATTGATGAAAGATCTCTCTTTTTGGTGTGCAGTTAGGGTCAGGTATGGGATGAAGCTTCCCAAATGGGGGAAAGTTCATCTGATAATGATCAAGGAGGATTGGATGATGAGTTGTAGATATTTAGAAACTGAAATGAGATGCAGACATGAAGCTAGGATGTTGTGTAAAATATTTGGACACTTGAGTGACTATGAACCCGTTTGTTTCCTAAAAGAATACATGTTGATTGCCAAACGCTTTATTTGTGAAAGCATTGGAAAAACCAAAGCTAGTTATTCTTATTGACTCTGCCCTCAATTTCATACTTTTCAACTATGTCAATAATTGATTTGTTAATGGTTAGTAGGTACGTGCATTTTACTGTTGTTTTGTCAACCTGCGATGTCTTCTTAGCGTTTTTTAGAAAGTACTTAGAGATTGCTCATGAATACTAGCAAAAATAGGGGCAAAATTAGAGCCAAGAGAATGACTACATTATAGGAACCATAGAAAATCTCGATGTACTTGCTAGACAGGGGGATATCGAGGCTTAAGACAATGTTATCCTGGCAAGAAGAGATTTTGATATCCAAGAGCAAATCAGATTGATGAGAGTAAAATATGCTATAGAGACTCGTGGGCTAGAAAATTTGAAAAACCAAGCAAAGAGACTTTCAAGCTCATTAGAAGGAAAAGGACTAACAAGGAAATTCATCTACAAAAAGAAAATGACTCAAATTTGGCTCCCTTCCCTGAGGAAAACATGCAAATAATTCACTAGCAATTTCAAAATCTTTTTTCCACCTTTGTAGAACCAAATGGTGAAGTATTGAGAGCAAGAAGAAAGTGTCAAACTATAAGGGGAAAGACTACAAAATTTTCTTCGTGGAAACACCCTTAACCTAGGAAGAACTTAGAGGGTGTGGATGTAATTGCAGAAGGTAAGACCCTTGGTGAAGATTGAGTGTCAATCAAATTCTATAGGATATATTGGGAGCTTGTTGGTCCTTAACTCCCTCTTGTGTGGCAAGAGAGTTTCACTAACCAACAACTTCCCCATCAAATTACTATAGGAATAATCAAGCTTATCCCAAAGGGGGACAACAATGAGGAATTAAGAAATTGGAGACGTGTCACCATGTTGAATTGTAGCTATAAGGTCTCTGCAAAATCATTAGCTCTTGGTAGTCAGTTGTGTCACCAATGTGCTAATGGTGTGTTACACTGGTGGGTCTTATCACATGATTGCACCATGGTGCTCATAGAGGCTCATAAAGGTCTTGCCAGAGGTCCATTTGTAGGTGATCTTACCCCTCGAAAGGTATTGCAAGTAGGATTATGGTGGAGCACTCTATTCTGAAATGCACATGCCTTTACAATTCAATGTGATTTTGCCAACACAGAAGGAGAATGATTCCCCCTAATCATATGCCTTTGCATCCGAGTGAGCCTTAGGAAGCATTTTGATGATGGGGCCTAGATTTCATTGGTCCTTTCAAAGCAACTGAAAATCAAAATAAGTATGTGATTGCAGCTACTAATTATGCTACTAAATGAGCTGAAACAAAAGTTGTTAGAGATAACTCAGCCTAGACTACAACGAAGTCCCTCTTTGAAAGTATTATCTGCATATATGGTTATCCTATTGAGCTTGTTGGTGATGAGTGGACTTATTTTAGGAATGATGTCTATGAAATTTTGATGAAGAAATTTATGATTGTTCATCAGGTATCCATTACCTACTACCTTGGGAGGGCTGTGAATATGAAAAAGACACAAGGTAGGACATTTTCTTCCTAAAGTAGATTTTGACTAGGCTTATGAAAAGTTAGAATGGGACTTCCTAAATACGGTCTCTTCAAGACATGCATCTTGGCCTAATGTATGACTATTATGTCAAATTCCTTCTCACTAATGCCATAGCAAAGTTTTGCGTGAATGGAGAGATGAATTAATACTTTAACCTCAAAAGTTCTATTAGATATGGCTTTTTTGAGCTATAGTAGGCGCTAACTCATTGGTGTGGCTCCTCCACAAGTAAGTAGTGGAAGGTTTCATTAAAGACAGACAATTATTGAATCGCCAATTTGGACATGACACAAACTTAACCCCTACGAATATTTTGCAAGATGTTGAGGGTGTGGTAGAATGTCTAAACACATTTTGCAAGGCTTCAAGTTCAGTTACCAACCACAGTCAAATTGCGTATGCTACTCTAAGTGGAAAGGATCAAGATTTTGTGAAGCACTTGGTTGCTCACTATAGGGATACCAATGGGTTTTGAGATTTATGAAGCAAAGGTGGGATTAAGGTTCAAGAATAAGATGGAAAAATGGACAAAATATCAAGCTGACCTTGTTGGGAGGATAATGGTGCTAAACCACTACATTTACCCTATAGCTATTTTTTGCCTCTGTAACTAGGCCCCCTCTAAAACAGGGCTAGATAAGATTATTAGGATGTGTAGATCTTTCCTTTGCGGAGGGGATAGAAAAATTTCAAAGGTGATATGGTCATTTGCACAAGGCATCAAGAAGGAGGAGGTCATTTTGCACAAGACCCAAAGAATAAAGTGAGATGGTCATTTTGCACAAGACCCAAAGAAGAACGAGGTTTAGGGGTAGTGGACACAGAATGGGCTGCTATGAATCTTTTTGCCTCTTGGATAATAAAAGGAGTGCTCAATCTTGAACTTTATTGGCCATAGCTCTTACCAATAAACTTTGCATAGGTAAGAACTTTAAGGGGCCCTATATGGAAGAGAGACCCCATCCTCTAGACCCTATGCAATCCATAACCTTGCAACACCCAAGGTAGCTCTTTGTGGACGTCACTTTGGAGGTCCTTTGAAGAAATTTCTTTGGAAAGGGACTTTTATGGCCATTGAATCTATATGGGCCTCAATAATAAAGAGAAGCCACTCAATGATAATGACGTTGAAAAGGCTAAATCGTTGTTCAAGAAGGGCTTGCAATGCTGGGGCCAATGGTGGAACAAAAAAGAGATGAGATGGAAATTCTGACCTAAGATTAGAAGAGATTTTGGACTCACAATAGAGCTAGCTATGGTTACATTGGGTCTTTAGTGTGGCAACATGTAGTGCTCTACATTGATTAATAGAAGAGAGTTTGGTCTTGTTGGAGCCTCTAATTTTTTCCCCATTCCTTTTTCTATTTTTTCTCATTATGCCATTGGCTATTTCTTTTGAGGATAGCATAGTTATTTCTTCGCAATCCTCCTTTCAGGAGAATCCTAAATGAACTACTATTGTAAAAATCTAATGTATTAATACAACTTTATAACTTTTTTGCTTTAAAAAAACCCTAGAATGATCATTTCATGGATAAGAAGATGCATGAATGTTTTCTCATTTGCATTTTCTACATAAATAATAGTCATAAAACAAATGGCATTCTGCATTGATTCTAAGAAGTCTGGCATAATTTATGACCTGCTGATATTGTGCATAGAATATAATGCATTAGGAAATAAACT
Organism: Dipteris shenzhenensis; assembly: GCF_047967505.1. NCBI lineage: Eukaryota > Viridiplantae > Streptophyta > Polypodiopsida > Gleicheniales > Dipteridaceae > Dipteris > Dipteris shenzhenensis. The sequence continues at coordinate 26,300,560 of NC_141624.1, read as the reverse complement.
CAATGGTTATCTAATTTGGTATATGGGAACCTTGTGTATCATTTTGTATAGAAATGGTTATTGTGCGCACAGTAGTTGTGATATTTTCATATGTGCATGATTGAAATATAGTAAAAATAAAAACCAATATGTGTTTTCATTTCTCTCTCTTCTCATAACAAGGGGATATTTGAGATTGTGGATCTTGGATTCCTAATGGTTGGCCACGGCGGCAATGAGAATGCTAATGCAATGTTTAATAGGATTTTAGAAAGGATTTGATCAAATTGTGTGCTATTTTTTGATAGCTAAGGGATGCCTTAATTTGAGAGCTCATGCTTTTCTTTAGCGCCATCCTTGATGCAAGAGATACCAACCTTTAAAGGCTTTATTGTTTTAGGGTACATATGTGATGGGATAGATGCATTTGTTGGACATAAGAAGCCTCCACAATTTTGCATTTTATTAGAGATGGTATTCCTATCATGATGAATCCTATAGTGAAGATGTGGAAACCACAAGAAGTAATACAAGTATGGAAGTAAGACCTTAACGGTCATCTTATGCTACCAAAACGAGATTCACTTGCACTGCCACTTTTTGAGACTCTCAATGATCAAAATACCATCATGGATGGCTTTAAAATGTACATTAGTTTTTGGAAAGATCTATAGAAATAAAAAAGGAACCAACCTTCAAAATTTTGTCATTCTCTTCCTTTGCCTATAATGCCCATTTCTTTTCGACTTACATCAGACAAAATATTGATGATGGGGCATCCATTGAGCACTACTCCAAAGATTTTTGTCCCTTTGGATCTAGATGCTAACCTCCAAATCTAGATGCTAATCTTTGAAACCATTTCATATTAATCCTTCTTAACCATATTTGGTAAGCATTATTGTCTTTTGTTTATAGAGTCAAGATAGTAGCTTAGTGTAAAAAGAGGTGGTACATAGATTTGGACTCGCTCGTTGCACAAGACACATATTTGAATTTTTGCGTATGGGAGAGAATGCCCTTTACATTCGATTGGGACCTAGGTGATTGGTGTTGGAGAGATCCCAGTGTTTTGGATGCACCAGAGATAAATCTTTTTGGCAAGTCCATCAACTAGGGATGAGGATTCATATGCAGAGGATCGATAGCACACCTATGTAGAGCAGCAACTCATTGGGGAGGTAGGGACTTTATCATAGATTTCTATCAAATGTTTGGAACATGCTATCAGATAGTTTCAGTCCTAGGAAGATCTCTCTTTTCCTTTGGCTGCTACCTCACAAAGTCCTAGCAATGGTCAAATGACTAGGATATGGATCCAAATAGGTGGCTTGTTTGGGATGTGGCTTTGAAAAGGATTCATAGAGGCTATTTGGAATTTCCCACACACACAAGAGCTCTAGATGTGAACCTTGAGGTTTTTTTTTACTAGCACCCATTGAGAGATGGTGGTGACATCAGGCGTAGTTGCCTAGGTGGCACACAAAGGACCACCTTGTGGCTCTGACGATTTTTATAGGAGCATTGCTACAGGCCTCGTCGAATAGTAAATTGCAACTCATGGCAATAGGGTGGACTCTTGGTCACTTTGATAAGTGGGCCAACATCATCGCATGGTACATATGGATAGCCAGATGATGTAGATAGTCCATTGATCAATGGAGCACTTTTTTCCTTGAGGCCCTCAATTGTATTTGGCAAGGGATTATGCATATACTATGAGGTAGATGGCATAGATTGCAAGGGGACTTCGACCACACGAGTTGAAGGAGAGAAACCTTCTTCAATACTAGCACTAGGCCATTTCTTCCATTTTGAATACAGAGTTGCTCTCAAATCACCAAGCCTGCTTGCATTTACTAACTCTAAGCTTCTACACTACCTCGCTTGACTACCCTACTCACTTGCCTGCTCCCCAAAGCACCCTCCACTAGTCGCCACTGCTCACGGACAGTGCCTTCCAATAGTACCTACAACTCGTGCCTTTTTCTTTCAAGCCTTCTGCTCAACTCTTACGCACCCACATGGATCTCTGCGCACAATCTTCGGTGCATGTTCCTCAGTGTTCCCGTACACTTCCCCCGTGAACTTCTTCATGCTCTGCCATGGACTCTCAAGTATGTAGACTCTCCTCTTCGATAAAAGTGATGCTTGCCATGACTTATCAAAGTGCAACCTTTTGAACAATTGTGCATTCTATAATTTTTTGACCTTTTGACTAAACATTAGTGTTCAATATTTTTCATTAATGACAATTGCTCTCTCTTTTGTGCTACATTGTTTTCATTTCACTATGGAAAGGGGTCATGTCAAGTCTAAAACACACATAATGTTTCCCCTGCAACTTTGGATGGTTGCACATAGTACATTTAAGTCATTAAGGCCTTTGTGCCTCTTGACTCACTTCCTTGCTCATTGAGTAATTCTTTTTTCCCCACTTACCTTTTTTCAAATCTTGCTCTTCTAGTGCAATCAATTCCCATAGTAGCCCCAATAAAATCTTCTCACCAAATTAGCCCACCTCCCTCTTAACTTTCTACCTACCATAGATCTCTTCTTAAACAATTGCCTTCGCTTGTCGAATTTCAAACTCACCTTACTCTATCACATCCTTTCCACTCCTTAAACAACACTTCCATTCCTTTTCAGGTAGATAGTAGCTAATCACACTAGGTGATGACCTACTGTCTCACCTAGTGTGTTGTATCCTAGTGGGGTTAAGATGGGTACACACACATTAACACCATCAAACTGAATGATAAGACTTCAAAAGTAGAATGCAAGGACAGTATTTCATAACAGTCATTCCAATCATGTTAGTTGAAGGTGAGGTGGACCATGGGATATGAAATGGATACAAGATATAAGCAAGGCTTGTAAATGTGTATTGTTGTATGACCAAAAGGTGTCCTCATTAATGGGAAGGTGGGGATGAGGAACATTAAATAGTGATGTTAGTGTTATTGAATATCACATTTGTAGAGTTGATAGCCAAATAAAATATGATTTATCCCACACATGCAAGATTTTAATATGTCAAATGGCCCACAAGTTAGGAGCCACTCATTTGCTTAGTCGAACCTAGAGTGGGATAGCTTTAACAATGCCCCTATCCAAGGGACTTTTGCATGGTAGGACTCATAAAGTGTGCTTGTAATTGTCTTGTTAGAAAATTGATGCCTTTTTTACTTTATATCTTTAGAAGTGATGTAGAATCATGAGCCTCCAAACGTTTTTGCTCTCCCATGCATATGCACCAATCAAAGAACATCAACATCGAAATCATCGAGGGTATGTGGGGGGCTATGGTTTTGTGGACTTTTGAATATTCATGTTAACTTAGACTTTCAAAGGCTAGGTGGAGAAAGAAGGTTCAAAGCACTAACGTTTGGTAATGGAGGGAATCCCACTTCTTATATATTCAATGAATTTAAAAATTATCTTGGAATAAGCACACAAAGACGTCCACCTATAGTCAATAGAGATTTGTGAGAGCACAATCTCATGGAATGCCATGATGGCTATTTTAATAAAGAGAAAGTATGCCATAACACATTGTTGTGGGATGCTAACAATGCTAGGGAAAATAAGTACTAATGTCCATTTTTACGCAGGAGATTGTACTCATGCACTCACACGACTCTGACTCACTAAGGCACAAAGTACTCACCTTTGGGTGTGAGGCCAAAGGGGAACTGATGGCTCTTAATTGTCCATTTTCCCTTCCTTTGAGCGATTTGCACCCGTAATTTCTAGCCATAAATGTTCACCTCTTACAGAGAAACATGTGTGTGCATTGAAACCTGAACCATGATGCTTTTATAAGGGTGGAACAACAAGTGAAGAGAAGCTTCAATGATTTGCTATCCTTTGAAGATATGCTTCTTGTAGCATGGCTCGCCCATGCATGATTGTGAATGTATTATAATCAACGTTGAGTGGCTATGTGAGTGCATCCTAACGAAATAGTACCACATACCATTTTGTTAGGTTCGTGCGTTGCATCCTAACTAAATTGTACCATGTACCATGGCTTGTGGTGCAAAATCCATGTTGAGAGAATAGCTATGAGTTATTGTGCTTAGGAAAACTGGTATTGGTGGCAATGAGTGGGGTCCAGATTCCACGCTAGGAGGGTAGCAATCAGCAATGGTGAGGTAGTATGCTTAGGAAAACTAGCCTTGGATGTTTTTTTGCATAGGTGGCAATAATAAGCAAAAAGACACTTGGGAAATAGCAAAAACACACATTTTTGAAAGAATAGAATTTGGCCTACCTTGGATAGGTAGGCTATAGTAAAGACTCGGTCGTTTAACAAAAGCCAAAATTACATTTTGATGAATTTGTGCACACATTTTTATGATTGGGCTGAAGTTGCACTTGCTATTTGTATTCTTGATGTTGCTATTCGTACTTGATCTTTTTCTCCGCCTCTCTCTCTCTCTCTCTCTCTCTCTCTCTCTCATTCTTCTTCTTGTCCTTCTCCTTCTCTGTCTCTCTCTCTCTCTCTCCCTCTCTCTCTCTTCTTCTTCTCCTTCTCCTTCTCTCGCGCTCAGCTTTCAATTCGCCCTATCTTCCGTGCACCATCTTGGGCAGGCCACATCAGTGTTCGTAGAAAACATTTTTCCCAACAAATCACAAAACTTGGGGTGTCAAAATTTGAAGGTTTTTCCCGAGAATTTGTCGATTTTTTTGCTAAATATAACTAAAATGCCGAAAATTTTACAGATTTTACAAAATTGAGAAAATAATTTTCATGGGTGAAAATGAAAAGGCTGGAGGTTCATTGTATACAGTTTGCGGAAGAGCGGGCCACATGAATGAGGTGCATCTTGTTCTCTCCCAATCCTAGAGGGCATTCCCACGCTCATGAAATTCGTTTGCAATTTTCACGCTCATGAAGTTTCGAGTCGTTCCCGTGCAGATGACCTTTAAATTTGCCGTGCGGGTTGCAGGATGAAGAGAGGCCTCCGCGAATGTTGGGTATTTTGCCGATGTTAGGAGGGGTAATAGGAGGCTCTGAAGATCAGGAGGCAATGTATGGTGCAGATTGCTCATAGCGCACAGTTTGCTAATGTCTAAGGAAGTGCTGAAACGAAACAATGAGAGTGATAAGGATTGTGCAACAAGGTTCGAGAAGGCGGAAGAGCAGCAAGAATTTCATGGCATGAATGAAGCGAAATCTTTCGTGAGGAGCTTCGGGTACGTGGGAATAGCCTCTTAGGATTTTGTTTTGGCCAATGAAGGGCCGGCAAAGCTTTTGATTACTTTTTGTTGCAAGCAAGGGGACAGGATGGGACAGGCGAACTACTGACAAGGATTACACGTCAACGTAACGCTCAAAGGCCAAGCCACGTGTAGGTGTAATGATGAAAACAGTTGACTTAATATGTCCCGAGATTCCAGAATCTTGTCTTCTCAGGCGTATCCTCGCAGTTTCTGTTTTCCATGGATTTCGTACATGCTCGATCACAGCGATTGCTCTCCTCGATTGAGGATGCTTCTTCCTCATTGCGAGCTTGCCCAGCTTCATCGCCTCCATCTCTCCATCTCCTCTGTTTTTCACATACCTCCCTCCCTTCCTCCCTCTTCCCCAACCTCCCCCAACAACCCCATCATGCCTCCTCAGAGAGGGCGTGTCAAGGCCGCAGTTTTCTCATGGTTTCTAGATGCAATTACCCGCCTCCCCCGAGCTCTCGTCAACTACAGCATTCTGTACTTCCAAAACCTTAAGCTACCCAAAGTGGGAGACAATTACGCCCTCTTTCCGGGGGAAATCACGGGAGCCTGTGCCGAATTCAAAGACGTCCTGGACAAGGAGGAGGTAAGACAGTGCTGCTAGCCATGCGAAAAGAAAATTATCCCTTTTATTATCTCTTGTTTTGAGCTTCTAGCTTAAGGCTGGAGTGACTGTCAATCGATCACAACGACCATTTTCCCCTTAGTTTCAGCTTTCCTTTTAGAGCCAAGCCATACGCTCACCTTGGAGCGTGGGCAAATGAAAATAGTATGAAGAGAGCGCGAAATTACTCCGGATTTCTGTTTGCCATACGAAAAGAGCATGCATCTCTTCTATCATCTCTTCTTTTGAGCTTCTAGCTTACGATTCGACCGACTGTCAATCGACCACAACTTCCAATTCAGTTTTCCCCTTAGTTCCAGCTTCGCTTTTAGAGTTAAGCCAGACAGCGTGGCCCAAAACGAAAGCAGTTTTCCCGTAAAATCCATCACGCACCCTGAATCAGATCGGGGTCCAGATGCGGAGCCGAGGCCTTTGTTGAAGGTGACTGGCTATATCGGATCACCCAAGGAAGGCGCCTGCCAAGGCCTGCAACGGTCGCTCATTCGTGTGCAACCTGCCTGCAAATAGGCCGCTTGACAAAGCTGTGCCCAAATAAACCATCTGAACTCAGGGGAGCAGGGTAACTGCGCAATGTAGACCTCGCGTGGCGTGGCTCTTAGAGCGGCTTCTATTGAAATCGTCCTCAGTTTGCCGAGCACCAGACAAAGGATTTAGCAGGTTTTTGCAGGAAAGTTCCTGACATCCTGTGGGACCCGCTGTGCTTCTTTGTGCCCTGCATTTTCTATAAAAAAATCATTTCCATTGGTGCACACTCGAGCAGCACTTCATTTTGTTAGTCTTCAACCTGGAGACTGTTTGACCAGCATGGCTAAGACGAATGGCCTTTCTCAGATCTTACCTGTACATGCTACCCTATGGCTTGTAATGTCAGTTGGCCCCCAAGAGTCTATTGAATCAGGTAGAGAAGAGCATTATGCAGCGCAACCGTGTTTGTAATCAAGTATCTCCCTTTTAGTTAGCATGTCTGGAGCAAGAGGATTGTCAACTGATTCAGCAGCATGCTGATTTCCATTGGTTGTTTTGAGTTACGTACCCGCCCTGCACTACCCCTTTTCAATCTTTTAAAGGAAGGAGAGAAAGGAGTTCCTTGCAAATAGATCACGTACATAATTATTGATTTTGGACGGATGCTCTAGATGCATGCTTTGTCGATCTTAGTAAACCATTTGTGGTTCATACGAATACTAGTGATTATACTATTGCTACAACCTTGTTTCAGGATGTTCAATCTGTAGCTTTTATTAGTTGAAAGATGACACCATGGCAAGCCAAATGCCCTATGCATGAAAAAGAAGCTATTTGCTATAGTTCATGCATTGAAGACGTGAAGGCATTACCTATATGGCACTGAGTTTGTGATGTCTGTGAACGATACATCACTCGAGCACTTTTGTAGTGCTTCAGACTACTTACAAGGCCATAAGGCTCGATGGTCTAAGCTTATGCAGGATTCAATTTTGAAATCCGATATAGAATAGGAACCACTTTTGTGGTGGATGATGCGTTGAGTTGCATTGGTTTTGTGAGCTTTTTGAGTTTCAATGAGATTTGGGCTGATCTCTTTCTATTCCTTAAAGGCCTCTATGCACATGATCATTACTTCAGACATATTTGGTAGCAGGCTGGGCATGCTCAGATGAACTAGGTGGTTCAAATTGAAGGGGGCAAGGAATCCGAGATCAATATTCTATTCGAAATAGTCTCTAATTCCGAAGGGCAAAGTTTGCATACCAGAAGTCCAAGACACAAGGAAAAGAGTCCTCTTATGCCCTTGATGCTGGACATCTTGGAATCCAACGAAGTTAGCCAAAGACGTAGACTGATATTGAACGTTATGTTTGAGAATCTCAGCAATGCCAAGAACAAGAGGTGCCAACCCATTGTGATCCAACCTGGACACTTTGTGAGAGCCTGCATGTAAAGGAAGGCAGATCAAATGTCCAAGCAGTACAAGCCCAAGGAAGAAGAGTTAGAGGTAGATCAAGCACATAGCTTCAGGGCTTACTTGGCTTGTTCTTATGGCACATGTGCTTTCTCTGTGTGCCTATTGAAGATTTCATCTTTGGGTGCCGTGGAGTTCTCATGTGATTGGAGAATCAAGGTCAAGATCTTTCAGACACTCAAGAGGAGGAAGCTTCATGGCAGATGCGTTCAGTACCGACTACATGATCTGTTGGGGTCATAGACTCCAAGGAGATTGTGGTGCTCACAAAAACAGTTACCTGTAGAGTCTCCATTGTGGTCCAGTACAGAATGCTAGAGAAGTGCGTGATAGACCCAGTTGGAGACTTTGTTTTGGAGATTATGGAGCCGCCAGAACCCACCTTGCTGGTCAGCCCTTGAATAGGGGTGGTTGTCCACCTTTGGGCCTAAAGTCGTCCATCATGGAGGAGGGGGGAGAAGACTAGCCCTTTCCTCCTATGAATCGAGGCCATCGGCCTTAAGCCCTCTTAACTCAGCAAGCCATTGAATCCCCAGTGAGAGGCAGGACCCCTCATTGGTGCTCAGTGTTATGTAGCCCTGCGCCTGAAGGTATGAGATACATTGAGGGACCGATTTGTTCCCCACGATTGTGAAGCAATATACCTATCTCAGTTTGCTACCTACATATGACTTTCTCCTCGCAGATCTGTGTTTTTTTAAGTACATGTGTGCACGTGCCTTATGGTAAAATTTTGAGTGTTGGGTGCCCTGGGAATACTCCGCTGCAGGGGTCAGGCTGTAACAATCCAACCTTGATTATTCATCCCTCTCTCTCTCTCTCTCTCGTTGACTCCGTTCTGTCAGAGATCCATCTTTCTAAATAGTGTCTGATCACATATAGGATATAGTAGAAGGGACACATTAATGTTAAAGCTTAATCATATACTAACCTTTATTGCTCTCAATAGTTATTTCTGAACCAAAATTATGTAAGTAAAGAAGCAATACAATCTTAAAAGAAAGCAGTGCATAATACAAGGAGACATGAAACAACTTGTGGAAGATCCTTGAGACTAAATACAAAAATATACTGTAAATAACAAGTATGCAATGTAGCTAATGTCTTGACCATTTCTTTCAATTAATTGATGAAAAGGAGCTCTTTTCGGTGTGCAGTTAGGGTCAGGTATGGGATGAAGCTCTGATAATGACCAAGCAGGATTGGATGACGAGTACAAGAGCTCAAAGACTAGATGTAGATATTTAGAAACTAAAAGGAGATGCAGACATACAACTGAGTAAAATATGACTTCCATGGGCTGATGTGTAAACATATGCAGGTTTTAGTTGGACAATTGAGTGACTGGGAACCCCTTTGTTTTTTAAAAGAATATATGTTGATTGCCCAATGCTTAATTTGTGAAAGCATTGGAAAAACCAAAGCTATTTACTTTTATTGACCTGCCGTCAATTCCCTTAATTTCTAACATTGACAATAATGGATGTGTTGATGATTAGTAGATACATGCATTTCACTGTTGTTTTGTCAACCTGTGATGTCTTCTTAGTTTGTTGCCCTTTTTTTGAGATGGGGTTTCATGAGTTTTCAAATCTTATCAACGTTTGGCTGTTCGGATGACATACATTGATCAAGGGATTTGGCGCATTTGTTAGCGTAACCAAGAAGATATGTATATCTTGTGTAGTTTTTCTTTGTAACTTTTAGCATATCTGGTATCATTTGTATAATTCTTTTTTTAATTATGTATCAGGACACTTTCAATAGGAGAGTCATTTTATGCAATAGGGCTTCCATTTCCAGGCAACACTATTGCATTGTGTATGTGAAGCTTCTTGTGTTCATTCTTCACCACTATTTGAAAATGCATGCATGACATCAGTCGTGTATATTTTGTCATTGTTGATTGTTGTTATATCATACAACTATAGTATTTGATGCATCAATGCCACGATTTGATGCTTTAGTAGTAGATAGGAATATGTTTTTTTACATCCCATTTTCTGTTGAGCTTTGATGTCCTTTATGTTTGCATCTATTTTTGTGGTTTTTTGTAGTTTAGGGACTATACTTTAGATATCTTTACTTGTGGGACTTTTATTTCTTGCAAGAAGCCTTTTAAACTGATGGTCATCGATGGATGCATTAATATACATTCAAACCTATATAGAGTTACAAAGCTGCATTTAGGAGAGAGGACCGAGTCTTTGAAACAAACACAATGTAAATTAGATGAAAAGCTGAGGGATTCAATGCATCTAATCAAACGGAAGTCCAAGAATCCAAACGGGTGAGGAGTTATGAAGAAAAAAGAAATTCAGCTGAAGGAGGCTGAAAAACGAGTCCAAAATCTCAACAAAGGGAGAAGATGAGAGAGAAAACCACATGTGAAGTTTAGAAGGCCCAGGAAGGTCTAGGAATGGCAAAGGAGCATGTAGAAGGCACTAGGGCCACCTGGAACTCTAGGGGGGCCACTGAAGGCACATGACCTTCTAGGGGGGCCATTAAAGTGCCACGTCATCATTTCCCAACAACCACTCTTTTAATTCCTTGGAATGCTTTTGGGCCTAGGGATTAATTACGCTTATGTGCTAGGCACCACGCCGCATTTAATTACACATTATTAAGGCCACGCTTGGACTTTTAAAACCAAAGTTGTCACAGTCTTGTAGTACATTAAAGTACTTAGAATTTCACGCCCCCGTGACATACCCCTCTCTTGAAATAGCAAACCACAGTTTGCTACCCCAAAACATAGGAGCGAGCATGAAATATACCATTAAAGAGTATACAAGAAAGCCACAGCTATAGTATATAGAGACAATGAAAATATGGCTAGGAGAGGCATGCATCCATCCATATACACTGCTCAAAATCTATGTGATCCTTGACGATCAATAGTCAAGATGCATCAATATTATGAAGTCTCACAACAGAAATATTGTCAGCTCAGTATCTCAGATGAAACATATAGTGTCATCAAGCGACCTCATGAAATCACGATGAGCCCGTTTGTACTGAGGGAGTGGAGGTGCTACTCCCCTCTTGAACACCAGGTAATGCTCCAGACGCTTGCTCTACTGAACTACCTGTAGGAGCCCGGACCGCAGTCGGCTCTAACTGGAAAGTATCAAGGAAAAGCTGCAATATCCCAGGTGAATCTGCCAGTTCACCTTCCTCCATCCATTTCGCATCGAGTGATGGGTAATTTTAAAATTTTACCAAGTAGCGACGGATAACTTTACCCTTGAGCTTTCTATCTCTGTGTGCCAGAATCTGCTCTGGGGACTAGAAGTTCATCCTGTTCTTCCACTTCAGGCTGTACCTCATCAGGTAAATCCTCGGGAACATCCCCATGATATTGCTTGTCTTGACTTCTTTGCAAGGCATATTTGATCTTCTTGTAAGCCTCTTCAGCTTCGAAGATTTTCTCTTTTGTATGCAAAATGGGAGGTATCTTCCTAGCACCTTCCACTCTTTCAAAAGGTGCTTTACCTATGGATGTGTTCACCGTATTATTGTAAGCATATTCCAGCAAAGGCAAATAATGCTCCCATTTGCTTTTGTGGTCTGAGATATAGTATTTAAACATATCCAAGATGGTAGAGTTTTCTTGCTCCGATTGTCCATCAGACTGAGGGTGAAAAGATGATGAAAAATTTAGCGTAGTGCCCATATTTTCAAATAGCCCTCTCCAAAAGAGGTTGGTCATCCTCAGATCTCTATCACTGATTATGGATTCAGGCATCCCATGATACTTGAAGAGATGCTGTAGAAACAATTTTGCCATTTGATCTGCTGTAATTTTCTTTCTTACTGGCACAAAGTGGGCTTGTTTGCTAAACCTGCAAATTATTGTCCACAATCCATCATGTCCAGTAGGAGTACGTGAAAGATCAAACACAAAATCCATAGCTATGCTTTGCCATGGTCCATCCGGAATTGGCAAAGGGTGTAATAACCCAGATGTCTTTTGCATGTCAAACTTTGCTTTCTGACAAACCATGCATGTTCTCACATATTCTTCCACATCTTTCCTCAAAGATGGCCAATAAAAGTATTGCTCCATTGCTGTAATTGTTGCTCTAATTCCCCTATGTCCTCCATATAGAGGAGCATGACTTTCCATTATGACTTTTTGTCGCATTTGATCAGTGACACAGAGTCGTCCATGCATCAAAATGAAACCCTCTTTCAACATATAGTGATCATGCCTTTGACCATCAGAAAGTTTATCATAAATAGTTGAAAAATCAGCATCATTAACATACTGATCTTTCATCACATCTAACACATTGTTGTAAGCAATGCTCATTGCTGAAACACTGGGTTTCTTGGAGACTGCTTCAAGTTGTGGTTTCTAGGAAAGTGCATCAGCCATGATATTTTTGCTACCCGGCACATGTACAATTTGAAAATGAAACATTAAGAGGAAGTTAGCCCATCTCATGTGCTTTTTAGATAATTTTCTCTGCATGAGAAAATATCTAAGTGACTGATGATCTATCTGCACATAAAAATTAGCTCCAAGAAGGTAATGTTTCCATGTGGTCAAAGCAGGGCGGGTACGTAACTCAAAACAACCAATGGAAATCAGCATGCTGCTGAATCAGTTGACAATCCTCTTGCTCCAGACATGCTAACTAAAAGGGAGATACTTGATTACAAACACGGTTGCGCTGCATAATGCTCTTCTCTACCTGATTCAATAGACTCTTGGGGGCCAACTGACATTACAAGCCATAGGGTAGCATGTACAGGTAAGATCTGAGAAAGGCCATTCGTCTTAGCCATGCTGGTCAAACAGTCTCCAGGTTGAAGACTAACAAAATGAAGTGCTGCTCAAGTGTGCACCAATGGAAATGATTTTTTTATAGAAAATGCAGGGCACAAAGAAGCACAGCGGGTCCCACAGGATGTCAGGAACTTTCCTGCAAAAACTTGCTAAATCCTTTGTCTGGTGCTCGGCAAACTGAGGACGATTTCAATAGAAGCCGCTCTAAGAGCCACGCCACGCGAGGTCTACATTGCGCAGTTACCCTGCTCCCCTGAGTTCAGATGGTTTATTTGGGCACAGCTTTGTCAAGCGGCCTATTTGCAGGCAGGTTGCACACGAATGAGCGACCGTTGCAGGCCTTGGCAGGCGCCTTCCTTGGGTGATCCGATATAGCCAGTCACCTTCAACAAAGGCCTCGGCTCCGCATCTGGACCCCGATCTGATTCACGGTGCGTGATGGATTTTACGGGAAAACTGCTTTCGTTTTGGGCCACGCTGTCTGGCTTAACTCTAAAAGCGAAGCTGGAACTAAGGGGAAAAGTGAATTGGAAGTTGTGGTCGATTGACAGTCGGTCGAATCGTAAGCTAGAAGCTCAAAAGAAGAGATGATAGAAGAGATGCATGCTCTTTTCGTATGGCAAACAGAAATCCGGAGTAATTTCGCGCTCTCTTCATACTATTTTCATTTGCCCACGCTCCAAGGTGAGCGTATGGCTTGGCTCTAAAAGGAAAGCTGAAACTAAGGGGAAAATGGTCGTTGTGATCGATTGACAGTCACTCCAGCCTTAAGCTAGAAGCTCAAAACAAGAGATAATAAAAGGGATAATTTTCTTTTCGCATGGCTAGCAGCACTGTCTTACCTCCTCCTTGTCCAGGACGTCTTTGAATTCGGCACAGGCTCCCGTGATTTCCCCCGGAAAGAGGGCGCAATTGTCTCCCACTTTGGGTAGCTTAAGGTTTTGGAAGTACAGAATGCTGTAGTTCACGAGAGCTCGGGGGAGGAGGGTAATTGCATCTAGAAACCATGAGAAAACTGCGGCCTTGACACGCCCTCTCTGAGGAGGCATGATGGGGTTGTTGGGGGAGGTTGGGGAAAAATAGAGGAGATGGAGAGATGTAGGCGATGAAGCTGGGCAAGCTCGCAATGAGGAAGAAGCATCCTCAATCGAGGAGAGCAATCGCTGTGATCGAGCATGTACGAAATCCATGGAAAACAGAAACTGCGAGGATACGCCTGAGAAGACAAGATTCTGGAATCTCGGGACATATTAAGTGAACTGTTTTCATCATTACACCTACACGTGGCTTGGCCATTAACAAGTCAACTGTTATCATCATTACACCTACACGTGGCTTGGCCTTTGAGCGTTACATTGACGTGTAATCCTTGTCAGTAGCTCGCCTGTCCCATCCTCTCCCCTTGCTTGCAACAAAAAGTAATCAAAAGCTTTGCCGGCCCTTCATTGGCCAAAACAAAATCCTAAGACCGTATTCCCACGTACCTGAAGCTCCTCACGAAAGATTTCGCTTCATTCATGCCATGAAATTCTTGCTGCTATTCCGCATTCTCGCGAACCTGGTTGCACAATCCTTATTACTCGCATTGTTTCGTTTCAGAGCTTCCATAGACATTAGCAAACTGTGCGCTATGAGCAATCTGCACCATACATCGCCTTCTGATCTTCAGAGCCTCCTATTACCCCTCTTAACATCGGCAAAATACCCAACGTTCGCGGAGGCCTCTCTTCATCCTACAACTCGCACGACGAATTTAAAGGTCATCTGCACGGGAACAACTCGAAACTACATGAGCGTGAAAATTGCGAACAAATTTCATGAGCGTGGGAATGCCCTCTAGGATTGGGAGAGAACAAGATGCACCTCATTCATGTGGCCCGCTCTTCCGCAAACTATATACAATGAGCCTCCAACCTTTTCATTTTCACTCATGAAAATTATTTTCTCAATTTTGTAAAATCTATAAAATTTTAGGCAATTTAGTTATATTTAGCAAAACAATCGACAATTTCTCGGGAAAAACCTTCAAATTTTGACACCCCAAGTTTTGTGATTTGTTGGGAAAAATGTTTTCTACGAACACTGATGTGGCCTACCCAAGATGGTGCACGACAGGGCGAATTGAAAGCTGAGCGCGAGAGAAGGAGAAGGAGAAGAAGAAGAGAGAGAGAGGGAGAGAGAGAGACACACACAGAGAAGGAGAGTGCAACTTCAGCCCAATCATAAAAATGTGTGCACAAATTCATCAAAATGTAATTTTGGCTTTTGTTAATCAACCGAGTCTTTACTATAGCCTACCTATCCAAGGTAGGCCAAATTCTATTCTTTCAAAAATGTGCGTTTTTGTTGATTCCCAAGTGTCTTTTTGCTGATTATTGCCACCTATGCAAAAAAACATCCAAGGCTAGTTTTCCTAAGCATAGTACCTCACCATTGCTGATTGCTACCCTCCTAGCATGGAATCTAGACCCCACTCATTGCCACCAATACTAGTTTTCCTAAGCACAATAACTCATAGCTATTCTCTCAACATGGATTTTGCACCACAAGCCATGGTACATGGTACAATTTAGTTAGGATGCAACGCACGAACCTAACAAAATGGTATGTGGTACTATTTCGTTAGGATGCACTCACATAGCCACTCAACGTTGATTATAATACATTCACAATCATGCATGGGCGAGCCATGCTACAAGAAGCATATCTTCAAAGGATAGCAAATCATTGAAGCTTCTCTTCACTTGTTGTTCCACCCTTATAAAAGCATCATGGTTCAGGTTTCAATGCACACACATGTTTCTCTGTAAGAGGTGAACATTTATGGCTAGAAATTACGGGTACACATCGCTCGAAGGAAGGGAAAATGGACAATTAAGAGCCATCGGTTCCCCTTTGGCCTCACACCCAAAGGTGAGTACTTTGTGCCTTAGTGAGTCAGAGTCGTGTGAGTGCATGAGTACAATCTCCTACGTAAAAATGGACATTAGTACTTATTTTCCCTAGCATTGTTAGCATCCCACAACGATGTGTTATGGCATACTTTCTCTTTATTAAAATAGCCATCATGGCATTCCATGAGATTGTGCTCTCACAAATCTCTATTGACTATAGGTGGATGTCTTTCTGTGCTTATTCCAAGATAATTTTTAAATTCATTGAATATATAAGAAGTGGGATTCCCTCCATTAGCAGACGTAAGTGCTTTGAACCTTCTTTCTCCACCTAGCCTTTGAAAGTCTAAGTTAACATGAATATTCAAAAGTCCATAAAACCATAACCCCCCACATACCCTCGATGATTTCGATGTTGATGTTCTTTGATTGGTGCATATGCATGGGAGAGCAAAAACGTTTGGAGGCTCATGATTCTACATCACTTCTAAAGATATAAAGTAAAAGAGGCATCAATTTTCTAACAAGACAATTACAAGCACACTTTATGAGTCCTACCATGCAAAAGTCCCTTGGATAGGGGCATTGTTAAAGCTATCCCACTCTAGGTTCGACTAAGCAAATGAGTGGCTCCTAACTTGTGGGCCATTTGACATATTAAAATCTTGCATGTGTGGGATAAATCATATTTTATTTGGCTATCAACTCTACAAATGTGATTTTCAATAACACTAATATCACTATTTAATGTTCCTCATTCCCACCTTCCCATTAATGAGGACACCTTTTGGTCGTACAACATCACACATTTACAAGCCTTGCTTATATGTTGTATCCACTTCATATCTCATGGTCCACCTCACCTTCAACTAACATGATTGGAATGACTGTTATGAAATACTGTCCTTGCATTCTACTTTTGAAGTCTTATCATTCAATTTGATGGTGTTAATGTGTGTGTACCGATCTTAACCCCAGTAGGATACAACACACTAGGTGAGACAGTAGGTCATCACTTAGTGTGATGACCTACTGTCTACCTGAAAAGGAATGGAAGTGTTTTTTGAGTGGAAAGGATGTGATAGAGTAAGGTGAGTTTGAAATTCGACAAGCGAAGGCAATTGTTTAAGAAGAGATCTATGGTAGGTAGAAAGTTAAGCAATACCAAGGTGGGAGAGGGAGGTGGGCTAATTTGGTAAAAAGATTTTATTGGGGCTACTATGGGAATTGATTGCACTAGAAGAGCAAGATTTAAAAAAAGGTAAGTGGGGAAAAAAGAATTACTCAACGAGCAAGGAAGTGAGTCAAGAGGCACAAAGGCCTTAATGACTTAAATGTACTATGTGCAACCATCCAAAGTTGCAGGGGAAACATTATGTGTGTTTTAGACTTGACATGACCCCTTTCCATAGTGAAATGAAAACAATGTAGCACAAAAGAGAGAGCAAGTGTCATTAATGAAAAATATTGAACACTAATGTTTAGTCAAAAGGTCAAAAAATTGTAGAATGCACAATTGTTCAAAAGGTTGCACTTTGATAAGTCATGGCAAGCATCACTTTTATTGAAGAGGAGAGTCTACATACTTGAGAGTCCATGGCAGAGCATGAAGAAGTTCACGGGGGAAGTGTACGGGAACACTGAGGAACATGAACCGAAGATCGTCGTGCACAAAGATCTGTGTGGGTGCATAAGAGTTGAGCAGAAGGCTTGAAAGAAAAAGGCACGAGTTGTAGGTACTATTGGAAGGCACTGTCCATGAGTAGTGGCGACTAGTGGAGGGAGCTTTGGGGAGCAAGCAAGTGAGTAGGGTAGTCAAGCGAGGTAGTGTAGAAGCTTAGAGTTAGTAAATGCGAGCAGGCTTGGCGACTTGAGAGCATCTCTGTATTCAAAATGGAAGAAATGGCCTAGTGCTAGTATTGAAGAAGGTTTCTCTCCTTCAACTCGTGTGGTCGAAGTCCCCTTGCAATCTATCCCATCTACCTCATAGTATATGCATAATCCCTTGCCAAATACAATTGAGGGCCTCAAGGAAAAGGAATGGAAGTGTTGTTTAAGGAGTGGAAAGGATGTGATAGAGTAAGGTGAGTTTGAAATTCGACAAGCGAAGGCAATTGTTTAAGAAGAGATCTATGGTAGGTAGAAAGTTAAGCAATACCAAGGTGGGAGAGGGAGGTGGGCTAATTTGGTAAAAAGATTTTATTGGGGCTACTATGGGAATTGATTGCACTAGAAGAGCAAGATTTAAAAAAAGGTAAGTGGGGAAAAAAGAATTACTCAACGAGCAAGGAAGTGAGTCAAGAGGCACAAAGGCCTTAATGACTTAAATGTACTATGTGCAACCATCCAAAGTTGCAGGGGAAACATTATGTGTGTTTTAGACTTGACATGACCCCTTTCCATAGTGAAATGAAAACAATGTAGCACAAAAGAGAGAGCAAGTGTCATTAATGAAAAATATTGAACACTAATGTTTAGTCAAAAGGTCGAAAAATTGTAGAATGCACAACTGTTCAAAAGGTTGCACTTTGATAAGTCATGGCAAGCGTCACTTTTATTGAAGAGGAGAGTCTACATACTTGAGAGTCCATGGCAGAGCATGAAGAAGTTCACGGGGGAAGTGTACGGGAACACTGAGGAACATGAACCGAAGATCGTGCGCAGAGATCTGTGTGGGTGCGTAAGAGTTGAGCAGAAGGCTTGAAAGAAAAAGGCACGAGTTGTAGGTACTATTGGAAGGCACTGTCCATGAGCAGTGGCGACTAGTGGAGGGAGCTTTGGGGAGCAGGCAAGTGAGTAGGGTAGTCAAGCGAGGTAGTGTAGAAGCTTAGAGTTAGTAAATGCGAGCAGGCTTGGCGACTTGAGAGCATCTCTATATTCAAAATGGAAGAAATGGCCTGGTGCTACTATTGAAGAAGGTTTCTCTCCTTCAACTCGTGTGGTCGAAGTCCCCTTGCAATCTATCCCATCTACCTCATAGTATATGCATAATCCCTTGCCAAATACAATTGAGGGCCTCAAGGAAAAAAGTGCTCCATTGATCAATGGACTATCTACATCATCTAGCTATCCATATGTACCATGCAATGATGTTGGCCCACTTATCAAAGTGACCAAGAGTCCACCCTATTGCCATGAGTTGCAATTTACTATTTGACGAGGCCTATAGCAATGCTCCTATAAAAATCGGCAACTACGCCTGATGTCACCACCATCTCTCAATGGGTGCTGGCAAAAAAGAACCTCAAGGTTCTTGTGTGTGTGGGAAATTCCAAATAGCCTCTATGAATCCTTTTCAAAGCCACATCCCAAACAAGCCACCTGTTTGGATCCATATCGTAGTCATTTGCCCATTGCTAGGACTTTGTGAGGTAGCAGCCAAAGGAAAAGAGAGATCTTCCTAGGACTAAAACTATCCGATAGCATGTGCCAAACATTTGATAGAAATCTATGATAAAGTCCCTACCTCCCCAATGAGTTGCTACTCTACATAGGTGTGCTATCGATCCTTTGCATATGAATCCTCATCCCTAGTTGATGGACTTGCCAAAAAGAGTTATCTCTGGTGCATCCAAAACAGTGGGATCTCTCCAACACCAATCACCTAGGTCCCAATCGAATGTAAAGGGCGTTCTCTCCCATACGCAAAAATTCAAATATGTGTCTTGTGCAACTAGTGAGTCCAAATCTATGTACCACCTCTTTTTACACTAAGCTACTATCTTGACTCTATAAACAAAAGACAATAATGCTTACCAAATATGGTTAAGAAGGATTAATATGAAATGGTTTCAAAGATTAGCATCTAGATTTGGAGGCTAGCATCTAGATCCAAAGGGACAGAAATCTTTGGAGTAGTGCTTGATGGATGCCCCATCATCAATATTTTGTATGATGTAAGTCGAAAAGAAATGGGCATTATAGGCAAAGGAAGAGAATGACAAAATTTTGAAGGTTGGTTCCTTTTTTATTTCTATAGATCTTTCCAAAAACTAATGTACATTTTAAAGCCATCCACGATGGTATTTTGATCATTGAGAGTCTCAAAAAGTGGCAGTGCAAGTGAATCTCCTTTTGGTAGCATAAGATGACTGTTAAGGTCTTACTTCCATACTTGTATTACTTCTTGTGGTTTCCACATCTTCACTATAGGATTCATCATGATAGGAATACCATCTCTAATAAAATGCAAAATTGTGGAGGCTTCTTATGTCCAACAAATGCATCTATCCCATCACATATGTACCCTGAAACAATAAAGCCTTTAAAGGTTGGTATCTCTTGCATCAAGGATGGCACTAAAGAAAAGCATGAGCTCTCAAATTAAGGCATCCCTTAGCTATCAAAAAAGAGCACACAATTTGATCAAATCCTTTCTAAAATCCTATTAAACATTGCATTAGCATTCTCATTGCCGCCGTGGCCAACCATTAGGAATCCAAGATCCACAATCTCAAATATTCCCTTGTTATGAGAAGAGAGAGAAATGAAAACACATATTGGTTTTTATTTTTACTATATTTCAATCATGCACATATGAAAATATCACAACTATTGTGCGCACAAAAACCATTTCTATACAAAATGATACACAAGGTTCCCATATACCAAATTAGATAATCATTGAGTTTATTTCCTAATGCATTATATTTTATGCACAATATCAGCATGTCATAAATTATGCCAGACTTTTTAGAATCAATGCAGAATGCCATTTGTTTCATGACTATTATTTATGTAGATATCAAATTCCTACATTGCATAGATTATCATGAAATGATCATTCTAGGTTTCAATGCAAATGAAAAAACATTCATGCATCTTCTTATCCATGAAATGATCATTCTAGGGTTTTTTTAAAGCAAAAAAGTTATAAAGTTGTATTAATACATTAGATTTTTACAATAGTAGTTCATTTAGGATTCTCCTCTAAGGAGGATTGCAAAGAAATAACTATGCTATCCTCAAAAGAAATAGCCAATGGCATAATGAGAAAAATTAGAAAAAGGAATGGGGAAAAAATTAGAGGCTCCAACAAGACCAAACTCTCTTCTATTAATCAATGTGGAGCACTACATGTTGCCACACTAAAGACCCAATGTAACCATAGCTAGCTCTATTGTGAGTCCAAAATCTCTTCTAATATTAGGTCAGAATTTCCATCTCATCTCTTTTTTGTTCCACCATTGGCCCCAGCATTGCAAGCCCTTCTTGAACAACGATTTAGCCTTTTCAATGTCATTATCATTGAGTGGCTTCTCTTTATTATTGAGGCCCATATAGATTCAATGGCCATAAAAGTCCCTTTCCAAAGAAATTTCTTCAAAGGACCTCCAAAGTGACGTCCACAGAGAGCTACCTTGGGTGTTGCAAGGTTATGGATTGCATAGGGTCTAGAGGATGGGGTCTCTCTTCCATATAGGGGCCCTTAAGGTTCTTACCTATGCAAAGTTTATTGGTAAAAGCTATGGCCAATAAAGTTCAAGATTGAGCACTCCTTTTATTATCCAAGAGGCAAAAAGATTCATAGCAGCCCATTCTGTGTCCACTACCCCTAAACCTCGTTCTTCTTTGGGTCTTGTGCAAAATGACCATCTCACTTTATTCTTTGGGTCTTGTGCAAAATGACCTCCTCCTTCTTGATGCCTTGTGCAAATGACCATATCACCTTTGAAATTTTTCTATCCCCTCCCCAAAGGAAAGATCTACACATCCTAATAATCTTATCCAGCCCTGTTTTAGAGGGGGCCGAGTTAGAGAGGCAAAAAATAGCTATAGGGTAAATGTAGTGGTTTAGCACCATTATCCTCCCAACAAGGTTAGCTTGATATTTTGTCCATTTTTCCATCTTATTCTTGAACCTTAATCCCACCTTTGCTTCATAAATCTCAAAACCCATTGGTATCCCTATAGTGAGCAACCAAGTGCTTCACAAAATCTTGATCCTTTCCACTTAGAGTAGCATATGCAATTTTAATGTGGTTGGTAACTAAACTTGAAGCCTTGCAAAATGTGTTTAGACATTCTACCACACCCTCAACATCTTGCAAAATATTTGTAGGGGTTAAGTTTGTGTCATGTCCAAATTGGCGATTCAATAATTGTCTGTCTTTAATGAAACCTTCCACTACTTGTGGAGGAGCCACACCAGTGAGTTAGCACCTACTATAGCTCAAAAAAGCCATGTCTAATAGAACTTTTGAGGTTCAAGTATTAATTCATCTCTCCATTCACGCAACACTTTGCCATGGCATTAGTGAGAAGGAATTTGACATAATAGTCATACATTAGGCCAAGATGCATGTCTTGAAGAGACTGTATTTAGGAAGTCCCATTCTAACTTTTCATAAGCCTAGTCAAAATCTACTTTAGGAAGAAAATGTCGTACCTTGTGTCTTTTTCATATTCACAGCCCTCCCAAGGTAGTAGGTAATGGATACCTGATGAACAATCATAAATTTCTTCATCAAAATTTCATAGACATCATTCCTAAAATAAGTCCACTCATCACCAACAAGCTCAATAGGATAACCATATATGCAGATAATACTTTTAAAGAGGGACTTCGTTGTAGTCTAGGCTGAGTTATCTCTGACAACTTTTGTTTCAGCTCAGTTAGTAGCATAATTAGTAGCTGCAATCACATACTTATTTTGATTTTCAGTTGCTTTGAAAGGACCAATGAAATCTAGGCCCCATCATCAAAATGCTTCCTAAGGCTCGCTCGGATGCAAAGGCATATGATTAGGGGGAATCATTCTCCTTCTGTGTTGGCAAAATCACATTGAATTGTAAAGGCATGTGCATTTCAGAATAGAGTGCTCCACCATAATCCTACTTGCAATACCTTTCGAGTGGTAAGATCACCTACAAATGGACCTCTGGCAAGACCTTTATGAGCCTCTATGAGCACCATGGTGCAATCATGTGATAAGACCCACCAGTGTAACACACCATTAGCACATTGGTGACACAACTGACTACCAAGAGCTAATGATTTTGCAAAGACCTTATAGCTACAATTCAACATAGTGACAGGTCTCCAATTTCTTAATTCCTCATTGTTGTCCCCCTTTGGGATAAGCTTGATTATTCCTATAGTAATTTGGTGGGGAAGTTGTTGGTTAGTGAAACTCTCTTGCCACACAAGAGGGAGTTAAGGACCAACAAGCTCCCAATATATCCTATAGAATTTGATTGACACTCAATCTTCACCAAGGGTCTTACCTTCTGCAATTACATCCACACCCTCTAAGTTCTTCCTAGGTTAAGGGTGTTTCCACGAAGAAAATTTTGTAGTCTTTCCCCTTATAGTTTGACACTTTCTTCTTGCTCTCAGTACTTCACCATTTGGTTCTACAAAGGTGGAAAAAAGATTTTGAAATTGCTAGTGAATTATTTGCATGTTTTCCTCAAGGAAGGGAGCCAAATTTGAGTCATTTTCTTTTTGTAGATGAATTTTCTTGTTAGTCCATTTCCTTCTAATGAGCTTGAAAGTCTCTTTGCTTGGTTTGTCAAATTTTCTAGCCCACGAGTCTCTATAGCATATTTTACTCTCATCAATCTGATTTACTCTTGGATATCAAAATCTCTTCTTGCCAGGATAACATTGTCTTAAGCCTCGATATCCCCCTGTCTAGCAAGTACATCGAGATTTTTATGGTTCCTATAATGTAGTCATTCTCTTGGCTCTAATTTTGCCCCTATTTTTGCTAGTATTCATGAGCAATCTCTAAGTACTTTCTAAAACACGCTAAGAAGACATTGATAAAATATGAAGAGGGGAGAGGAGAAGAGTGGAGATGAGGAGAGAGGGCACAGCTAGAGAGCACACCACAAATGACTAACTGTACACTAGAATTAGTTGAAAAAATAGAATATATACAAACCCTTTTAGGGTTAGGGTTAGGGGATCTAACCCTTTCCTTTATAGCACTCTATAAGGTTAGTGCTATGCACATATGATCACGTGATGGTGCTATGCACACATGATCACATGATGTTGAGCGTGAACTCTCAACACCTTCCCTCAAGATCAACATCATGAAGTAGGCCTTCCCTCAAGATGATGATTCTGGGGAATCGAAGAAGGACTGAGCATTACATTCCATCACACCCCTTTAATGGGAATGTCCTTCCTCTGCATCAAACCAAGAGCTAGTCGGTGTTTCTCGAATAGCTCTTTACCGAGTGGTTTGGTAAAGATGTCTGCAACATTCTCTTTGCTAACACAATGCTGCAGTGTGATGTCACCAAGTAACACTCTTTCTCTGATGAAGTGCTCTCTGACATCAATGTGCTTTGTCCTGGAGTGATATACTGGATTTTTGGCCAATGCTTGAGCCGATTGATTGTCACAGTATATTGTAGTTGGCTTTGACTCATCAAAGTAATCTGTTTCTGACAATAGTCTTCTGAGCCATATAGCCTCACATGCACCTGTAGTGAGGGCTCTATATTCTGCTTCAGTCGAAGACAAAGAAACAATTAGCTGTTTGTTTGACAACCATGATATAGCACCTTGACCAAGGAAAAATGCATATCCCTGTGTCAATCTCCTGGTCTCATGATCTCCGGCATAGTCACTGTCACAGTATCCATGCAACCGTGGATGACTTCCTCTGTATTCTATCCCAAACTGTCTTGTACCTCGGATGTATCTCAAGACTCTTTTGGCTGCATTCCAGTGAGACTGTTTTGGATTTGCCATAAACTGTGCTAGTGAGCTTACTGCATAACAAATATCTGGCCGTGTGATTGTCAGATATATAAGAGATCCAATGAGTTGCCTGTAGTATATGTCATTGACTGTAGGCTTTTCTGAATCTTTAGTAAGTTTCAAACTCTGTTCCATGGGAGTGGCTGCAATCTTGCAATCTGCCATATGAAACTTCTTCAGGAGACTGTCAACATATTTGAGCTGACTCATGAATGTGCTATCTGAATCTCTCCAGAACTCAATTCCAAGACAATAGTGCATAAGTCCAAGATCTTTCATGTCGAACTCTGCAGATAAGTCTTGTTTTAGTTTTCTGATGAAGCTATCCTTGGTTCCTGTCACAATCAGATCATCTACGTACAAAAGTGCAATAGTAATATCTTCCCCTTGAACTTTGTAGTAGAGAGTATGATCTGCATTGGACTTCATGTATCCCAGATCAGCAAAATACTTGTCAATTCTACTGTACCAACTTCTGGGTGCTTGCTTTAAGCCATAGAGACTTTTCTTTAGATGGCAAACCTTGTTCTCCTTTCCTGGTTCAACATAACCAGCTGGTTGTTGCATGTAGACGTCCTCGTCTAGATAACCGTTGAGAAATGCATTCTTGACATCGAGCTGATACACATTCCATTTACTGAGTGTCACTAGTGATATCAAGAACTGTATGGAATCCATCTTTGCTACTGGAGCATAAGTCTCATCATAATCTTGGCCATATTGTTGTGCAAATCCTTTTGCAACTAATCTGGCTTTGTATCTCTGAATACTGCCATCTGGATTGTACTTCACTTTGTATACCCATTTGTTGGCTATGGCCTTCTTTCCTGGTGGAAGGTCGCATAATTCCCAAGTGTTATTTTTATACAAAGCATCTATTTCTTCATTCATAGCAGTTTGCCATTCGGGCTTGTCTACTGTGTCTTCGAAGTACACTGGCTCTTCTGTAGCCATGATGGTAGTCATAAGAGCATAGTTGGTGGTTTCCACCTGAATTGCTTTGCCTTTCTGAGCATATGTCAATCTGGCTGGTGGTCTGCTTTCCCTAGTAGACCGTCTGAGCTGCTGTGGCGCTGCTTGGGGTGTTGCTGGCAATTCTTGCCCTTCTTCATCAACCTGTTCTGTAGATGACTGTGAAGTCGATGCTTCTATCTCCTGTGTAGGTGAGGTTTTCCATTCTGATTCCTCATCAAAGATTACATCTCTGGAGGTTGATGGGATCATACAATTTGTATGCTTTGCTTTCTTCACTGTAGCCAACCATGATGCATTTGCGTGACTTCGCATCCAATTTCCTGCGATGATCATCATGTATGTGGACATATGCTATGCAACCAAATATGCGGAGATGCCCAATGCGTGGCTTGTGTCCAGTGAATGCTTCATAAGGAGTCATACCTTGTATCGGTTCGGTAGGAAGCCGATTAAGCAAATAGTTAGCTGTAGCTATTGCTTCTACCCAATACTGATTCGGAAGATGCTTTTCACTAAGCATTGCTCTAGCACTGTCTGCTAAAGTCCCATTCTTCCTTTCAGCTCTTGCATTTTGCTGAGGAGTATCTGCACATGTGAATTGTCTTTGAATGCCGTGATTTTTGCAAAAGTTCATGAATGCTGAAGACATGTATTCACCTCCTCTGTCTGATCTCATGACCTTGATCTTTCTGCGTGTTTGGTTTTCTACCATGGCTTTGAATTCTTGAAATCTGGAAAACACTTCAGATTTCTCTTTCAGAAAGTAGACCCAACAATATCTGCTGTAGTCGTCGATGAAGGTCAAGTAATAAAGTGAACCATTGATGCTGCGGGTCTGGGCATAACCCCATACATCTGTATGAATCAAATCAAGAATACCTCGTGCACGAGAGGTACTTCTGACAAAGTTGGTTCGCTTTTGTTTGCCGAAACAGCATGCTTCACAAACTTTTCCAACAAACTGTAGCTTCGGAATCCCAATTGCCATATTCTGATTCCTTAGATCTAACAAGTACTTGAAGTTGACATGACCATATCTCTTGTGCCATTTTGCAGATAGTGGCATCTGTTGTATTTGAGCTGACATGGCATGCTTATCTGGTACTGTAGCTAGCATCCTGTATAAGCATCCTTCCTTGACACCTTTTGCTACTAGCTGACCTCTTTTGGATTTGTCTCTGATAGTGCATTCATCACCGTCGAAGATGACTTTGTAGTTGTGTTCCGTCATTTGACCTACTGACAAAAGGTTCTTGCTGAGCTTCGGAACATAGAGCACATCTTTGACTAATCCTTTTCTACCAGTGAAATTGTTCATAGGGATAACACCTGTCCCTTGAACCGGATTCGGTGTATTGTCTGCTGTGTAGATGACATTCTTTTGACCTTCTAATGGCTTCATTTCTGTGAACCATTCCTGATGATTTGTCATATGAGATGATGCACCGCTGTCGATGTACCAAGGATCTTGTTCCACTTGGTCGACTTGATAGCTGAAATCCTCTTTGGGATTGAAATCAGTGTCTAGGTGCATTGTATCAGTCTGATGCAATTCCTCACTTGCAAGAAACATATTGCCATGTTCATTTGCAAAATGACTGTGACTAGAATGCCCACCACGATGATTTCCTCTTCCTCAGGAATTCCCTCGATTACTGCTGGATTGACCGCCTTGGTCGTACTGCTTCTTGCGGCAATCTCTTTCATAGTGTCCAAACTTGTGACAGTAGTTGCACTGGATGTTTGACACATTGGTGGATGCATTCCCTCGTCCTTGGAATCTTCCTCGGTTGGAATGATTTCCTCTTTGCTGATTTTGATGTTGCTGAGGATGATGCTGATGCTGATGCTGATTCTGACTTTGATTTTGTTGATGATGACCACTTTTCTGATATGATCTACCTCTGTTTCTACCTTTGCCTCTGCTTCTATCTGAAGCTGTGAATGCCTGATCATTAGAATGACCTTTACGTGCTTGAATGGCCTGAGTCCTGAGTTCTTCACCAAGTAGAATTGACTGAAGTTCTTCCAGTGTTGGAATTTGCCGTTGGATGGCAATACTCTGGACTAGATTCTCATATCCTTCTCCTAGTCCATTCAGGATTACTTGAACCATTTCTGCGGGATTCATAGTCTCTCTTGCTGCTGCAAGTTGATTGTTGTAGTCTTTGATGCGGAGTACATAAGCATGACCGGTTTCATTGCTATTGTGGAAACTCTGGTTGATCTGGTTTCTTAGGGTGAGAATCCTGGATGTGTTTTTGGACTCGTAGAGAGCTGCGAACATATCCCATGCTTCTTTTGATGTCTTAACTCTGTTGAGCTGTCCTAGCATGACATCTTGCACATTCTGCTTGATCAGGTGATAGGCATACTTGTCTTTCTTATCCCATTCTGCTTGAGCTCGGGCAATGGCAGGATCTGCTACTAGTGCGGAAACTGTTTGTGTAGATGATCCTGTTGTAGATCCCGTTGCTGGTGCTGTTACAACAGATGGAGTAGAGCTACTGGTGGCTGGATCGGCCAATGGTCTAGGTATAGATCCATCGACATACTCCCATTTGTCCTGAAGCACAAGAATGGTCTCCATTCGGTATTTCCATGTACCGTAATTGGAGTTGTCTAACTTAGCAGATGCCTCCAGATTGAGGTTGCTAGTCGACATGGTGCAAACAATGTACTCAAAAAAGTGTCCTGGAAAACTCTGTATGAATCAACTGCAAATACACTGAAGATGCCAAGTGAAAATCTCTGTATCGTCGGTGACGATAGAACTACAGTATATAAGATCTGACCTGTGTTACAAGGCTTGTGGCAATGATGCCGGGAATAGCCAAGAGGCTTTACAAGGCTGAAATGATGTGCACGATGCCGTGAGATAGCCAAATAGGCTTTACAATGGTGGCATGTGTGTGTGAAATCAAATGATATCTGCCCACTGAATCAATCTGCAATGCCTCTGATCTCTGAAGTTTGCTCGCTGAACTGATGAACGTAAGGTTTCAGGTAATGTAATGATGTGAAATCGGATGTGAGCGTATGGACTGACTCTGAGTAGGTACTAGTCGGGAATTTTGGGCATGGCTTAGATTGGAACCTTGGGGAAATTCAAAGCGTCCCCTCTATGGCGATCTAGTCTACTCTGATCTAGATCTAAACCAACCGTCGATCGATGAAAGAGCAGCAAATAATTGCTTTTCTTTTGTTCTTTTTAAGTACTGGGTCAGATGCGTCGATGTAGAGGCAAATGTGCGTGAAGGAAGTGGTTTTGTCGACGAGGCGCAAATGTGAGTGTAACTTGCGCCGAAATGTGCGCGTGATGTGACGAACACGTAGAGCACGAAAAACCGAGCGACTTTCCTTTTTGGAGCATCCTCAAATTCTTCCTAGATCAAGAGATACGACTTGATCTAGGTGGAGGGGCAAAAGGAGTGCAAATGGTGCTCAATGATGATGTGTCACTGTGAGTCACATGCAGTGATGATGTGGCACTGTGCTTAGCAAGAGGTGTGCCAGTGAAGCTCTGTGCTGAGGTGGCAGGAGTGTGCACATGCAGTGTGTGCACAATGTGCCTGGCAAGGGACTGTGCCTGCAGGGGACAGTGCTGAGGTGGCACTGCTGATGTGGCAGAGGTGACATGGCAGGTGACGTGGCTGATGATGTGTCACTGATGATGTGGCAAGTGACGTGGCTAATGACGTGTCATTGATGATGTGGTAGGTGACGTGGTTGATGATGTGTCACTAATGATGTGGCCTGGTGACATGTGCTACTGACATGTCACTGATGATGTGGCCTGGTGACGTGTGCTGCTGACATGGCTGTCGATGCTGACGTGGGATGATGTGTCATTTGATCAACTGGATGACGTGGCAAGTGGATAAGTGCCACATGTCGCTCAATGGAAAGCCGAAATCTTTTGAAGATTCTGACAGAATCTTCGGGATTCCGTCGTCTTCTCCGTTGATGGAGGCGGCCGTCGAGCCCGTTGGCTGTGCGCGCTGCGTTGAAGCGAATTGGAGGAGCCGCCGTCGAGGGAGCTCCGCCTATGGACTGCTCTGCAGTTGGTTATGGAGCTGGCTCATGAGGCGTGGGCGCTCTTGGAGATCCGATCGATGGAGGCGCTCGTTGGAGGCGGCTTTGAGAGCGTTGACGTAGGAGCTTGGAGTCGGCTTTGGACCTGGCTGAGGCGCAATTGGTATCGTTGCCGTCAACGAAGAGGTGGAAAGCTTGTCGGAAGGGCTTTGAAGGTTCGTCTCGTTGGAGCATCGACCGTGAGCCCGCCGTTTGGGCTACTGGAAGCCCGTCGATTGAAGAAGCCTCGGATGTTTACTATGGAGCATGGGCTTCTCTCAATCGCGGCTATTGATGATGGAAGCTAGTCGATGAACCGTAGGCCATTGCTGCTATGCTGGCCCATCATCGTTGAGCTCGTGGGAGAGATCAGATGCACGAGTTAATGGCGCAGAGTCATAGGAGCTACTCGTCGCCCGTAGGTCCTTGCTGAGCACGGTCGTTGATGCATGCATTACGTGCTGGAAATGCCATCGAGGGCGTTGCTGTGGAAGAGCCGTATGGCACTAGAGATTGTTGGCGGTTGAAGACGGTGGAGCAGACCGTGAAGGAGCGCGTTGCTCGTTGGAGAGGCTTGGAGGTCCGTCAGGAGACACGACACTATAGCTTGGAAGGCCTTGCAAAGGCTTTCGGTTTCTGAGAAGAACTCGGCCGTTCATATGAGCTTTAGGAGGCCGTGAGCTGCCAAGCTAAGGTCATTGGAGCTTGAAGGTGCGCCTTGAAGGAGAACTAAGACCGTAGAAGCTTGCTGTTGAGGTCTCCCTGGAGGCTTGATCTCTCTGGCTGGAGTTCTTCCACAAGCTTGTTGTAGAACAGTTGGAGGACTTTCTTTTTCTCTCAACTCAAGAAACACTCAAATAAACTCTCTCAAATGACAGAAATCTCTCAAGAACAAATGACGGAAATTTCTTTCAATGGACGGAAATTCTCTCAACGGAAGTGAAGGGAAAAATCTCACAGTCACTCAAGAGAACTCTCAATCTCACAATCTCTCTCACTCTCTCAAGAATCTCAATGTCTCAGCGGAAGACAAGGAAGCTCTGATACCATGACAAAATATGAAGAGGGGAGAGGAGAAGAGTGGAGATGAGGAGAGAGGGCACAGCTAGAGAGCACACCACAAATGACTAACTGTACACTAGAATTAGTTGAAAAAATAGAATATATACAAACCCTTTTAGGGTTAGGGTTAGGGGATCTAACCCTTTCCTTTATAGCACTCTATAAGGTTAGTGCTATGCACATATGATCACGTGATGGTGCTATGCACACATGATCACATGATGTTGAGCGTGAACTCTCAACAGACATCGCAGGTTGACAAAACAACAGTAAAATGCACGTACCTACTAACCATTAACAAATCAATTATTGACATAGTTGAAAAGTATGAAATTGAGGGCAGAGTCAATAAGAATAACTAGCTTTGGTTTTTCCAATGCTTTCACAAATAAAGCGTTTGGCAATCAACATATATTCTTTTAGGAAACAAACGGGTTCATAGTCACTCAAGTGTCGAAATATTTTACACAACATCCCAGCTTCATGTCTGCATCTCATTTCAGTTTCTAAATATCTACAACTCATCATCCAATCCTCCTTGATCATTATCATATGGGAAGCTTCATCCGATACCTGACCCTAAATGCACACCAAAAAGAGAGATCTTTCATCAATTGGTTGAAAGAAATGATCAAAACATTAGCTACATCACGTATTTGTTATTTATAGTATGTGTTTGTATCTAGTCTCAAGGATCTTCCACAAGTTATTTGATGTCTCCTTGGATTATTCTCCTTATATTATGCACTGCTTTCTTTTGGGCTTGCATTGCTGCTTTTCGTACATATATTTAGTGACAAAATATGATGAGGGGAGAGGAGAAGAGTGGAGATGAGGAGAGAGGGCACAACTTAGAGAGCACACCACAAATGACTAACTGTACACTAGATTTAGTTGAAAAGGTAGAATATATACAAACCCATTTAGGGTTAGGGTTAGGGCATCTAACCCTTTCTTTTATAGCACTCTATATGTGTTAGTGCTATGCACATGTAATCGCATGATATTGAGCGTGGTCTCTCAACACCTTCCCTCAAGATCAACATCATGAAGTAGGCCTTCCCTCAAGATGATGATTATGGGGAATCGAAGGACTGAGCATTACATTCCATCACACCCCTTTAATGGGAATGTCCTTCCTCTGCGTCAAACCAAAAGCTTGTCGGTGTTTCTCGAAAAGCTCTTAACGGAGTGGTTTGGTAAAGATGTCTGCAACATTCTCTTTGCTATCACAATGCTGCAGTGTGATGTCACCAAGTGACACTCTTACCCCTCTGTAGGCACACTGTGCACACTGCATGTACACACAGGTGACACCTCATCACACAGTGCTTCACAAGCACACCTCCCCTTGCTAGGCACAGTCACTACATGTGACCCCCTGAGTGCCAAGAAGAGTTAAGGCCAATGGCCTCTATTATAGGAGGGAAGGGCTAGTCTTCAACCCTCCTCCATGGTGGATGACTTCAGGCCCAAAGGTGGACTACCAACTGTATTCAAGGACTACCAAAGATGGACTACCAACTGTATTCAAGGGCTGACCAGCAAGGTGGGTTTGGTTGGTTCCCCAATCTCCAAAACAAAGTCTCCAACTGCGTCTAACACGTACTTCTCTAGCATTCTGCAACTGGACCACAATGGAGACTCTACAGGCAACTGTTTTTGTCAGCACCATAATCTCCTTGGAGTCCATGACTCCAACAGATCATGTAGTAGGTACGAATGCAACTGCCATAAAGCTTCCTCCTCTGAGTATCCAGAAGACCTTGACCCTTCATTCTCCAATCACCTGAGAACTCCATGACACCCAAAGATCCCAAAGCAAATAACTGAAATCTTCAATAGCACAGCGAGAACACATATGCCATCACAAGCTGACATTTGAAAAGGACTCTTTTCCCTGTGTCTTGGACTTCTGGTATGTAAACTTTGCCCTTTCGGAACAAGAGAGCACTCCAAATAGAATATTAATCTCGGATTCCTCTCCCCCTTAAACTTGAAACACCTAGTTCATTTGGGCATATCCCAACTTGGACATGCTGCCAAATCTGGCTGCCGTAATGATCATGACCATAGAGGCCTTTAAGGTACAGAAAGA
This sequence comes from Dipteris shenzhenensis, assembly GCF_047967505.1. Classification (NCBI taxonomy): domain Eukaryota; kingdom Viridiplantae; phylum Streptophyta; class Polypodiopsida; order Gleicheniales; family Dipteridaceae; genus Dipteris; species Dipteris shenzhenensis. The sequence goes on along the minus strand of NC_141624.1, from coordinate 26,268,159 downwards.
GATCAGCCCGGATCTCAGCAACTCAATGCATAAGCTACCATATTAGTCTATATCCAATTTCTAGATTGAAATCCTACATACCATCTAGCCTTACGACCTCGCAAGTCTGAAGCAACACAAAAGTACTTGAGTGATGTATTATCCACAAACACACCAAACTTGGAGCCATATAAGTAATGCTTCACGTCTTCAATGCATGAGTAGGGTTTGCCTTGATGTCATCTTTCAACTAATAAAAGCTACAGATTGAACATCCTGAAACAAGTTTGTAGCAATAGTATAATCACTAGCATTTCTCTGAACCTAAATGCTTTACTTGGAGTATAGGCAGAGTAGTCACTGCTTCCATTTCCTAAAGCATGCATCTAGAGCATCCATCCAAACAATAGGTCTGTACTTGATCTACTGGTGTTTAGTCATCGCGAGACTGGCCACTAACTTATGGTGGCTCATGTTAGGCACCATAAAAGGTACCCAGGCCTTCTTGTCAGTATGCTGCACTGAAATGGTGTGGTGTTGCCAGCTCACAACTGCATGGTGGACAGCGAACCATATTGCACTCGTACAAATAGGCTCCTATGCACTATGACGATGACCGATTGTGCTGTCGGAAGACAAAGCTTGGTGTTGAGAGACTCGTCCAACAAATCCTACAAACTCCCACCATCGAAAGGATAGTGGCCTTCTTGCCTGCTACATGCCCACATAACACATGAGAACCTCACTACACGGTTCTCTTGGAGGGTCTCCCTTCCGCTGAGTTACTGCCATCTGTGAGACTGCAGAGACTGCTCCTGAGCTTGTGGCAGATCTTGATGGAAGGGAGGCACTATCTGGAGGATGCAAATGTGGACAGTGCCCTTTGTCACATAACAAAGATGCTCCTGTCGTGCCTCTGCTTTCCTCTGCATTGAGAAAACCTCCAAACTTATTGTCTGTTGATGTCTTGCTATTTGAGGTGTCTTTGGTCTTAGGGCCTAAGATCGCCTGATACTCATTGTTGACAGGGATTATGGGTCCGCGATCCTTGCTCATGAGCTCAAAATTCTGTGGGAGCTAATAAGCATTGTCATACATCGCTGGCTTGAAGTTGCAAAAATGCCATTGGATGTCAGGCCGAAGACCGTGCAAAAACTTATTGAGCCGGTGCTTGTCTAATACCTCTAATTGAATGGCAACTTGTGTGAAGTGATTCACATAGTGGTTGAACAACTCTATGTCCCCTTGAACGGGCGTCCGGGCGTGAAGATGGTCCATGTACTATGGTGGCAAGTATCGGGCTCGGATGTCCCTGATGAACTCTAGCCGTCAAGTGCATGGAAATCAAGATGCCTTCTCGTTGTCCTAAATCAGCATGACTAAAAAGTAGCTGTCAAAATTTTTCAGCCAAGACAAGATGTTGTATCTGTCAAATTTAGCTTCCCTGGAAACAAAGACTTGGTGGGAGGGAGAACTAAGCTGTCAAGCTCTGCTGCTTTGCTTTGCTTCTTGTGATGCCCGAATGCGCTCTTCTTTGGCCTCCTGGGCAACTTCTTTCGCCTTCTGGTTTGCTAAGCCTGCATCTATATCATGGCCTACACCATAGCAAACATGTTTAAAGGAGATACCTGTGCCTCCTGTGGTGAGGTACTGCCAGTGGAGGTAGTAGTTGCAGAGCATCCGCATAAGTTGAAGAATCTGCCTCACCCTCCATGCTGAGGTTGGACTGGTTTCTGGGACTCATTTTCATTTTGCCGGAGGGGCGAGTCTTCACCATGGACTAGTTGTGCTATCTCGATCTTGGGATCTCCCACCGAGACTAAAGGATGGAGGGAAGTCATGGAGAGGCTACTCGAGGTAGAAGACACCTGAGATGTCCTGCTTCCACCACCTACCCTCCCTACTCTCCTCAGTATCAGGGAAAATTTTGAAGCTTTGGTACCAATGTAAAGGGCAGGGGCCTAGAACACTCTCTCAGTAACTGTGCCCATCCTAACTAAGTGCAGAGGCGTGGAATGCTGACTGGTTGGGGGGGGGGGAGAGAGAGAGAGAGAGAGAATGTGGACATCGTGGTGTATGCTAACTACTATGTGCATTCCTTTCTGTTCGGGCCTAACAATCACCAGTAATACCCTCCTATACATTTGCTGTCTTCCTTATTGAAGAGGGCATGTCTGAGACCCCACTGAAGGGCTATTCTGTAGCTACTAGACTGTCCATGGCTGAGACTATGCTGTAGAGGCTGTGGGTGATCTGTCCACATGAGAGAAGGGATCCTGTAAGGCCGGAGGGTCTGCTGCTTAAGAGACTGCTGCAACTGCTACTGCTCGAGCTGCATGGGCTTCTGGAAGTGTTGTAGGCTCCCTCGTCCTGCTGCATTGACTAGAGCTACAGGAGTTGCTGCGTCATCTGTTGTTGGAGGCTGAGGGCTACTACTGAGGCTGCGACCTGTTGGAGCTCATGCTACTGGGGCTTCTACTGCTCTGGGAGATGCTGGAGTAAGGGGGAATCCATCTTTAGATAGGAATAGGGTTGGAGGATGTTGACCCAGTCTGTGGCCTGCAGGATGCCACGGATTGACCCAACTGGATCTGAAGACAGTTGACTTGTCCACATCGCACCAGACTAGAGTTAGTATAGACCTGCATTGCCCTGACCAAACCCACCCTACCATGTGGCAGTCAGATACCTGCTGTACCTGCTGCGAGGTTGGGGATAAAGAAACCTGCAAGCAGGCAGGATTTTGGACGAGAGAATCCACCCGGTGCGGCGGGCGACGGAGGAATAAGAGCATCCCCTTTTCATCCACATGTCAGCCCTGTACAAGCTGTCGTACTGCACTGCAGACCTGCTGATGTTAGCATCTGTACAGGCTGATGTCATCCTGCTCCGACCTGCTGCTACAGGATGCTTGACTGCAGAACTGCTACAAAGGCAGCCATGCCATGGCTGCAGATGCCAATGATATGTGGTCTACAAGACTCAACACTAAGGCTGGAGCTAGCATGAATGGAAGCACGATGGCTTGACAAAGGCAAAAGCACTATGGCTTGGATATGAAGCAAGGTGAGAGCATTATGACTCAGGGAGTCAGACACACACACGCAAGAAGATGAAAGAACAAATGAAAGGAAACATTATGCACCATAAGCCTTAGTGTTTACCTTAACTAAGCCCACATAAGGACATTCCATTTTACCAATCTGTTTTATGCACATATCGTAGTTCAATTTACATATTTCTCAACATATATAAAGCCCACATGCTTTGCCATTCAGCCCCTTTCCTTGGTCATCCGAGCCCACATGGCTGAGGTAGATTTGCTGCTCATGTGGCAGCCAGCTCCATCGTGATATTGTCAATAGATATTCCACATAACATTGTTAACTTCTCGTTTTGTGAAAGACATGTGAACTGAAGCTTAACCTTCACATTCTCAATAAATCACCTTATCTGTGGACAAAAAGAAGTCTGATTGCCAATTTCAGTACAGACGTGCCATGGTATGTGGATCAAACTACCCACTGGAAATCTAGAGCACAACCAATCAAATGACTAACCTTGTATGTACAGGTCTCTTGCATATAGGATTGACAAGGGAAAAGCTCAACACTGCCACATACACCTTGCAGTATCAGTGTGGGTCAACCCTTGAAAACGTTCAGTTGTCTGAGCATCTTGAAGCATGCAGCAGTTTGAAAAGGCTTGTTCAAACGGGTGCTGGCTCTGCCCAATATTGCAAACCACAGAGTAGCATGAAGCAACTGGAAAACCACCTTTTAAAAGCAGACTAAGAGGAATAATGACTCCATTTAGCCCATGAAATCAGCTTTATTCATGGTCCCTTATACTCCGTGGCCTTGACAATCCTCTGTCTAGTAAAAATGTTCAGAGAAACAAGAGCTCGAGGAAAGACAAACCAAAGGCCCATCTAAAACTGTGCTAGCTTCAGTGCTCTAAGGATAGTTAATTACATCTTCATTGTAAAATGCAGCATGATAGCATCTGCAGTGATAGAGAGCTAGAGGTCAATCTCTGAAAGCAGACACAAAGAATGAGCAACTGAACGTCAGAGACGAGCTTCCAATTTCCTTCTTTAGACGACCTTCCTAGAGCTGGATTCTGCAAGCAGACACCTCGTAAGTAACTCAAAACAGCCAATGGAAATCAGCATGCTGAAATCAGTTGACAATCTTCTTGCTCGAGACATGCTAGCTAGAAGGGAGAAACTTGATCGCAAACACGGTTGCGCTGCATAACACTCTTCTCTACCTGATTCAATAGACGTTTGGGGGCCCAACTGATATTACAAGCCAGGGGGAACAGGTAAGATCCGAGAAAGGCCATTGGTCTTAGTGGGAAATCATGGAAGCAATTTCAATAGAAGCCACTCTAAGAGCCAAGCCATGCGAGGCTTACAGTGCGCAGTTACCCTGCTCCGCTGAGGCCACATGGTTTATTTGGGCAGAGCTTTGTAAACCGGCCTATTAACCTGCTGCACCTTCTGCAGGGTTTGCAGGCAGGTTGCACTAGACGAATGAGCGACCGTTGCAGGCCTTGCAGGAAGTGGTCAGCCTGCCTTGGGTGACCCGATATAGCCAGTCACCTTCAACAATCGGCTTCGCAATTGGCCGAGGTCTGATGCAAGGTCCGTGCTGGACAAACTGTTTTCGTTTGGGCCACGCTCCAAGAGCGTATGGCTTGGCTCTAAAAGGAAAGCCGAAACTAAAGGGGAAATGGTAGTTAAGGTAGGCGATGCGACGCAGCCAAAGGTGAATCGAACCTTAAGCTAGAAGCGCAGCAACATTGGCGACGGCTACAAAATGGGCAAGGGAGGGAGCTTCTCCTCACGAACGCCATCACGCGGCTCAGCGAGCACAAGCAGAGAGGAGGAAGAAGAAGACGTTTGCCATACAGGCAGGGACTTCTGGGCTGTCAGGGCTTTCGATCGACAAGCTTGCATAAAATTGCATTATCTTCTCGCCTGGCTAGCGCTCTCTTCCTATTTAGGTAGATCGTAGCACACGGACACATTTCAGCTTTGAGCTGCTATACATGTCATACCTTCTCCTTGCCTAGCACGTCTTTGAATTCGGCACAGGTACTCGTGATGTTCCCGGGAAACAGGGCGTAGTTGCCTCCCATGTTCGGCAGCTTACGGTTGTGTAAGCACAGAATGATGTATTTCACGAGAGCTCGGGGGATGCAGGTCATCAAATCCAGAAACCATGAGAAGACGGCGGCCTTCACACGCCCTCTCGGATGGGGAACAAAATCTGGCACCATAGATTTGTTGGGGGAGGCACGGACTCTGGACGACTCCATAGCTACGGAAAAGGATCAGTGACAGATGCGGAGCAAAGACAATGAAGCTGAGAAAGGTGTGTGGAAACAGAGGAGATGGAGACGATGGCGATGGTGAAGATGATCAACCGGCAAGCGCAGTGTGAGCAATTGACATCGTCAAGAAATCAATCGACACCATAAACCCAGCAGCAAGCAATCGCTGTAGACTGAAGGAGGATAAACGTACAAATCTGGCGGCAAAATGGCAACAGAGAGTGACGGAAATTATCTCCGACAAACGTACAAATCTGGCGGCAAAATGGCAACAGGGACTGACGGGAATTATCTCCGACAAGAATCTAAGTTCGAACAGAAAGTGCCGGGAATCCCGGAACGTATAGCAGAGATTGTGTCGTCAAAGTCAACTTTTAAGGACAGCTGTCGATTGGAGGACGTGGACAACGACAGTTGCAACTTGCCGAGCAGTGTTGACATCACCCTTGCTTTTCACGTGCGTCCAGTTAAGACAGTTGGTACTGGGGCCTGGGCCACTCGCCCCCTCGAGTTGGAAGAGCACACTCTAGCAATTGGTTGTAACTTGTAACCTCCCGAAATTCGCTCTTTGCGTATTTTTACGGCCTGCTCGAGCTCGCAAATATGCCCCCGCACCCGCACAGTGCACAGCTTAGCCGTCCCCACAGAGGCAATCGAGTAGGATGGACCCCGCCTCTGCACGCTTCTGCCAACATATGTGATCACGAAAAAACCAATTCATGGTACTATTCGGACTTGACCTCGTAATGCTCGGGTGGAGAGGGATTATTTCCGTCTCCACCGCGCAGCATTACAAGTGCTCAATGATAATCCCTACATTTCAGGGGCCATGTGTGGGAACGTTTCAAGCCCAGGCGTTCCCCAACATTTTTGCTAGGTATGCCAAGCGTGGGAACGTCTTCTAACTTCACCAAAATCCATAAAGCTAGCCATGAGAATGGTGAGCTCCTCTATAGCCAAGGTTGCACTTGGATTTCATGCACAACACCTTTTCTTAGGCTCCTCAAAGAAATACCACTTACAAATCATTTACGTGGGAATGTCCCATTAATAGCTTTGTCCTCCAAGAAATTAATGAGGCTATGGGTTTCCAATTTTTCAAGAAAACTCTAGGGTTTCCAATTTGATTTAAAAATCATTAAAAAAACATAAAAACATTCACGTTCATGTGAGGCTATGGGTTTCCAATTTAATTTGAAACCTCATTCGCAAAAAAAAAACAAAGGTTTTGGCTTTTTGTACGTTCACATGCACATGCATCCCCGGTAAGTTTACTTGCAATTCCTAGTTTTTTTAACTCTTGCTTGTTGCAAACCAAAATCTACAAATAGGCTGTGGGCCATAGCCAATCCAAGTTAGTGATGACTCCTGGTTTTCGCTTGAGCCCCTCCTTGGGAGGCGAGGTCCATAGGCAACTAATTGTCTAGCAAAAGTAACCATTCCAAAAAAAATCACTTATGTCATGTGTGAACACCTTGACTTGCAATCAACCTTTCAAAAATTGCAAATCCACTACCTCATGTGCACACGCTCTAATTGGGAGAGAAGTCGCCCTCCAATGCAAGACGTAAAAGGAAGGGGGCTATCATGAGAAGGGCAGGTCATGAGTTGAAATCTTCACGTGTGAACATCTTGACTTGCAATCAACCTTTCAAAATTTGCAAATCCACTACCTCACGTGCACAAGCTCTGGGAGAGAAGTCACCATTCTAGAAGAAGCATGACTTCAAGAATACTACTAATTCAATCAAAGGATAGTACTTCATTGAAGCTTCTCTCGATTGCTATTCTAACCTTCTAAAGCACCACTCCTTGGGGTTTGACACACACATGTTTCTAGAAACTGTGCACATCACTCAAAAGAAGGGAAAATGGACATTAAAGCACCATTGAGGCCCCTTTGGCCTCATGCCAAAAGGTGAGTATTTTGTCCCTCAATGAGTCTGAGTAATATGAGTGCATGAGTAGGGTTTCCTACATAGAAATGGGCCTTGGCCGTTATTTTCTCTAATATTGTCTTTGGGCCTTGGCATTCAATAACAATGTGCTCCAACATGCTTGCTCTTGATTACAATAGAGATTGTGCTCTAACAAATCTCTATTGGCAATAGGTTAATTTCATTGTGTTCTTATTCCACTATATTTTTAAAATTCATTAAATTATAAGAGTTGGATTCCCTTCATTGCTTTTATATATTTTTGACCTTCTTTCTCCACCTAGGATTTGAAAATCTAAAAGCATTCAAGTGCTTGTAATTGTCTTGTTAGAAAGTTATGCCTTTTTTACTTTATATCTCTAAATGGGATGTAGAATCAATGCCTACTTGTTTGAGCTCTCCCATGCATACGCATGAAGAACATCAACATTGAAATGATGAGGGTATGTGGGATACTATGGTTTTGTGGGTCTTTAAATATTCATTAAATAACTTAGTACTCTGATCGAGGGTATGTGGGATACTGTGGTTTTGTGGGTCTTTAAATATTCATTTAACTTAACGAGTACTGCCATGCAAAAGTCCGTTGGATTAAGAGAAGAGGGGCCTTTTCAAAGCCATCCCCATCTAGTTTAACAAAGCAAATGAGAGGATACTAATTTGTGGGCCACTAAATATTAAAATCTTGCATGTGCGGGATAGACCATATTTTATTTGGCTCTCAACCCTATATTTGTGATATTCAATTACACTATCATCACTATTGAATGTTCCCCATTCCCAATCCCCCATTAATGAGGACACCATTTATAACTGTATTCCATGGTCCACCTCCACCTCACCTTCAACTAACATATGGGAATTTTGAGCAAAAATCTTGGGGCATTCATTCCATATTCTATAAGATATACTTGAGTGCACGTCACATAGAACAATGAACGAAATATCAACAAAAAGACAAAGAAAGCTAATACAAAGACCATTGATGAAATCATGACTATTAATATTAAATTTTAAAGTAATGTATACCACACCTCTCTCTCTCTCTCTCTCTCTTGCATGTATGTATGTATATGTAGTTGTGTTTTGGTTGGTGCTTGTTTAGAGGTGATCCCCATGCCACCATGATCTACCTCCATTTGCAAATTTTGAAGCCTAATAGAATGACAAAGCAAGTCCCCATGCAAAAACTAGGCAATTGGCTTTTTATGCATGGCCTCTGGATATGTCCATGCCAAGGCTGGAGCATCCGCTAGGCACTCCTTTCTTTGAAGGTTTGCAAGAGATGGGTAGTTGTGAGATGGAGTGTGCATGGGGACTCGTCTTTGTGCTGCATCCCAAGTCATGGTATGTAGTACCATTAGTTAGGATACATTGGCATATTGCACCCTGAGCCATGGGATGTGGTACAATTGGCCTTATTGCATTGCCACTCAAGGTTGAAAAGAATCCATTCACAATCAAGCATGGGTGAGCCATTCTCCAAGAAATTCAATCAAAGGATATTCATTGAAGCTTCTCTCGATTGCTATTCCACCCTTGAAAAGCGACACTCCTTGGGGTTTGACACACGTGTTTCTAGAAATTGTGCACATCACTCAAACGAAGGGAAAATGGACACTTAAGAGCCATTGAGGCCCCTTTGGCCTCATGCCAAAAGGTGAGTATTTTGTCCCTCAATGAGTCTGAGTCGTATCAGTGTATGAGTAGAGTTTCCTACATAGAAATGGGCCTTGGCACTTATTTTCCCTAACATTGTCTTGGGCCTTGGCATTCCATAAAAATGTGCTCCAACATGCTTGCTCTTTATTAGAATAGAGATTATACTATCTACCACTTAACATCAAATCCAACAAAGACCACGACCCATAGGATTCAGTGATACCAGTTGGGGTGTAGGTAAAGGTGCAAAGTCACCAACTAGTTTTACATCCTTGCTTGTTCAACATTCCATAGTATGGTCAAGCAAAAAGTGAGAGAGAGTTGCTTTGTCTCGAATAGAGATAGAGTATATGATTTTAGCAAAATGTTCTTGTGATTGAACATGAGGGGAATCTACTACAATCTTTTGTGATAACATGAATGCAATCGCATTAATGATTCCATACGGCATCAAACCGTGTGAAATGTCTTGGGTATGAAATGCCCTCTTATGTAAAGGGGCCAATATAAGCATAGTGGGTGGAAATTTATAAAAAGCCGTGTAATTAGTGTAGATTTCTCCTTAGAACCTGTAGAGTCAAAACAGGATTGAACTGAATTTCAATCGTGCAACTCAGACTGAATTTCAATCGATCACAGTTTGCCAACTCTTTTCTGTAAGACCCATCTCCAAATTTTGCCAGCTTGTTTCTGTTTGTTGCATGCCATAGAACAATGATGATACTTGAGTAGTGATCTGGCCTGGCTAAGATGGTCTTTCTCAGCTCTCGTAGAGCAAGATGTTTCCATGGCACATGCTTATGATAGCCAATCGGCCCTTGATCTGAGTTGCAAAAAGTAACATCACGGATTCAGCATGCTGATTTCCATTGGTTGCTTTGACGTACTTATAGTTAGTTGCTTTTACTTTTACTTTTTGCCCGTAGTAGTCCCTTACCTTTTCCTTCGCAAAAGCGTGTTCCCACCTCGATTAGGAATCCGAACTATAGAGATGGTCTGGACTCTGAAGTTGACAAAAGACTTTGGTGCAAGAACAAACAGATGAGAAAAGCTTTGGATGGACTGTAGGATGAGGTCAGAACCGCGTTGTTGTGGATGATGAGAAGAGCCCAGACCTCAGCAAATCTGATGAGGAAACATCCGAGCTCCAACAAACGTAGCAATTCCAATTTCCCGGGCCAGGGGAATCGAATGGTCTCAATCGAGGTGACTGCAATGATTTATGAAAGCTCAAGCAACACCCAAAAGTCAAGCTGTAAGGTTGCCTTTTCAATATTCCACTCACATTTGCGCGCATTATCCAATCAATCAATCCATGTTTCCTGGCAAGCAAGCATCTCAAGCATCGTTTCTATCAGCACTCTCTCCAAATTTGGACAGTTGAGAGTAGCACTGTAGCAGGCAACGACAGCTTGCACCTTTCACAAGACCGGGAATATGCTGATGCAAACTGCAACGACTTTACCCACCTCATGCTTCCGTTGTCTGTCCACATCGACGGCTTCCACCATCTGCCATAGCCAGTACTATCCGCCATAGCCGCTTCATCCCATCGTAGCATCCTCTTTTGCCAGGAAGCTGCTCCGTATCCCTGAGCTGAAATCTGGATCCTTTTCTCTGCTCCCCGCCTCTTCCTCTTCTGCCATTCTCTCTTTGCGAAGGCAACCATGGAACCAAGAGTAAGGAATCCTTTTAACGTTCGCAGCACAAAAGCGACGCGAAATCATCCCTTGAGCTATCAGCGAGGTCGCGTGAGGGCCGAGGTCCTCTCGTGGTTCTTCCATTCCATCCCCCGAGCCATCGCCCGAGCGATTGTTCGGTATTTTAAAAACCGTGAGCTTCCAAAAGCCGGGAAGAGTTTTGCCCATTTTCTTAGCATCTTCTTTGCTGCTCTCAAATCAAGCAACAAATGGAGCGAGCCCCCGCCTAGCACGGGAGAGGGAGTCAAAAGTTGTTTTTACGACCGAATTTTGGAGGAGCTCGCTACCTAACAAGTGCATCCAATACGGATTCCTGGTCTGTCCTTCTGCCCTGTACTTTAGTTGATTAGGAGCGCCGATCTCTGTTTTTTCAAATTACACATGAAGAAGTTCGTGAATCAGTGGCTATTTAGTCGTGGGTATTTACCTTAGCCTTTCTTTTTGGATTGTTGCTTTGCAGATTTCGCGAAACAATTTAGCTTCCGGGATGTAACAGGCCTTCGGGCTTTTTAGAAAAGATGTATAAAACAAATTCTTGTGGAGACTCATACATTGTTGTCAAGGTTTTATAAAAAGAAAGTAAGTGTGACTTATCTAAGCTTTTCGTGTCAACTGCTGTAACGCACGAGTTTCTGAGGCAGAGCAATTTAAATGCGTAGATCCAGCTTGCATAGAGTACCATCACCAATCATTGCTGTATTTCAGATTGGATATCCAAATATGCTTGGATGATTTTAACTACCAGGTGATCTCTGCATAGTCCGCATCATTGAGCAGAGAAATACACCTAACAGCGGTAATTTTTGTAAGTGCTGTTAAAATAATATAACAGGGTTGAAGGGCTTCAGGCCGACTGTATGGCTGTTGTGAATTGTTGTTCTGGCAAGTGTTATCAGTTGGTTTGATGGAGACACTGTTGCTGTCCTCAAATTTGCTGTAATAGAGGGGGGAAACAGGTTTAAATAGCAGAGGTTTGGCAGTATCGGCATTAGAGGTGGTTTTAGCAGAAAAGGGCTCTAAGCACTTTTGGAGAAAGTATAAAATTGCTTGCATTGTACCTCATTTAATGTGACATCTCTACACAGCTCTCCTGCTCTCTCTTACCCATGCACACTCTACTCTCTCCTTCACTCTCTCTATCTCCTTTCCCCTTCGATTTCCTTGTCCCTGATGTTCTATCCCCTTCTCATCTATGCCCGATCCCCGTCTTCTTACAATGCTATCTGAGCAATTTCTGTCAGTCTTGAACTTTCTCTGCTCCCCTTTTACTTTTCAGCGTTCTTCACTTCTTGCCTGCAGGCATCATTCTTGGATGGCAACTCATGTTGCACTTTTGTGTGCACTTCCCTCTGCGCTCTCTGTTGCCGTTTGCCCATCTTCTGGCTACAGAAGTTCTGCTATATCCAGCCACGCCTGTGGCTGGCCAATGACACATTTGCAACACTACAAATCTTGCACCTAGAGATGAAATCCAAGCCATTGGCAGGTGTCAAAAGAGAACTTCTAGGGGGGTCCTTTCCAGTACCTAGGTGCCTGTTCAGGCTGCACTTTTGTGTGGCTCTTCCTTCGTGTCATGTTGATCGAGGGAGGTGAGGCTACAGCTTTTTAGCCTTGCTTGTAAAATGATGCCCCCTCAAGTTGTTGCTACTTCATTAAGGCCAGAAACTTCATTGTTCCAATCTAAGGAGGCTCAGCCCCCTTGTGAGCAGCAAGGAGGGGGCCACTTCCCTTCGTTGTCTTTTGTGGAAAGCCGACAGATAGATCACAAGATCACTTACTGATATGGATCCTACTCCCTGTATGTACACAAACATGTATGATAAAATTAACGCTCAGATCTGGAGACAGATAGCAAGATATAGCTCAAAGATGAATACAAAAAGGACTTGCATCCTGCACCACATGGACGGCAGGATGATGCTCCATTGGTTCTAGATTTGAGACCACAAGTTTTTCCAATACTCTTGTTTTCTTCCTCTACTGTTGTGCCTCCAAGTGAGGGGCTTAGGGATGAGACCCAAAACGCCTTGTCAGCGATCCTCCTGACGTGTTATGCAGTTCTACACCCAAGGCTATGGCCTTCTGGAACGCTCTTTAATGGAGTGCCCAATCACCTCTGCTAGTGCATGAAGGGAAAGGGGCTGGAAGCTCCTAAATATGGCTGACTGGGCCTTCTCACAGACTGAACAGTCTGGGCATCAGGCCGATTTGATGGGTTGGCAGGCCAGGGTGGGGACCTGTCCCCCTCAATCCATTTGTCTAGGCCTAACTGCTGGCTGCTGTCCAAGCCCAATGTATGACCAATACCATGGCTGTCTTGTTGAAAGATCTGCCCTCATCCATGGATTAAACCATATCATAAGAAGGATACATGCATGCTGCCCACATGGCAGTCAATGTGCTGCCCATGTGGCAGCTTCTTTTCTCTCTCATTAATCCCCCTTCTTTCTACAGGAATCACTCCCCCGTCCTTTCCTCATTTGGGGCTTACATGTGGAGAGTTGACTACTTTCCCATTACCATCTCTCAACGAGCCAAGGTGAGCCGCAACCCAATCCTCAAGGAATAGGCTCCATCTCCTCTCTCAAAAGAGCAATTAGGAACACGTCAAAGGCATCCTTCAAATCTAGTCAGTAGACATCTTGTACTCGAATTCTGCTCTCTAATGACATGGTCTTTGACATCTGGAATATTCATCTGAGCCAAATTGGGTATCGGTCCATGTTGTTGCCCTCCAAATGGGTGGGACCATCTATCTTATATCTCCAAGTTGATCCCTTTGCCGAGAGATCCTAGTGGCTAGTCCACGTAGATCCCCTCCACCAAGGTTCCATCCAGAAATTCCTACGCTGCAAGCAGCTGTCTCTAGAACACTACTCCAGTTAGAGATCGTTAGGAGAAGGTGAGTATGGCAAGTCCTTGCCATACTCACCTCCACCTAAAGCATTCCAGTCTTCTGACAAGAAGTGTTTCTTTAAAGCGGCATTTTGCCAAGTCCTCTGCAAAGGGTAGTAAAGTGCATTTATCGAATTGTGGTAAGATGCTTCTCAGAATGTCTATCCTCCATTGCCTAATTTACATCTCTCTCTCTCTCTCTCTCTCTTCATGCTCCCACTATTCAATTCTCTTGTCTACTGTGCTCTGATCTCTCTCTTACATTGCAGTGGCTTAGGAATGCCATCTGAGCTTCAAGGATGATTTTCCCCTTCTATTAGAAAATTGTTTTGGAGAATATGCCTGTTTTTGCTCCTTGCTTATTAATGTGAATGTGGCTTGGGCCTCATATGTATTTAGTAGCTGATCTTTGCTGAAATTTAGTCCTTTATATCCACATGCATGGGGTGCCAATCCTTTGTGCACTTCTCCAATAGCACCCAAAGAAATACACCTTCAGTTGCTCCCTGGGAAGAGTGCTTAGGGACATGCCAAAGGCATCCTCCTCAAAGAAGTGCTATTGATTTCCAGAGCAGACTGTCAAGTGGAGAGTATGGATGGGACCTTGGAAGACTCAAGGTCTGAACCTCAGGATTGCTCAAAGAGAGCATTGATCAGGAGACAATCAGAGTTCTCGATGCAACCTTGGTGGAGGTGATCTTGTGGGCCACCCACTACTTCAGCATTGATCCAGAGATATTCAGAGTTTCTAGATGGAACCTTGGTTGATCAACATGGGCCTAGGATCTCTCTGTGCAGGATTATCAACCTGGAGATTCATGTACTTCTATTGATCAGCCTTCTTCAATCTGCAATCTTTTGCTATATGTTCCAGGCTTTGTCACAGTAGGAGCAATCTTTAGTTCTCTGCCTGTTTTGAAGAGTCACCATTAGCCTTAGGCTTACCTTGTCCAGGTTTGCCCTTGGTCGGCTTCCATTTGCTCAAGCAAGAAAGGCCTTCTCTTGCATGCTGTTGACCTCGTACGTCCTCCCTCTTGCATGAGCATCGGACCCAAATGCATCTGTGTTGTGCTCATTTGATGAGCTCTACATAAGTGCTGAAGTCCTGCTGCTGCTGCACTGGTGCACCCTGCTGCTGTTGCACTAGTGCGTTACTGCATTATGTTGATCTTCTCCCCTTGCTGCTGTCCTTTACTGGCCTCTCCCATTGTGTCTTTGGTGCAATGTTGAGAGGCCTTTCACAGTCTGCAAGGCTGGACTGATGGATGGTCTCTTGCCCCCTCTATGGGGGCTTTATATGGAGCTCGCAAGCCCTCCAGTCTGACCAACTAGAGTTAGGGTCAGCTCTAGGGCTGGCTAACAACGAAAGTTGTCAGGCAGCCCCAAACCGTCCGGGTGGAGATTCCGTTTTCCCGTCTCCCCCACAGCGGTCCACCGCTCACATTTGGCATGGCGGGCAGGCTGGCAACGAGTGGGCTTGTCTTTGGCATTTTCAGGCATTCCATTCACCTAGCCGTGAGCAGGAACGCCCACGCCCTCTTATGCCCCTCCACATGACTTGTGTGCAAGAGAGAGAGAGAGAGATCTATTAACATCTGTGAAAGACCTCATCGATGTATGAGACAACGTACAAAAATCGAAAAGGGGCTTGCCACATCTGGATAACCAAAGAATCGGGGGAGCTCCTAAAGGGTCTATGACACTGAAATACCCCAGAGACACTGAGCTGAATGGGTGGAGCCTCTAGGGAGGAATTTGCATACAAGACAAACACAAACACAAATATAAACACTAGTACAAAATGTATGAGCCCATGGAGAGGATGGAAATTGTAGTGTAGCATCACTATGGTGGTCCTACTTATGTTTTCTGAGGAACTAAGTCCACCAAATGGTTGAGGATGGAAAGAGGTCTTGGCAGAGAGAGGATCTAGTGGTGAATGGGGCTATGCATTAACTCTCATAGACGTCCCTCTTTTATAATTGAAATGATTATACTTTCAAACGTCCTTTCAAACCTATTTTCATTAACTTCAAATATTTCATTGTCAAATTGAAACATAAATTTTCTATTGTGATGAAGATTGATATGTGCCACATTTATGAGTTCCTAAACCTATGCATGTTACTTGGACTTACTTCCCATGTTGGTTTCCCTCTTTGGATGGCATTATTAAAAATGGTTCGATTGTATTTACAATTTTACTTATCAAAATTTTTTCGTGCTCTTACAAAAAACTCTTTACACATTATACACTTTCCCTTTTGTATGAAAAGTTGCATCTTTAACGTTGATATTAATTGCACAACTAAATGCATTATATGCTTCAATGCTAGCATTCTTTATCATTGTTGGCACCTTTTAATTGCTCCACTACATTTAGTGCTCAAGTCTATGTATATAATAAATCTCATACTAATTGCATTGATTGCTATAAACCATCATGATGTTGAGAAAATGACCTTTTTGTCATCTCACACAAATTGTCTTTAAGATTTGTATTCACTTCTACTTTTTGCATGTCATGTTTTGCCAATTTTGACATTGCATCACATTGTGAATTAGAAACCTTATTTGGATTTGAAGCTTCCATTGTATTCGAGCTAATTACTAACTCATTGATTAACAATTGAGCATGTCACTAAATCTCGTTTTCACCATATTCCCTTAATTATTCAAAATCCTTGCTATGTCTCCTCTAATGCTTCTAATTTCTTTCAGTTAATAATCTCAGAATATTAGTGGAGCAAGCTGAAAATCTATTCTTATATCTTGTGGCATGTCATCGAATGATGATGTCTGTGTTGGAGTATCTAGTTATCTTTTTATTGCAATAAAACCCCCAAAAAAAAACTCTCAAAAGTTGTTGCAATATTAAGCACTCTTTCAAAAACAAAAAAGGTGGTTGATCACTTTCCTTAGCAACTTATTGAGTGCATATCCTTCCAAATGTGAGGAAACAACTATCATGGACTAAATTGTCACATCGTTGCATGCAAGGCATTTAACATAGTCACGCAGCCGAACTCCTATTCTGGGCCGACAAACTTGTGTTTTTCACTCCCAATATTTTCCACTCTTCTTTGTGCTACTCGAGAAGCCTTAAATAAAGATTCTAGCTATGCCTTAACTAGAACTCTCTTGAACATTATGTAGGGATGGTATTGCACCCACTTGTGGTTGTGGAGCTTCATTCTAACTTACATTAGCATTAACAGCTCCAACCATAGTCTCATCAATCACATTGTGCACATCATCAACACTTGAGGCCCTGAGTTGCAACTCTACTTGAAGCGCGTTCTCTCCTTGTGCTTCTAGTACCTATGCATCTATTTCTCATCTCCATACTTAAAGTCTATATCTTTTCAAATAAATATTCCAAAATCATAGACACGTATCAACACATGCAGGATTCAAACAAAAAATGTGAGCAAGAAATCTTAATATCTCACATAATCCCCTTTGCATTCATCACCTTGCTATTGTGGTTGGTCCTTACCTCAATACAACAGATATTGAAGCAACCAACCACTTCAGCAATTACATTGAACGCACTCTCTCTCATCGTTCACAACTCAATTGTGGTGAACCTTACCCCAACTTGCTAAGTGTAGGAGCTATGGACTACATTTTTACCTAATGAAAGCGCTCGTGGTTCTCGTAAGCTTTTAATATGCACAAAACGGGTGGAAAAGCCAACCAAAAATATTATCGATAAATGATCCAATATCGTCGGTTTTACCATCTATACCGATTGTATTTATGAATGTATTGTCGACTATTTTGGAAACCCCGCCACCAGTATGTAAACTTTAGAACCGGTATCATGCATATTACCAATGGGACAATACCTATATTATATTCACTCGGTTCACCATTGAATTTTTAAGGTTACGAACGCGATCATGCTATTTTCATGCATTTTTGGAATGAACATGATGTTCATGGATGATGAGATAATGCAAATGTGAAAAAATTAATGAAATCCATGGCTCACATGGGCACGTGCATGGATAGATATATATATACATAAATACATGGGCACATGGGCACGCGCATAGATGGATACATACACATATATATGGCGCACATGGGCACATGCATAGATAGATATATACAGACATAAATACATGCATGCATGCATACATGCATATATAATATGGATGTATGTGCATGCATACATGTGCGACATACATACCTACATACATACTTATGTATATATGTGTAAGTGTGTGTGTGTGTTGCATGCATGCTCATGTGTACACACACACGCGCACATACATGCATGCACGCACGCGCGCGCACACACTTTTTGTGTGAAATCCATGGAAATTTTTATTAGAAGAGGTAATTTCCAACCACAGAACTTGTAATTACAGCATTAGAAAATCTCAATATATGACACACAGACAATCATAAACAGATTGTAGAGAGCGACATCCAAAAACAATGAATCTTAGATAAGGTAGCATCTCCAAAAACTATATGATTTTGGTTTTTGCATAGAGTCCAAAGTCCCCAATATGGAACCCTAGTGAAGAACGAGTGGATGAACCTTCACGATGTAGAGCACAATGCATGAGACAATAATTAAGCTCTAACTTTGGCACTGGCAAGAACATTGAAGCATCGGAGAAAGATAATGCCAAAGGGGCCGATAATGCTCCCCTAAACTAAATCGCATGACTGCTTATGGAAAAGATAACAAAGTACCATCTCTATGAAGCGCATCACCTATGAAATAATCCCTTTGGATGAAATGAAATAAGAGCATCTAGCTTCCTGCAAGGCAAGGGGATAATCAAACGCCTTTGACCCATGTAAACTCTTAGCATGCAAAGAATTTCCATCAAGAGAATTGTAGCCATGACATTTGAGATCAGAAGGAATAACATTCTAGTGACAAAAGGGCATCCCTTAATTCTTCCATCAATGTCTCCCAAAATAAAATCCCATTGGGTAGGATGCCAATGCCCAAAGTATGGGTGGTCAAGTGTGAAAGCAAGTGACACATCGTAGCAACCCAAGGCTGATCACATTACACAAATTCCAGCATCATCTTCCCCTTATGTGCCAATATATGTATGTGAATATTCAAAATATTCAGGTCACCATGCATCTTTGGTGAATAGAGGTGGTCCATAGATAGTAATCTAATACTCTTGCGACCATGCTTTGAGCACCAAACAGTCTCCATAAAAGTAGACATAAAAGATGCAATATCTCTCTTACCAAACATCATCAATGGTACGAAGAATTGTATGTAGGCAGCCAAAATTGATTGTACTATTCGAAGTCGAACATGCAGTGGCTAGGTGGCTAACTTCCAATATTCCAACTTCTTTTTAAGTTTTGCAAGTACACAATCCGTTTGTTGGCAACGAGTGACCATCCATCCCAGCGGATAACCAAGATGACCAACAATCTGATTGGGCATCACAATCTCCCTAGGCCACAAAAGGGAATGCCAGTTCTTAGCATGTAAGAATGGAAGCTTGGATTTTTGAAAATTTACTTGTAAACCAGCAGCCAATCCATACAATGTTAAAGCACTCATCAGCTGTTCTTTGGAGTGAAGAAGGAATCATCAACATAGGCTTGCACAATCATGGGATTTCGTACTTGTATCTCCAAACCTTGCAAGGCATTCATATCCACCAGATAAGTTATATATTGAAGCATCGGATGGGTAGCTATTGGCTGACTGAACGACGGTGTTTGAAATATCCCTAGACAAAATACATGCAACTTTACTATCACAATGCATCCAATAAATAACATGCTGCATATAAGCCCCAAATCCCAAACATTTCATGGTTTGGGAGATAAAGTCCCATTGTACAGTATCAAATTCTTTGGCAATGTCTACCTGTAGTAAAAGTATATCTTGTTGTGTGTTTTTGGCATATTCTATCCCAACATAGGCATTACCAACATGATTTGTGATATGTTGATGAGGTATGAAGCCATATTGAGTAGGATGTAGACCATCATGTAGGAAACCTTTAATTCTATCGACCACCATTTTGGCAACCACGTTATAAATGACTGCCATGAGGGTAATGGATCTCCAATCAGCAAATGATTTACATAGATGCTTCTTTGGGAGCAACTTGACCAAACGTTCTTCCAAGCATCCGGCATTTGCTGATTTTCCCAAGCATAATTAATCATATGCAGCAAAACAGGCTTGAGAGCATCCCAATATGCAAGAAAAAACTCCACCGCAAGGCCATCCCAACCCACAGACGTCCTCTTACCACAAAATTTTATTGCATCAGTGAGTTTCCTTTCTTGCAACAACTCCTGTCGTGCCAACAAAACGTCCTGTGAATAAGAATGTAAGCTCCCAAACTATTGGGCAAGTGAGTGACACAGGCTTGAGCAAGGTGTGCACTAGAGATAGTCCAAAACCCATCAGATTGCAAAACCGACAAACATTCGTGACTTGGCTCTTATAATGTAAACTTTTAAGGAACTCTTTAGAAGAGAAACCTTTATCCAAAAGAGCCTTTTGTCTGGCCTTGGTTTTCCATTTGTAAATTTTCTGTGGTCATTACTCTTTAACAGATGCTTTGCTTGACATAAGCACTCATAGTCAGGCTGAGTTAAGCACCTGACATGGCTGAGCTCTATCAAATTTTGACAAATGAATTTAGCATCTGCAACTGCCTTCCACAAGTCATGAAGCTAATGCTTCCCATATTCACGAATCATAGACTACATCCGAGAGGCAAAAGCTTTCCATGCATAATCAATACCAATCTGACAGTGTTCCCAAAGAGATGCAATGGCATCATGCACTATTTTCTTATACTCATCATGTTCCAAATAATTGTTATTAACTATGAGAAGTCGTTTATCTGGCGACCTGTCATGCAGCATCTCATGAAAATACAAATTCAGCCATAACAGAGCATGATCACAGTGTGGGAAGGCATAATCCAGCCACATTTGACAAGTAGGAGTATCATATTGGTGTACTTTCACCATGTACAAACAGCCTAACCTTGTCTCATATGCAGAGTGGGCATTATGCTGAAAGGTAAAGCCTAAAAGCATAGGTTTTATTCCTTCCAAAGATTCACAAGGCTGAGCTGAGAGATTAATTGATGCTCCAAGGACAACATGTGGGCATTGCCAAACGTATTATCCCCATATTGGGGTAGCATGTTGCCTCCAAGAATATTGTTACATGGCTCCCAAATCATTGCTCGACGATGAGAAGATTGAGGTGCATAAACTGAGGCCAATTAAATTATTTATCCCCGAACAAGCCATTGAATTATAAGCCATCTGCCTGCCTTATTATTTAAAGCAACAACTGGCTGAAAATCATGCTTCATAAGAAAGGCAACACCAGAAAAAGAATGCTGTCCCGCATAAAAGATATCATAGCAAGAAAAGTGTCCAGTCTGGCTTCAATACATATGTTGATTGTGTTCTTGCAGAGCCCCTATATCAGGCTACAATTAATTGACATATGCCCACACAAGCTTCCATTTTTGGGTGTCATACAACCCCTGTAGCTAAAACATTTGTCAAACACCAAACAAATAAGATCTCATGTTTTTTGGATCAGTGGCTCCGTATAAACATAATTAGATGCACTGGCTCTGTATAAACATAATTAGATGCATTGTATCCCTCAGCTTCTAACCTAGTTTATGTTGTCTTTGTTTCATCAACTTGGTCCTCTCTCCTACATGCAGCTTTGTAGTTGAATGTATGTTAATGCATACACACAGAACATGTATATTAATGCATGTTTTGATGACCATCAATTTAAAGAGCTTCATGCAAGCATAAAAAATGTCCCACACGTGAATTATATTAAAAATGTAGTCCAGAAACTACAAAAAACCATAAAATAGATGCAAACTTAGGAAATCAAAGCTCAACAGAAAATAAATATTTCTATCTAAAACTAAAGTATCAAATCGTGGCATTGATGCATCAAATACTATAGTTGTATGGTATGACAGCAATAAACAATGACACAAAATATATGACTGATGTCACGCATGCGTATTGTGAAGAATTAATACAAGAAGATCCAAATACACAATGCAAGAGTGTTGTCTGGAAATGCTCAAATTCGAAGCATAGTGCATAAAATGACTCTACTCTTGAAAGCGTCCTGATACATAATAAATTAAGTATTATATGAACGATAACAAATATACTAAAAGTTACAAAGAAAGATTACATAAGATATGCTATATCTTAATTTTTAAGGTAACAAATAGACCAAATCCCTTGATCAATGTGTGACCTCCAATTACACGAACAGCCAAACATTGGTAACATTTCCAAACTCGTTGAAACCTCATCTCAAGAAAAACAAAAACACGAACAAGAGGACATCGCAGGTTGACAAAACAAACATTGAAATGCATGTATCTACTAATCATTAACACATCAATTATTAACAATGTTAAAAATTATGGAAATTGATGGCAGGTCAATAAAAATAACTAGCTTTGATTTTTTCAATGCTTCCACAAATAAAGTGTTGGGCAATCAACATTATTGTTTTAGGAAACAAAGGGGTTCCTAGTCACTCAACTGTCCAACTAAAACCTGCATATATAACTACATGAGAGCCCATGGAAGTCATATTTTACTCAGTTGCATGTCTGCATCTCCTTTCAGTTTCTACCTCCAAGATGTCATACCCCACCCTTTGCCTCTATCCATGATCTCTTGTACTTGTCATCCAATCCTGCTTGACCATTATCAGATAACCCTTACTGCACACTGAAAAGAGATCTTTTTCATCAATTGGTTGAAAGAAATGGTCAAAACATTAGCTACATTGCATATTTGTTATTTACACTATAAGTTTGTATTTAGTCTCAAGGATCTTCCACAAGTTGTTTGATGTCTCCTTGTATTACACACTGCTTTCCTTTGGGCTTGGATTGCTGCTTTCTTACATAATTTTTGGTTCAGAATAACTATTGAAGACTACTAAGGATTAGAAATTTGATTAACAAAGATGCTAAAACCAAAATGTATTGATTTAGCATTGTGAATAGAATGTGTCCCTTCGACTATATCCTAAATGTGATCATGCATTATTTAGAAAGATAGAACTCTGACCTAATGGAGTCAACTTTTGGGGGAGAGAGAGAGAGAGAGAGAGAGAGAGAGACCAAGGCTAGCTTGCTACAGCCTGAGCCCTGCAGAGGGGAATGTTCCTAGGATCACCCTACACTCAAGATCTTACCATAAGACACGTGCACACATATACTTGAGGAAAAACAGATCTGGAGGAGAACTCCCTCCCTCTGCCCATGTGCCTCTCCCTTCGGCCTCAATGGCTTGCTGGGTTAAGAAGATTTAAGTTCAATCGCCTCTATTTGTAGGAAGGGAGGGCTACTCCTCCCCCCTCCATGCTAGACGACTTTAGGCCCAAAGGTGGGCAACCGACCCTATTCAAGGGCTGACAAGAAATGTGGGTTCTAGCAGCTCCAAAGTCTCCAACTAGGTCTATCACATACTTCTTTAGGATTCTATGATGGGACCACAATAGCTCCAGATGCCCATGGCATCCCCTTCTACTAAAACTCAAACAGAGGGCAAAGCTAAAGACCTGTAACATGCGGGGACTAGCTGTGCGAAAAATAGTTGAACATACCAAGGAGAACTCAAGCATGAGAGTACACTGCTTTATTTATACTTCTGGCATAAATGCCCTAACTACCGAGGGGGTTCAGGCTGCCTATAAAAGGCACCTCCTCTAGTTTCCTCATTGAAGAGGGCATGTCTGAGTCCCCACTCAAGGGCTGTTCTTTAGCTACTATACTGTCCATGGCCGAGACTATGGCTGAGGGCTATGATGTAGAGGCTATGGGTGATCTGTCCCCATAACAGAAGGATCCTGTAGAAGCTAGAGGGTCTGCTGCTGAAGAGACTGCTGCTGCTCAAACTGTGTGCGATTCTTGATCTACTGCAGAGCTGCCTCATTTTGCTGCATTGACTAGAGCTACTGGAGGTGCTATGTCATAGGCTGCTGGAGGCTAAGAGCTACTTCTGAGTCTGATACATATTGTAGCTGATGCTACTTGGGGCTTCTACTGTTCTA
This sequence comes from Dipteris shenzhenensis, assembly GCF_047967505.1. NCBI lineage: Eukaryota > Viridiplantae > Streptophyta > Polypodiopsida > Gleicheniales > Dipteridaceae > Dipteris > Dipteris shenzhenensis. The sequence continues at coordinate 26,244,556 of NC_141624.1, read as the reverse complement.
GGAGATGCTGGAGTGAGGGGGGAATCCATCTTTATATGGGAATAGGGCTGGAGGATGGCCGAACCAGTCTGTGTCCTGCAGGATGTCAGAGACTTACCCGACTGGATCTGAAGAAGACGACCCTGTCCATGTGGAACCAAACCGGACCTGCAGTGCTCTCACCCCAACCTACCACGTGGTAGTCAGGTACCTGCTGTACCTACTGCATCTCCTTTTCATCCATGTGGCAGCCCTGTACAGGCTACCATACTGTACTGCAAACCTGCTGGCCACTGCTGCTGATGTTAGCTGTTGTACAGGCTGATGTCATCCTGTTCTGACCTACTGCTATTATGGACTGCTGAACTGCTACATAGGTAGCCATGCCATGGGCTGCAAATGCCAATGATATGTGACCTGCAATACTCAACACTAAGACTCCATGGAACTACTATGAAGGGAAGCACGATGGCTTGACAAAGGGAAAAGCACGCTTGGATATGAAGCAAGGTGGGAGCATTATGGCTTTAATACCATATTTTGAGAGAGAGGGAGAGACACCAACAAGAAGATGAAAAGAACAAATGAACGGGACATCATATACCACAACCCTCAGGCTTTACTTTAAGCACATTCACAATAAACCTAAGGCGACTTAAGGACATTCCATTCTGCCACTCTATATTATCCACATATCCTAGTGCCATTCACCTAATTCTCCACATATATAAAGCCCACATGCTTTGCCATTCAGCCCCTTTCCTTGACCATCCGAGCCCGAGCCCACATGGCTGGGGTAGATTTGCTGCTCATGTGGCAGCCAGATCCATCGTGACTCCATCAACAAGTGTCCCACATGACATTATTCAAGTAACTTCTCGTTTTATAAAGACATGGGAACTAAAAGCTTAACCTTCACATTCTCAACTTAATCACCTAATCTGTGGACAAAAATAAGCTCTTATTGTCAGAAAATGTGATTGCCAACTCCAATACAGACATATGCCTTGGTATGTAGATTTGCCTACCCACAGGGAATCTCGAGCACAGCCAATCAAATGACTAAAACTGCAGTATCAGTGTAGGTGAACCCATAAGAACTCTCAGTTGTCTGAGTATCTTGAAAGCATGCAGCACTTAGAAAAGGCTTGTTCAAATGGCTCTGCCCAATGTTGCAGACCACACAGAGAAGCACGAAGCAACTGAAAAACCACCCTTTAACAGCAGACTAAGAGGAGTAATGACTCCAGTTAGCCCATGAAATTGGCTATTCATGGTCCCTCATACTCCCTGGCCTTGACAATCCTCTCTAACTCATAAAATTCATGAATCACAGAATTCCCAAAAAAATGTTCCGAGCCAAAAAGCTGGAGAAAAGACAAACCAAAGGCCCATCTAAAACGGTGCTAGTTTCAGAGCTCTAAAGATAGTGGATTACTTTAAATTGCAGCATGATAACATCTGCAAGGAATGTAGAGGTAGAAAGGTTCAAACTCTGCAAGCAGACAGGGAGGGTAAGTAACTCAACACAGCCAATGGAAATCAGCATTGGTGAATCACTTGACAAACTTCTTGCTCCAAATATTCTAACTAAAAAGGAGGAATTTGATTGACACGGTTGCGCTGCAAAAACTCTTCCCTACCTGATTCAATAGACTCTTGGGGGCCAACTGACATTCATAAGCATATTACAAGCCAAGGGGTAGCATGTACAGGTAAGATCTCAGAAAGGCCACTTAGCCACCTTGTCAAACAATCTCAAGGTTGAAGACTAAGAAAATGAAGTGAATTTCATCATTGCTCAAGTGTGCAGCAATGAGAATGACAGTTATATAGAAACTGTAAGGAACAAAGGGTCCCACAGGAGGTCAGGAACTTTCCTGCAGAACCTTCCAAGTCCTTCGTCTGGCTATTTCATCGTGGAAGCTGAAAAGCTCGGCAAACTTTGGGATTCATGAGGATGATTTTAATAGAGGCCTACAGTGCGCACTTACCTTGCTCCATTAAGACACGGTTTGTTAGGTCAGCGCTTTGTCAAGCGACCTATTTACCTGCTGCGCCTTCCAGGGTTTGCAGGCAGGTTGCAGGCGACCGTTGCAAGCAGTGGCCAGCCTGCTTTGGGGGACTCGATATAGCTAGTCACCTTCAACAAAAGCCTCGGCTCCGCAACTGGGCCCCGGTGATGCAGGGTTCATGACGGACTCCAGGGGCAAACTATTTTCGTTTGGGCCACGATCCAAGGGGAGCGTATGGGTTGGCTCTAAAAGGAAAGCCGAAACTAAGGGGGAAACCTTAAGTTAGAAGCTCAAAAGAAGAGATAATAAAAGGGATGCATTCTCTTTTTGTATGGCTAGCAGAAATCTGGAGATTCCACGCTCTCTTTCTACTTAGGTAGATCGTAGCACACGGAGTTGCGATGCATGTCGTACCTCCTCCTTGTCTATGAGGTCTTTGAATTCGGCCGTGATTTTACCCGGAAACAGGACGTAATTGTCTCCCATGTTCGGTAGCTTACGGTTTTGTAAGTAAAGAATGAAGTGTCTCACGAGAACTCGGGGCATGCTCGTCATCACCAGTAGAAACCATGAGAAAACTGCTGCCCTCACACGCCCTCTCTGATGGGGAACAAAATCTGGCACCAATTTGTTGGGGAAGCTGGGGGAACAGCGAACTCTGGACGCGTCGATGTCTGTGGAAAGGGGAGAAGGAAGGTGTGGTGATTCTGTTGAGCGAGAAGAGGAGGAAAGGAAGGGACAACGGCAGGCTGAAAGGGGAGGGAAAGATTGAGGAAGGAGAGTGAAAGAAAGCGAGATGATGGCGATGGTGGTGAGGTGATCGGCAAGCTGACAGTGAAGAAGAAGAAGAAGCATCTTCAATCGAATCCGCTGGGAAGAATATACGAGAATCTTTCAAAAGTGCGAGGATCAGGGAAAGCACGTGTGAGAAGGGAATCTGTGGACGTGGAGCGTGGAAGGCGTAGTTTTCATCATACAAGGACACGTGGTGTGGCGGCTGGGAATGTGACCCCCCTTACAAACAACTAACCAAAATCTAATCGGTTGGACAGTGGACTATGCCGGCCCTCAATTGGAGAATATACGAGAATCTTTCAAAAGTGCGAGGATCCCGGAAAGTACGTGTGAGAAGGGAATCTGTGGACGTGGAGCTTGGAAGGCGTACTTTTCATCATACAAGGACACGTGGTGTGGCGGCTACAAACAACTAACCAAAATCTAATCGGTTGGACAGTGGCCCTCAATTGGAAAACAAAATCTTTCAAATTTAGTTGGAACTTGGGAGACAAAAAGAGGTTTGAACTTTGGGCCCCCCGGGTTTATCATGTATCACTATCGGGGCTTATGGCATTATTGCAACGACACATATTTAAGAGCCCGTTCCCGCTTATTGCCCACCCACATAAGCGTGCAGTGGCATTTTTTAGCATGTTTGAGCGTTGCGCACCGAGTTGTTCCCATGCTTGCTCGAACGCTGCAAACCTTTCCGTCGTCAGGTAATGGGACCCGTTGTAGACCTTTACGTCGTCAATGTCTTTCTGCGCAACGAATGGTGTGCGAGTAGGATGAGGGAGAAGACGAATTCGTGTCAGCCAACCCCGAAATACCCGGGCAGCAAGGGAAAATTTTCGTCTCTACAGGGGCGGTGAAGCGCTGCTTTTGGGCGTGGCGTGCAGGAAACTATTTTGTGGGAACTTGGCAAGCTTTAGCATTTCCTAGCATTCCCGTTGGCGTGGGAATGCGCTCTAAGACTTTCATTCTATCATACCACGCCACCCTCAACCCTCTCGAGTGGCCTCAATCACTGCCACCCGCATTCAAGCCACACTCTCCCTTTTTCAAAACGGTGCATCAGAGAGGTGGGGAGGAAGGAGCGGTGAGATGATCTTCCCCATGCAGCTAGAATAGACTCCAATGCCTCGCGCACTTGGTTGGCCCAACAGACTTTACAAAATTTCATGGATCGTTCGGGCACCAATGCACTTAGACCACCTCCTCCCTCACATGCCTGAACGAAACAAACAGCCCGCTCTCACACCCACATGCATGCATCTAGGTTGCATAGAAGTAAGCCCTATATATCGAGTAGTGGTAAGTCACTTAAGGAGGTCATGAGTCCCTTTGAGATGTGTCAACATGCAAAGCCTTAGCTTAGTTGGTGAAGTGCAATTCCACTATCCTAGAAATTAGTTGGTAAAGTGCAATTCTACTATCCTTAGCTTAGTTGGTGAAGTAGCAACCTGCATTTATCAATGTTATGGGGACATACTAAATCTCTCAAAAACAAAAAAGCATATGCTTATTAGGACTAAGGAAATAATTTTGTGTAATTCAAGGCCTTTAGAATAGGTTAATGCGGAATGTAGGTGAGAAAACAAATGAGTGAATTAGGTATGAGCCATTAATAACCATTTGGAGCCATTAGTAAGTCTCCAACTCCCTTGGTTGTGAAGAAGAGAATATGGGTCAGAAGGAAAAGGGGGTGGCGCATGCCAGGTAAGGCGGCAAAGGGGGGAGATGGAGTATTGGATTGGACATTTAATAAAGAAGGGACAGTGAGGTTGGGGGGGAAGGGAGGGGAAGGAAGATTTATGGTTTGTGTGGATGACTGGAGTACCTTGTCCCGTCACCATGTAATGTGAATTTTGGTATTAAAATGCATGCCTCTTTTTTTTAATAAAATAAAAGGGGTTGGTCAAACCTATCAAAAAAGGACCAAGGATACAAAATTTGGTTGTACCATAAGAGGGGCCACACACCCACAGCCTACACTAGAAGCAACTAGACCCTCAAATGGGCTGCCACAAGTATGGGTTTCTACTGACTACTGAGTCCTTGGAGGTTAAGATCCACCCCAAGTCCCTTAACATACCCTTCACTTGAAATAAGATAGTGACCTCACGTTCAACGATTACATCACCTTTGAAAGCCACGGAGTTCCTCACATCCCACACCGCCATCATCACTGCCGCCCTTACATAAGGCCAACACACAACAACTGAAGAGGGTAACCTTGCCGTTTCACCAAGAAGAACAAGCATCCAGTTGGAGGCTAGATAAAATTTGGTCATCCCACCCGATTCACGAATCCCGTGCTCAACCTTCCTCCACACTTCACTTGCGGTCTAGCATTGCCACATCAGATGTCTTATGTTTTCCATAGCCCTATAGCACATAAGGGAGATGGGGGAAACTGGGAGATGTTTCGCTAATTTGGCCCAAACCGGACCCACTGATGAAGAACCTTCTAAGAGTGAAATTTTTGTCCCACATTAGAGGAGCATCCATGCACATATGCCGACAAATTATAGATCGTTTTAATAAAAACCAACCATCAAGCTCAATTGGTGGCTATATAGACTTTAGGTTTTTCAATGCTCTACCGATGTAACCACCAACCACCTTCATCATCTTGTGATGCTAATGCTCAAAGACCTTGATCAGAACTATTGGCTTTTCGAGAATGATGAAGACCATGTTCTTTCAAAGCATGGCAAATGGCATCAAATGATTTTGGCACTGGGTCAAGGAAGGTACACATATTTGTAGCCGTGATTTTTGAGTTACTTATGCCCAAGAAAGGTACACCTTTTAAAGTGGAGCTACATCATGCACTAAAAGTTGTTGAACTCAATCATACCCCAAGTTATTTGAAGATTTGAAGAGACCCATTTATGTGGAATAAGAGGGCCTCTCCACGTGAGACTAATAGCTCTCATAGGAAGGAGGGGCAGCAAGAGTAAGCTCCAGGATGGGTTACAATTGATGGGAGTAGTTTGTGTGAGTTGACTATGAGAGAGGTGGTGCCAATCAATGTTGTTGGGAAGCATAGCTCTTGAGGCTCTAATTGAGCCCTAGCTCGCCCTTCCCAAAGCTTTTTTGCATTTCTCGCTGCAAAGACGACACACACATCTCTCCTTTTGAGACCGCACACACATGGAAGCATTCGTTCCCCAAACATTTCCATCAAAACAACAATGTGATATTTTCTGACCCGTCAACGGCTAGGGTTGGCAAAATCACAATCCCAACTATTGGATTGAAAAGCATCCATAATAATAAATTGTGATGCCCATGCTAACAGGCCAAATTACTCTAGAATTAAACTCCACCAGCTAATGACTCTTGTGGCTCTAGATGCAATTTGCGATCTGCTGTTTAATCGCCTCCATTATTACACTTCTTCCAAGGGCTAGCGAGGAGTGCCTCATTACATCCCTTGGATTGCTCTAATGGGGTGGATCCCACATGCCACTACCCCTACATGTAAACTAGCTCATGCTCGCCACATGAACTATGCCACCGAACCATCCAATATCGGCGCTGATTCCCTATGTCTGGATTCGGTGAGCTGCAAAAATTGTAAGAGGGGCACTCGTGCGTCCCCGAATCAACCATTCCGAACTTTGAGATGAGCTTAATTTGTAGTTTCCACCATTTCCGCCCCATCATTCCTAGGAGGAAGTGTTAACGTCGGAGAATTTCGGAAGAAATAAGCATGGAAAGCAGCTGCCCTTCATTTCCACAAGATCCCAACCAAGGAAATCATCGAGATCCACCTCAAACATCGCTCCTATAGCTGGGAAATTCGTTCCATCACAAAAACTGCATCATTGTGACGCTCCTTACTATTTCATAGGCTGAAAACTCACACACCTTGAGCACTAGATTGCCCTAGAAGCACTAGAGCTGAGAAACCTTGTTTCCCGAGCATCCCCTTGCTTAGTTCAAATGAAGGGGAAAATATGGAGTTAAGGAACTCAAAGCTTAAAATGTTACCAAGGTAAGGTAGAATTAGTACTTAGAACATGGATTCAAAGAGAATTATTCCCGACACATTTTGCCGGTAATGAAAAAATTTCCGGCTTCACTCTTTGACAACGTCGTCCAAAATTTCTGTCGTACCTCAATTTTGGACTTCCGTCTTCCGTGCTATAGGGGCTCTCGGTCTTCACGTAGATTTCGCAATGTTTTTTTGTGGAGGAACGCTTTTGGAGGATGCTCGATCCGACGATTCTCGTTCGTTTGGCTTTTCAGCGGGGAACGAGAGGCAGCAGGACAGACAAAGGGGAGCAGAGAAACGCACCGGAATTACGGCATACGGAGTAGTTAACGCAGACATAATTTGTAGAGGCTTGACCGACAAATGCAAAAAACGATTAGAAATCGTAGGACGACGGAAGGTGCGATGGCGAGGAAGTTATAACAGCAAAGCTGCTAGCGGCGAAAACTTACGGTATCCGTCCTTCATCCCCCCTTAATTAGTCCTTTACCTTTTTGGTTTGCAAAAGTGTGTTTCTGGCACGAGGGGGAGAGATGAGAAAAGCTTTTGTGATGGACGTGAAAGGGCGTTTGTGCAAACAATTTGATCCGAAGCTCGAAATATCAAGAAACTTTTGATTCTGATTCAGACTGTTGAAGAAGAAACAAACGTAGCAATTCAGGGCGGATGGTCTCCTTCTCATCAATCGATCAATTTTCAACATCTCTGTTCGATCACGGATCCAGCAACAACAAGACAACAAATCGAAATAATGCTGCTGCAAACTGCACCGACCTCAAATGTCTGCTTTCATGATCGGCTCCACCTTCCAGATTCCAGATTGCAGCTCCTTTCGTCATGCGATCCAAATTCCAGAAACTAAAAGGGATAATGCATTACTCTGAAAATCGACGTCGTCCGTATAGCACCTCCCTCCCATCGTTGCACCTTCCTCACAAGCTTTGCGCTCTGTATACGCTTTTCTCTGCTTCCTCTCCCGTTTAGCTGCTCCTTTTTGTCTTTCGTTTCCTGCCATTCTCCCCTGCAACGGCAACCATGGAAGCGAGAGTAAGGAATCCTTCCAACGTTCGCAGCACCAAAGCGACGCGAAATCATCCCTTGCGCTTTCAGCGAGGTCGCGTGAGGGCCGAGGTCCTCTCGTGGTTTTTCCGTTCCATGACCAGCATCTCCCGAGCAATCATCCGAGCGATTGTTCGGTATTTGAAAAACCGTGAGCTTCCAAAGGCGGGGGAGAGTTTTGTGCCTTTTCTCAGCATCTCCCTTGTTGCTCTCCAATCAAGCAACGAATGGAGCGAGCCCCCGCATAGCATGGGAGAGGGAGTCAAAGGTTGTGTTTACGACAGAATTTTGGAGGAGCTCGCTACCGAACTTAGTTTCTTGCTCGCTAACAAGTAAAAAGAGTGCATCTAGTACGGATTTCTGGTCTGTCCTTATGCCCAAATTTGTAAAATTTGTACCTTAGTTAACTACGAAGAGCGCCGATCTCCATTTTTTCAAATTACACATGTAGAATTAAAAGAAGTTCGTGAATCAGAGGTTGGTATTTACGTTAGCCTTTCTTTTTGGATTGTCGCTTTGCAGGTTTCGCGAAAGAAATTAGCTTCCGATTGGCCAAACTAAGATTACTGAAATGCCTTCGAACTCCCATACTTCAACAAAGCTGAGATTTTCTCATTGCATAAGTCTCCATCATGAACGGATGAATTTATTCTATAAGCTTTTATAAAAGAAATCACATGTATTGTTCGAGAAGTGTGACTTACCTAAGCTTTTCGTGTCAACCTGCTCTTTCCCCAAATAGATGGGTTTTCCTTGTGAGTCTACGAACACAATTTTATTTTGTGAGGCAGGGCAATTTTAGATGCGTGTTTTTGATAAGATCCAGCTTGCATAGAGTGCACATGACCATCACCAATCATTGCTGTATGGGTTTCCAAATATGCTTAGATGCTTTTTGCTATCATGTGATCTTTGTATAGTTGACATCATTGATATCTTTTCTTTTAACGGCGGGAATTTTTGTAAGTGCTATTAATATAAGGTAACAGGGTTGAAGGGAGGACGACTGTATGGCTGTTGTGAATCTCTCTTCTGGCAAGTGTTATCAGTTGGTTTGATGGAGACACTGTTGCGCTCCTCAAATTGCTGCAATAGAGGAGGAAAACGGGCTAAAATAGCAGGGGTTTAGCAGTATTGGCACTAGAGGTTGTTTTAGCAGAAAAGGGCTAGAAGTACTAAGTGTAAAATTGCTTGCATTGTATGTTTGATACTCCACTCCTTAATCTACACAGCTCTCCTCTTACCCAGGCACGCTCTACTCCCTTCTCCTTCTATTTCCTTGCTGCCGATGTTCTACCCCTTCTCTACTATGACCCGATCCCTCTTTTCTTACATTGCTATCTGAGCACTTTCCATCTGTCTTTTACTTTCCACTCTGCTCCCCTCTTTGCCTCTTCAATATTTACCTGCAGGCATCATTTTTGAATGGCAACTCATGTTGCATTTTTGTAACACTGAAATTAGATTCACACTTGAAAGAGCAGGCTGGCCATAACGCTGGTCACCTGCTGTCCCCATTGGCATCAGTATCAGTGAGTTACTGACCTCACACGTCCGGACAAAAGACAAAAGAGCTCATCATTGCCTTGGCTTAATCTTTTGCAATGGGATATTTGAGGTAATCTGCCAGTAAGCAGCAACTCTGCCCACACTATACATTTGTCAGTGTGACTAGGCTACACTACAGGCCTTGCCTTGTAATCGCAAAGCTTGGTTCAGTAGCTGAGGCCTACCCAAACATTGCCTCTGCACATATTATGGACGATGGGCACTTGCAAGGTGGCCACATGTACGGCTGTTTGGAGGGTGAACAGCTGATGGTGTAGCAGGTGGAATTTAAGGCAGTACATGATGAGGCAGAACTCCTGCATGTCAATCTTGAGGATGTGGCAGCCTTTGCTCAGCTCTGTGAACTGTGCACTTCACTCTGCACTCTCTGTTGCAGTGTGCCCATCTTTCCCATGGTCATCCGAGCTTTTTCTCCCGAGCCACATCAGTAGGCGAGTGATACTGAGCTGCAGCTGTTCAATGGAGGGCTGCTGCTGGCTACAGAGGTTCTCCTATGTTCAGCCACACATCATGGCTGCCCTCTAAGGAGGCCAAAGACACGTTGTAACACTACAAATCTTGCACCTAGAGACGAAGTCCAAGCCATTTGCAGGTGTCAAAGAGAACTTCTAGGGGGAGTTTCCATGACCTAGGTGCCTGTTCAGGGCCCAGGCTGCACTTTTGTGTGGCTCTTCTTTCGTGTCATTTTGATCGAGGAAGGTGAGGCTAGCTTTTCAGTCCCCCCACTAGCCTCGCTTGTAGAATGATGCCCCCTCAAGTTGTTGCTACTTACCCCATAGATCTCGCAAGCAAAGGAGGCTCAGCCCCCTTGTGAACAGCAAGGAGGGTGCCACTTCCCTCTGTTGTCTTCTGTGGAAAGTCCACACATCCTCAAAGCTGAAACAGACCACTTGGAGGAATGAAGCTTCTCATCCAAGGTTGGTAGTGCCTGCCCAAGCGAGCCCAGGCTGTTAGAGATTAACAGTGAATGGAGGCCTTGCTTGCTAGGCAAAGCCCAAACACACTATACGCAGCAGAAAATATAGGGTATTATTAACCCTCAAGATCACTTACGCATATGGATCCTACTCCCTGTATGTGCACCAGCATGTTATAAAATCAACGCTCAGTTCTGGAGACAGATAGCGAGATATAGCAACCATAAACTTCAATAGATATGTCCACAGATAGGACCAACGATGAATACAAAAGGGGACTTGCAACCATAAACTTCAATAGATATGTCCACAGATAGGACCAACGATGAATACTCCTGTTCCTCCTCCTACTGCGTGCCTCAAGTGAAGTGTTCAGTGGCTTAGGGATGAACCCCAAAACGCCTTGTCATCTACCCTTCTTCTTTAAGTGTTAAGCTCCAATGTTAAGTTATATACCCAAGACTAGGACCTTCTAGAACAATCTTTGATTGAGTGCCCAATCACCTCTGCCAGTGCATGAAGGACAGCCAGCAAAGTGCTTGACTGAGCTGCCACGCTGTGCTTGTGCCTGGAATGCACCCTACAGTGGCAGTAACTGGTCTGTCTTTGCACCCCCCAAGGGGGGCTATATTTAGGGGCTGGAAGCCCCTAAAAATGGCCAACCGGGCCTTCTCACAGACCAAACAGTCTAGGCCGACTTGATGCAGGGATTCGGAACCTGATAGTCTCTACATGGAACCTTGGTGGAGGTGATTAACATGGGCCAGCCACTTGGAGATTCATGCAGAGATTTGTCAGATGATCACTACCAATTGGATAGCGACATCATGGATGAGCTACCCAGTACGGCTCAGTTAAGCAGAGATTTGTCAGATGGTTGCTACCACTCTCGCGGACGATGCAGAGCGATTTCCAGATAACATGGACCATGCCGTCAGAGAGCAGATGTTAGAGGATGTTCTATTGGTGTTCAGAGCAAACAACTGACCTTGTCAGCTTCATGGCTCTAAGAGACCATGTCACCAACTCTCTGTCATCATGCCTGTGCTGTAAAGCTGCCCCTGCTGGCTGTCTGGCGGGTCTTAACGTTTCTCCCCGCTGAGAACTCCATGCCAGCCATACATTCCGAAGCATCTTGCAGAACTCATAAAAGAAAGTGTGAATACATACCAATGAATATCCTCTTGTTCTTGCCTACTATTGCAATAAGCTCGACACCCCTCTTGAGTGCCATCCTTTTTGCTACTTTGGAGCCATGCAACAGTCCGTTCATCCTAGTATGTACACCTACGTCTTCTTCCCCTTCACTGTCGGCGACCATCTTTCTGCTGTCCTCCATAAAGTAATTTGAATCGCACTCAATACCTAACATCTTGAGAGTCCCCTCAATGTCTGCAAATACTGTCTCTGGGATGCTTGGGGCTACCACAAAAAATAGCTTCTTTCACTAAAATCGGCTGTTGGTTCGTCCTTCTAGGACTGGTCCTACATCTTCTTCTTTGATCAGCCTTCTTCAATCTGCAATCTCCAGGCTGTCACAGCAGAGCTTTTTCTTTGTTTCTTCTTGCTTCCACTCCATGAAGAGTCCCCTGCCTCCTTTAAAGAGCCACCATCAACCTTAGGCTTACGCTGAAGTCTGCTGCTGCTGTCTATGCCCGCTGCACCCTGCTGCTCTTTGCATCTTCTCAAGTGCCTTGCTGCACTGCGTTGATCTTTGCTCTTGGTGCTGTCCTTCACTGCCCTCCCCCAGTGGCGTTGGTGCAATGTTGAGAGGCCTTTCACAATCTGCTACATTGGACTGATGGATGGTCTCTGACCCCCCAATGGGGACTTTATATAGGGCTGGCATGCCCTCCAATCTGCCCGCTGACCCTGCTGCAGACTGGTCTGCTGGCTGGCTAAACCAGTCTGTGGACTGGCCGACCAGACCAGCCCATGGAGTAAAGCCTCCTACTGACTGCCCTATGTACTGGTCTCTGCGCAGCTCTGCGGCCCCACTCTAGAGCCAGCCCTTATGCCCCTCCACATGGCTTATGTGCAACCCCATAAGTGGGCAGCAGCACAACAGTCCCACATCTACCCTGTAGGTTGAGTAAATACAAGAAGGACAACCATATGCTGTCCATGTGGCAGCCTCTTCCTTCCCCATATTTCGCCACTGATGTCACTCCCCCATGCTCTCCTCATTTGGGTAGACAAGTTTAAATGGAATTTGCCTCGCGGTGGTCTCATGTGTGATAATTTTATGCCCAAAAGTGCTTCAATCATCTTTAAGTTCCAATAGCTTTGATATCCAACAACAATATTTCCAATGGACTTGCAAATGACCTCATTTGTTTTTCCTACTTGCCCATTCACAGCCTAGCACTAGATGCTAGATGTGGTGCTTGATACACATGCACTTCATTAGCTAATCCATAGCAGCATCATTAAGAAAATAGAACCATGATTTGAGATGATTTCCATTGGAATTTAATATAAATCATAGATCCTATCAAAGATAAAATCACATACCCCCTTCCCATTTGGTGTGAGTACAAACGTGGCTTTGATCCATTTGGTAACATCACCTTGGCCTCTACAAGAAGATGCTTCTACTTTTGTCTAGTCTTTGGGACCAACAAGTCCCCCAAAGGGACGTACAGAGACAGAAAGTTGAAATAGCTTGGGGCAAAGATCTTAGCCAAATAATTCATAGAATTGATAAGACGTTGAGGAGACTATCACCTATCAAAATAGAGTTGATCACTAGTAGATTGCATGGAGGACCCAGCTATATAAATGTTCCCCACTTGTAAAACCTATCATGTCAATGACTCATGACTTGCTAAACCTCGTCTACATCAACGGACCAGTGCAATAAGATGTCATCAATTTGATGACAATACAATACTCCCTCTAGTATGGTATAGCACCTATTATCTTCTTTAAGTCTTGCTTTGAGCAATTTGGAGGGAAGAAGTAAGTGGTCAAGAACTGAAGCATCCCACCATACCATTGATGTTCCATACTGATGAAAATTGGAGATTCATCAAGGCTCTTCTAAAGTCAATCAAGTCCATCTTCTGTGTCAATCAAGTCCCTCTTCTAGGTCAATCAAGCCCTCTTCTAAGTCAATCAAAGCATCCTTTAGTTTGTCCATTAGATTTGAGTGAAGAGACATGGCAGTAGGACAATGCCAAGCTAACTAGGAACGAAATATAAATATGGAAAGCATAATGGAAAGAACAAGTGCTAGGCAATGATAACCAAAATACTCACATGATATAAAGCTTGATGTTGACTGATGTGATAGAAAATAGACAAGTACAACACTATATAGTGTGCCACTAGACTCTAGAAAGTCACAATGTCTATGGGATATCTCCCAATATGACACGTGGCATATCTAGGACTCACTAGACTATAAAACCACACCTAGAACACTCATTTTAGACTCACTTTGGCTTCATATTCCAACACCCCCCCATGAAGGCAAGGTTTGAGACTACTGGAATGGAACCAAGAATAGAACATGACAATGATGGAGAAGAGCCTTGACATTTAAATTTCTCAACACAAAACATAACAAAAAGCATGCTTTTTGGCTTAGAAATGGAGCTCATTAATAGAGAGGCAAAGTAGATAAATAGCAAATGGCTCACCAAGGGCTACAACACATCATCACCAAGGGCTACGACATGTCCAAAGTTGGAACATCCTCGTAGATTTCCCCCTCCATTTCTCTAGTACATGAGCATTGCCTCAAACTATGGGCGATATGAAGGGTGAATAAAGTGGAGTCAAATGGTAGGGGGAGGGGGCTCATAGGGATTCAAGGAGAGAATGAGGGCATAAAAGGAGGGAGTGCAAAGTAGATCTTAAGTGATGAAAAGCAAGGGGGTTGGTGGGGGGTTCTTCGTGTCGGAGAGGTATTGGTAGTGGAGTGAGGGTGGGATTTGCAAAGGGGACTCAAGGAGAGCATGAGGGGGAGTGTTGTGGGATACATGAATGGTTATACATGGGCGAGCATATGTTGCATCAGGCGTTAGCAGTTCTAACACTTGACCTCGTGCTTTTGTAGGCTTTGTGGTGAACGCACATGATATGCTAAATGAACTGAATGATAAGAATGAGTTCTTTGGGCCTCCAAGGGGTGAGCTCATGTGGCTCCTCATTGTTTCGTCCCTTGATCCTCATCTAGGTTTTCATTTGGTTTCACTATTTAGGTGGATAAGTCCTTAGGCCTTCCACAAAGATGGTGTGGAGGCCTTCGACCTAACTTGCTAACAATTCTACTATTTATTATATTTTTACACATGTTCCATGCCTATGGGCAGAGGTAGTTTCTCAAAACAAGTGAGGAGATAACTCAAGACAATAAGCTATCCACAAAAGAAGATATCACACTAGGGAATATTTAGAAACCTTAAATGTTTTTGTTCATTGTGCTTCATATGAATCTTCCTACTGTTGATATTGGCATGGTCGGCTATCCATGATACTATCATGCTAGAGTGCTATAGTCACTACTAGCTCTACTATCATCTTGTAGTGCTATAGTCACTACTAGAACTACTAATAGTGTGACCTAGCAGTGGTACCTAGTTGGTGCCATGCTAGTTTATAGTGGTATCATGCTACCTAGAACTACTAGAATTCTAGTTATCTTTATTATAGTGCTAATTAGCATTGCCACTATGTAGGTTAGCAATTGTAGTAAGCACTACTATACTACCAGTTAGTGTTAGTACCATGTAAGCATATTCAAACAATTGTATTTTTGTCTGATTACAAATGGCCTTGTAGCTGTAAGAAAGGATCTAGAGACTAAAATCATGGCATGTTCATCAATGTAGATTTATATAGAGTTGCGTTATCCACATTCTAGTAGGTGATAGAAGAAGGCCATCGAGCCTATGGTCACATTGTAGGTGACAATCCCCAAGCCTAGTGCAAGAATCTATAATTTATATTATATCTAGTCTATAGATTAGTCCTATAGTGCTAAGCTTTTGGTTCTCATCAAGAGTTTATGGCCATGTTCGATCTTTTATGAAAACTATAATTATCAATGCTAATTTATGACAACCATGTGTATCCTATGTTGTTCATATTGTTGATCATCAAATCCAATAGCTATGCAAACTTATTCTAGACAAAAAAATTGACCCATGACACAACTCCAGATCCAAATGAGAAGCAGTACCCTGTCACTGATCTCTTGCTGTCCACGTCTCTAGCCCAATCCGAGTGAGATGCAAGTCAAAAATTTCCCATAAGAGACTTTGAATTTCCTATCATGATATGCAATCCAATGTTTTTACAAGTACTACCCTCATAGACTACTTTCACTTTGAAGTAATATCTACATGGATAAAGAGAGTGGAAGAACTAGCACGCTAGTACTAAAAACTAGTACGCTAGTACTGATAACTAGTAGTGATAGTAGTGTCATTAATGCTAGTGAGTAGTACAAGGATATTATTGTGAGCTAGAAATCACTATCGTGCTATTAGTGCAAATATAGTAGTCAATGTTGGTAGTTTAAGGTAGTCATTAAAGTACTAGTAGTACTAACTAGTAGTACTAGATCACCAATATGATAGTTAGTGCACGCTAGTAATCGATCACATAAGACAATATTGTCACCATTTGTGTCCTTTTTGGCAACTGACATGTATCCCTATCAAAGAATCCTCTAGAATCTTTGAATATACAAAAGACAAGATCCAAGTTGAACGGGTTTTACATTCCTACTTTCCACATGGCAAAATCCTCCAACTCCACATAAGTATTCTCGATAATTCTTCTTTGAATGCTCACTCCACACTCCTCCATGTGACTTCCATATGCTTGGCATGTGGCCTCCCTTGAATTATTGAGCACATATGGACATGAGGTCCACTTCTTTATACGACTCATTTGTCCTATTCTCTAAAATCCCCATAATATCACATTCACCAATCACTCTCATCCCATACCAAGGTATCTATAATTCATACATGTGGTAAATTTTACAATGATTCACTCCACTGATTCTCTCAATCCCTTAAAAATATATTTTATAATGTATAATACAGTGATAGTCACCACCGAGCCATCACTTGATCATTTCTAGCACTGTCTTATCAAACACACATAAAATCGATGTCTTATAAAAATAAAGATATCACATTTTTGTGCCGCATTTGCCCCCCTAGCGATAGATTCGTGCTTATGACATAAAGAGTGTTTTTGGGCCATCAAAGAGATCGAGTATAGAAGAACTTGAGCTGATACTCATTGGTGCATCTTAATATCTCATTTCCTCGATTGAATGCAAATTGTACCACTAGATGGAGAGGATGTATTGGATTGAAAAAAAAATATGTGAAAGAATTGCAAGCATGTACTCAATTAAAGACTTGATAGGTACCATGTGTATAGCTATGAGATAGCTATAAATACTTCTTATACATTGCAGACCTTATCCAAAGCTATCCCTTGTTGAGAGACCATCATTGTGAACACATCAAAACTCTACCAAGAAATAAAAATTTTCCATATAAATCCAATACTAAATAATATGTTGATATGGATTTTAAAAATAAAGAATCCTAGAAGTTGCACCACCAATATCCAAGTATCTCCACATCAAAGGTAGTGGAATTAAGCAAGTGTTACCCATGGGTACATTCCAACTTGTATTGGTCTTTGACACCACCCAAGTACCAAGTAGTGTATGTATCTCATTATGCATATTTTCACCAAATTGATTACAACAGGGCCATCAAATTCTATATTTAGCTAGTCAACATGAGGAGGATAAGGCATCATGGCAAGTCCTCAAGGCTACATATATTAGCATCACCTAGCTCTATAGTCTCTTCTTCTAGAAAGGCATTATCAATAATTGCATAGCATTCTTTGTAAGCTTCTATCATGGCATTAGATTCCATCATTAGCAACTTCATCCTTTTGGACCATGTAACATGATGTGTTGATAGGAGTGAATGTAGACAAGTCACTTTGAAGCTCATCAGCATCTAAGTGACCAATATTTATAGGGTTCCATGGACATATGTTGATTGCCAAGACCTCTATATCATCATATGGGTCTTCAACAAATAACCATGAAACTCCATTAAGTATACGATCAAAATCATCACTCCTTTATCAATGGGATTAAATGCATTAGTATTGATAGAGGAAGGGACATTTTCACAAAGCAATCATCTTTCATTTCACATTTACTAGTCAATTGTTAAGATCCACATGAGTCTTCAACAAATAATCTGGACACTCCAAGTATATCATTGATTATATGTTCTATAAAAGGAGAAAGGTCCAAATTCACCACATAAATCCAATATGCTGTAATATGTTGATAAAAAGTTGAAGAATCAAGAATCCCAAAAGTTGCATCACCAAGCTCCTTATTCAAGCATTTATCTCCACGTGCATGTAATGGAATCAAGAAAGTGTTCCCATGGGTAAATTACCACTTCTTAGTCCCATGGATCTGTCAATTGCCCAGATTTCTAGATCATCACATGGATCTTCAACAAACTTCATCAAGCGTATCAAGCATATGATCAAAATTATCACCCTCTTTAGTATGGGATTCAATGCATTAGTATTGATAGAGGAAGGAACATTTTCAAGCTTACCATATCATAGAAATCACCTTTGACTTGATATTTAATAGTGTCAACCATTAAGATCTCATGCTCAACACATGAATCTTCAACAAACAATCAAAAAACTTCTTCAAGCATATATGCCCTTTGAGTTTCCCTTCATAATGTCTTCCTCTTCCCACCCCCCTGAGGAAACTTCTTTCCGTAATGCTAATATCTTTACAACTTTCTTATTTAGTATAGGACACTATATGTGATTATGACCCTTTTCTTGAATTTCATAGCATGTGACATTGATTCTATTCCTAGATTTATCTTTGATTTGTGGAACCTTAGGTGGCCTTTCATTGGCCAAGTGCAACTTTCAATCAGAATACTCTACCATAAGCTATGCAATGTTGTGTTCCAATAATGTAGTTGGTACCTTAGATGTTGAAACTACCTCTACTCATGATGAACTAGTTGGAACACTTAAATAAGTTTGGAATGTGGTCTCAATTTGGATAGCCACCTCCTCCTTTGAAATATGAAGAGCCTATAAGGACTTTTTCAAGCAAGCTAAAATCTAAAGCAATGACAAACTTGCCCTTGTTAACGTTCTCCGGTGCTAAAGAATTCTTAGAATCCCCCATAGAAGATGAAGAATAAGAAGTAACAACATGCAAAGCAGTCTATTGACATTTAATGCACAAAGCCTCATACGTCATTGACAAGGTAGAAACTGATTCTCCTTCCTTTTGAAAGTCTGATCCAACTACAAAATAATAAAGCATTTTGTGACTCCATTGTATCAAATCTCTCCTTCAATGCTTCAATAAGCTTTTCCCAATCACTCTTGGTCTCTTTTGGTAGAGCGTTCTGCCAAGTTTAGGCCATGCCCTCTAAGAAATTTCTAAGTATTTCAATCTACTCATAGACCAACCATCAAGTACCATGGTCTATCAAACTCTCAGAGATAACTTCTATGGTCTCTCGATCCATGGAACACCAAACTTTTGAATATCTTGCACCAAAGAGGGCCAAAAACAAGAAAAAATTATTCTTCCAAAGATAACCTTCCTTTGTGTGATCAAGCAAGACCTTGAGGTTATGGTAGAATGACTCTAAGAAAAACCTACCGCACCTCTCCCCCAAAAGATCTGACAGGAATTTGCTAGGCAATGAAAATACACTGACCTGTTACCACAAAGTTATTTTGAGTGAACTAAAGAGGATCTCTCACCTTCTTGAAGGCACATGGGTTGGGCACATCAACATATTAATTCAAAACACATTTCTTCTCTCTCTCTCTCTCTCTCTCACACACACACATACACACACATGCAGATGATCAAAATGCTCACTTCCAAAGTAACTTTGTGATCCAAAATGGGAAAAATGAAAGGATATGGGGATGCAAGGATTTTACCCAATCGCTAAGTGCTAAATAGAAGATTAATGTATTCATGAAAGAATATCCTCTAGCGGAGAATGCCACGAATAGATGTGAAATGGGATGATGGAAGAGGCTAGTTTGGCTGATTTGGTAGAGTAGGTAGCTTGCATCTAAACATTTTTTGAGGTCGTCAACAAATACCTCATGGAAGGACACAAAAGTATCTTAGAAATTTACATTAGACACAGGGGCCTAAACAAGTTTTTATGCCACCCATATCAATAATATGAGAACATTAATGACTTTATCCGAAAGAGAGCTCACATTGATGTGAGTTTAATCAAAATTGAAGTAATGAGCACAGTGCTATGACTCTCTTACTGAGAGGGGTTGAAAACTGTCACAAAGATAGATAGTCACACATAAAGACTAATAACTTCTATTTTTGATATCTAATCAAAACACTGAAGACATCAAAACATGATCTTAAAGAGAGCTTCTTGTTGATATAAATTTTATTGGAATTGGACCATCAAGTGAAACATTTGATGATTTTACCTCTAGGATGTTAAAGTATACCCCAAAAGGACCCCAAAGCTATCCTCTTTTATCTTAAGGGTTTACTTTCTCAATGCAAACTCTTTATCAACAATCCAAGCCCCACAAGACATGCCAAGAAGGGAAGAATCATCCTTCATAGTAGCTTGGAAAACAAGCCTACCATGCGAATACATCAAGCATCCAAGTATTATGTATTTTAGTCATCTTAAAAAAGAAAGAAGGACAAAAGGGAAGGGGAAGGATAGGTATAGTCAAGAGAGGAGATGCAAAGTAAAGTCTATTTTCCATGGAAGATGAAAATCCCACCTCAATAGCTCTAAATTAGAGCTTCAAGAGCAGCTACAGGTAGAAGCAAGTGCCTTCACGTTCTCAAGACTTTTGTATGCATCTACACATGCCGCATCACTCGCCTCCTTTGCACACATAGTTGAAGACACCTTCAACTATTATCTCCACACCATTTCTACCATCGCCACACAACACACACACAATTTTACACATCCACTCTCCTCTACTTCCTTCAACCTACTCCTCCACTATAATAATATCCAAGCCTATCCTATTATCACCGTGGCTTATTTTCACAAAGACATCATCCTCCAAGATGATTATGATATTTTGAACCTTGAACACCACCCATTGTATATAACTTTATGGCATGCATTCGAGTCATCCAAGATTCTTCCCTCTTCTCTAAAGAGACCCGTATGCTTGAACTCCTAAAACCTAGCAACTTGTGAGACATGCCTTGCAATCCACGGTCCTTGATTGCAAGTCTAGGGTGGATGCAATTGTATGGCTGACAAGGCACTTAGTTCATTTCTCAATATCTTATTATGAATAATAGCCAATGCTATCACCCCGCGGGAATAATCACCCTATATAATAATATCCATGAAGCCCTTTAGAATATGATTCAAACTAGCTTTAGCCAGTTTGATGATAATCATGTAGTATACCCCATGGCTCTTTAAGAAGTAGACACAGATACACCATGGGGCATATTTAATTCCACTCGGCCCCTTTCTCCTCTATCTAATCTAGACACTACACCTCCCCCGGCTCCCATTTCCACTACCACTACTACCACAGACCCTTCCCAGCCCTCCACAATACACCACCTTACCACACAACACAACCACCCATGCCCACAACACGATACAGCAACAATCTTTCGGCACGGAGGGCCAAAAGATATGGAAAATACCACCATTTAAAATTGTAAAGCCAAGTATCTTATTGGACATCAAGGGCCCTTACAAGGAGAGGACAATGAAAAAATAAGCAAGAATATACATGAGGATGAGGGACAACTACCACAGGAGCCCCTGCCAACGCATTCCTTCTTTGTGATTGATTATGTCTCCAACATCAATAGGTGGCGGGGTAAACTCCAAAGTTTCCACTTGATCTTTTGGGCTCTAAGGCTCATAGCAATTGCCATAAATGTAATCTCTTTTGTTCAATTTTTTCTCCATGAGGCTCTCAGCAATTGCTAGCCATAAGGATATCATGGAAGTTCATGCCCTTATTGAGCTAATGTAGAAGAGTTTCCAAAAATAAAAGTAGGACAATGTGAGGCAGACTTGAGGAGGCTACAAACGTCTGGATCCCAACAAAGTACCACAAATAGATGTGGATGAAGGGTTGCAACCTCAATTGCGAATCCCATTTTTGAAACACGATGCCTTTTAGAGAAGATACTATTTAGTAGGCATAGACCAACATGTCAGCCCTACATACATGCCTCTACGAAGATGCTGGCTCTGGAAAGATTTTGAAGCCATGAAGGCCTCTGATCCAAATATTGTGTAATTTTCCAAGGCTCGATTTTCCAATAGTGGGCACCTCCTTTGCGCTAGCGGCACAAATGGAAGAGTAATACGACTTTTGCCATGGTCCCCAATCTAGCATTCGTGGCCACCATGCACTTTTTTTTGTTGCTAATAATTTTGTTGCGGGACATTCCTACCCAAGAGCCCACTATAGAGGAGAACCTTCAGAGGCTATGATTCGAGATAGTCTTCGACCTCAACATCGGCTGAAGCATGGAAAGGATGCAAGAACTGTGATCTGGCCAATGTAATGAAGGGTAAGTAGCACAAGAAGACGAATGGGTACTATGCCAAGAGATTGTTGTCCTGCGTCAATCGTTCTACATTCAGCATCAGAATCCTCCCTTAATCCTTGCAGCAGACCACAATCTATCAAAATCAGTCAATTGGATCTATAGCAAAACAGGAGCTTGTAAGTTGATAGGATCAATGGAAGTTCAGCGTGGAGCAAGAAGGTGTACTACATGAGTGGAAGGGTGCAGTGTCAAAGGAGAATGCAAGATTGCATGCAGATTTTGAGGCTGCTACTGCAACTGAGGGCAAAGCCCTCACAAAAGTTGAATCAATTGTACATACACTTAGTTGGGTGCATAGTAAAGTAGACAATTTATTACATGGTAATGTATTGCAGGATGAGTTCTTGAAGGATGTAGCAAAACTTGAGGTAGAATAGGATGCAACAAAAGTAATATTTGAATCAGCAAAAAGGCAGCGAATCAGCGTTGGAGAGAACTACCAAGCAAGCTCAAGTTTTTTGAGCAACATGCAACATTTGATTGAGAAGCTCCCAAGTCAGGGTCCCAAAGTTCTAAATCTAGCACCAACTCACCATCCCACAGGCTCTACAGCAATGACTATGAACGTGAATATTGAATAGTGAGATTCTTAACTTCCATGTACAAATCGATGTTTTAGTTTTTAGAGTTGGGTCCTCTTACAAGTAGTGTGTACTTACCTTTTCAATAAATGTGTAGGTGTGTTTTCTGTGGGCTTGGATTTTCTCAAGAAACTATTGATGTGCTTTTTGCACCATGCTTGCACACATACCACATCATATGTGCAACATTCCATTTTTCTGAGAACTTGCAATGTATTCATCCGTCCTGCAATGTATTGGTGTCAAATGCATGGTTGGCTGCCATGGGCTTTGATAAAGTAGGTATATTTTCTTCACTCTTTTTTTCTTATTTCTTATTACTCAATAGAGTAATATAATATTGTACATGCTGAACATTTGAAGTCAGTTATTTAGTACTAAATAGTACTGTTTATGTGATTTAGCAATATTTAGGATTTAGAACTATTTGGGATTTAGTAATGTTTAACATTTTGCACTATATAACTTTAGTTCTATTTAGCACTATTTAGCATTTAGTAGTATTCAGCACTATTTAGCATTCAGTAGTAATATTTAGCTTTTAGTACTATTTAGCACCATCTAGCACTGCTAGTATTGTGTGTTTCAGCACTATTTAGCATTTAACACTATTTGGCATCTAGTAGTATTTGTCATTTAGTACTATTCAACACTATTTAGCATCACAGGGCGCCCCCGCACAAGACGACGAGGAAGACGAGGAAGGAGGTGCAGAAGGGAGCGCAGAAGGCAGCGCATCAGGGAGCGTGGAAGGCAGCGAGGATTAGTCGTAGAAGTAGTGCTACTATTCTTTTTTGTACTTAAAGCCATTGGCATGGCTTCGTGCCTCTTGTATATAGACTCCTCTTATTTTTTGTACTTGAAGCCACATGACATGGCTTAGCTTCCTTATTTTTTGTACTTGGAGCCACATGACGTGGCTTAGCTTCGTGCTATATGTATATACAAGCACTTTTTGAGCTTTCAATTTTATTGCGTTTTGGAGTTGTAATATTTTATTTGGAATTGTAATTAAAATGAGGTTGGCTGTAAGAATTGAATTACAGAATGTGGATATGGGATTCTTGTAACTATATAGCATACACAACATACACAGTATTCTGTAAAATTTATTTAAAAAAAAAAGGCGCGTCTATCAGTGCGTTTACAAACGCGTTTATATTCACGTCTGTCTGTTCGATATGCGTCTATACTTGCGTCTATCAAAGCGTTTATTTGCGCGTCTATTTACGCGTGTATGAGCGCGTCTATACGTGCGTAAGTCTGATATATAGACGCACTAATAGACGCGGGTCTCCTGATGCGCAAATAGACGCGCCCGTAAGTTTTTTATTTAGTTCATGAAACGCGTCTGTGCACGCGTCTATGGGCGCTTTGTCTTGTTGTGGAAGTTAATACATGTGGCCATAGAGAGATGGCCAATATTGAAGCAGACTTGGGCTATTTGTGCCCAATGTTTAAGAAAACTCAATTCCAGTGTGAGGTGAATGGAAGAATTTGATTTTGACTAGAAGGAAAAACTTTGGATGTCATAAAGACTTGCTTTTTTTTGGCAAATATAGTTATAACTTGTGGGAAAAGCTCTAAATTTATGAAATTCTATCGCTAATTTATGAGCTTGGAGGTTTTTGAAAATTTCCACATGATATCGCATATGAACATTGTAAATTACAAAGTGACCTATGGGAAATGGGAAATTTGATGCATGAATATGCCATGTGGTCCCCCACTTTTTCCCATTTGTTTCCCATAACACAAATGACCTCTTGATGGGAAAAAGACTTTATCAAGCATTTGAAGGTTGAAACGGGTTGAAAATGACATAAAATCCACATTTTCACCAAGTACTATATATTTAACATGGGAATTAGTTTGCCCATTAAGAGCACGTCCCCATGGACTTCTACAGTTTTCCAAAGATGCCATCCCTTTGTAGTTCCCCATGGAGGAGCCCATCGCCCATGTGAGGCGGAGATCTAGACTCATTCCAAGGGTTGTAAGGGGTGGGTTAAAGTGACCGCAGCCACAACGAGAGATGTAGATCCACTCTAAAACACAGCAAGTGTAGGCAATATGGAGCCATCCATGGGGATTCAGAAGCAGGCACGTCTGCTCAAGTAATTTCCATTATAGCAAATAGGAAAAGCTGGACCATGGGGACCTACTCTAAAACCCTTTTCCCACCATTTTAGGGTCCATTCCTGCTTGCTGCTCCACAATGCTCAAGCAATGGTTCCACGAACTCCTCCTTGCCTATCACCTGTAGTAGGCCCACATCAACCAATTGCAACACCATAAAAATGCCCACCATTTTCTGTCTCCAGTAGGGTGATGGATTGCCAAGTTGGGGCCCGTTGATAATGGAAATATGAGAAAAAATGCCACTTTGTGGCATTTACACTCTGCACCTAAGCTTGCCCTTGGGGCCAAGTGATGACAATGGCAACAATCTTGATTGACAAGGGAAGAAGATGTGGTAGATCGTACGGATGGTGGCGATTGTGATATTTTGGGCATATATTAATCATATAATATAAAAAATTTAAAGTCCCATTAGAAGACTCATAATCAACGGCTTATTGCAAGTAATTAGAGATCAAATAATTAAGAGTTTTAAAGCCCCATTAAAAGACTCATAATCAACTGCTTAGATTGCGTGACATCGGCGGCTTTGCGACATTTTAAAGGTTCACACGTGGGAGAGCAATCACACGTGTGAGTGGATGGCGAGGCAAGCGAGGAGGCAAGTGGAGGAGGTGAAGAAGGAGGTGGGGAGGGGGGCGTGCAAGGTGCTGAGGGTGGCGGTGGCGAGGAGCAGGGAGGAGCCACAGAAGCTGTTCAAGCTACTGGACATGCTGGAGAGCGTGGAGGGGCTGAGGGTGGGGGTAGAGGGAGAGATGAGCAAATTGGCCACCGTGGGTGTGGAACGAGTCCAACAAAATGTGTGTTAGGATTCAAATCTCGCACCATATACCCATCTGCCAGGAACAAACTTAACAAAGGCCAAAAAACTTGTCTGCCTGGACGTTCCGGCCTTGCTAGAAAGGTCTCAACATTCAACGGCGAATCCACGCTCGCCTGCAACCTCGATGAGACTTGCAAACAAACCTCACACGATGGTTCCTTTCTCAGTAACAACTCACCTGAGAAGGTTCATTTCTCTAGATATTCCCGACGATGAACACTGCTGACAATGGCTCAGGATAGATATACGCGGGGTGCCCTTGTCGTTTGTGACAAGTTTCAAGACTACATACGGCTAAAAGCTATTCGGGTGCTGTATCATCCTTTCATTATTACATTGTTAGGGGAAAACGTATTTCTAATTCACGAAGAACTTCCAGGTCTACTCTTTTAGTCCAGACTAGATTTAAAAAAGAGCCCATCCGTAAACTTGTTGCTCGTTCGCATTGAAGCGGTAATAAAAGAAGCACTATGATCTCTGCATTTCAACCCTCGTATACTCCCCGATCCTTAGAGCCAATATATATATGTACAGGAAAGGCGACTCAGAGGCTCAGTAAATCAAACTAGCCAAACAAAGGAACACATTATTGCTACACCAGCTACAGGTACAGGTAATTAAGCTCATATGATCAAAGAGCTGATGCGATCAAGCGAAATACCAAATTCTTCATAGAAGACTTCAAAACTATGTCTTATTTTTGTGTCTATAGCAATTGTATTATTTATCACGTAGCCGGGCTCCAAACTCCTCAAATATGATTGGCTTCGACCGCTCCGATGCCGTTGGCATAGTAGTAAAACTCTTGAGGAGGTGGATTGCTTTTCAAAATCTGTAGAGCCATTTCAACGATTGCAGCAATTAATTCGACACCACTACCAAAACGAAGGATAAATCGAGATACAGCTATGTAGATTGTACACAGGCATATTTTACTGCATCACGTTTCAGACATGATGCATCGGGTCGAAGACAAAGTGTGAAAAAAACTACACCAATACTTCCTTTAAAAAAATCGCCTATCTCCCAGCAGAGAAATCGTCAGTCCAAAAGATAAGACGGGAACTTTTGAAAGGGAGACAGGATCGATCATGATGTTGCCCAAAGACAGCAATTTCAAGAGACATAACACCCGCACAGAGAAAACGAGGGAGCAATTAGAGCAAGCAACCAATCAAGATGGGAGAGGAGAAGTACAAAGTAACCAGGCTAGACGAAGAGAAACCTCTAAACTATGCATAATTTCAGAATTGTATATATCGGATCCTCGTAAAAATACTAAGCAGAGACCCTTTAGTTTAAATTTCTATCCCTCTCGAATCTAGCTAGCCTTGATCTCCATGGCTGTGAATATGTGATCGGCCCTTCAAATGACATGCCACACCAGCAAAGGTCGATATGGATATACAGTCCTACTACGTCAATCGTCCAGGATTTCAGCCATACATGACACAAGCTTAACACAGAACGCCCAGCCAGATTCTCTTTCTGCAAGAGTAATAATAACCCATACAATCCATTCCTAACTAGTTGCTAGCAGATCGAAAAAGCGAGAAACATTTTGACATTAAGAAATCCACGCAATCCCAAGAATGAAAAACTACACCAATATTTTCAGGACATCCATTAGAAAAATCACCTATCTCCCCAGCTGGAGACTGAGGGTCATGACGTTTCCCAAAGAGAGCAATAGCAAGAGATACAACACCAGCACTAAGGAGCAAGAGCGAGCAACCAATCGAGATGGAAGAGGAGAAGTACAACGTAAACAGCCTAGGTGAAGAGAAACCTCAAAACAATACATAAGTCCAGAACTAATACATACGTCCAGAACTGTATAATCGGATCCTGAGCCGAAAGAGGTTTCGCTGGAAGAGGAGAAGTACAACGTAAACAGCCTAGGTGAAGAGAAACCTCAAAACAATACATACGTCCAGAACTAACAGAAGACCTTTAGTTTGATACGAGATGAAGAGAAACCGCAACATAATACATACGTCCAGAACTGTAAAATCGGATCCTGAGCCGAAAGAGGTTCCGCTAGCAAACTTGTGTGGTACCTTATTTTCTATGAGTTGATCAAGAAGAGGCTCCGCAGACAGAACAACGAGCAATCGTTTTGACAACATGTGTGGCGATAGTGATGACGGAGCGGACAGACGATACCATAATGTGGTTTCTCAGGCGACCTCTTGGAGAGGAGGTTCTAAGGCGACCTCTACGACAGGAGGGGGCGAATGGCAAGGAAGGTGGTGTAGCTGTGGGAGGTGCCATGCGTCTGAGACGAAATACAAATGAAGCCTAATTTCACTACCCAAGAAGACTGAAAATAAGGGGGAGGAGGGGTGTTTTTCCTTGAAAGTTCGTAGGAAAGTGAGGTGATTCTTCCTCGTGCTCAACAAGTTCACAAGGACACACGTGACAAGAGATATCCAAGATAAAATCATGAAACACAAAATGAGAAGGATACACAGGGTCCGGCAACAAACCAGTACCGACAAACCAGCGGTACAACTTCTCTGCAATCATGCACCGCTTTAATGAAGCCCGAATCACATCCGGAGTCAGAGAAGCTTGCGGCTTCGACCGGACTTTTATCAAGCGAGCATACGTAAGAGCCACGATCGGCCAGCAAGCATACGTAAGACGCTTTTCCGACGATCGGCCAGAAGGGACAAAAATTCAGCACCGCCTTCCCTTTTCTAAAGAAAATCAGTATTGATCCTCGGTTTGTCATTGGCCCAAAATTCCTACGTGTATATATAAAAATGCATTTCCCTTGTTCATTTGACAAATTTTTTCCGAGAGCGGTCAATTTTTGTCCTTGTCGACGACGACGACGACGACGGCCAGGCTAGCGAAAATGCCCAGAGGCCTGGAAAAGTGAAGCATGGCAAAGCATACGTTCCCACGGACCTGCCACAGCTAGAGATTGGTGTAGCCCCGTAAGAGGAGGTCCCCATGCTATCGACGAACCCCTGTGGACTGGAGATTTGCAGCCAGCCGCCCTGTCCCCATGGATAGGGCCTCCAACCCGCTCCGCCGATATCGGGGTTGGTGCCCTCGGATATCTCACTTGGTTTGGGGTGTTCTGGTGGTGGGGCGAGGCACCCTCTGGGAACCTGCTCAGTCAAATGGATGCGGACCTCTCCAAAAAAAGGAGCAACTTCAATGTGCGCTGCTGGTCACAATTTGCCCTTGCTGCGTTTCACCTTGAATTTTCTGCTCTGAATTGGCAAATGCCAGTCCCAGCCGGTGAGTAGCAAGAGATCTCTGCTGTCCATGGGGACTCCTACCAAATCCTTGGACCTGCATTTCAGCCTTTGGGTGCATCTTAGGCGCACGGATATCTCAGACACGCCATGAATGGACTTTTCGGAAGAAGGCTGATCAAAGAAGAAGATATAGGACCAGTCCTCGAAGGAAAGGTGAACAAGGGCAAACCTAAGGTTGATGGTGGCTCTTTAAAGGAGGCAGGGGACTCTTCATGGAGTGGAAGCAAGAAGAAACAAAGAAAAAGCTCTACTGCGACAGCTTGGAGATTGCAGATTGAAGAAGACTGATCAAAGAAGAAGATGTAGGACCAGTCCTACAAGGACGAACCAACAGCCGATTTAAGTGAAAGAGAAGCTATTTTTTGTGGTAGCCCCAAGCATCCCAGAGACAGTATTTGCAGACATTGAGGGACTGTCAAGATTTTGAGTGCAATTCAAATTACTTTATGGAGGACATCAGAAAGATGGTCGCTGACAGTGAAGGGGAAGAAGACGTAGGTGTACATACTAAGGGCCTTAGCACATGGATGGGGCTCGCATGGGTTTAGGATGGGAATCTTTTTGTCATCATTACTCCCATCCTACACCAAGTGGTCTAGGATGGATTTAGAATGGGAGTAGCCACTTTTTCTCCCATCCTGGACCATGGCCTCTATACCCTGGCAGCCAGAATGGGTTCCCCTTTTTTAGGGATTCAAAAACATGGAAGGATGAGATGTGTCCTTGTCCCCATGTGGTCCCCACCTCCTAAACACATGAAATGATGCCATGTGTCCTCTTCCTCCTAAACCCATCCCTAGTTCTTTTTTTGTTAGTACATGGTGGGATGGGAATAGGATAGAAATATGCATGGGACCACCTTTTCCCATTCCTATCCTATTTCTTCCCATGTGCTAAGCCCCTAAGTGGAGACTTCAAGAGCAAGATGAACGGACTGTTGCATGGCTCCAAAGTAGCAAAAAGGATGGCACTCAAGAGGGATGTCGAGCTTATTGCAATAGTAGGCAAGAATAAGAGGATATTCATCCACTTTCTTTTATGAGTTCTACAAGATGCTTCAGAATGTATGGCTGGCATGGAGTTCTCAGCGGGGAGAAAGGTCAAGACCCGCCAGACAGCCAACAGGGTTAGCTTTACAGCACAGGCATGATGATTGAGAGTTGGTGACATGGTCTTCTTAGAGCCATGAAGCTAACAAGGTCAGTTCTTTGCTCCGAACACCCATAGAACATCCTCCATTTGCTCTCTGACGGCATGGTCCATGTTATCCGGAAATCGCTCTGCATTGTCTGCGAGAGTGGTAGCAACCATCTGACAAATCTCTGCTTAACTGAGCCGCACTGGGTAGCTCATCCATGATGTCGCTATCCAATTGATAGTGATCATCTGACAAATCTCTCCATGAATCTCCAAGTTGTTGATCCTGCACAGAAATCCTAGTGGCTGGCCCATGCTAGGTTGGAGAGCGAAATTTTTGCTCTCCAATTTGGCACACAAATGCTGGATTTCGTCGCCTTAAATCAAACGGCTCATCATGGGAACACAGCGAGCATGGGCAGGCACAAGAAAATCTCAGCAAATATGTCGACACGGGAAAAGCAAACTTCAAAGAATGCATGAAACGTGATACACTACGCGGCTGAACTCCGAAAGGACATTCAAGGTGAACGTTTCCAGCAATCAATGATCACATGCTCTTGTCCAATGATCAATCCGGTGACCTGTCTTGATTAGCGTCATGCGGCAGAGCCAATTGCTAGTCCGTTTGCCAGACTCTGCCTCGCTACACTACAGTGTAGGGCCCGGCACCCCTAGCTCCCTGGCGTCAAAACAGGGAAGCAAGCTGGTTCAGGATTGCAGTCCTTTTTTTTGTCCATGACAATTCGAATAGATAGATTCGCAAGGACATATGGGCGGCGGCCCTACCTAGTACGTAGTACCTACTACCCTGTCCACTCAGTATATTCCAACTTCTAATAAGTTACCTCATTTCTAACCGATATCGCAGCAACGTAGCCTGCAATGTCTTCAACACGCAATACACCTTTAGAGAAAGCATTAGATACGTATACTGTCATGCTCATTGCATACATATATATCATAAATCTTGTTTGGTTAATAGAACTTAGGGCCAGTGCACACGATGAAAAGAATGCGCAAACTATTTGTGTGCAGTTGGTGTTATGAAGCCAATTAATCATGTATACCAAAATAAAAACTCTAGCAACGCTTTGCCTGCGAGTCGAGGACTTGGCAGAAGAGCCTCAAATTGACACAATAGAGCCTCAGAGTTTGTACCTACCTCAGTGAAGCCAGATTGGGTCTTGTGAGTCTTCGTAAGATTTTCAAGGTTCTAAAATATGGGAGAGGAGAGTGCAGAGAGTTGTGATTGGTTGAGGGCTAGAGTCGTGCATCGGTGCTCAAAATGGTACCTTCAAAAATGAAGGTGCCATTTAGTGCACCAGTGCGAGTATGGATGCGCTTCTCTTGTGGACATCAAAATCCTTGTGGATAGAAAAATTCGCAACCAGCCACGCATTCTGGTTCATGTGTGCACTGGCTCTTGTAGAAGCGATTAAAAGCACAATGACTCATGAGTATAAAGTCAACAAAAGAAGCTGGCAAGGGTTAGTGCATACGTTGTCCAAGATGCATAGTTGGTGGACGGTTGTGGAGTCTTTCACGTTTTTTGAGATGAAGCTAAAGTGCCATCTATGCTCATCTTTGCAATTCCAAAATTGAGGGTGCCATTTGCAACACCAGAGTGCCATTTTCAGTTGAGCCAATGGGAAGCTGCCATTTGGTGCTGGCCTTGGATTCAAGTGTCTTCAATGCTCAGCTCCTAGTGCAGATTCTGATGGGTAGGCAAATCAGGTGTCTCTAGCTCTTGCATGGAAATCGCCGTGCATGTACGTAGAGATGTGCTTCAAGCGACTCAGACCTCCATAAATGCTTTGAAGCAATCAAGCAAATAAGTTGCATGAACACAATCACGCATTCCCACTAGCTGCGCATCGACTTCATGTGTGCACTAAAAGCCAAAGACAAGCAAGAAATTAACCTCCATCTTATTGTTACGAGAAACATGGCTATAGTCAGGAGTCACGTCTCACCAGGTTGAACCTTCAACCTTTCAATATGTAAGTTTTGTGCAGAAAGAGAGCTATCCCTATTCGTTGCGCACTGGTCTTCACTATAGGAGCAACTCACTGTTCGACCACTGCACCACATTAATGTTGCTGGATTGATTCTGTCCATTGTCGAGTTGTATGACATGTAGCTCTCTCTAGGGCTAGTGCACAATCAGCCCTGCACAATCAGCCCCCAAAATGCGCGGCTGATGTTGCTGGCCTTCTGTTCAGTCACTTTATTATTCAAGAAGGCTCCTCAGTTGCGCAAATCTACACGTTCGAGGAGCAAGTTCATGAATGATTGAAGGTGAGTGCTTGGGAGCCAGGGTTGTAGGGTTGCATAGGAGGGACGGAGGCCAGGTATTGGATGTTTGTCTACCAACTCTCCTAGCCATTTTCACCTCCAGATGGAGGTTTTTTCACTAGGTGCAAGGTATGCAGAACGAGGACGTAGACGGAGGATGTACAGTAGCAACCGGTTACCAATTCTTCCTGCAAGGGTGTCGCTCCAAAATCGTGTGAACAAAACATTCCCCTCAAGTGCTCCTCGATTAGCATGCAATGCGCAGTTGATGCCCCGGGGCTCATCGACCATTCGCGTATGTTTTGTTGCATGTGTAGTGTGCACTGGTGAATGGACCTCAGTCCTTATTTTTCCCCGTGTTTATCATTTCATTTGAGTTGCGACCTGTTTCCACACTGGTGGAAATGCGCGCATTTAGTGCTGAGGCCGAGGCATTAGAGCATTCAGTGGTGGTTTGGGTGTTGCAAAAAAGGCTGACTCTGGTGCTTCCGTCAGTGAAACGGAGCTTTTGCCCATGCGTGGAAACACGTCCTTGATGAAGCTAGTCTGGAGTTTAGAGGATCGACATTTGGTTACTATCACTGCTATTCATATGGTACCCTTCCTCTCATTACGTGTAATAGCGCTCCATAGTTAATTCTTCTAGAATCTATATTATCGAATGAGGAATCTATGCAAAAGTAGGAGGCGCCATCCAAAATTCAAATGGCGATATTCTTCTCTATCATGCATGCGTAGCACCTGTGCCAAGTCTGGTCAGTGGTCCTCCATTGACCATTGCTCCTCTTGATGACTTGGAGTCGGAGTCATGTCACCGACTCATGTGGCATTGATGATTCGTGACTACAATGACATCACTACACAGTACATGTCTGAGACACACAAGTTGTGATGCAACTCCCTTTCCAACACACACGGTGACACATTGCTTATTGCATGTAGCACACTTCACTCGCTATTTGGAACTGCTGTAAGATTGCGTCGATTATTTCACCAGTCTGTTCTCTGTTATTGGGATTGCTGTATTCATGAAAGGGCCTACTCTATTCACTGATAGGACTCTACTCATGGGACCCCAATGCCCATCATCCATGTATTATGGCATCCATGAATGATGAGGCTATTTCCATGCACCACCTATTTCCATTGGATGAGCTGAATGACCAGTCTACGATGGGATTGAAGCTTGACTCCATTAGGTTGAAGGTTGGGATCCACGGTTACCTTGAAATCGGTCTTAAGGTTGGGATCTAAGGTAATGTTTAATTTCAAGGAACAAAATGAGCTCGGCGATCTATCTACATAGGATCACCAAATGGGTAGATCTTATATTTCTCACCTAGGGTCCAAGCTTTAGAATGGACGTCCCCAAGCTTTGGCTTGTTTTTGAGAGATCTCTCACATCATAAATCTCCTCTTGCACGTAGACATTGGATCTTGCAAACTTAACTCAGCGAGGCTTGGTTAGAAAAAGAATCAACTTATAGTTGCATTAAAACTTTACATATCACCTAATATATGCACATAATTTTAAGGGCAAACAATGACAAACTGTATTTATGAATCCTCCAATTACATGCTTCAAGCTTTTGGAAGCTGCTTAGGTGATCATGCTTTACCTATGTTCTACTTCCTTCTCCACTCATCCAAGGCCAAACCAATGTCATTGTAACATTGCAACATAGAGCCCTCCCATTAAAGTCGCATTAGGTGAGAATTGGGGTCTCAAAAGGGCCTCATAAGGAATGGATTAAGCTAAGACCAAGTGAACCCACTATGGTAACCCATGGGCTAAGGGTCCCTTAGAATTTACTCAACTGACATGGGTACCTTTATTTTGAAATCGATCAACCTTGGCCTTTAGATGGAGGTGGATGGTCATTAGATCAAAGGCCTACAATGATCAAATTGGTGGGAGGCACCTTTGGTGGGCTCCAAACTAGCAAAGGTTGACAAAATAGAGGTGTAATAAAGAGGGAGAGGTCGCCATTTGCTGTGAACCATTAGATCTTAGATCTAATGGTGGAGATCAAAAGATCAAATGAAGGGCCATGATTTAGGTGGATTTTGGAGGGTGGAGATGGAGGCCCTTGAGATGAATGGCTGAGATTCAGGTGCATAATGGACGGTGTGGATTTGAGCGCCTTTTGCTTGCATGTATACCCTTGGATCTCCTTGAGATCATCAATGGCCCAGATTCTAGCGCCTTTTCCTTGCTTCTCCACCCTTGGATCTATTTGTAGATGGATGGGTTAAATTGAGCCCCCTTCTCTTTTGATCTCATCCATTAGATCCTTGCCATTTTCAATGGCTTAGATTTGATCTCTCTATCCTTTGATGGTATCCATTGGATCTACACCTTGATCTAATGGCTTGGAGGGTTCTACCACAAATTTGAAGGTATCCCTTGGATTGTAGATGAGATCAATGTCTGGGAGTGAAGATCATGGGTCTAAGCCATGGATTGATAGGTCTCCCCACACATAAATGCTCAACAAGTTCTTTTGTACACCTCAATGTACCATTGCCCCACACAAAGGAGCACTCTCATTGGTACACCTCAAATCCCTCTCTAATCCCTTGAAATTAGGAAACACTAATTGGAGGCCCTTTTGAGACCCCAAATCTCCCCTAATGATTGAACTATAAACTTGAATGGGCCCCCCTCTCATCCTCTCTTGCATGGACTCTTCCTTAATTGTTGCATCTACTTCCCCGTCACTTTTTTTCACTTGCCTGTTTGCCTCATATCTTCTTGTTCAGTAATAATTTCTAAGTCATTATTGGGATTCCGCTAAGGTCCAAACTTCCTTTTGATGTGCCCACTGCCTTTGTAGGATCTCCTTCCTTCTTTCTTTTGTTCTTTGTCGGTGGCAATCATCCCCTTCACCTACACAATTCCTTCAAGTCCATGAAAGATCAAGTCCAAGCTTTCATGGCTGTCAAAAAGCCTTATGTAAAGCTCGAGCATCATTTGAGCAATTAGTAATCATTGGAGATCCTTTTTGGGTACAATTTTGTGAATATCTCATGGCATAGTCGAAGGGTTCCTTGACCTCGGTGCCCAGTAGGTCACCATGATATTGGAAAAATCAAATTCGTATTAGTAGCATCTCGCATGGCAAAAAGTAAACTAAGCATCAAACATTAATTAACGGTGCATTTTGGATTCCAGAAAGTTCTTGTCAAGCCTAGGAGCAAGTATATAAAGTGAGGGTGAAGCTACATTGCCCATTCGTCCTCCCCTTCTTTCCTCTACTACCTTGGCCTCAGCCACCCTCAGCTTGGGACAGGCAACACATAGCATGCTGCTTAAGAGCTTACCTTAAACATTCTTGCCTCCTCGAATGCTTCCTTTTCCTCAGGAAAGTACTGCTCAAACATTCCGCAATTCTTCCTCCAAGTCCTCTTCCCCTCCCGATCGTGGGTCATCTAATTTGTTGGGTGAGTTTCCACACCAGTCTCTCTACCGATTGTCTCGCACTTACGGGCCTTTGATGCATTTGCGATTGGGTTTTGTCCCTAATCTCATCACTTGACATGGCGAAAGAAATCAAGACAGTGAGAACTGGAGGCGCATGGAGGGGGACGGAGGACTTTGATTTAGTTCTTGGAATTTTCTCCGAAAAATTACGAATCAAATGCAATTGATTTCGGCTGACAATGGCTCGTAGATTGATAGCTCTTAATTTTTGAATTCGAGCGACCCATTAGTTAGGTACCCGCCCAATGATCTGTACGTGCCCCGTCACATACAAAACATACCACCTTATACATGATTGGAAACCTTCCGCATACATAAGGCCTCTCATCCTTGATCCTCACACAAAAATGCAATAGACATAATCAATTCTTAGCATATGATAACCATAGAATCGTAGGAGGAGCCAAGTAGCCATACCCATAGTCCTTGGTCCTTCGGCCAATGGCCCCATCCGCCTAATCAAAATCACTCCGCTCATCCTAAAATGATCTTCAAAAGACCAAGTGTGCACGGTCAGCCCAAAGTCAATTTCTTAGGCATTTCTCTCCCTCTCTCTCTCTTTCTCTCTCTCTCACACACACACACACACACACACACACAAATAGCCCTCCCCCTTGGGAACCCTTGTTTTCTAGGGGTGCACATGGCTCATTTTGATAACACACACACTAATCCCCTTGGTTTACTTGCATTCCTTGGGGTTGTAAGCAATATGATTGTCCATAAGAACATCGGGAACCAATTCGTCATGGTTACTTTGAAAACCAGGGGAAAGAATGTGGCAATGTTTATGAACTACTGTCTTGCACGTTGCAGTAATTTCATGGACTTGATTGAAATCTATAACTTTATAGCATGAGCATGATTATTTATATGATATATAGGACTGGAGCTTCCTTGGAATTATTATTGATAGGGAGCCCATGAGTTATGTATTGATGGAGAGGGATTTTGCCTCGGAACCATAATGGGTCGGATATAAATGGTATATGCTTGGACCCTATAGATTTATTATACATTGGGGATTTTGGTAGCTTCCTTGTATGGAGACTATATAAATAGACCTAATTGGTTGCCTCCTCTTTGGTATAGACATAGAAAGTGGAAATAGTTAGAGAGCACATCATCTATAGTGAGTGAGATGGATGACCACACCTATATTGCTTGGACAATATATGGATGACCACATCTATATAGCAATTGTCCTCATTTGAAGGAGTGACAAGGCACTATGGCCTTGAGAAGTATAGCCCAATGATTGCAATGGGGGATACAAATCCTTCCCCACCACTACAAAAGTTTGGTTGGGACCACTATAAGAGAACTACCATGGTAAATGGTGCATTGATGAGGATATTGTCTTGAGGATATCTCCTTGTGGACATAACTTGGATGCGCTCAGGAGCGTTCCCATACAAAAATCCAATTGGATTTGATATTGATGGTTAGAACTTAAAAAGAATCACAAACGTGCTCCATTAAGGGAGTAATTCCATAGGGAAATAAATCTCCCTCCCCTTTCTGTCTCTCTACTCATACATACGGACCGTAGGCTCAAGGAGAGTTGACACGACTCTGGACCAAGGAGAGTAGGTATCATTTCCATATATAAATTAAATATTATTGGACGTAATGTAGTAAGCCCTTGAGTAAACCACTCGACCGAATTTCAGAGTTAGCTGGGACCACATCTATGACAGTCTGATTTTAATTCAAGAGTAGTGAACACTCACCAAGCTCGTACGAAGTGGAATACAGAACATTAATGAGAGTTGTGGCACGAGTTATGCATGGGGGAGTGGACATTTCATTGGAGTTGGAAAGAGAAAAAAGAGAGTAATCTGTACTTTGGATCGTCTAGAAGTCCATCTACTTGGAGCAGCCGACATGTTCAAGAAACTTTGAACCTGCGTGCTTCATTCTGGGCTCCATGTTACGTGCCTGATTCCGTGTGCTTCTCTGTGTGCATCCCAACTGAATCCATTTGTTGGTACTTCACTAGGAGTATCACAAACAATAGAGGCAAGGATACAACGTGAATGCGGGGACGTGTTTCGTATGCAGCAGATCTTCGGCCACAGGTTCGATACGCCTTTCTTCCACTACCGCTCCTTGGCTCAAAACTATAGTAAGGTAAGTGCATCATAGCACTCACCATTACATTCGTTCAGTTTCCAGAGTCACTTAATGACTCGTAACATAACTCTTTTTGTGACCCTTTCCCTGTGGGAGCAGACTCACGTTCATCTAGCATCCTTCTCCTAGAGCTGTGCTAATGTCCTCTACGGGCAACATTGAACGCCTTTGTCTTGCAACACAATCCTCTGGTCCAGAACTGTTTCGAAGACCCGTATACAGCTGCTATTAGCAAGCGTTGATCAATGGATTAGCAAGCACTCACCTTCTCTTTGATGTTCATGGCCTGGGTAGCTTGGCGACCTCTCTGTAGCTCTACTATGGCTCCTGGATAATCCGTTAGAAGTCCACCATTTACTTGTATGATGTATTGGATCTCCATGGACAAAACAAAGTGACGTACTGAACCAGGGATTTTCCACCCTCGGATCTATAGAACCGGGGTTCCTCAGTGAAGGCTTCCAGCCGCCCCCTGGCCTTCAGAAACTGGTTATTGGACCTTGTTATGAGGACTGGCAATTGTTTTGTAGCTGTAAGGGGTTTTCAGAAAGGGTTCACCACGATGGCTTTGCAAGCATCAATGCACTGGGATACCTTCACAAAGTAGTGTGTGATCACGTTGATCTGCTCTAACGATTCTGTTGATTGAATAATACGTTATATATTTAGCCTCTTTGCAAAGCTAGTGGCATAGTGTGTGCTTGGGCTACGTATCACCCTGAGAGCAAGCAACTACTATAGCCACTTCAGGACTTGAAAGCAGGACATAAGGATCCCGTACTGGGGATATATCTTTATCTATTCAGGCCTTACCTTCATAGACTCCGCACGGTATCTCCTGGAGAAGATGCCCTAGTTTAAAAACTCAAGTGCGTAGTGTGGAAGGACTCCAGCTTCTAGAGTTCAAGCTCGACCGAGATGATGTGGTTTACGGCTTGGGCTGCTCTCAGCTCCATCTCCTAGTTTACGTGGATCCTCTAGATCATTGTCGGAGAGCTACTCATATCTTTTAGTCATGCACAGATGCTTCATTGCAGTTCTCTAGTATAGGAACGCTGAAAGGTTGCTATTCATGAATGTTTGCTTACTTCAAATTATACGTATGGAAAATTTTGATTCAGAGACTGTGTGCTTGTCTGCTCACCTCCTAGTCCCAAACGTATCCACATAATGCTTTGTGGGCGCTAACGACTGTATTAGTCTAGTAGGAGATGATTGGTTGATGCTCTACCTTTCTACAGTATCTTTCCTGGAGCCACACTTACGAATAGGGCGTAAAAGTATGATAGATGTGATTGTTTGCAAGCAAAATCATGGATGGTTAGCTATTCTTACAATTGTATGGACCAAGAACAACATGTTTTTGCAAAACAGTAAGATGAGGTGGACTCCATGCCAGACTACCAGTATGTAGTCAGATCTACGTATCGATTGGATCTCCACGTAATGGTTAGCTCTATACATAATGAGCTTTATGTATTGATTAGAACATAGGATTGTAACGATTTCGTGGGTAGACATGCGACCTGAGAATGTGGTATGTGAAAGCTTTACAAGCCTCAAGTACTTTAGCTACGCTTAGACCCCATCATGAGATACCTAGCTACTGAGGTCCCATTCTGCACATATTTCAACTTTGGTTTGAGTAGATGGGAGAAACTTTGAAATCTACTACGTCATTCCCCTCGCTCAGTGTAGCTCCATGGTTCCTTACCTGCTCAATTTGGTTAGTGTTTTTACCTTATTACTTTTAAAAATCTATTTAGAGGTTCTCATTAGCCTTGACATATATATGTGAAAAGGCCTTGGCATATATACAGGTATATATATATTTGTCTTTGTAATCTTGGCATTTATACTTGTGTAAATATATGTATATCTTGTTAGCATTGGCATAATGTTTATTTATATTTTTACCAAAGAGCTCCTATAAATGTGGAAGTACACATAGCTTCATTATACATTACTTTCATTGGGATAAGAGGAGGACCATTGGTATTACTTACATTCAATTACCGTCAACTGACCTGATGGGCTCATTATATGAAGTTCTTTGGGGCAAGTCCCAAGATCAAGGAGGCATTAAGCCTAAATTGTGGTATTTATGATGCAGGGGTTAGTCAGGACATATTTCCATTGGTTTTGAATTCATTATAACATCCCTTAGTGGGATAATCCTT
Organism: Dipteris shenzhenensis; assembly: GCF_047967505.1. NCBI lineage: Eukaryota > Viridiplantae > Streptophyta > Polypodiopsida > Gleicheniales > Dipteridaceae > Dipteris > Dipteris shenzhenensis. The sequence continues at coordinate 26,204,510 of NC_141624.1, read as the reverse complement.
TCTACTTATGAATTGAATAACCTTGATGATGCAGGAATTGGAGACCCTTTTAAGATTTTATCTTGTAGGTTTATGGGCATGGCTTACTTTGAAATGGAAACTGGAGGGTTCCATTTCACGATTAATGTATTTAACCCTCACTTTACTAAACTCTTCACTTGTTATATTCTACCTTTCTTCTTACTACAACTTACTATAATTATGACATTTTTTGCCAACATATGTTTTATAAGAATGCCAAGATTTGATGCTAATCTAGATAGAGTGACATGGATAACAATTGTGTGCTGGCATTGAAGCCTGGATTCCACAGCAAAAATGTATTGTTCTAACCTTCATTTTTGTTGTGATGGTAATAGGTGAGTCGGCATACCTCTCCATCAAGTTTGCATTGAGTAATCAAAGGCGTGAAGGTACAGTGTTGGCAACTTGGAGGCGTACTCTACAACGGATTATCTCCAAGTATTGATAGATAAGATTGAACATTATATTGGAGACTAGTCATTAGTATTGTTGTACTTTTTGCAATGTACTTAAATGAATGTGAGTATAAAAAATAACTCCTACTTGGACACTTTGTCAGAAGGAACGGTATGATATGGAATTTTCTCACTTATGCAATAGTAAGAGGTTGCTTACTAATGGACTACTCTCACTAGGTGTTTGAAAAGGGCAATAGCAAATGTTTGCAATTGGTTTACTTTGACAATTAAAACTGGTCCAATAGTGTAGTAGGATAGATTGTTTGATAGGATGAACACACACACACTTCTCTCTCTCACACCTCTCTCTCTCTCTCTCTCACACACACACACACACACACACTTTTCTCTCTCTCTCTCTCTCTCTCTCTCTCTCTCTCTCTCTCTTTCTTGCCGCTCTCTCTCTCTCTCTCCAACTGTCTCCATTCTCTCTTTATCTCTCTCCTCTCTCTCTCTCTCTCTCTCTCTCTCTCTCTCACTCTTATCTCTCTCTCTGTCCCTTCTCTCCCTTCTCTCTCTCTCTCTCTCTCTCTCTCTCTCTCTCTCACTTGTGGTGGCTTGACATTCGTTGAGGAGCGATGTTGTTGGATCTAGAGAGCTTCTTGGGCTTGTTGGGATGTGTACTACTGCTATGGCACTTTGCATGAGTAGTTACGTGGAGGCTTGGCCATTTGGAGTTCGTGGCTATGGTCAGAGTTGAGTTTCTGGTTGGAGGAGTTGAAGCATAGTTGAGAGTGTGTGAAAGTAGTCAAAGGCTGTAGGGGATGAATCACTACAAAGGTGGTTGCTCTTTGCTTGCCTGAGTGGCATTGCTTGTTGAATCTGCTTCATTCAGGTTGGTCGCCATGAGTATGGTGTAGTCGTTAGGTTGTAAGGTCCTGGGAGGTGTCTCGTTAGAGTCGCTTCTGGGGGCATTAGAGCAATCACCTTAGCACTGCCCATAAGCATGGTTGGACACTCCGTCATGCAAGAGTCGCTTTTCTGTTGTTGTGCTACCTATGCTCGTTGAAGGAGCAATGAAGGATTAAGTTGATGAGGCCGGTTGGAGCAGTGAGCGTGCTAGTTGAGTTGTGGTTGATGACGCTATTGTTTGCAGGAGGCTGAGGCATTGGCTGCATGGACGTGATCAAGCTATAGTTAAAGGAGGAGTTTGTTGAGATGTGGTTGCCCGTCATGATGAAGAACGTCAGTGGAGTTGTAAGGAGTTGTTATAGCTAAAGGTAGTTGCTATGGTCATCCCGCAGTCTCTTGTTGGAGCCGTGAAGGAAGAGGCTTGCTAACTAGCTGTTGTTGAAGGTCGTTGGAATTGATCTTGGCCAAGGCATTCTCTTCTGCTATTGTTGAAGGTTGAGGGAGTCCAGTTGCTTTGGTTGTTGGTGGCTTTGGCTCTCATTGCTATGGGAAGCGATGGAGGTTGATGAGAGCAACTTGTTCGTGGTTGACTGGCCCCATGGCTATTGTAGAAGTCTCTGTAGCTCCTTATGTGTGCTAGGCCCTCCCCTTGCATCGAGGCACTCTCATGCCTTAGGAGAACCAATCATGAAAGATAATAAAATAAGCTCGACATAAATCTCTGAAAGCACCCAAAAACTTGAGAACACCATAATGTGAGCTCTAGATATCAAATTTGGGAGCTTTCTGAAGCAAACTAAAGGATGAACAGAGCTCTACATTAAGAACTAGAGTAGAGATGAAAGTGCCTCACACAAAGAGTGTTTTTTGCCTCAATGGAGCAAGGGCTTATACTCTCTCCGATGAAAAACTCTCTCAATGGAAGAAGTCTCACGCAGGTTGGGCTTGACATTCATGAAGGGAGTGGGAGCACGTGGTGCTCTGATACCATGATAGCGGAAGTGAGAGAGGGAGAGACAAAGGAGTGCACATGACATAGCTCCATGTACACGAAGTTGTATTGAACATGAACATGAGGATATACATGTGAACCCCTTAGGGTTAGGGCTAGGGTTTGCCCCTATGCCCTAGAGGTATGGTGCAATTTATACCATCAATAGTGTAACATCTATTTCAGGTATGTAACATTGGTACCCGTTTTGAGATTCCCTAAAAAATTCATTAAAATTATAACTTAAAAAAAAAAAGCTATATTTTGCGTAGTCAAAAACTAAAAGCTTACAGAAATCATACATTTTTCAAACATCATGCCTATAAATTAAAAAGGGCCTCCACTATATCGCACGATTTTCTATATTCTCAAAGTCTTAAAGATTTTTCCTTCCCGTGCCCTTTGTAATTTTATAAAAAAGTAACTTTTATTATCTTAACTTGTTGCACCTAATGGCATGTTCTACTCATTATTGTCGAGACTTTTCACCCACTCTTTAATTAAATCACATAAAGAAAGAATGGAAAACTTTTATTTGAGTGAGCCAAAACCTTTAAATTATTTGAGAAAGAAAAAGTAAAATTTTAAAGATTCATAGTTTGGTACTTTTGACATTATAAATGATCTTGAAAGGCCCCAAAACCCAGAAAACGACTACAACCATGGATACCTTCTGACGATATTCTGAAAATCCCAGATGGGAAAGCATGCACTCGGCTCTCAGTCGATGATATCATTGACCAAACGCACGCTAGGTCGATAATATCATCAACCTAGCACGTGGGTGCATGCTTTTCCCTCTGGGTTTTTTCAAAAAATCATCAGAAGGTATCCATGTTTGCAGTCATTTTTAGGGTTTTGGGACCTTCCAAGATCATTTCTGATTGTCAAAAGTACCAAAATATGTATCTGAAAAAAGTTTAATTTTTTTTCCAAATAGTTTAGAGATTTCAAAGGTTTTGGCTCACTCGGTCAATGATATCATTGACCAAGCATATAGCTTGGTTGCATAAAGCAAGCAACAAGGTAGAGCTTGGTAGATGATATGATTGACTGAGCAATTGGGTTAGATATTTTGGTATATGCATTTCAATTGAGACAAGCAGGGCAATTGACAAAGGTGACACAATACATAACATTATCCAGAAAGATTCCAAAGACATTGATTGGATGCAGTGCACAAGTTAAAGCCAAGACACACCATGCAGGAAAGAGGGTGGAATCTCAACTTGGCTAGGTTGACTCAGAGAATGTTCTAGTGGATAGTTTGGAGGAGGAAGGCTTTTATAACTTTTACCCCACAAAGCTTTAGCTCTAGTGCATTTGAAGGTATAGGATCCGAGGATGAGTACTATTCTTTGTAGAATCGATGGCATGTATATTTGTGAAGCAATGTAATTTCTAGCATGTTAGACTTTTGAAATATGTCATGCCATGGCCCTTTTATTTGCATTGGATGCATAAGTCCATATTGTAATGGTTTTGAGACATTATTGTATTTTATGTGGATTTTGTATTCTAAGTAAAGGTTTTCATGCCTGTTTTTTGAAATACCATTGTCGAAATGTTTTCAAAAAAAGATGGTTTTTATGTCTTTTGTCAAAAGACATTGTGCAAAATTACCATCTTTTTAAAAAATATGTAAAATTCACATGAAAAGAAGGGAATCTTTGAAAGATTTCCCTAGAGTTCTCATTTTGAGGTTACAGTTCTCGAATTGGATGTTACAATGTTCATCCTCAACATTAACCTCTCTACTTTAATTAAATGATATATTCTGTCATAGTGGGTGTTGGTAAGAAGGATTGTAGCTTCTCAAAAAACTTTCCTAGTCCCTTAGACTAGAAGAAGTTGCTTGCATTGGCTGACATGTTGAATGTTGAGACTCTTGGCCATATTTTCCTCGCTTTTGTTAGCTCTTTAATGGCTTGGGCATCAGATTGATCTGGTTGTTCATCCTATATAGTCAATCACTTTGCCTCCAATTCTCTCTTATGGCATCTCTCCTTGGCATGTTGCATGAATTTCCTCATCACTATCACTAGCTAGAACCACCATCTGTGGTTGTTTTGGGGTTAACTTGTGGGTTGGTGATTCTAGATCTTGTCCTTCTTCAGGTTGGTGATTTGGGCTGGGCTACCAATGTTGAGGTTTGGGCAATTCGGCAAAGTTTTGCTTTGTCGATAGTGATATAATCCTTTTTCCCATCTTATCGGGTTGTCTTTAGCTTGGTATTTCACACACAAATTAGGTCCCAGTCTGACAGTGCCATGTGCCAATAGTGCCATGTGTCAACAATGCATGTTTCTTTTCTGAGTGACACATGCATTTTACTCTTTCTGTGATGAGGATGCTATCAGTGTGGACAAAAGAAATTTCCTCTTCGGGTTTTTATTTGTGTAATTTATTCATGGTGCTCAAAATGTGTGAGTGCTAGATATGCATGACTAGTGAGGCAGGAATTCCTCCTATATGGTTAATTTGCTAGGGAGTCCATAAGGTAGCTAGGAATCAGTCACACATTTGAGCCCTAGGTTGAAATCGATTGGATCTACCTATATATGCAAAAGAATACATATGCAAGGGCATGCTCATGATATAATCTAATGCTAGATAGGGAATATATAGGGCTCCCAAATCTTTATTATTGTTGGGGAGGGGTTGCATGTTGTTAACCACATCGGTTAACAAAGGCGCCATTCTAATATCGAGACATTTTTGTGATTCTTATAAGGATCATAGAGTAGCTTGTATAGGAATTGATGCCTTGGAGCTGGATAGGCCCCAACCAATGGTAAAGAGAAAGAATAGAGGGAGAGCAAGAATGAAAAGGGCTCAGGGGGGTCACTATGTATAAACCTTCTATATCACGTGCGTTCAAGGCCTATATTTAAAATCCCTTATCTGTAAATTTTTTCATTAATAAAATGTACCCCTTTTCTATACAAATCTGTAAATTTTTTCCAAAACTATTTTAAATAGTCCCTTATGTATATTTATTTCTGTAAATTTTAGGAATTAAAAATATCCTTCTGTTGAACTCACGTGATAGGGTTACATATGATGAGTGACCTCCCCGAGGAAAAGGGTTGGGTCTCCCTTCAAAAGGTGAGATATACATAAGACCAAAAGTTTGACTTTGGTCTTCACTTGTTGTGTTGCACTTTTGGAATACAAGCTCTCTTTCTCTTTATGAGTTGTGAAGGATTTTTTTGTTTTGTTGTTGCTAAGTAGAAAATTCTAAATTCCTGATTCGAAAAATATGGGAAAATCTGACAAATCATTCAATAGGGAGAACATATCCAGCAAAAAGATAGACACGTCATATTTTTTAAAATAAAACAACATGCCATCCAAACGTATTTGTACAAATAATTTTATTCGTACAAATACTTTTATTCATACGAATAATAGAATGTGAATGAATGGTTTGCTATTTACATTCACTCATTCTTACACTCATGAATAAAAGAAAGTGAATGACCTATTTGTTATTTACATTTACTCAAGATTCACTCATTCTTACACTTTCTTTTGAAAACTAATTTATATTCTTTTAGGACAATGTGAATGAATGATTTATACTTACTGAACACTCATTCTTACACTTTCTTTTTTTAGAATACTCTATATTCTTTCAGAGAATGTGAATGAATGATTTGCATTTACATTCACTCATTCTTACACTTTCTTTTGAATGAATATTGAATATTCTTTCAATAGAATGTGAATGAATGATTTGCATATAAATTCACTCATTCTTACACTTTTTTTTAAATGAATATTGAATATTCTTTCAATGGAATGTGAATGAATGATTTGCAATATTACATTCACTCATTCTTACACTTTCTTTTGAATGAATATTGAATATTATTTCAATAGAATGTGAATGAATAATCCTGTAATTTACATTCACTCATTCTTACACTTTCTTTATTAAAAAAATACTTTATATTCTTTTAGGAGAATGTGAATGAATGATTTGCATTTAGAATCACTTATTCTTACACTTTCTTTTGAATGAATATTTTATATTCTTTTAAGATAATGTGAATGAATGGATGGAAGATTGATATTTTGTACTTGTCCTTGAATAGATGTATCTACAATCTTGTATTCTTGAACATCTCGGGGGGGTCACTTAGTGTAATATGTCTATATCACGTGCGTTCAAGGGTTCTTTTCTAAATCCCTATGTAACCTATTTGTAGTATTTCCTAGTATCCCCTCTGTAAATTTTGGGAAAATTTATAAATCCCCTTCTGTAAGTATATTTATTTTCCTAGAGGAATTTTAAAAGTCCTTATGTGAGTTATACACTACTACTTTTGGAGTCCCTTTAGGTAGGATGAGATATTTAGAATGCAAGATCTCTACATCACCTGCATTATTTGAATCTACACACAAAAAATTGAGGTACCGACTGCAATAATGGGCAATGCATAAGTTTAAGATGGGTTTTTGTCTTGATGATGCCATAAGGCAAGAGAAACAAAGAATAAAGACTATTGTGCAAAAATTAAGAGGAACAAATATCAAACAAGACAAATCATGTGTGCCATACACCAAGAGCAAAGAATTGTGCAAAGTCACTTGAAACACGTAAAGAGCTCAAGAAACAACCTTTATAAAAATACTACATGAAAGATTGGGAGCTTTTATGAATGCTTTATATCTTTCCATTTTTTACAAAACCATATGTATGGGTGTTTCAGCTAGGAGAAGGGATGATAGATTAGCCAATTTTACAAAGCATTCAATGACGATATATAATATTTATTTATTGCCAAATACAAACATCTACTAAGTCATATTAAACCATGGTATTAAAACCATAGAGGCTACATTCATACAACATCTTGTTGTACCCGATGCCAAAATAGCATTTTCAAACTTGCTTGATGGCATTCATATAAGAAAAAGTACCCAGGCGGTTGCAAATCATCCACTTCTGTGATTCAAGATCCTGCAAAAAAATAATTTAAAAAATCCATCAAGACAAATCAAACTAAACTCAGCGCATAGTAATAATCGTAATAAAGCTTTTATCATATTAGAAAGATTACAAAGAAGCCCCTACCAAGTGCGTTTAATGCCCCTTTACAAAGTCATTGAATACATTCCAATCATTCTCATCTAAAGTATACTTATTGCTATTACCCTCATAGGTGAGGTTTGCCAATGCAATTACGCTCTCAATATTTATCATGTCAAGGTCTGTAAGGTCATATGTGAAGCATCTTGAACCTTTTGCCTTTTGATACCACCCAAGCTGGACTTCTACTCCAAAAGGTCTATCTGAAAGGTTGAACCCTCTTTTATATTCCACATACCCCCCACCAACCTTTCTTCTCATGTTTTGAACTCGTCCAAGGTACCATATAGCTTGTGTTTTCTTTTTTTGCAAAGATCTTGGACTGCATTTCCTTTTGCTTTTCCTTGTTTTGTATTCTTCATGAAAGAATATGGCACAGTCGGAACCTATTCCAAATAGGTTCTCATTTGATGTAGCAAGAGGTATATCTTCCTTAGAGTAGTATACTCCTTGGCTAACCCTTGTGAGTCTATCTTTAGAGAGTGTGGGATTTCCATTAAGTTGGCTTACCAATGTGGACTTGAAGAGAGTTTTACTATCAATGGTAACAACTAGGCTCACTGCTTCTTGTTCATCTAGGAGAGAATCCACCACATGTCTGATTTCACTTATGGAGGCATCGTTGTCATTATCATCTATTTCTGACACATGATCTGCTTGACATTGGTCTTCTTCTTCAGAATCAGATTCTTGTGAATATGCATCTACAAATCCATTTGACCAAGGTTCCATCCACCACTTCATATTCTCACCCTTTGGCTTCATATGCAAACTTTCACACCTTTCTTGAGCACTTTTTAGTCCCTTCTTCAATGCTTCGACGATTTTATCATCAGTTGACACACACTCATAGTCCCCTAGATTAGCTTCTCGCATGTTCTCTTTGAGATTCAATTCTCTCCAGACATGTTCTTGATTCTTATGTGCCCTTGTAAATAGAGGACTATCCTCTTTGCATTCAAAGTGTGCAAGCCTATTCATACTACCTACACTATGTAGCATATCCATCAAGTCATAAGCGCGTTCTTGTCCCACCGCGCTTCCAATCTTGCTGAAGAAGATTTCAACTGCATCTGAACCTATAAGATGTAAAGGACACCTTAGGCCTGGACAAAATTCTCTAAAGTACTTGATCAGTAGGACCACAAAATGGCATGAGAGTTGCACATCTAAGAAAGCTTCCTTAGTTATGAAGTTTCTATTCAACGTATAGTTGGCATGATGAACAATCCAAGACCTCCAAATTTGAAAGAAAAAAGAGACTTTGCCTGCAAGATAGACTCGATCCACAAGATTCAAATGTGGAGATAAGAAGATTTTGATGTAGTCTCCAGCAATTTCAAGATAAGCTTGTGTTCCTAGCATGCTCCTCTCTTTTCTATGAATTCCATTGTTTGCCAATTCTCCCAAGCACCATTGCACTTGTCTACTGCATATTCTTTGAGCTCCAGCCCAATTTTGGCAGTCATCTCGCCTAATGTCTCCCTCCCTTAGCATATGCTTGTCCATAGAAAAAGCATCATACACAATAATGACATGATTTAAGGTGATTCAAACATTGCCAATAGCCAATTGACGCTTAGGCTTGTTAAGAACATTGACTAACTTTTTTCCATTATGTACAAAATCTTGATCATGCAGCCCAAAAACTTGATTTTCTAAAACTTTTGCTGAGAGAGGCCATCCATCCCATTTTATCCCAAATCTACTACCTCTTTTGTCTAGATAGTCGAAGATCATCAATGTTCTTCGCCGGCTATCACCATCAGATGCATGTCCAATAATTGGACCAACCGTGGTCTTTAGCTTCTCATTCCATAAGTTTAAAATAGCATCCCATTGCTTGCAGACAAAACTTGCATCAAATCGGCCGCAAGTGCAATGAAGTGCAAGAACCAAGCGTGGGAGTGCGTCATGCAATGGATTGGCAAGAAAAACTCTTGCACGTCCACCAATGACACAATTTTGAAATGCATCAATAATCTGATCATATCCTTTTTGTCCTTCTCCCACTTTGATCATGCATGTGGTCATGCACTCATGATCATCTACTTTATATCCATCAAAACCTACAAGCATGTCATCCTTTGGATTCCACCTACAAGCAATAATAAGCACAAGTCTGTAAGATCATATGCAATTCTCTTGCATTCAAAAACAAGATTTAGATTATGAAAATAATTTAGAGAAAAAGGAGGTTACCTTATCCGCTTCTTTATTGCAGTTTCATCTTCCACTATGATGAAGGGAATCCTTGACATGATTCCATGCTTTTCTTTTTCTTTTTCATAAATTTCCATGTATACCAGGTACAAACTGAGTAGCAAGTCTTTGCCCTCACTTTGTCGTTGATAAAGAAGGCCCATTGAGGTTGGAACTCAAGAAGTCATGTAACCTTGGACCTCCCCACATCCTTGCAACCTCAAATATTGCCTTTGTGTTCTCACTATATCTTTGTCCAGCACTTGGCTTGATTATGTTTGTGGCAACATCTTGTAGAAAGTCCCATAAGGCAACTTTACCACCAAACTTTTCCAATATATGGGCTTCGATTATATTGTTGCAAAATCATTTTACATCCTTTCGATTGAGAGACTCTATGCTAGCTTCTCTTAAAGTGCGGACTCTTACTGAAAGAATGGCAACCTGAGACTTTGTCCACCATAGTTGCTTAGAAAGGTCTCTTACTCGACTTTTAGCAAAAAGAGTTACATTTCTAAGCTCACTCTTTGTAAGATAATCTAGCCTTCTTCCACAATTGGTACTCCTATCTCCTCTCTTGTTCTTAACCTTCTCTTCTCTGTACAATCTCATTCTAAAGTCAACAAGTTTAACTATCCCCTTGCAATGGTGGCATGTAAAGCCTTTAAATGGTTGCCCATCTTGTGAAATGCATATGCAACTTATGTGACGAAAGCATCCATCCACATGAATATCCGTACATCCATTATTTAACGTCACCTTAACATGACGCTCTATAAACCAATACTTCCCGCCACATTGATCATCTAAGAAAGGCTTTATCTTGACATACTTGTTACCTACTTTGACCTCATGGCTCCAAAGGCCCCAACATAGCAAGTCAAAATTTACAAAAGAAGATTCATTTTCTCTATTAAAACTTGAATCAACAGAGAAAGCACTAGTACTTGGGCTTCTAGTTTTTGTTGAAACCAAAAAGTTGCTAAGAGATCTTTGCTTTGGATCATGCTCCTTATCCTTTCGAGTACGCCCTCACAAGCCAGTGAGTGCTACCTTTGGATTTTCATCTTTTCTCATGAGCGACTTGATATGAGAGTTTGACTTTGTGTGTTCATTGAGAACCCTGTACAAATCTGATCTTGGAGGACATAAACGCAACCATGCATCATCATATTTGCATCGCACCTTCACCAAGCTTTTGTCCTTAAAATCATGTATTGTAGCTTCAACAACATCAAAATCCCAACCTATTGAAACGATAGGAGATGAGTAAGAGACTTAATGTAAGAAGATGGCAAATACTAATTGAGGAATAAAGGAACAAATAATACCTTCATTTGTGGACATAAAAGATTTCATCTTCTCTATTGCATCTTCTATCTCTCTTTTGTCATCCTTTGTCGGTTGATGCACTACTTTGGGCATATCTTCTTTTCTAGTCCTCGAGCAACCATATACTTGAGCTCATGCTTTTTACTTTCTAATATGTGAAATCTCATGAAGTTAGAGAAGCAATTGTATGCTGCATGCTTGTCTTCTATCAATCCTTTACCATAAAGTTCATTACACTCATGACACCAAATTCGCACATGGGGCACCCCATTGAAGTCCTCAGAATGCAACTCAAACTTATCATCCCTTGACACTACCATTTCCTTTAGCTTTGATCTAACTCTATCAGATTCACATTGCCAAAGTTCAAGAATAGTTGGGCTCAGTAATCTACTAGAAAGCTTTGAAGACATGTGCACTTGGGCATCAAGATTTATGTCATCAGCTAGTTGAGTGCAATGTCTTTTACATGGATAAGGAGTTTCCTCTATGCAGCATAGACTTCTCTTGATGTGCACTAAGAGTTGATCATTGATTGTCCATCGTTCCTCTTACCATTTGGTTATTGTATATTCATCCTCAACAAACTCAAAGGGTTCCAATAGAAGCTCATCACCTTCAATTTGTTCATGAACATGAGAGAATGTGGGATGACCTGTGTCTCTTGTCACCCTAACAACACCCAATTCCTCCTTATTATCATAGTCAATCACTTGAATCCTGAAAAAAGATGCCATGATAGGAGACCGATGTACTTCAAACTAAAATGAGAACCTTAATTATAACCCCCCCTCCACCTGTGTGTGCATGACCTGCAAAATTTAGATTGCCAATTTGTGCATGACTGGTGAGTTTAAATTTAATCATTATAATAAAAATTTGTATGCATGACTCATGGGTTTGAGTTTAACCATAATAAACACAAACTCTTCCCAAATTAATACACAAATATAAAATTTTGAAAAAAAATAAAAATACATTCTAAGACACTTTACACTTTATTAAATTCAAATACTATAAACACATATACTAGTATTCAAAATGCAAGAAGTTCCAGCACGAAGATAAAAATTTGAGAATTTTAAAAAAATATTTTTTATAATACTTTATTAAATTCAAATAGTATAGATGCATATACTAGTATTCAAAATGCATTGAAAGAGTAACATTATAGTTTATAAACATAATTGTCCAAGAGTAGCTTTATAATAAAATTGGATTAATAAAACTGAGGCATCATCTCAACTGTAGGCCGCAAACATGCATGGGGTTGAGTGTTAAATCTTGCTAGTTGATTATTCATCTCGGCCAATGTCATTCTATTTTGTTTTTCCACAAACATATAGTTAGTATTCTTACACTCCTTATAAAAATTAACAACCTCTTTAATCATGTATCCCATGGCAAACACATCTGATTCTTTACTATAAGCATTGGTGTTCTCAGGGTCGATTATTTCTGGAGCTTGCCAAGGCCGGAGTCGATTTTGTCTTATTGTTGTAGTCTTCTTGATCTTATAAGTCACATCATCCATATCTGAAGTATGCTTCACAAAATTAACAGCTTCTCTTGATTCATTGTATCGAAGTAGCAATCCCCAATCAATGATGCCAACCCGTGGACTATGATTCTTGGTAAAATCTAGCATGACATTGAAAGGGTGTAGATCACAATGTATAATGCCTTCTTGGTGTATAGCTGCTAATGCATCAACCAATGCGTGTATGATGTCTGGGGTAGCTTCCACAAATGCCTTTAATCTCGTAAGCTGTACATCACTTAGTATTGGATCTGGTTCTCTCCTAGTGACTCCATTGCCTTTCAAGCATAACACTTGCTTTCTGAAAGTCCCTTTCTCAAAGGGTAGCTGCATTATCATGTCTCCAATACTCCCTCCATTGAAGTATGGAAAAATGTTGATCCAAGGTAAGCTTCTAGTAAATCCTATCCATCTGACAATCCCTGGATGTAATATTTGCATTCCATACTCTTTGTCAAATGACTTTAAGGTGTGAGATATGTTTCCTTTGTAGTGCTTCGCTGCATAAGTAATACTTCGAGGAAAGAAAGAGATGCCATTAAAAGTGACTTTAAAGCATACTCCAAATGAGCCAGCACCAAGATTCTCACCCTCCTCTATAGCCTCATGGGGGATACCTAACACAATTGAACAATCACCATTCCTAAATGAATGTGCTTTGTGAGAAGCATCCCCGCGACTACCCTCAATAGCTAACCATGCCTCAGAAGATGGATCACATGAATGTTTTGATTGCTCATATCGCACTCTCTTCGAAATAGTGAAATGTGAATCTATGTCTTTTGCCCTCTTACTTCTACCCTTCTCCTCTTTCCACTTCAAATCCCAAAAACCTAATTTCTCCATGTCAATATTAGGAGGCAAGTCATCTCGCAAGTCTTCTGCACATTTCTTCATATTTCCTATGATGCTATTGATCATGTGACGTACTCCACCTTCATTGATTTCACTCTTGGGCAGCGTCTCTCCCATTGTGTTGGCTATGACCTCATTGTAGAAACACTCTATCCATATTGCATTGCTAGTTATGTCTGTTATTTGCTCCTTGCTCATCTTACTTATCCCTATACAAAGATGCCACCTAATGACTTTGAGCCAATTTTTCCTTTGCTCTGCTTGCATCTTTTCACAAAAGGATTTCTGGCAAAACATGCATGAAAAAACCAAGTATTGAGAGAGAATCTAAAATATATTCATATTTTAAATAATCAATGAACACAAAGTTAATTACAATAAAGAACACAACGAACTCCATTCTTATGAAATTTGCATCATGCTTACATGGGCCTACCATTTGAGTGTGTGGAGAAGTGTGTGTTAGACACTAGATTCTACACTAGAAGTGTAGTCCCCTACATTCTACACAAAATATTTCCAAAGAGGACAATGATGCGGGTACAGGTAAAAGAGGAATAGCGAAGAGTGAAATGGAAGTAAGGCAAGTAATGAATCAAGGGAGATGAATTCCTCTAGAAAGAAGTAATGCATGGTGGCACCAGCATGATAGGGGTATAAAGTTGAAGTTGACAATGCCCCTAAAGGGTGCAAAGCAAGGTTTTCTTTTTCATGTGGAAGAAACTATATACCTTTGAGTTATGATTGCTTGCTAACGATAAGAATCCTTACAATTTGCTCACAATTTGGGCCTTCACAATTAATGTCAGGTCTTTATTGAGGATGGAAACTTGGTAGAAGAATACCAACATGCAAATCCGAATCTCAATGCTACTTATAACCAAGGCGGTGATAGCTGAAGGAGTCTAACTAAGCTATTATTTTACCAATTGCAACAACGCATGGGTTTCCCATTAGTCTATTAATTATACTAGATCACAAGTATTTTATACTAAACAACACAAACAACCATTTCATATGCAAGCTACAATGACACGAACATCAAATCAAATGACTAAGTGTCAAAGCTTGGACAATTACATTTAATAATGTTAAGTACAACAACATCAAAAGTCGAATAAACGACCAAGTGTTGAAGCCAAAACTATCATACAACACTGATAACCTACGACACTAAAAGCCAAATAAATGACCATGTGTCAAAGTTTAAACATTTGTTTTATGAAATAAGCTACGACAACACTGAAAGCCGAATAAACGACCTAGTGTCGAAGCCTACTTATTTTATAAATTATATATCTAAGGAACAACACCAAAAGTCGAATAAACGACAAAGTGTTGAATTCTATTACTCTTCTAAGGTTGAGAGACGACACATACAGTCGAATGATACGACCAAGTGTCGAGCTAGTTTCAAAACAATGAGAAGGAGTCCTTATAACGACATCAAAGGTTGAATATTACAACCAAATGTCGAAATGCAGACTTACTTACTTAACCGCACATATAATCGAGTAATACGATCCAATGCGGAAAGATAAGCACCATGCAAATGCATGGCCCAAGTAATTGACTCAAATATTACATTACAAATCAGATGATCGACGTATTATGTCGAAAGGCTAAATACGACACTACGTCGATATCTAATAGTCATGTAATATCAAGAATAAAAAAGTTATGACATTGACATACTATATGAAAAGACGACACTACATCGAACATACGTGAAGAAGAAACCCCCCCCCAAAAAAAAGCTTATCAACTTATCAAAAATTTGCCAACAGATGGGTTATTGAGCAGAGAAAGAAAAGCTATCATACCTTTATTTCAATTATAGTTTTGATTTTGGATTGCTAACTAGGCACAAAGCGAACAGAGAGTCTCCTTGGTGACCTGCACAAATCCAAGGGACAATTAATAGAAATCCTCTCAGTAGAAGGCAAGCTATAAACTCCAGTTGAGTCGTTCCCAAAACTGCCTTTTCGAGATGCAGTGCCTTATGAACAAACTTATTAGAGAGCTTATGTAAGGTAAAGGGGAAGGAGTAAGGTAAATGAGGAATCCTAAGCTATGGATGAGCAACCCAACTTCGAATTGCGCATATTAGACTCCAAAATCTTACAGTCAACCAGCGACTAAACAAAATTGAACCAACATCCACGGAGTGATGAGGATCCCATGAAACTGATTTGCATACATGTGAAAAGCCATGAATGAAAGTGGGTATCTCTAAAAGGGTCTCGGAGTATCATGAGGTAGACGGAAGAATCCATTATCGAGAATGAATATGCCCTGTAAGCACATTTCAAACGAGCTTATGGGCCGCGATGTCATCACTTATGTTCGTTAGTCTGGGATATCAAGAGCATTTCTTTATACTTGTATATCAATTCTGATGTAATACGACTTCTATATATATTCCCAACCCACTTGAATACTGGCTCCTATAATTATACCGAAGAGAAAATATGGAACTACACTCGCAACCGTCATCATGAGACTCTCCACCACAAGCATGCAAGCATACAGTGTGAGTACAAAGTAGATGAAAGGTTCCACTCCATGGTGGAGACCAACCAAGAAGTAGGCTATGGCTCCAGGCAGCATCGATACCAGCAGTAAGTAAGGATTAGATGAAACAGCGTTCGCCACAACGAAGGATGCGACACTGTAATGAACATTTAATCTCTCTCTTTCGAAAACCTGAGATGGGAGACATCTTAAGCACGGCTGCGCCTCTTGTGTCCTTTTAGTTTTAGTCTTGCTCACAATAGGATTCAACACGAGCAGTTAAGACTTTGGGGCTTTCTAATTGTAGAGTTTCAAAGACAGATCATGCAATTTTGCCATTCCTAGTTAGGTTGCACTAAGAAAACAAACTAATCGGGCATGAAGACCGACCAGTCAAACCTCACCTGCTAACCACTGCCTACCAAGGCTTGCTGAAAATAGGGAAAGAAAAGAATAAGTCTCAGGATGAAGGTGAAGGAGAGCTAACCCCTCGCAGCGACTCCAAAGGGTGAATCTACAACGAAACAAAGCAGAAGAGCGGCTCTTTCCCACAGAAACTAGAGATGTCAAGAAGAAAACAAGACTCATGGGCTGGAGCTTGCTTTGTAGATGGAGCTATTGTGAGCTAGGGTGGAGCACCATCATCTGCTAGTCGTTGGAGTCCATGGAGGCTGGCGGTGAAGTTAGTCATGGAGGTGTGATGCATTGAAGCACGTTGGGCATGTGTGTTGGTCGTCAGTCTCAGGAGTCATGTTTGATGCTGAAGCCTTGCACATTGGATAGAGTCGCTTATAGTTGTTGCAGCTTGAAGACTAGGTAGGTCACAAAAGTTGCCGAGAGCCTAGGCTCATTGTAGGTCATAGGCGCTACTAAGAGTAGTTGGAGAGGTCATTGCTACTATGCTAGTCGTCAAAGATAGGTCTGGAAGCTACCAATGTGTTGGAGATGGTTTGGCTAGCTAGTTGACCTTTGTTGCTTTGGCTTTTTAGTTGGCCTTAGCTTCATTGTCTTTAGTCGAAGCTCTCTCCTTGTTTTATGCTTGCAGTCAATATACAAATACTAGTTCTCTCTCACACACATAGAGGAGAAGTCTTCTCAATATATCACGTTTCGGTGTCACCTTTGTGATTCGAACAGTTAGTTCCTGCCCTACCTTGTACAACCTCTCTAGAATGACCACACCACCCGTAAAACCTAAGTCTATAGCTAGAAGGTAAGCTTCTCTTCCATTAGGCATAGTTAGAAAATGACCCACAGGAATTACGTCCTTGATAATAGCTTGGAAAGTCCCTGGCGAACCCTTCTCGAGCATCTTCACTGGGTCGAGATCAATGTTAGCTGCCTCTTCTTCTGCTTCAGTGCACCTTTGCATGTTGTTATCCCTTCTGTATGCGCTGAGATGCCTGGTCCCTTCCACATTGGGAGGCCTTCTTGGTACTGCCTCCGTATTCCGTCGATCCATTATCTGGGCACTTCTATCCGCTGCACCTCGGCCCATGATTCGAGCAGACGACAGACATGGCCTTGTCTGAGCTGCTGCCTGAACGTGTTGGGAAATCTTCTGCTCGAACTGACAAATTCCAGCAAAGAATATCTTCCCTTTTACCAATGCATCAAAATCTGGCTGACCAACAGTTCTTCCAAAATCAACAGACCCAGATTGCGTCAAACGGCTTAAGGAGCTGCCAGCTAGCCGGCCAGAGAGAGCCCGGCGATCTGAAGTTTGGAAAATGAAGCAATGGTTCTCAATACAGAAAACTAGAACAGCAACTGGGAGGTAGCAGCTAGCCTCATTTTGAAGACTAGATTCTTGTATCCCTCTCCTAGTCCATTCACAAAGACTTAAACCATTTCTATGGGATTCATGGTCTTTCCTACCGCTGCGAGTTGATTGTTGTAATCCTTGATTCGGAGTACGTAAGCATGACCAATTTCACTGCTATTGTGGATACTCTGGTTGATTTGGTTTCTTAGTGTGAGAATCCTAGAAGTGTTCTTGGAATCGTAAAGAGTTGCGAACATATCCCATGCTTCTTTTGATGTCTTGACTATGTTGAGCTGTCCTAGCATGACATCTTGCACATTATGCTTGATCAAATTATATGCATATTTGTCTTTCTTGTCCCATTCTGCCTATGCTCAAACAATGACAGGATCTACTATAGGTGCGCTCACTGTTGGTGTAGCTATAGATCCCATTGCTAGTGCTGTGGCAACAGGTGGAGTGGAGCTACTGCTGGCTAGATCGTCCAATGGTCTAGGTGTAGACCCATCAACATAATCCCATTTGTCTTGAAGTACAAGAATGGTCTCCATTCGATATTTCCATGTGCCATAATTGGAGTTGTCTAGCTTAGCAGATGCCTCCAAATTGAGGTTGTTAGTCATGGACATGGTGAGAGAAATGTACTCAAAGTGTCTGTGGAGTCACTGTCTGAATCCACTACAAAACACTGACTATATCAAGTGCAATCTGAACTGTTGGGGTGAAGATAGAATTGCAATATGTAATTGAATATGTTACAAGGCTTGTGGCAACTAATGCCAGGAATAGCCAAGAGGCTTTACAAGGCTTGTACAATGTGCACAATGCCAGAAAATAGCCAAATAGGCTTTACAATGGCGGCATGTGTGTGTAAAATCAAATCATGTGCAATTTGCCCTTTGATCAATTGGTGAATGCCTCTGAACACTCTGAAGTCTACTCACTAAACTGTGGAATGTGGGGTTTTGGGAAATGTAATGATGTGAAACTACATGAGAGTGAAGGGACTGACTCCAAGTAGGAACTATTTAGGAATTTTTGAGCATGGCTTCGATTAGATTTTGTGGATTATCTCCTATAAGGATGATCTAATCTACTCTGATCTAGATTGAGACCAGTTGTCAAGTGATGAAAAAGTAGCAAATAATTCATTTTCTTTGGCCTTTTTAGGTGATGGGTCAGATGCATTAATGTAGAGGCTGATGTGCATGAAGGAAGTGGATTTGTCACACTGAGGCTCAAAAGTGTGTGATGCTTGCACCAAAATGTGCGCATGATGTGACGAGCACGTAGAACACAAAAAATTGTGAGCATCTTGTACCATTTGCATGGATAGAAGACTAGCCTCGTTTGGGTGAACTTCCACCTGCAAGCAATTGAAAAAAAAACGTCTCTGCTGGCTGCCATTCTCCAAACAGCGCATTTTTTTGTCATTCTTCTGTTGCAAAATACTCCCTGGCTGTTGCACCATTGCTCGAGCCCTCTTATAAGTAGATGGGCGACCTCAAGACAAACATTTTGAGTCACTTTGCAGCCCATTTGGTTTAGTAACGAAGGAGAAAACGTCAAAACATAGGTTCAGCCTACAACAACTCCCCCAGGCAAAACAACGCGCCATTTCGCCCAACCTCTATGCTAGATCTTCTTTGGTATATGGGATTTCTTTTTCTTCAGAAAGCCCTCTTTTCTTTGCTTTGAAGAGTGAGATACAAGCCCTCCAAGTTTAGGCCTCTATTTTGGACAGTTTT
Source organism: Dipteris shenzhenensis (assembly GCF_047967505.1). Lineage (NCBI taxonomy): Eukaryota > Viridiplantae > Streptophyta > Polypodiopsida > Gleicheniales > Dipteridaceae > Dipteris > Dipteris shenzhenensis. Next base: position 26,185,131 of record NC_141624.1, on the reverse strand, counting down.
GACAAGGTTGTGAGTGTGATGCTACATTAGATGCTACTTTAGCATTTTTGAGGTTTAAAGTTTTGAAAAGCATCAGTACAACTGTGGCTACAACTTTATTTTAAGTTGATATACCTGGATTTGCTTGGAAACCTTTCATTTAGCCACCTTTGTGAAGCATGTAAGTGAAAGCATCATTGATTTGTAGTATGAAATTTGGTCACAAGTCTTTGCTACATTAAATGCTTATACTTTGAAGCTTTTTAGTTGTTTTTCTAGCCTTGTAAGAGAGAAGACACTGCCCAACTCTTGCGTTAGACCCTCTCATGGCTACCATCTTGAATATGGATAAGTTCAATGGTAAGGGCTTTCACACATGGCAGATGAAGGTTAAATTTGCATTGATGAGGGAAAACCTCTAGGGGCTTGTCAAACCGGCTTCAACTTCTTCTTCAATAGCCTCCAATGCTGGAGAATCCTCAGCTCCGACACGCCCGGCAAGAGATCCTGCTAGAGAGGAGAAAGCATATGGCATCATTGTTCTTGCCTTAGGAGATGACTATATTCATCACATCTCTGACTTAGAGTCTCCTTTAGAAGCTTGGCAGAAGCTTGACATTATTTTTTGTGCTAGCTCTCACATCTCAAAATTGTCACTTAAGATTGCTTTCTTTGAATTGAAGATGGTTAGTGGCACTCCTTTGGCTACCCATGTCAATTACATGAGGAGTCTCATGACTCAACTTGCTTCTATCAACTCTCTAATCACTACAGATGATGCAATGGCAGTGTTGCTCAAGAGTATGCCTGAAGATTATGATCATATTGTTACCACTTTGAAAAATCTCCCTAATCCTAATCTTGAAGGTCTTATCTCTGCTCTTCAAGAAGAACAAAGGCACATGGAACTCTGGAAAGGAAATGACACAGCCTATGCCATAAAAATCCAGAAGGGCAAGTTTTCACCTTGCAATCATTGTGGGAAGGCTAATCACCTCTCAAGAGACTGCTTCAAGATCAATCCATGCAAACACTGTGGCAAAACAATCATCATGAAAAGTTTTGTAGAGCCAAAAAGGAAGCAACTTCAAAGTCAAAAACTGCCAATCTACTTTCAGTTGATGTGCCTCCACAAGATGAGGCATCCTATGAGGATTATGCTTTTTGAATCATCTCCATGTATGCTCCAGATCTCTCTTTTTATTGAGTCAAGGTACTCAGCCTAGATAGTCCTCCAAAATGAATGAAATAAACTATTGTGTGTTTTGTAAACACCTCTGGTCACCATATGATGTAGGCCATGTGTATGTGTTTTTGCTCCATGGTACCTCCTGCAGACATTGTGTGCATGTACATGTAGGGGAGATAACCATTGGAAGGTCTTTTGTATCCCTTTTGTTTACTTCACTCCCTTGGGAACCCCTTGCTAGCATGAGAACCTAGCCATAGATTTATCCTTGACCACCATGAGATGGCATGAGAAACTATGAGAATAGATGTATCCTTGACATAGCCTGAGGCATTCCGCTATGATGGGATATCTCAAGGTGTATGCCCCAGGCACACCTTGGTTTCTATGTGTGTGTGCTAGAGGCACAGTTAGGTGCCCATAAGCACTGTTAGGTGGTGGTAGAAGCCACATAGGATGATTGAGAGAATCTAGGAGCAGATTGAGGAGATGATTGTGGAGCTCAGAGGTCATCAGTGATGTCAGTGATCATGTAAGAGGTGCCTACTTAAGGACCTCACCTTTCTTCATTCCATAAGCAAGAATTCTCAGTTTGTGTTCACTCCATGCTTTCCTTTCAGTTTTCCAACATCGACTCCCCCCATGCTTTCACCATTAATTGCATAAACTCTTTCACAGCCATCCTAAACCTTTCATAATACATCTCATCGATTTGAACTTGGCGAAGCAATTTTATCAATGCATCTACCTTTGTCCATGCTTTAGCTCTCAAAGTTGCTACTTGAGGATGAGAAGCCTTATTGGTCGTGCATTCACACAATGCTTTCCAGTATTCCCAACCCAAACTACTTTGAGACAATGTATGTTTGTCTTTGTTGAGATTGTGGTTTGATAGGAATCTCCTTGCCTTCCCTCCACCCATGGACACTTTTGCAGGAAGATTTTGTGTTGCCCCAGACATTTTCTTATCCTCCTTAAGTTTGACATGTCCTCCATGGAATCCCATCTCTAACAACAACTTCTCAGCTTCTGCAATGCACCGTGCGGACACTTCTTGCAAAATTAAATTTCAAGCATAAACAAGATGCAAATACAACAACTTATCAAGTACGTGCAGTTCTGCATGTAAAGTACATATGTGTACTCTCTCAAGTGGGATGGGCAAGATGGTATCCCACTTTGGATCCTTCTTGTCGTGATTCGAAGCTTGCATTTGGCTACAAGATAGAATGCCATTCTCCCATTGTAAGCCAGCCTTTTGCTTACGTTGCAAACACATGCAATAAAGGCATGTGTTCATTGCATTTGCCCCTATATCACAACCATGCAAGCACTTGAGGGTTTTCAAATCACCAGCAAGATGCCATTCAACTTGAAAGGTTCCATGGCCATCGATTGCAAATGTTTGCCCTTCCTCTTATCTTCGGATGGTCGATGGGATTCCTGTTCTATCTAGAACCCACTTCAATGTCTCATGGTACTCTTTCGGAGTCTCAAATGCTGCAAGCCACCATATATCTTTCTTTGATTGCACTGAGAAATCTTGCTCTACTTCTTCATCCCCTTGAACAAAGGCTAAGGCTTTATTCATAATGCATATGCTAACTCTCTCTAACTTTTGTTTTTTCACCAATTGAGCTTCATCCATTTTGATAACAAATATGAGCTTTCCATTGCAATCTGTACAACAAAAGAGAAAAATCGTTAGGATAAACATGATATAGGAAATGAACTAAGTAAAGTGCAATGCTATAATGGATTTCCTCTTACCAACTTCTCTCATGCCATAGAATTTGACCATTGCTTGTTGCAATTTCTCAACATTTAAGTAGACATTGTTGAAAGCATTCATCTCAAAGGTTTGTAAGCCAGATTTCTTTTTACTCTTCCAAGTCATTGTGCCCCTTACACAATGGTACCCTCTAAGCATTTCTCTTGCACATTGGTTTGTTTCTCACTGTGCACATCTCACAGACCAAGATGTTGGTAGGGGCACTGTAGACTTCTTATACTTTCCCAAAATAGTAGACTAGAAAATTTTGAAAATAGATGTGTAAGCTTCACGACTTACACCAGCAGTATCACAAGCTGCAAGCATCTCCTTTGCATCCACAATATCCTTGAAGTCCTTCATCACCTCCTCAGCAACTTGCACACGTAGGCGCTTGTGTCTTGGGTCCCTTAGTACCCCAATGACATTGCTTGACTTCGATAAACTAGCTAGAGCATATGAATAATCAATATCATCCCGTCTATTCTTCCCATCACATCTTCCATGAAGTTCCTAAAGAAGAACACAATAAAAACTTAGTCACAAACAGTGTAGCACAAAAGAGTGTAATCTCATTGGAACATTTGATTACCAACCTTGTATCCCGGACTCTCCTCTTTCTAGCACCACCAGTGGGTGCCAATGCATCCATGTTATGTAAGTACCTTCTTTTCCTCTCCTTCAATACCAAAGGTGTTTCTTTCATCTTTTGCACTCGTTCTTCTGCCTTCTCTCGTTCCTTCTCTACGGTTCATCGTACTTGATTGTATATAGATCTTTCCAAGCCTTTTTTGGACTCAGCTAGCTTACAAAGTGACTCTTCTAATTTATGTCACTCCAAGTCCAATGCTTTGGCTTTATCCTCCCAGACAAGCAACAGAGGCAAGCATTGATAAACAGACAGTCGACATCAAGCCAATAAGGAAGAAAAAGAGTCCAATCAAGATCAAAAAGAGAGTTCCGATCGGCAGGCCCTGGGAGAAATAGGATTTAGTCATCAAATATAGCACAAACATTATATTGAAGTTGAACTGATTTGTACAAAGTCTTTGATGTCTGGTATGATCTAGTATAAATGAACAATAAGTTGAAGATGAACTGATTTGTACAAAGTCCTTGGGATAGATAGAGTGGTGTCATTAAATATCAAACAAACAATATATTGAAATTGTGAACAAATTGTATTACATTTAGATCACATGTTTCACAAAAGAAATATTATTGATGGAGTCTCAAATCATATAGGCGTAACACCAAGAGTCACTTGTTCCACAAAAAAAAATTCTATTAATTGAGTTTGAAAACATGTGGACATAACACCAATAAGTTACAAACTGCTATTCATGTTTACTTGTCCATTTATGGTTTCTAAATATCTTCGATTCCCTCCATTGTCTATGTCTCTCTGCTGCCATTGAATTGTCTTCGTCTTTGCTTTTGGGCTAGAAGAAAAGCAAGCTTGACTTTGGAGCTAGCAACTTTTCTTTTAGCATGCAGCCTCTGTAGTATGCCTCGGTAAAACCATTGGAAGAGTTCCTTCAGACTATTTGCCTTTTGACTCCCTCCATAGTGTTGTGTGTGTCTGAAAAATGCATTACGTGCCATGTAGTAAGACTTCTCCATGCCTTGGGTAGACCAAATTGTTGGGCATCCATACTTTTTGACAAAATAGGGAAGGTGGTTGTAGATGATATGCTGTAAGACATAAGAATGCATAGTAAGTTTTAAAAAAAAGAGGATCACACTTAAAGAAGAAAACAGAACCTTACCATGTAGTGAGTTATATTGCAGGTTTCCACGCGTCTTTCATTGACTTCCCAAAATGTTTAATTGCCTCTTCAAAGTTCTTGTAATCACTCTTTTTCCATGTTACTTTGTCACAGAACATGAAGAGTTGATCAAGAGACCTCCACACCTCTGCCTTCACATTTTGTGCTTCCCCATCTACCTCATGATCTTTCACGGCATTATGGACTTGCTTCCACAATCCATAATTAATCTTTGAAACTGTTCTACCTTGCCTTACTTGCTTACTGTGTTTGGGTCGAGACAAGAATCTTCTTGCCTTAACACCACCAATAGAGGGCTTGATTGGTACCTCCTTGCCATTGGTAGACTTTTTAAAATCCTTTGTGATTTGAACATCTCCTCCATGCAGACCTATATCGGATAACACTTTTTCCTATGCTTGAAGAGCATCCTTTTTATTTTTTTCGGGACGGAGTTTCCAAGCAAATCCAATATACAAAAATACCAATTTCTCAATAATTCGACATAGACCATGCAATGTGCAGATGTGAACATTACATAGTGGAATGTCCAAAATGGCCTTGAAGTCAGGGTCAACTTCATCTCTATTAGGTGCTCTCTTCCACCATTTGGAATCCATTACTTGAGCTGATTCTTTGCAGTAAAGACAAGGAGACTTTGAGTTGCCTCCTTTACTAACGTTATACATGCACTTAAGTGTTTTAAGATCCCCCGCCATGTGCCACTCTACTTGAAAATCACCTTTTCCTGCAACATGGAGATTCTCGCCTTGCACTTGTCTTTTGATTATTCTTGGTATTTCCGTGTGATGAAACACCCAATCTAGTGTTTCATGGTCTTCTGTCTTCACCTGCCAAATTATAGAAAACAAAAGTCTTACTATAACAGATTTGAAAACAATGACCAAAATCAAGTACGAAACAAAAAATGATCATACCTGGAACGAGCCTAACCACCATATGTGTTTCTCTGACAGCACACTAAAATACTTCGAACTCGCTTCAGTCAATGATGTATCAAGTGCTCCATTCATCAATGTAATAGTAACCCTTTCCATTTTCTTTTCCTTTACAACCTCACACTCATCTAGTTTGATAACAAATTTCAAAATGCCTTTGCACTCCTCAAATGTTATTCCATAAAACTCAACCATTCTTCTTTGAAGTTGTTGTAGATCTACAAATATATTGTGCCAAGGGTCATACACAATGGTTCCTTTACCACCATGAAATATTTCTTCAATATGGATATATTGCCCAATAAACTCATCTATACTTTCATTCAAATGACCTCTTATCCTCCACACGGTTGCTGGATTTGGTAATAAAACTCGTTTAATCCTTTGATCTTTCAAAGTTGAGGATATCGCATGGAAAATCGAACTATATCCCTTCCTGCTAACTCCACTAACATCAAGAACCTCTTGGATTATAGTGCCATCAACTTGATTATTGGATACAAAGTCCTCTACAACATTGCGTTTGACTGTTTTGTATTTTTTTTCCTCAATCAAACCTTTTGCTACACCACAAGAAAGCAATCCTTTCATTTGTTTAATAGGAAGAAGGTTCGGATCCATATTTTCTTTTGCAGGCTCCAATAATTTCCTATAGTAACAACACAATATGCCTATATCATTCAACACCTCCATTCTTGTTTTGCGGTAATGGACGAAATAGATATAGTCATTTGAGAGCCTTTTTGAGTATACAAAATGATAAATTTCAATCTAACCTTGCTTCCTGAATTCTTCGCTTGCATCCACCAGTCCCAGCCTTCAAATTTGCAATGTTTTTAATCTTCCTGCTACGTAGTCTGTCTCCAAGCACGGTTCTCTTCTTTCTTGCTCTTGTTAACTCTTTTTTACTCTTTGAATGCTCCTCAATTTCATTCTGCAACTGCTGCTCCAATTTTGCACGAATGGCTATCTCCTGCATCTTGGCCCCCTTTTCTTATAGGTACATCATTTTATACATTTTTGCAAATGCAGACTGCATTGAAATATAACCAAGAAGTCCATTTTGTCCATCGCCAGCAAACCTCAGTAATGTGGTGGGATTAACAAATGGAGGTGTAGAGTTTTTTACTTGACATTTTGGATATATGCTTCCATCGCACCATAAGTCAATATGTTGAAGCCCTTCTCTTCTCATATTTTCTCGCTGTTGAGCATTCAGCACCGTATCCTTTTGTCTTTTTTGTGCTGCAGCATATTGTTCTTCTAAGTCGATGTGAAGATGGTGTAATCACTTCTTCTGAGATAGTGACTCACTAGTATCGGCCATTTTTTGTGCTTCTGAGGTTGCGAAGTTTGCTTGTCAATCTCATAGTCGTTTTGTAACATGAATCATGGAAGTGTGGCGGTATCCATGTAAATATTTTGAAAACTTGCAATCACCAAGTTCAGTGATGGATTCTTTATGAAAGGCCTGCACACGTCGGCAAAAGAGATGCGAAATCTTCGAGAAACAAAAAAAAATCTAAGGAGATATTTAATGCAAAATCGTGTTAGTTAGACAAAATATTATCTTATTCCTTTCTAAACTGACAGTTCTGTAGTCCTTACTGATAGTTCTGAGCCACGTTTCCATATTTTACTATTTTTGAAGTCTTTTAGGAGAGAAATAAATCAAAAAATAGTGAATTTCTTACAGGACCCCAAAATGAGCTCCCTTTTTCCCTAATGCAAATGCCACCTCAATCTTGGTTTTGGACTAAACTCTAGACATGTGTCAACATCCCAGTGGTAATGACAATGGCTTATCATAGTCAATTACCTCGACCGTGGTAATTGACAGGGCAAATCAGCATACCATATAATCAATACCTCGATAGTGGATTTGATGTGACATCCATGCATACGAGGGATGTATAAACAAACCATGATCGAGGTTTCTTTCATGCACGTATGCATGTGAGGCATGCAGAACCATACCTCGATCGAGGTTTTCATGCAACACCTATACATGTTGAAGGACCCATGAAATGACCACGATCGAGGTTTTTTATGCCAACTCAACATGCCAACATAACTCGATCGAGGTACTTCTGCGACAAATCAATTTTTGAAAAAACCACACAAGCATACCACATAGGACTTGCCTCGCCAAATGTTGAACATATGCCATGTCAACATAGCTCGCTCGAGGTACTTGGAATGCCAACTCAATGCCATGGGCGCAAGATGTGTCATCCATGCATACCATGATCGAGGTATGAAATACCACGATTGAGGTATTTGGCTTGCTAGCACACTGCCACAGGTGCATAGAGTGCCGTGCCCAAATACCACGATCAAGGTTTTTGGATGCGCATGTAGGTTGCCACACACCTCGAACAAGGTAGGCACACTGGATGACACATAACCACGTTCGAGGTTTTTTTGCTGACCTGTGATTTCTACGCAATACCACAATCAAGATTTTTTGCTCCTCCCAAACCTTCACTCGTTAGCTCCCAAACCTCCATGTGTTGAAGTTCAATTGCACACAGTACCAGGATCGAGGTAGTGCAGTCCTTTGTATTTGTGAGTTGGGGGTGTCACACTTTGTTGGAGTGGTCAAAACGTGGACACCCTTAGCTTGCTACCACCTCGAGTGGAAGCTCGTCAGATGATGCGCCAATGCCCAAGAGTGCGGAGTGGCTTACAGAGAGGTTGTATTGTCATTGCACTCATTGCAAGCGAGAAGTACGATATGAATGCCATATTTTCATGTGCCACTTGCAGATGTATGGGGAGGAGACCGCACCAGTACCCACCATTGGTGGTGTATGTGGTGATGGATCATCAGTAAGTCAATGCTATTTGAGTTCATGATTAATATTGAATGCATACACGACATGAAACCTTGAGACATGATCTTATATTTACATGAAACGTTGAGGTAGGATGAGGAGGGTGGCGAGGGTGCATGTATACCTTCATAGTTTGAGCAGGAGGATAGTCTCTTGGATGTGCAAGATGATGACGAGGGTATGGTGGACATGATGGATTCTATTTTTAGGGGCACTACATCACATGTACACGGGATGTCCAACCAGTATGTGAGAGTTGCAATCAACACAGTTATATGAGTGTGCTGGGATGTCAAAACTATGGGCTTGTCTCTCAATCTTGAATCTGCAAGCAAAGTATGGGTGGTCCAATACAAGTGTCTCAGCCTTAATGAGGTTAGCTCCTTCATTAATTTATCTCATAATTTGGATATTGTTTGTTTTGAGAATCATCATAGTTTCTCATTATTCGAAGCCTATGTATGTTTGAATTGTGATAGGTTGCTCCAGAAGATGTTGCCTGCACCAAATACAATGCTCGCATCAAGAGATGAAGCGAAGAAGATGTTGACAATGGTGGGTATGGATTATGATACCATCCATGCTTGTCGTAATGATTATATTCTCTTTCATCGTGAGCATGCAGAAAACTTGTAGGGTGAGCAGATCCCAGTAAAGGTCTTGAGATACTTTCCCATCATTGCTAGAATGATATAGAGATGACTTGTAGGGTGAGCAGATCCCAGTAAAGGTCTTGAGACACTTTCCCATCATTGCTAGAGTACAGCACATGTTTCGATGCAAATCCATAGCGGAGTTGATGACTTGGCATGCTACACATTGGTCCACTGATGACACATTGAGGATCCCTACAGATTGTGCTACTTGGAAGCACATAGATAATCAGTGGCCGGACTTTGTGAGGGAGCCACGCAACTTACATCTTGGGTTTGCCATGGATGGTTTTCACGAACCCTTTTGGGTTACGCTCAACATCTTGGTCGACATCTTGGTCGACATGGCCTATAGTCTTGGTGAACCCTTTCGGGTTATGCTCGACATCTTGGTCGACATGGCCTATAGTCTTGGTGAATTACAATATCCCACCATGGCTAATAATAAAGAAGGGACACCTCATGCTTACACTGCTTGTGCCAGGGAAGTACAAGGCCAAAAATATGGACGTGTACATGGCACCTTTGATAGAGGAGTTACAGATCTTATGGAGAGGAGTGCAGGTCTTTGATATCTCCAGAGCTCTTAGACATACCAATGACATTTTGGTCAGAAGAATCTTGATGTGGACCATGCATGACTACCCAGGATATGGAGAGTGCGCAGGTACGTGGTTGTCTTTACATGTTTAATGATACTTTTATGACTCTCTTTCTAGCACATGTCTTATACTAACACATTCATGCACGCATGTAGGACTTGCAATAAGTGGGTACCATGCTTGTCCTGTTTGTGGGAAGGGTTTGATACCACTTGCATGACACTCCAAACATATGAGGAAAATGGTTTATGAAGGTTATCCTCGATACCTTCTGCTAGAGCATCTCACGTGTGGAGGCCAGCTTGATCCACCACCACCATATTTGAAGGCAAGTGACTGGATTCAGGCTAGGAGGGCGAATGGAGAGGAGAATCCTCTTGGTATGAAGAGGCTATCCATCTTTCATGAGCTTCCTTATTGGGGTCAGTTATAAATCAATCATCTCTCGGATCCCATGCATATCTTCAAGAATGTGGGGGCTACTATTTGGACACACTTGATTGGTGACAAAGATTCGAGAGGAGTGTGAGAAGACTTGCATGCTATGAATAGGATTCCTCATTTGTGGCCCCAAGTGTGTGTTCATAAAGTTGTCCTCCTAAAAGCAACATGGATCCTCTCCAAGAGAGAGGAGGCAGCGGTCAAGGCAGACATTGCCTCTTTTCGAACACCGATAGGATACATGCATTGCTTGAAAGGAGCATTTTCAAAGGATAATAAGCTTAGTGGGATCAAGTCCCATGATTGGCACAAGGTCTTATAGGTATTCTAAGCTGTAGGATTAGTGTACTGATAATCATGATGCGTTAGTGTAATTATTATTATGTTATATTATTGACATGACTTCTTTGTTGCTTGGATAGTTCATCCTCCCAATTACAGTGAAAGAGTGCTTACAAGAAGATGTTAGAAATGCTATATTCAAGATCAGTGGTATTGTGAGGTATGCTTACTATCAACTAACATTGATTGCATTTTCTTCAATTTAAGTTGAATAATCTGTAGACTGATTATGAATACATCTTACATGGGCACGTGAAATAGGTGGATATCTCCAAAAGAGATCTCCATATCGAGCATCGAGAAGGCTAGGGTGGACTCCATCAAAGCTATATGCTTGCTTGAAAAGCACTTTTTCTTGAGCATTATGACAACTCAAGTGCACTTGCTTGTGCACATAGTCGATGAGGTGGCCATTGTAGGTACCGTTCATAGTCGGTGGATGTTTTTTCTCGAGCGGTTTATGAAAACTTTGAAGGGATTTATAAGGTAGAGAGCAAAACCAGAAGCAAGCATGGAAGAGCGATGGCTTGTGCAAGAGGCATTAGTATATATATCACGGAGTTTCTTGCATCCATGGATCTTGATATGCTGTAGGCTTGGCATATCAAGGATGATGATCACATCATTGGCCAGGTTCCCCAAGGAAAAGGGATTGAAAGAAAGATAAGTGAAGAGCAAATGGAGAAATTCAATAAATTTTATATCCTCAATAGCAAGGAGATGCAGAAGTGGATTGAGAGATATGAATGGCCAAAGTAGAAAGAATAAATGCAAGGATGAGATTCATAGTCATGCACAGGTGAGCGCAACCATATCTACGGGATCTCACTCTTCTTCCCACTCACATGTCATTTGATTGGCTACAACTGGCTCTACGTAAAGCCGAACGCGATGGAGAGACAATAAACGAGCGCAAGCGAGAGTTATCATCTGGATGTATGATGCATGTAAGTTTGTTACCTCTTGATGTAATTAAGTAATTATTTGTGGCAACATACGCTATAAAATAGATGCATCCTCATTGTTTTAATGATGCCCTTTTGCAGTACAAAAAGTACAGTGCATTATGGTCATATGGATGACATTTTTCATGTGGAATGCATTGATTCAAAGAGAGTCACATATGATTGTGGAGTCATGGCTAACTTTAGACAAGATAGTCGAGCGAGTGCTTCGGATATCAATCTTCTATCCTCACAGTTGGATTATTGTGGGACCATACGTGAAATCTATGAAATTGATTTCAAATAATTTAGTATTTTCATTCTTGATGTAAAATGGTTTAGAACTATTTGCAACGGTCCCTATGCTACAGTGAGGAAAGACAATAGTGGTTTCTTTGCAATAAACTCCACCAAACTTTGGACCGATGAAAGTGCTTTTTTTTTCTTCTCGAGCATTGTGAGCAAGTGCATACTAATGATTTAATTAATCGAATGCTTTTGTTTTTAAAGATCAATTGGTACATGTACTTAATAATAAATTCATATAATTGATGGCATTTGACACCCATCATCAATATAGGTGGTTTTTCATCTGGATCATTTTTATCCAAGATGGTGGTACACATGGATGATTTTTTCATGTTAGTTTCGTTAAGAAGCGAAACTTTTATATTGGTGTCGAAAGTTTGTATGCCCTAAGGAAAATAAATATTTGAAATATTCACCAAGATTTGAAACTTTTTTGAGAAAAAATTTAAAGTTTCGCATGGATTTAAATATTTTAATTTAAAATTCAAAAGAAAATATATATACTTATACCATGTCCTATCAATATTTAAAAATTTAAAAAACTAGCTTGATAAACTTTCGCCAGGATTTTATATTAATATATAAGTATAGCTTCGATAAAAACATCCATGGTGGTACGTGATCCAAGTTGCACCATGAAGTAAACAAATTTTTGAAGATAGAGATGTAGATATGGAGATGCCACTACCAATGCTGGATCCAATTGATCCATATGGATCTAGCGAAGAAGATGAAGATTACCATATGAGCCAAGAGGAAGATGCACATAATGACATCATACGGGAGGAAGATGGAGATCACAATATTGAGGAAGAAGATGATGATCAAGAATCACCCAACTTTATTGAAGAAGATCAAGTCTTAGGTGAATGTACGATGCCATAGTACGATGATGATATAGGAGATCAACTTGGTATAGAGTTGGAGATAGACTTGTTTGGTGCACTAGACTTGGCTCAGGATGATGAAGCCGTTGATGTAAATGCTGTTGATTGATTTTTTTCATCTCAAACTTGGACATGAATATATGAGATTCAAACTTGATGTACATGCTCTTATATTTTTATTCTTTCAAAGGATCAAATATGTATGAAAAGAAAAACATTTTGTCATTGGGAAAAACTCTCTTTAAAGGTCGATATGGGGAAAAACACTCTTTGCAAAATGTCATTATAGGAGAGTTTCTTAGAGTCATTATATACTGACATTTTACAAGTCTTGTAAAGGTTGCTATATACCCACCTTTTACAAGTCTGGTAAAGGTTAGTATATACCCATTTTTTTAAACCTGCCTTATGTACTGATTATTAGTGCACCGCACGTGCTAAACATTGGCGCTTAACCATCAGAACAAGGCCTATGTGTAGTAATGTTTCTAGAACCCGAACACTACTTTCTCTCGCAAAAGGTGGTGTGTCTTTCTTTCTCCATACAAAGTTTATCATGAGAGCATGTGTATGATACAAAAATGTAGATGTGTACATATACACACATAAATACATATGAATGTATAACAACTTGTTTAGAGAGAGAGAGAGAGAGAGAGAGAGAGAGAGAGTAGCATTGGTATAAAAATATTTCTCCCAAGTAAAGGCAGTTCTAGGGCTACATTGAGACTTATTAGAGATTCGCTAAAAAGCATCTAAATGGAGAGATTTCTAAGTGCTCATCTCTCTTGAGAGAAAAAAGGATGCATTGATATTAAAATATTTTTCTTGATTAGTAAAGGCAATACTAGGGCGACTTTATTAGAGAACTGGTTAAAAAGCATCTTAATTATATGTTCATCTATTGTTCTCCTCAAGGATGGAAAAACCTTCACATAACTGCTTCTAGGAAAGTGATTTGTATTTAAGATGGGACATGTTAGATGGTGATGAGAGAAAATGGATGATTTGGAGGAGGAACAATGGACATAGGCATGCAATTATTGAATGCTTGAGACTACTTGCAATACATGATGGTGTAAGTGCAATTTGTAGCTCAATTATGGTGCTACTAGTGCACTGCAGCATTGGGTATCATCTCGGGGGGGTCACTCATCATATGTAATCCTATCACGTGAGTTCAACAGAAGGATATTTTTTATTTCTAAAATTTACAGAAATAAATATACATAAGGTACTATTTAAAATAGTTTTGGAAAAAATTTACAAATTTGTATAGAAAAGGGGTACATTTTATTAAATGAAAAATTTACAGATAAGAGATTTTAGAAATAGGCCTTGAACGCACGTGGTATAGAGGGTTTATACATAGTGACCCCCCTGAGGGTATCATGTCTATTCTACGGCTACTTGTCTTTTCAAGCTCTCCATCACCATAGCTACCCTAGTTGCCTTCCTCCCCTTTCACTTCTCCTTGCATCTTCTCCTCTATACTTCCTTTCCCTCCCACTCCTCCAACCTTGCATTGTTCATTGCAATGCTCCCATTTGTGATATGTTGACTCTTGCATTGATCAAGATTAAATTTCACTCTAGATTCATCTTCTTCCTACCTTGTACTCTTCCATTTATCCTACGCTCTCCATGAATTTTGAACTTGATGAGCTTTACCCCACTAACCCTCCACCCCACCCTCACCACTTTCCTACATGAACATGGCGACCCTTCAGAGAAATAGAAAAGAAATGGGCTAGTCTTGTTTAAAGGAACATCAAGGCAATGATTACTTGTATAGGGAGAGATAGTGAGAGAGAGAGAGAGAGAGAGAAAGTTAAAATACATACAAAGTATGGACCTCATTCCACCTTTCAACACATCCTACCTAATGGACAATTTTAAAAATTAATCGCAATAGACAAACTTTCCTGTGAAACTACTATGATGTTAATATTTCACAGACTTGGCCTTTCACTCTCACACTTCGTAAACTACACAAAGTATGTGTAGTGCACTATGAAGTCAAAAGAGTGATGGTTGTAAGCCAGAAGCAACAATTTTGTCAAAGTGTAGCCAATATTCTCATTTTTTTCTCTCAAAAAATTTCCACAAAATGGAGAAGCAAGAGAACTTAAAGTAGAGGAGCAAGAGAACTTAAAATGGAGGAGCAAGAGAACTTGTTGTGGTTGCGAGACGCAGGAGAAGTCATAGAAGTTCCAAATGATGAATCTATGGGGGAGGAGGATTTGAGTTTGAAATAGAATTATAGCTTGTTGGGCAAGGCCTATGGACGGAGTGCTCAGCAAGGTACAGCCCAAGGGTGGAGGATTCAAATTCAAGACCTCCTAGCACCAAGTATAGTAGTCCAAGGAAGGGTCTTCCTTTGCTCACCACTCGACGCCTCTCCTAGCTCCCCCTCCACTCTAGCTCCTCCAACCACATGGCAACTCTTCCCTATCAAAAGAATATATTTTTAAGGTGCTTATTTGTGAGATGCCTCATGGCACCCTCTTGTTCCATCATGCTTGGCTCCGATCGTTTTGTCTCCATCCTCCAAGGGATGCCCCTTAATGACATCTTCACAATGTCACAATGAGCTGATAGCTTCAAACACTTAGGTCATAACCATAAGCCCAAGGTCACTACTTTACCCAACTTTTGCTAAGCTCAATGTAAGGGCCATATCTCTTCTCTTCTTTTCTCTATCTCTATATCTCATTATTTGTGAGGATCATGCCACATGGAATCCCTCCTTGCAACCAGTCTTAGTGTTAAAAGGAGGCATTATGTAGGAGATGGAAACCCCAACAATTGGGAATAATTGACACATCAAGAACAGGGGGGTTGTGGAGAGGTTGCGGTGTTTTCTTTCCAAACACATTGGCTACTTCTCAAGCATTTCAACCTTAGCTTATGCATCTCTAGCATAATGTAAGCTCAAGCTACAATGCTTGGACACTTACATTTACATATAAGCAATTTCCTAATTCAAAGGTAGAAACATCCAATTCAACTGTAGCTATCGAACTAAGCATCCAACAATAGAAAATTTTCAAAGTTAAGAAAAGACATCATACCCTTCACTTAGCTTTTTCTTCTTATCACTTGGATCATCACTTTCACTTTTCTTGTATGAAAGATTTGTTATTTTACATTTCATGTAGCAAAGAAAATGAAGGAAATAACTGCCTATGGACATGATAGAGAAATGGAGGCATTATTTCAACTAGGTCATTGTTTGCTTGGGTGTAGCCATTTTTGGTGAGGTTCAGGGGATTTTTTGTATATAGGTATCTTGCATGACCCATAACTTATGTATTGCTTAATGGAATTCAGCAATTCTGTCTTCAAGTTGTAGTATACATTTCAAACTTGAACATGAGACCAAAAAATTATGGAATAAGGATTTGGAATGAGACCATTAAAGCATTACAAGTGCTATGTTGCATGTGAAGCATGCATCCTGAAGACTATAGGATATAGCAATTTATTAAAAACATCAAAATTTTGTTTTGTACATACATGCAACCAAGTAATCATTCAAAAGTACACTTTGTGAGCTTCTCCTCAACCCAAAAACATACCTAAATGAAAACATTAGGCATGGATTAATGGGCCTCCAATGTTGTGCTAAAGTGATGCACACCCATTTGAGGACAAGCTCCATAACTTTTTTTTAATTTGTTGAAAACCAAAATGGATTGAAAATTTGGAACCCAAACTAGTGGGACTACTGTATGGTGGTCTTAAAACATTTATAGTTTTTGGTATTGGTATCTAGATTCACCCTAAATTGGAAGAAGTTGAAAATGTGCAATTTGTGCATGTGCAAAGATCTTTTAATAAATCTAACACTATTTACAATTTTGAATTGTTTCTTTCCCCATGCACTTACTTGCTATATGGCTCATTATAAGGATGTCAAAGTTCATTGCATTTCATAATACAATCATCAAACCTAACAGCGTGCCCTTTGACCTATTTGTGTTTTGAAGAATTTGAGGCCACATTGCACTTGTTTGGGATACCCAATTCTGCAGACGTGTATCATCGGAGGGGGGAAAACCGATGACTGAAAAGTTTTGCTACTCCCATGAATTTTGGAATTTCACACCTCCCGCTCATCAAATCTTGGAAAATTAAGTACCTGCAACCTGCCCTTGCCCTACAACCCACAAGTACCTTGACGTGACCTTGTGCCATCTTTGTCATCTTTCAGGTTTGGCATTGTCGTCTTTCAGGTAAGTTGTATTCTATTCTTTGCTTGCCTCACAAGCTAGGTTCTCTCTATTTTGGTTTGGCATTGTCATCTTTCACTGATCATCGCCATGGAAATATGCAGATCGCCATGGCTTGCTAGAGAAGTAGACAGAGGCTATGAGATAGGAAAGGTGAAAAGCTTGGTCAGGGCACAAGGAATAGATTGTGGGTCGAGGAAAGAAACGGCACAGTATTGAAACGGCAACGGAAGACACTTTTGCAATGTTTGCGAAGGGAGAAACAATGAGAAGAAAGAAGACTCCTTGTAGAGCACCAGCAAGAAGCATTTGCAAATGCACGCATTCAATCCTTGCCATCAAAGCGAAGAACATGAGCTGTGATGTCACGATTGGTGGTTGCATTCAAGGAAGCAACATCAAGCCATTCAGGTGAATACCAATCTTGAGTCTTCACAAGCTTTAGCTTGCACCTAAAGTTCATAGAGTGACAACCCTACTAACACCTCGGGAGATGCACACAGAGTGGAAGCAATGCCCAATCATCCCGATACGAGTAGTCTATGGGCTTCAACAAAATGCAAGAAAAGGAGAGACAACCTAAGTGCAGAAGTCATTGCAATAGTGGTGATGTTTTGGCATGAAAATACGAGAGTTTCTCCAAATAACAAGGACATCTATAGAAAGTAGAAAATATGCAAGATGTTTAACAAGCATCATACACATGCTTGATACAGCAAAGGTCAGTGGTGCCTAAACCATCCCGGTGGTTGTTTGTGATTCAGCTTTGGGATAGTTTACTTGTTTCATTTCCATTCATTTCTAATACAATGCAGGTCAATGGTTCCCTAAATCAGCCTAGTGGTTGTTTATGATTGAGCTTTGGAATAGTTTACTAGGCTGGCTTGGACTTAATGTGATTGTTTAAACCAGCCCAGTGGTTGGAATATCATGAAACCATGGCTGGTTTAGTTCAAACACTAGAACTAGGCTGGCTTGGACTTAATGTAATTGTCCTAAACCAGCCTAATGTTTGGAACATCATGTAACCATGGTTGGTTCACCTAAAACACCAGTTATTTGATTGTCTTGAACTAGTGTGGTTGAGCAGAAAGTAACATCAATATATTTCACAACAAAACAGCAATATATTGTTATTTTGCTAAACCATCCCAGTGGTTGGAACGTCATGCAATCGTGGCTGATTCAGCTCAAACACTAGTGTGGTTGAATAGACATTAGTTGTTGACCAGCTCGGTGGTTGAAATTACTATGTTTCTTAGTACTTAAATTAGTTAAATTTAATTTCCTACTGTTTGGATCATATACCAATTAATTTCTATACCGGGATGGGTTGAACTTAATGTGATGATCCTAAGCTAGCCCGTTCTTGTTTCAAGTCAAACAACATATCTTATTGAAATTGTGGTCAAATAGAAATAAAGAAATGAAAAGCAATATATTGATATAGAAATAAAAAGCGATATATTGTTATTTTCTAATTGTGAAATTCAAAAATGAAAAGCAATATACTTGTTATTGTCTAATTATGACCGTCAGGCTAAACCAGCCCGATAGTTAAAATAGTGACTGTCCTAAAGCAGCCCGATGGTTGAAATTATGACCATGTCCTAAACTAGCCCAGTGGTTGAAACTGTGATTGTCCTAAACCAACGCGGTGATCAAAATTGTTTTGTTTTGCTAGTACCTTATTATATATGACTGTATTAAACCAGCCCAGGAGTTGAAATTGTTTTGTTTTCCCATAGGTTGATTAGTTTTATTAGACCGCATTTTTGCACATACTGTATTTTGTTTTGTTTTCCTCATAGTAGTGCAAAAAGGGGGCCTACATGTTGGGTTAACAGAAGAATTGTACCTCAATTTTATGGATCAAAATCTTGACATTTCAATTCGGTAGAGGAGCTTTGAGAATTGGAAGCCTTGGTATGTTAGGAAACTCAAAGATAGGAATGTTTGTTGTTGCCAATTTGCCAAACACACATAGTCTTTGACCAATGTAAGCAAGATGTGAATAACTTGAGATCTGGTTGTTTTGGAGCATTTCTCGATGGGGATCGCTGCCCATGTCTCCCCAATGTATGTGCAGTCTATAGGCCACTTGGATCCTCATCATGTGTTGCAAGAAAAGCCACCTAGACCCTCATCATGTGTCCCAAACAACCACCGCACTTGTTTTTGTAAATCCCAAATGATAGATTAACCCCACTCTTGTTTTTAGTATATCCCAAACAACCACTGTGCTTGTTTCTAGTCATCTAATCACACGTCATGGGATCCAATTGCATTTTCCTTTGTTGCACACAAGGAAAATAGCTCCCACAAATAGGCTAGCTCTCTTTAGCTATTGTCAGATTTAAACCACGAGTAGACCACTAGGCTGGTGAAATATTAGAAAATTCATTTGTCTATGGTGTCTCCTTTAGATTTAACTATTGTCAAATTTCAACCACCGGGCTATGACTACAAATCCATGGGTGACCACAAATTCTAAACGAATGGATTGCATGCCATTCATCTTGTAATAATAGAAGCAAACCACCGCCCTCGTGGCAGTTAATATGCTAGTGTGCAACCAACCAATTCATCTTGTAATAATAGAAGCAAACCACCATGGTGGTGGCAGTTAATATCCTAGTGTGCAACCAACCAATTCATCTTGTAATAATAGAAGTAAACCACCATGCTGGTGGCAATTAATATCCTAGTGTGCAACCAACCACCACACTGGTGACCACTTATCCTGCACTACCGCCTTGCTATCTTAAAATGGATCGTATTGTTGTAAAGTGATATACTAAAACAATCCCCTTTAGGCTAGTTTTCTTTATCTATTATCAGATTTCAGCCACCGGGCTAGTGACACAAATCCTAAATGAATTGCAAGGTATAGAATTGTAGGAGAATCATATTGTATTATTGAAAAATATCCATTAAATTATAAAGTCCAACTCAGGGAAACATTTTTACATTATAAAGTTTAACTGAGTGAAGTGCAGTCATAAGAAAATAGAACCTTCGAATCCAAATAGATGCAACATTTTCAAATTATAAAGTCCAGATGAGTGAAGCAATCATAAAAGAGGTATCTAAGGATGGATAAATGGCAAATTATTACTTTAAAGCTGAAGTTATATAGAAAAGCCAAATGTATAGTCAGACCCTAAAGTTATATACCCGAGTAGTATACAACCAAATTTTACTATTCTACATTCGAAAAGAGACCACCATCATATCTAAGGATGGATTAATACAAAGACCATTTACTACTCTCTCTTTTTTCAAAGAAGACAATTTACTACTTAGCTCAAGTTCTATTGAAAAGCTGACTGTATTAGAAGGGTGGTCAGCCCCTACAAAAGTCTCGAATAATATATATCCAAGATTCCAAGATATTTGAAGGACTTTATATTTACTCAAGGATTCTAGGGTAAGGGCTTGACACTTCGCATAGTGGGAGCCTTCAGCAACATACTTTACAAACTGTGGGTTCTTATAAATTGAAGGCCTTCCCACAGTTCCTATTGTAATATGAACATCTTGGGAACTCTATGTTCCTCCTCCAAGCCATCAATCTCATCTATGACAATCTTGGGTTGCTGAGGGACCTTTTGCGAAATGGCATCATCAAGCTTAGGACAAGTAGCAAACAAAATGTCATTGCTGCTATGGCTTTCCATCTCTGTTCCTCTGTTGTTCCTTCACTTGAGACCTGTCAGGTTTTTAAACTTAGTTTGCTCTCCTGCTATCCAAGCTGTAATTGTTCACATATTCTAATCTGTCAAATCAAGCCATCTTGACATGCTCAATGATGTAATCCAGTGAGACCTTTGCCACCTTTGAAGACCCATGTACCGATAGATTAGCCACACATTACATTGATGAATATGACAGGCTAGTTGTATGATAGGTTAGAGGAGGTAGGCACTGGCAAGGAAATGCATTTTCCTTGGTTTAGGATTATTAACTGAAACCCCCACAAAATATAACCTTTAGTAATTCCCAAACAACCACCCTCCAACCACCACGCTTGTTTCAATAAATCCCAATCAATAAATCCCGAAGTACTCCCAAATAAGGGAAAATATAAATCCCAAACAACCACCATGCTTGTTTTAGTAACTATGACTGTGCATGAGGGACCATCTAATTCATAGGTTCAAATTAACATTGAGTCAGTATCAGATTGTAATAACAATGATTTCTCATGAGGGACCATCTAATTCACAAACTTAGATTAGCATTGAACGACGAGAATCAGACTGTAATAACAATGACTTTGCACGAGGGGCCATCATTAGGGGAGAATTGGGGTCTCAAAAGGGCCTCATAAGGAATGGATTTAGTCCTAATGAAAGGGCCAAGGTAGGTCCCAAAAAGTCATGACCCCCCCTCACCTAGGTGGGTTAAGTGACCCCACCTCTTACACCTCTTACACAACTCTTACTCCTAGGTGGGAACTAAAAATTTCAAAATTCAAAAATTCAAAATTCAAATATTCAAATTTTGAATTCCCTCCCTCCTTCTCTCTCCTCCCTCCCTCCCTCCCCCTCCTCCCTCCCCCTCCCTCACTCCCCCTCTTCATTCCCTCCTCCCCCTCCCTCCTCCTCTCCTCCTCCTCCCCCTCCCTCACTCCCTCCTCCCCCTCCCCTCTCCTCCCCTCCCCCTCCTCACTCCCTCCTCCCCCTTCCTCCTCCTCCCCCTCCCTCCCTCCCTCCTCCACACCTGCTCCTTCTGCCCTCCCTCTCCCTCCCTCCCCCACGCCTTCTCCTCCTGCCCTCCCCCTCCCTCCTCCTCCACTGCTGTTCCTCCTCCCCCCTCCCTCCTTCTCCTCCCTCCTCCCTCCTCCCTCCTTCCTCCTCCACGCCTACTCCTCCTCACCCTCCACACCTGCAAGTCTGCCCCCCTTTCCTCCTCTCCAACTACTGGTCCTCCCTCCCCCATCCCTCCTCCTCCTCGCCCTCCCTCTTCTTGCATGCTGCTCCTTCAAGCCTACATCTCCACACCTTCTCGTTCTCTACACTCCTTTAGTCATGCAACCATTCGAGGACGTCTCCAACAAGTACTAGGTTCACTTAGAGTTGGAGGCTGAATATTTCCACTAATCAAGACACCTGGAAGCATGGGCACTGCATAGTTGCTGCTCTGAACATCAAAATCTTCAACTGGCTGTGCTGCCCTAAGAGTTTTTGTCCTCAGTTGAACAAGGTCAAGAGCAGCCACTTGCAGCCCCTCATCCTAGAGGTTGATATCTTCTTCTTGCTCTAGCATTTCTGTTACCAAAGGAACATCCTCTTTTTCCTCTGCTTCAGATGTGTCTTCTTCTTCAGCCTCCTACCCTTGTTCATCCAGATTGTCCTGACTGAAGACAATGTACATAAGGAATGACATGGTTTCCTCAAGCACTCTACACTTTCTGGTGTGCAAGTTATAGTTGAATTTATATTGATCAGGCAGGCTATCAAATCTTCTATTCACATGGTACCTCAGCCTGTCAATGGAGACAATATGATTTATATGCACAAAAACCTTTTCACCTTCCACAGTTCTTCCTGCCTCTGTCAGTTGTTTGAAGGTATCCCAATGGTCTGAAAGAAAATCTTTGTGATGCTCCAGTACAGAGCTCATAGTGAACTCCATGTTGAAAATACTATGGTATATGTGGAAGTCCCTCTGAGCCTTGTATTTGTGAAGAAACTCAAATAGGAGCAAATCTGGAGATTTGTCCTCTTCTGGTTCCTTTTGTTTTGAGATGGAAGACTCAGCATTCTGCTCCAGTCTCTTCCTTTTGCCTATTCCAAAATTTATATACATTGAATTCTATATGCTGACATATGCAATCAGGGAATGCATAGGATATCACCAAATAATTCCCTTCATGAGCTCTCATGACTCACCTGGTGATTGCTGTGGTCTAATTATAGCAGCAGAAAAGTCCAGCTTCCTCTTGAAAGGAGGGGCCTGAGAGTCAACTGTTCCAAAGCAAAAACATTTCTCATCATCAAGGAAGAATTCCACAGGGCCAAAGATAGCAAAACAATGAGGAAGAAGTGAGAACCAAAAGAGAGACAGGAATTTGTAGGAAAACGCGATGTAGGACCATTTGGAAAATGTCAAGCACTCTCCTCGCATTTTGTTGCAAATTTTCTAGTTCTATTGATATCCATGTCAAATCAAATGCTAGGATCATCTCACAGATTCCTGGACAATATGAGTTGATATGCAAGAGAAAGGCTGGAGCTGAGTGAAGCTTTTCATGAGGAATGTGTCGACAACAGGAATTTGCAGAAAAATGCGATATGGGCTATCTAGAGATGGATAAAGCACTCTCCTCGCATTTTGTTGCAAACTTCAAAGTTCTATTCATATCCATCTCCAATCAAATTCTAGGGTGATCTACCAGATTCTTGGATAGTATAAATTGAATATGTAACAAGAAGGGTGGAGCTGAGTGAAGATATTTGGACATCAAGAATTCTATGGATGGAAGAAATATATGTCAAAAAACATTGAAAGAATCTAGAATTCTGACCTTTCTTTTCCTTTTCCATGCTGTTGGAGTTGCACTGGTGAATCTCCTGCTCTTTCCCAAACTTGAACTGCAGCCTTGGCAACCTAGAGATCTGGTAGTGGTAGTAGTCTATAGGCAGGTTGCAGTCTGGATGGAGTGTGCTGGGTAGAAGGGATCAAAGAGGGAAGGAAAAGGACGATGGGAGGGTGCTAGCAGGGATGAAAGATTGGGAGGCAGGGGAGGAAAGAGTGGTTGTGGAATTGATTATGAAATCATGAATGGCACAAGTTCCAAGGCAAAAAGTGTCCCTTTCACATGTGCCAAGTTTCAAACTCCAAGAGATCTGGGTCCCATCCACACGTGTGAAAAATGACTCTATTCCACACGTGTGGGATTTAGTAGCTGCCTTGTTTGTATTTTGCACTAATCTTTTCCCTCCTGCTTAATCTATCCTGTCTCGGCCCTCCAATCTCAGCTCTCTTGCCTCCCTGCCTCCCTACTCTGCAACATCAGCATCCTGACCAGCGGCACAGGTTCATCCCCAGCACAGGGTCCTCATCAACAGCACAGCACACCCACAGATAGCTTTCAGGTCAGTATTTATGGGTTCTTCCCTCAGTCTCTGCAATCTTCTTTCCTTCCATAGAAACAATCCATCCTGCATGGACATGCATAGACTCAATCCATATTTTATTTAGTTGTAAAGACAGAGAAATCACTATAGGAATGCAGATCTTCAAGTGTGATAATTGCATGTGAGGGTAAAACTGTACTTATGGGTTCTTCCTTTAATCTGTGCACACTTCTTGCCTTCCATAGACTCAATCCATCCTGCATGGACATGCAAACACCTTGAAATGACTGAAGGCATATTCCAGCATGTTGCCTCATGAATTTGCAGGAAAATGCGAGGGAGATGCGAGGAGAAGGCTTTAGGAATTTCAAAAAGCCGAAATTGCGTTTTGTTGCAAATATTGACTGTTGCTTCATCCACCCCTGTCATTCTGGTTTTGTGACTTTCACAGTTGTCCATGGCTGTACTCTCCTTGCATAGACTCAATTCATATTTATTTAGTTGTAAAGACAGAGAAATCACTGTAGGAATGCACCAGCATGTCACTTCACGTATTTGCAGGAAAACGTGATTTCGAGTTGTTAGGAATTTCAAACTGTCCATATCGCATTTTATTGCAAAATTGTCAATGTTGCTTCATCCACCCCTGTCATTGCCTTTTTTTGTCATACCATGTTCTCCATGGCTGTAATCTCTTTCCATTACTTTGTATGCAGTTTGTCAGAGTGATGGCAAGAACCAAGTCAACTGCAAGGAAAGCTGGCAAAGGGCCAGGGCTTGCAGCAACAGCAGCTGGGGCAGGTACCAAGAAATTTAGTGTGCCTCCAAAGGGAAGAGGTGCACATGGCAGGAAGGGTAAGCTAATGAGCCTGCTCCAGCAAAAGGCCAAGAGATTGAAACATGGTGCAGGTGTGCTAAGGGAGATCAAGAAGCAACAGAAAGCTATAGGCTTTGCATTCCCCAAGGCACCTTTTCAAAGACTGGTGAAAGACATATGTGATAGTTGGCACCTTGGGTTCAGGTGGAACAGGACTGCCATTCTTTCCTTACAGGAAATGGTAGAGGATTACTTGGAAAAATATTTTGAAGATGCAATGTTGGTAGCAGCCCATGCTCACAAGGTGACTGTGATGGCCAAAGACTTCAACACTTTGTCCAGAGTGAGATGGAGGTATGACAATCTTGTTCATCCTGTGGAATGGCAGGACATAAAGATGAGAGACATATTATTAATTCCACCTACAAGGAAGTCGAAGGTAGATTGTTGAAGTAACCCACTCAAAGAACACCAGAGGGAAGGCTGCTTATGAGGAGTCACTGAAGCAGCAAATAAAAGAATCAAAATCTGTTATAGATGTGGAGACTGGAAAGAGGGAGCTACAGATACAAAGAAGGTTGCAGGAGCTGGGCCCTAATATAGTTGTCCATATTGAGGATGAAACTTTAGTGAATGATTTTGACTTGACAAAACCATGCTTGGCAGCATTGGCTCATAAGAATGAGTATTGCTCAGATACTATCATTCTTGCAATGCTCTAGAAAGTGTCTATTATTTTACATTTGTTTGTGAAACAATCCTCCTTGTACCTCCTTTATACCCTACCCTAATTATTTTTTGGTCCCATGCAGCATGATGAGAAGATGACTTCACCACTCTATACAACATACAATTCATATTATTGATCCTGCCATTTCTTCCAAGTTAAGAGATGCAAAGGAAACTCCCATCGGTATTTCCAACTGGTTCAGACACTGCAATTTTGAAGTTATCGATGTTTTGCTACTTCCATACCATAACATGTATGTGGGTGACTGCTTCTTTTGGGATTCTTCTTTAAGATTGAGAACTCTTGTAGCCTTTGATTTCTTAATGCTTTTTTCCTTACGCAGTGACCACTGGAGTTTTGTTTCTATTGACATCTAGCAGAAGCAATGCTTTATATTCAACTCTCTTAAAAACACACACAGAGAGCTGAAATCATAAGTGGTGTGTGTGCTTTTTTTAACTTAAAACTTCATTATTTTGATTTCATACTAACTAAATTATATGTATTGCAGTTGTATTAGAAGGCTTCTAGATGCATTGGATCACTGTCCTCCTAATGTCTCTCTTTTGGATTCAATAGAGCCAATAAATCTAGAGGTAAAAAGTTGTTCCCTCTACTGATGTCTATTTCATGCTATGCCTTTGAACTTATTGAATAATTTTGTTTTGTTCAGATGTTAACAGTTTTTAACATATCTTTCCAATTGTACAGACACCACAACAAGATGATTCAAGTAGCTACAGATGGAGAGTGCTTATCAGTGCCCAATATCTACTTTCAAGCTATTTTGAGATAGAACAGCCAGACCTTGTAAGAAAAAATAATTTTCATTTAGCTTCAAGATAATTGATAGTGGTACAAAGTGTTCTAAATCATCATATGCCATTGCAGATGAAAGAAGATAGCTTCAGCTCAAACTATGTATATAATATCAGAGCTGATACAATTTGGAAGTTTTTGAGCTATGCCTCCCCCAAACTTATTGTACTAGCTACTGTCAAGTTGGGTGAGAGCTCTAAAGTCCGAGAAGGTGTCACATACACCTTGATGACACAGATGAAGCTGATGTGGTGCCACAGGAACAAGGACCTAGTGCTGATGAGGAGAAGCCACAGGAAGAAGGACCTGCTACTGATGTTGTTGAGGAGAAGATGGAGCAGCAGCAAACAAATGCTCCAGGGGCAGTAGAGGAGACAATGGAGCAGCACCAAGATACTGTATAGGACAGGATGGAGCAGCAAAAAACAGATTCTCCAAAAAATGATGATACGGAGAGCTTGGACCATGTAGAGCAGCCTCTGGATCAAGCTGTAGATAAATAGAAAATGGTTGTCAAGAATATGTTCTACATGTACAATTAAACACTTCTGTACAAAATTTTACTTTATTGAATACAATACCTTTGTTTATGGAGTCTATGTTATCTCAATTTTCAAATTTTCAATGTCTTTGCATTTTATTGAACTCTCTCTTCTTTTGAGCACCTGCAAAAAAGCAATATGAATCAATAGGGTAAAGTAACTAATAGCAATGCTTAATGAGACTAGGATAAATCAGATGGTGTACCTTTTTATTGTTGTAGATAAATAAAAAGTCCTTTGAAATAGAACCTTCTGTCTCAAACAGAATGTCATTGCGCAATTGAGCTAGGGAGCAACATTCTCTTAATGAGATATTGACTAGCACATCACCATTCTCAACAACATCAATATCAAGAAGTTTATTTTCTGCACCAAAAGAATCTTCATCTTGATCCATTGGGACTAGTTTTGTGCCTAGCATTCGACTGCGCTTATAATAAAAAGAAAAAATAAAATTTTGTGATGCAACCATGTACTTCAGTTGCATAGAAGGTTGGACAACCTCACAAAACACTGAACTACATGTCTTCTTATCCCAACCTTTATCCAAAAATTGTGGCATGCATGCCGAACTTGTTGCTTTAACTGTGAACATTGTTTTTGAAACCTTCACTGGAAAGGTATTAAACAAGTCCACAAAAACTGTGAGAGGCATGCATAAAGAAATTTTTATTA
Source organism: Dipteris shenzhenensis (assembly GCF_047967505.1). NCBI lineage: Eukaryota > Viridiplantae > Streptophyta > Polypodiopsida > Gleicheniales > Dipteridaceae > Dipteris > Dipteris shenzhenensis. The sequence continues at coordinate 26,157,547 of NC_141624.1, read as the reverse complement.
TCCTTGTGGCAATATTGGGCCTCAGAGCTTTCTGTACTTCTTTGAAAAGCTTGGCCCTATATGCCTCTGTAACACTAAAATGTGGGTGATGCCAATCCACTGAATTCCATGCCGGAAGGTCTTGTTTCCTTAACACACCATGTGTGTTAGCATTGTCCAGCAACTGATAAAAATGATCAATAAAAAATATACCCGATTGAGCTAGCTCTGTTGCACATCGACCTTGGTATTGTTGTTCTCCTATCGATCCATGCAAAACATCTATAAATCCCAGAATACAATTGATGTTTTACCATGTCTCATACGATGAAGGGTATAAATCTGAAATAAAACAACACAAGAATGTCAATAAGCAAAGAAAGAAAGCTTCATCTTAAAAATCCATACACCTCGTAAAGAAAAAAACCACAATAGAAAAATATACAATTAGGCCTGTGTTGCAGAAGATCATTTGGATAGTCTCGCAAGACAAGTTCTTTATGCATGTACACATGCTAAATCAAAACTTCTTTCACTGATATCTTCCCTCTAGTGATTTTAAAATCTCGTACTCTTCCCTTCCATGATGCCAAGAAAATGTTTTTTGTCTGGGGTCTTTTTCTTTTGCTAGGTTGCATGAGCACCCATGCTCCTTTCGAAACACTAAACCTTTCCCAAGTTCCTTCTGTTTTGACTGTACTTGAATTCTCTACTATCGAAGAAATAGAAGAAGCAGGTCGACGGGGTAAGGATGTGTGGTATAATTCTGCCTTCATAGCATTATCATCCACAGAGCGTCTTCCACAAGAACGGCCATGGTTTTTATTCACCATGGAGACTTGTGAATCTGTAACAACAGCAAAGTAATGTAAACAAGATAACAAATTGAAGTTTCAAGAAAGAGAAATTGGGCAGACAGACAGTTGACAAGAAACATCTTACTCTACACCAAACAGGATCAAGGGAGCAGTTTTGGAAAAGAAGAGGCTGCTGCACAATGAGGTAGTGGTGTAGAATGGTAGACCTTTCGAAGGAAAGGCAGCACAACATTTCAAAGTTCAAAGGAAGGTGGAAGCGGGAAGGCCCTTGTCAGATAAAATGTCAGACTAGATTCTATCTTCATGTCCAAAGATCTTGTGAGAATAAAAAACCAATCTCCACATTAATGTAGCACGCTTGTACCTACATAAAGTATTGTTTCTTTTTTCTATTTTCGTGAATTTCCAACGTTACGTTGGCCCTCTATTGATTGGTTGAGAGCTTACTTTTCCAAACCGTAAAAGGCCCCAAAATGAGCTCCGTTTTTTCCTAATGCAATTTTTCAACGGAACCACTGACAGACATCTCAGACGGGGACATCTCGGACGGACATGGCGGGCAGAGGCGATTTGGATGCAAGACAACGCGACGAGGGGAGGGGCAGCGTGATAAGGGGAGGGGTGCCCAAAGATTCCAGGTTGGTCCTCATTTGCAATGTGTTTCATTATGCGGTTGTGGGGGGGTGGAGGCGGAGGTAGCATGTTGGTCGAGGTGGAGGTGGAGGGAGGGTGTCTGAGGGTAGAGAGGGCGAGAGGCGAAGGGAGTAGGGTGGCGGAGTGCAAAGAGCCGAGACAGAGGGTGCAGAGTGCCCTTTGGCATAGAGGATGTAGGCAGAGGGAGGGGGGGAGGGTGGAACCAAAGAGAGTAGGGTGTCTGAGGGAAGGGGGAGGCGGAGGGAGGGGGGAGGGAGGTGGAGGCATAGGGAGGGGGGCGAGGCAGAGGGAGGTGGGGAATGGGCAGGGAAGTGGAGGTGGAGGTAGAGGGAGGGGGGCAACTACATGTCGAAATGTCTGCATGTATTTTTTTTCTGCATGTTAAAGATGAAGGGGATATCCAAATCTTTCCTTAAAAATTGCAAGTCTCAACACGATATGCCAAAAAACTATGTTGCATTTTTTGTGTCCTCATTTGGGAATCGTAAGCTTAATCTTCACGCTACGAAGTCAAATCCCAATGGCAATCTATGCTCTCATTTTTAGTAAGTGACATTTTCGTTCTTGAAAGGGCGTAAAGATAGTGTATGCCATGGTAGGATAATGAATAATATCCAAGTTTACATAGTTTAATTTGGTTCTCTCATAATGTATGATTTGATAAGGTCTATAAGTGTAGATATTTGTCTGAGGTATTGAATCATAGGGTTTTAAAAAACTTTCCTCTTTGCACGCAAACATAGCTAAGGGAGGCTGAGAGAAATGGATGAAAGGACTCATACTCAAAGTGTTTGAGGTAAAAGAGTGTGAAACCATCAATGTTATAATATAGTAAGAGGTAATATTTTCCTTATCCCTATAGATAATGTTATGATGAACCATTATTGTTACGTTTTATTCTAACAAATATATAGTCTTATGAAAACTTTTCTTCATAGCTAGAAATTTTATAGAACCAAATCAAGTATAGTGGTAACCAGAGTGGGTTGTGTCTTTTCAAAGCATCCTTGTGTACCCCAATGACGTGACATATACATTAATGGTGAGAAACATTATCAAAAAAAGATCTAAAAATGTGTGAAGAGGGTTTCTTTCATTTGCTCAAAAATAAATGTAGAGGGTTGTTTTGTTGGACAATTTGTCTCTTCTCATGTCTTTATGTTTTAAAATTTGGAACCAGTGAACAAGATATTTTGATATGTACATTAGTTCATTGGAATTTGTTAAGCAAAGAGCTTAAGTTATGATGTTTAACAAGTCAATGAGTTTGTTGGATGGTATAGTGATGGAATGAGCTTTTATAATGGATTGTACATGAGTCTGTGGGTTTGGTTTAATGTTACAAGTATTTGTCTCCGAATGCTTAAGTCTTTTGTTGACTCACATCTTTATCGTCAATGCAACTATAGTCACGAGTAGCATGACCCATCGGTAGACAGGCTAAGCATCCACCTTTGTCCAATTTAAAGGTTTGCATCCTAGGTTGCCTTTAATTTCTATGAATAAAGTACTTGATGATTGCAACATGTATCAAGAATAGAGGTCCTCCATGTAGTTTTGTTAGAATGTGCAAAACAAATAAAGAGGAAAAAATAGGCCTTGTTGTCTCCGAGCATATACCTCTGAAGTCTTTGTAGATGCATGGAAAGTAGTAAAGGATAGATAGCAAGAGGCAAAGAGGTAGAGAGAAGGCCAAATAAAAAAGGAAGCACGAGGTGAAGGGGGAGCAAGAGTAGAGGGAAATGGAGTCCAAGCCATCAAAGCAGGCAAAGGAGCAGTAGTGAGAGAGGGAGGTTTAAATGGGTGGGAGCTTTGGCACACAAGATGTGGGTGGCAAGGAATAGAGAGGTTAGAAGGAGAGGGTACAATGCGGCACTACCCTCTCTAAGTACAACATGACAACTCACAAATAAGGAGATATAGAGAATATCTATATTCCTTATTTTGTGAGGTGATATGTGGCACTTAGGAAGCAGTGCCATGTGGTGGGTGCTCCCTTTGAGTGCCATCATGTTTGGATGTAACCCTTTCAATCACATCCTCTAAGATAGGTGATGACATCTTTCAGCTCAACCTCAGCCAAAAGTTTTGAAGGCTTATCCCACATTCTCTAAGATAGGTGATGAACCCTTTCAGATCAACCTCAATGAAGTCCAATTGGCCAAAAGTTTTGAAGGCTTAGCTCAAAACCTTAAGCCCAAGCTTGCTCCTTTTTACAACTTTGCTTAGCTCAACACACACCACAACTTCTACATTGCTAGAAAAAATTGATTCCATTTTAGTATTATTAATTTAGGAGCTCAACATAAGGGCCACATGGTAGTGCCATGTGCCAGCCCCTCTTGATATTAAAAGGAGGCGCCTATATGTACATGTTAGCAAGTGGGAATGGTTGACACATGAGAAGTTAAGGAGTCTTGTCCCACCTGCTTTCTCTCAAGCATTTCAATGCCACAGTTTATGCATCTCTAGCATAATGTATGGAGTCAAGCGACACTTGACTACTCACATTAACAAATAGACTCACCTAATACAATGGTAGAACCCAATTCACCTCGTTGAATAGCGGCCAACACATTTTACAGGTTTAGTAGATAATTTTCATAGAGGCAATAGCTATCGAACTATGCATCCAAGAGCAATAAACTTTCAAAGTCAAGAAAGAAATCATTATACCCTTCATCAGGATTTTTCTTTTATTCACTTGGATTATCACTTCCACTATTATGCATGAAAGGATTTGCAAACTTTCATTTGAAGTAGAAAAATGTAAAAACGAAAGAATTGTCAACAAACATTATGGAGAGATAGAAGAATAGTTATACTTGATGATAGTCATGGATAGAAACATGTAGAATACCCCAAAACATGTAGCAAAGACTTGGTCCTCTAGGGATGCCAATGTTGTTGTTATGGAGCACTAATTTGTGTTAGTGCTTGAACTATGGAGCTGAAGCCAAATCCATGTAGATCACCTTTGGGTTTTATACTTGAGGATGCATGTGTATGTGGGTAGACACATGCAAACGTACATATGCAACTTGAATTAGTGACTTTAGACATATGTGTTTATTTGTGCAAACTTGATGCAGCTCCCGTCACTCTACACCAGTAGATTGAGATTTTGAGAGTGGAGATGAGGACTCTACAGGATGTTGGGGCCCCCCCTCACCTAGTCGTGAGTGTGGATGCAGTCATTGATGGTCTACACCGACTAGGTGGTTACGAGGACCTTCAGAAGACATTTCAATTGCAGGCAGAGGATGAGGTAAGAGGTCAGGGCATTGGAGAGCCGTACATGCCTATTTGAGCATGATTCTCCTCATAGGGCGGCACTAGATCTACTTTTTTGGGATGGTCAAACAGTGGCCTAGCAATCTCATTCAAGACAACCTTTTCACATATTGCGGTGTACGCACCCCATGATGGCAACGCATATCTATCCGAGGTATCTCGGTACCAATCATGGTCGGTTGCCTCACAACCACTAGATCCCTCGCTTATTTGTGATGCAGTTATATGCTGAGTTCATCCTCGGGCATAGGGTGGACTATCTCAGTGCACGTCCTGGATCAGGATCTGGACATGGCAGGATGGGATGCCAACAGCAGACACCAGGTGTGCGACATCAGCGCGAGGCACCAGAGCTTCATACTGTCCCTGCACTAGCATTACGATCCATCGAAAGATGACTACATTCAAATGTTCATTCTATAGCCACGTCCTTGCATGACATGGTCTCCACCCCATCGAGATCTATACAGGTAGAGATCATTGTTCTTGATCCAAAATTTGCCATGTTTTTTTTCTTTGCAAAGTCACGTTAGAATGATTTTTGCATGTGCACACTACAGATTCCACCTCCCGCAGATGAGCATGATGCACGTATTGCTGATTTGGAGGCATGGTTGGTAGAGTCCTTGGGGGGTTCACCTCACAAAATTTTAGTATACCACGTGCATTCAAAAGGAGGGGTATTTTAATTTAACTTTTTGGAAAATTTTAACAGGTTTACAATAACAGGATGGCTTTTTTAATTCAACTTTAGAAAAAAATCACTTAGTTCATAAGTACAGAGGGGTGTTTTTATTGGGGGGAAAATTTTAGTTGAGGGGTTTTTTAAATACCCCTTGAATGCACATGATATAGAGGGTTTCTAAGTAGTGTACCCCCCGAGGCAGAGTCTACCAGCAAGGTTAGTCGTTCATTGTCTTTTACTATATTCTTATGTCGCCCGAGTTACTCATGTGTTATGCCCCTTTCTCACCTCATGATGTGTGTTTGTTTCAAGGTAGACGGAGACTCAAATACGACAGCTAGAGGCAGAGCTGTAGAAGCAGAGGGTCTCGACACGCATTGCATACCATCGAGCTGAGCACTATTTGTATCAGCTGAGGCATATCTCACGTGACAAGAGTCACCATAGGATACACCCTAGTGTGGCTTTGTATTCCGCCCCTCCTGCAGATGTTCCCACCAGACGTCCCATAGACCCAGCAGTACTCTCTAGGATCCCCATGTCTACTTGCGTCCTTTGCTAGGAGGATTTTGATAGCATAGGATTTTAGGGCCTATGATATGGCCACCTCGCATGTCTCCACTTCCTGACCCATCATATGGTTTCATAGGCATGCTTTCCAGTTTGTTTTGCTGATATCAGAGTGCCTACCTATCGCAGTCTAGGCATGGATGACCTATACCCTGGACGTGGCCAAGCTATTGATCCCATTGCCCACACACGATCTTGACAGAGCATTATAGGGCAGAGGCACAGAGGGATGTGCTTGAGCAAGAGGGATTTGATGCTGCAATGATTGTCACATGTATACCCCGGTAGTTCTCGTATGCTGACTTCAAGCCCAGCAATGAGGCACGATGCATCAAGCAAGAGACACACCTAGAAATATCTTTGCAGGATATTAGGGAGGATCTAGACCAGTGGATCAGACGTGAGGAGGAGCTTACTCATGCTGGATTTGAGGCACGAATCCGTGCAAATTAGCGACTCTAGGAGCTCAGGCGCGAATATGTGGAGGACGCGAGGATTATGGAGATACAAGGAGTGGCTCAGCATGTTGCCACATCCCATGGAGACAAGGTCGGACCTTCTACACAGCGAACGATTGGTCAGCATGTTGTGCAGGAGCCATGTCAGAGGGTGATTAGAGGCACCTATGTCGAGTTGTCTGATTCCTCCTATGATAGCTAATGTAGGTGGCATGTACTTTGACAATCATGTATGTGTACTTTGATGTACATGGCATACTTTGATGACCATGCATGTACTATGAGTTATCTACTTTGATTATGATGTACGTATATTGATGATGATGATTGATGACTATAGATGACATGCGTGTCATGCGATATGTGATGATTATGGTGGTTATGTTCTTTTCAGCATGTGATTCTATTGTATTTTTGTTTATCACAATATTCTCTCTCTCTCTCTCTCTCTCTCTCTCTCTCTCTCTCTCTCTCTCTGCAATCTTATCTCGCATAAAATGTGAATAATGCAACAGATTTAATTCAAACATCTTCATGGAAAATTTGTTATCAATGATTGAGAAAAGAAGTGGGATTTGGGGCTAGGCCTTGAATGAATTATATGCCGATGAAGCAATCCGAAAGAGAGAGCCAAGTGACCAAGCCCCAGGTCATGAAAAAAAAGGAGTGCATAAAGGTGCTCAATAATCTAGCAATCCAATCTTTCCAGATTTCTAAGCGGGATTGCAACCTGCGACGTCTTTAACAAGCAATACACCATAGAGAGAGCAAGAGACAAACCAGAGAGAGAGCTTAAGATTGATGATAGATGGCTTTGCATACGCATGACTTTATTTCAACGGCTTTGCGATGGGTTTACATGGCCATATACGAAGCACGATGACTCGTGAGTATAAGTCGACAACGAAGCTGGCAAAGACAAGTAGGCAATTACATTCGTCTTATTGTTACGCGAAACAGGGCTGTAGTCACAACTCACCAACCTTGAACCTTCAACAATCACATTCATTGCAATCTGTACTTTGTTCGGTTTTAACTCGGCCGGAAAGCCCTCGTTGAGTAATTGTTACATGTAGCTCTCTAATCAGGCCCCCAGCTCGGTCCTTCTTTTTCATGGCGGCTTCCACTGCCTTTCCATTTCGATCGAGTTGAGGAAGACGATGCCAAAAGTATTTTAACTCCTTCTGCAGGATCGACATTCGGTAGTAGGTATTGCGGAGGTGGGCACCCAAAGGCTAACTTCTCCTACAAGATCACCATTCTGTAGTGAGGAGGTGGGCACCCAAAGTATAATCCATGCTAACGTTCTTTGAATCCCTATAAACATTTGTAGGATTCATTATTAAATGTCACATCTTGGATATCTCATACTCCTTGTCAACTTGTAAGCACAAGGAAGCTCCCACCTCATTTCCAAGAACTTTCAAGGAAGAGTTAAAGTGAAGCCCTAATTATGTCAACTGCCCCCTCCCTTTTCCTGTCTGAGTATGTCACCCCGTCTTGTCCTCTCTTCCTCCCATCCCTCTTTTCCTTTCCAGTTTGCTGCTTAAGAACTGTAATTTGGGTTTAATGCACCCTCTCGTTAGTTTGCTCCTTAAGAAATGTGATCTGGGTTTAATGCACCCTCTCCTTTCCTTTCTCATCCCCTCTAAAATTTCCCTGCTTGACTTTTCTCTCCTACTGCATACCCCCTTCTCTCTCTCTCTCTCTCTCTCTCTCTCTCTCTCTCCAACATTTTACTTTTGCTTTCCACCCGTTCACCACCTTAAAATGTCCCAGCTTGCTTCTGCATTTCGTCTCCTACACAAATGGCAGCTCCCACCGCTCTCACCCATTCGTTGCCATTCCCCCCTTCCTCTCGTAGAGGCCACCTTAGGGGCTTAGCACACGGGAAGAAATAGGATGGGAATGGGTAAAGGTGGTCTGAGAAACCACATCATCGTATCATTTTTCCACTCCATCATCATCATACCCAGAGATGTCGTCAAAGCGATTGCTCGTTGTTTCACAAGCAATCCTCCTTCTCCCATCGAGCGATCTGGGGAGCCTCTCTTCAACTCATAGAAAACAAGGTACCACACTAGTCTGCTAGAGCAACCTCTTTCGTCTCAGGATCCGATTATACATTTCTGGACGTATGTATTGTTTTGCGGTTACTCTTCATCTCGTATCAAACTAAAGGTATCCGCTTAGTAGTTAGTATTTTTACGATCCTTTGCCTCTTTCGTCTCAGGATCCGATTATACAGTTCTGGACGTATGTATTGTTTTGAGGCTTCTCTTCATCTCGGCTGTTTACGTTGTACTTCTCCTCTCTTATCTTGATTGGTTGCTCGCTCTTGCTCCCTAGGTCGAGGGCTTTTTCTGCATGTGCTGGTGTTGTCTCTTTGGCTATTGCTCTGTTTGGGCAACGTCATCATCCTCAGACTCCAGCTGCGAAGATAGGTGATTTTAAATTCTAAAAGAAGTCCTGAAAATATTGGTATAGTCTTTCATTCCTTGGATTGCGTGGATTTCTTAATGTCGAAATGCTTCTCGCTTTTTCGATCTGCTAGCAGCAGCTAGTTAGGAATGGATTGCATGGGTTACTATTTCTCTTGCAGAAAGAGAATCTGGCTAACCAGTGGGCGTTCTTTGTTAAGCTTGTGTCATGTGTGGCTGAAATCATGTACGATTCAAGGAGTAGGACTCTGTATCCATTCCTTCCCGCTGTTATCTTTTGTCGACCTGTGCTGGTGTTGCATGTCATTTGAAGGGCCGATCACGTATTCACAGCCATGGAGATCCAGGCTAGCTAGATTCGAGAGGGATAGGAATGAAAACTAAAGGATATCTGCTTAGTATTTTTACGAGGATCCGAAATATAAGTTCTCAAATTATGTATAGTTTTGAGGTTTCTCTTCGTCTAGGCTGGTTATTTTGTACTTCTGATTGCTTGCTCTTGCTCCCTCGCTTCCGCGCTTTCTCTGTGTTGATGTTGTGCAGTTTCTTGAAATTGTTGTCTTTGGGCAACATCATGATCCTCAGTCTCCCTTTGAAAACTTCCGTCCTATCTTTTGGATTGACGATTTCTCCGCTGGGAGATAGGTGATTTTGTTAAAGGAAGTTCTGAAAATATTGGTGTAGTTTTTTTTACACTTTGTCTAATTCGACCCGATGCATCTTGTCTGAAACGCGATGCAAAATATGCCTGTGTACGGTTATATAGCTGTATCTCGATTTACCTTTCGTTTTGGTAGTGGTGTCGAATTAATCGCTGCAATCGTTGAAATGACTCTACAGATTTTGAAAAGGAATCCGCCTCCTCAAAAGTTTTACGACTATATTGCCGACGGCATCGGAGCGGTCGAAGCCAATTACTGCGTTTGAGAGTTTGGAGCCAGCTACGTGATGAATAACACAATTGCTAGCAAGGGATAGCGCATACAGACACGGATATGAAAAAAATAAACATAGTTTTTAAGTCTTCTATGAAGAATTTGGTATTTCGCTTGAGCGCATCAGCTCTTTGATCATCTGAGCTTAATTATCTGTACCTGTAGCTAACAATAATGTGTTACTTTGTTTGGCTAGTTTGATTTACTGAATATCCGAGTCCCCTTTTCTGCACATATATATATTGGCTCTAAGGATTGGGGAGTATACGAGGTTTGAAATGCAGAGACCATAGTGCTTCTTTTATTAACGCTTCAATGGGTACGTTCACTATACCCGGACGTTTTTTACGGATGGGCTCTTTTTTTAAAATCTAGTCTCGACTAAAAGAATAGCCCTGGAAATTCTTCGTGGATTAGAAATAAAGAGTGTAACAATGAAATGATGATACACCCCCCGAATAGCTTTTAGCCGTATGTACTCTTGCAACTTCCTGCCAAGACTCTGTAAACGAAATGAAATGAGTTCCGGCTCGGTATCCATCTTATAGCAACACGATTTTGCGTCCTTTAGGCGGTTTTCTAAATGCTGGTGCATGCAGCATAACGTTTTTGCACTCAATCGATTCATGTCTTGATGATCGCCGTTAAACATTTAGGACCTGAGACGCTATTGTCAGCAGTCATGTGCATCGTCGGGAACATCTAGAGAAATGGACCTTCTCAGGTGAGTTGTTACTGGGAAAGGAATTCGTGTGAGCCTCTGTGAGGTTTGTTTGCAAGTCTCATTGAAGTTGCAGGCGAGCGTGGATTCGCCGTGGAATGTTGCGACCCTTCCAGCAAGGCCAAGCGATTGGAACGTCCAGGCAGACAAGCTTTTTGGCCTTTGTGCGTGCCTGATGAAGCACTCTATATCATATAATCGGGAAAGTCGCCAGATTGATCATTGAACTGCCGCAAACATTGAACGTTGAATGTCCTTTCAGACACGTATCACGCGATCTTTGAAGTTTGCAGCATCGGCTGCGGCAGTTATTATTCTATATCTTGCAATTATGCAAAAGTATATAAATCTCCGCATAGGACAAACTCAACCGTCCGAAATTTATGCCCAGGCATTATATTCTTATTTGTTTTGGACCATAGAGGTTAATCAGGCTATGTTTTGTCCATGGATTAATTGATTTATTTGGGTTAATTAATTTTTTAAGCTGTGTGTAAGAAGAGTGGGCATTCTTTAAGAGGGTACCCACAATGTTGCCTTTCCCACATGTGAGCCCTACCACTAAGCTATACAGTGGAAGAGTATATCTAGTGTTTAGTGTAATATTATAAATGGTCCCTCTTCCCCCTCCCCCTTTAGTAGTGCCTTCTTCTTTAAAGCCCTCAAATGGTCCCCATTCCCCCTCCCCCTTTAGCACTTGCCTTGTTTTTGGCTTGCCCTGGGGGTAGCCTAAGCAATGGCTCATTTTGAGCAAAGAAGAAAATCAGCTTATTTTGTTTTCTTCTATGCTAAATTTGTAATTTATCCACGTGTGATGGTTGTATTGGATTTGAGGCAATATGTGTTCGGTGAGCTCCCCTCCCCTCTTTCTCCCTTAATTTAATCATGCCCTTTCCCTCTTCCTTTTCACCCCTCATCTCTTCCCAACAACTAATTAATGGGAATTTCCCATCTTTTAATGTATGTGGGGACATACTTAACAACTGATTAATTAATCCCTTTAAGCTTAAGCCTTTAAATTAACCTTAATAATTCACATTTAGCATAGGATTGAAACTTACGTTTAACATTAATTTAAGCTTACTTTATTTAAGAAACTGGAATACACTGCGAAGTAAATTTACTGCGAGTATATTAGAGTTGTTGCCTTCACATTCCATAAGAAATTATCTACAATCATCTTTAAAAAAGAACCTCCTCCCAAAAATACTTCGGCACCGCCTTCAAGCTATATGTATTCCGGTTCTAGATAGATAAGGGGCCATATGAGCACAAGTACTACTCGTACTTTCACTTGCATCAGCAACAACTGGCTACTTTCCAGGGCGGTGATGAACAGAAGCAATGCTCTCACTATAATTTGCTCTCAATGGATTTTCGTTGCATAGAAGAATTTCTCTTTTGCACTTGCACTTGGCAACAGAACATCAATAGGCCCACCTAGACTTGGATTCATTGGAGACAACTCTATGCCAACGTCAAAGTATCTCGGTGGATGCCAACATCAAAGTATCTCGGTGCATGAAGGATTGGCACCTTGATATTTTGATCAATCTGTGGTTGAGTGGTTGGAGTCTTGTAGCTAAAAAAGATCAAAGTCACATCACTGCCCGTCAAAGAACTCGTCGAAAACATGGCTTTCCACATGCATTGCACTCTCCTTGCATCCATTCCCCTCCCCTGCGAAGGAATTGCTCAAGTGGTAGAAGGATAATACTACCCGGACTGTAGCATCCTCGACACACATTTTACTAAATGGCATTCCCAACCTGCAACCCAACGCGAACTTCTAGTACAAGAAGGAATGATCGAAAATGTTTGCACTAGTTACAGCACTCTTGATTCTTGATTTCATCTGCACCATATCTCACATACAACTCTATGCCCACTAGCAAACTCACATTCTTACAAACGCTTTTAACCCATATTCCTTTAAACAATACGCTAACATCCCATAGAAAGTGTGCATGTTGTGCTGCTTTAGTGCATGCCATATAATCACCCCTCCCTCTGGCCTATCGACATCCCAACCCATATACCTTTGAATCACCTTATTCATCGCATGAATACTCATAACAGATATTCGAACCACCATTTGGAGGTGAAGATGAGACAATGCACCCCCCCTCTCCTCCACACAAAACCCCGACATGCATGCCTCCTTCAGAAATCTCTCAATGTGACTAAGTGCAATCAAATCGATGTATGATGTCTTCTTCGCACCCGACCTCAACAACCTCTGCCTCACACTTTTTATCATGCACCATAGCCATGCTACCAACTTGCCTCACAACCAAATGATGATAAAGGAATAGTTTCGATGCCATGGACCTAGGGCCATTGAGAGGCAAACGTGGAGGGAGGTAGTTGGGCAAGGTGCATAGAGGCAAAGATGCAGTGAGGCAAACTTGCGACTGGCTGTGAGCACTTTGGCCACCATGGTGGTGGATCGAGTCCCAAAAAGTATGTTGGATTCAATCTCGCACTGGAGCCCATTTGCCACTCACACATGTGATTGCTCTCCCATTGCATTAACCTTTACAATGGCCTAAATAGCATCTATGTTCACGCCTTTTTTCTACATGGAAACATGACCAAAGCCATCTATCCTCATCAATGACTCACCAATGTCAACCAATCTAAGCCATTGATTATATTGTTAGAGTCTTTTAATGGGGCTTTAAAACTCTTAATTATTTGATCTCAAATTACTTGCAAGCAAGTATCGCACCCACAACCTACTATATTACAACTATATCACACCATAGAATTCTAACCATTTGCCCATCTGGCAGTTCATTGAACAATCCACATTTTCATTATATTATATGATTAACATATGCCCAAAATATTTCAATCTACGCCATCTATACAATCTAACACATCTTCTTCCACCGTCAATCAGAATTGTCACTATTGTCATCACTTGGCCCCAAGGACCAACTTAGGCTGATAGTTTTATTGAGTGTAAAATGCCACAAAGTGGCATTTTTTCTCATATTCCCATGAGTTGCCTTGATTATCAAGGGGTCCCAATGTGGCAATCCACCACCCTACTAGAGATGAGAAAAAGGTTCGCATTTTGAAGCCCTTGCCATTTTATGGTGTTGGATTTGGCTGATGTGGGCCTGATGGCAAGAAATGGGCAAGAAGGAGTTCATTAGAACTATTGCTTGAGCATTGTGGTTGAGCATTGTGGAGCAGCAAGCTAGAAATGGACCCTAAAGTAGTGGTGGGGAAAGGGTTTTAAAGCAAGTCCCCATGGACCAACATTTCCTATACATCATAATGGAAATTATAGGTTGCAATATGAGTAGACGTTCTTGCTTTTGAATCTCCATGAATGGATCCGCATTGCATGTGCTTGTTGTGTTTTAGGCCGGATCTACCTTCTCGTTGGAGCGGCGGGTGCTCCAACCCACCCCGTACAACCTCTGGAATGAGTCTAAATCTCCGCCTCGAATGGATGGTTGGATCCTCCATGGGGAACTATAAAAGGGATGGAAATCTTTGGCATACTGAAGAAGTCCATGGGGATGTTCTCTTAATGGGAAATCTAATTCCCATGTTAAATATCATAGTGTTTGGTGAAAATGTGGATTTTATGTGATTTTCAACCCATTTCAACTGTCAAATGATTGATAAAGTCTTTTTGCCATCAAGAGCTCATTTGTGTTGTGGGAAACAAATGGGAAAAAAGTGGGTGACCATGCATTAAATTCCCATTTCCCATCACAATGTCACAATGCTTTAAGAGGGTGTTCACTCAAGACTAAGAGGGCCACTTCGCAATTTACAATGTCCATATACGATATCATGTGGAAAATTTTCAAAACCTCCAAGCTCATAAATTAGAGATACAATTTCATAAATTTGGAGGTTTTATAATTATCTTTACCAAAAAAAACAAGTTTTTATGACATCTAAAAATTTTACTTCAGGTCAAAATCAAAATTCTTCCATTCACCTGACATTAGACTCGAGTTTCTTGTAAACATTTGGCAAAAATAGCCCTACTCTGATGCAACATTGGCCATCTCTCTACGGCCACATATATAAAATTGGCAGAGCTAAAGCTTTAGATGCACTCACCTAGGAATCAAGGGTCAAGATCCAAGGCACTAAGGAGACTTGTGAGTGAGAGGAGAGTCCCTAGAAAAGAGGCCTAATAAGTTACTCCTCGTGATCAAGGGTACCAATAGCTCTCCTCTCGGTGATTTTTAGTCTTTAGATAAAGATCCAAAAAACACATGCGGCCACATGTTTTGGTCAATAGAGGCTAGTTGACAAATGTTTGTGCATATTATATTAATTCGAAGCAAAGACAAATCTCTTACACTTGTATCTAAGAGACATTAATTTTTTTGTATTAAGAGATTACAGGTCATCTTCAATAAAAGAATCGAGTAGGTAGCCAATTATGAATTATCTTTTGGTATTTCATATTTAATGTGTTTGCATTCTAGCCTAGGGGGAAATGTGCCCTTTATGATTGCACGCTTCTTTTATTATGGTATTTTTTTGGGGGGCACCACATAATTAAAGTACATTGAGAATAACCAATCTCCTTCCAAAAAAGCAAAACAAACAAAGAGTAGAACTCACTATTTTACACAAGTAAGTCCTACCACTAAGATATAGATGGTGATATGTCTCTAAAAGGAATCATACAATTTATAAATATTCCATCCCATTATTTTCCCATGCCCCCTTTATTAATAAAAGTCCCTCTTAATTAGCATTATGCTGTGATCTAGCAACGATTCGAGTAGATTGCATCTATCATTATCATGACAAGTACGTGAGGAGTTAAGCTCATTTACCAATCTCTCTCTCTCTCTCTCTCTCTCTCTCTCTCTCTCTCTCTCTCTCTCTCTCTCTCTCTCTCTCTCCTCATCTCCCCCTCCCCCTCCCCCACCCCCTCCCTCCCCCCCTCCCCCCCGCTCTCTCTCTCTCTCTCTCTCTCTCTCCCTGCCTCCCTCCCTCCGTCCATCCCCCCCTTCTCTCTCTCTCTCTCTCTCTCTCTCTCTCTCTCTCTCTCTCTCTCTCCACTGTGGAAGCTCAGCTCTATGCGCCACATGTAATAATCAAAAGAACCTAAGAGATAGTGCTATTGAGTGCACTCTCTTATTAGTGTCCCCTCCATTACCCCACTTCCACCCTCCCCCTTAATTGGCAAACACACACACACACCCCTTTCACCAATCATACTAATAGTCCCCAAAACTAATTGGAACTTAGATTTTTGTAGGGTGGAATACATAATGCCTTCAGGTCTTAGAACCAATCGATGAGTAACCTATCATGCATGAGTACTTGATGACTTGGTTGAGAAACACAAAGGACTCCAACATGTTGTCTAGCACTTACTTTTTAAAGTCTCAAATAAAATATTATAGGAAAATGATGGGTGATGATAACTTTGGCTAGCTAGGAAAAATGCCCGACACTAATAACTTCTCCTAATTGCCTCCTCCCACCCCGCCCCCACCCACCCTCAGCCCCATCTCTTTGTGTGCACCTTGTTCTATGATTTTTTTAATGAAATCAATACATGTCAAGTGCTCTTTTGTCCCTTGTTGGACCACCTATGATAAAAGCGCCAAAATTCCTATCTTATGGAAGCTCTTATGATCCCCCAAAGCATCGAATTTGAAAAAGTCCAAGAACAATGTCTCTAAGTAGTTTGACATGGATGATTTAACCCCAAGAGGAAAAATGTGTTAGTGAAAGCAATTTGCACCGCGCACGCGTGTGTGTGTGTGCGTGCACGCATGCGCATGCGCATGCGAATGTGCATGTGCGTGTGTGTGTGTGCATGTGCATGTGCATGTGCATGTGCATGTGCATGTGCATGTGCGTGCGTGCGTGCGTGCGTGTGTGTGTGTGTGGTTGTGTGTGTGTGTGTGTGTGTGTGTGTGTGAGAGAGAGAGAGAGAGAGAGAGAGAGAGAGAGAGAGAGAGAGAGAGAGATGAAATACGAGAGGAATGAAACTAATCATAATAATGGATGTGTGAATTTCGACTATGTAAATCTCAACATGATGAACTTGGAAAACATGGATGAGCAGGGATTGGCGGTGGTATTAAAACTTTCATTTTAAAACTCGGTATTAAACATTTTGAATGTTTTTGAATCATCCCAGGGGCATTTTAAAATGGGCTAGTAGCAAATTTTTATTGGGACCGGCTACAGATGGTTATTATGGTGCAGTAAGTCTGCATGGTGTAATTGCGAAGTACCTCATGGTATTTGGATTTAATGCGTGGTGTGTCTATTTATTGCTTGGTGATTAGGCATTATACCATGCAGTGTTTAGCAAGACCACATGGTGTTTATTAGAGCTTATATGACATGACCGCCGCATTCATACTATTCATGTTATCGAGATTCCTAGTATTTCATGGAATCTCAGGAAAAACAAGAAGCATAAAAAAGAAGAATGGACAAAGCTACAAAAAAGTTCTATAAGTTTTCTCAATCCTTCTAAAAGGTATTTGGTTCCAGTCCAAAAAACACTTGCACTTAGATACTAGTTGGATAATTAGCACTTAGATACTAATAGGATAATGATCTTGTTAGTCGCATGAAACATTTTAGGTGTCTTGGGAAAGACTTATGATTTTAATTTTAGTTGCATGAAATATTTTAGGTGTCTTGGGAAAGACTTAGGATTTTGATTTGTTAGTTGCATGAAATACTTTACTTTGGAAAGACTTAGGATTTTAATTTTAGTTGCATGATATATTTTATGTGTCTTTTTTAGCATATTTATTTATTCATAAACTATAACTTTATTTAAGAAAAAGTCAATGGGCTAGTTAAAGGTTAACATAAGCCGACCTGTAGCAACTCCCTCATTGATGAAGAATGTTATTTCCTTGTGCCGCTTGGGGGTTTGCTTAGGCTGACCTATAACAACTTGCATGTGGATATAAATTTTATATTATATACTAGTAGTACTCTGTAAAATAGGAATACTTGACTTAAATGAGCTAGTTGTGGGCTCACTTATGCCAGCCTTTAGCATCTCGCTCGAAGTATAACCAGTTGTGGAGCTCACAATTTCCAGCTAGTAACAACTCGCAAAATTATGGTGCACTTGTGTGGATAGATCGTAGTATACATAGGTTGATGTTTTTCATATATTATCAAGTGGAAAAACCTAGATATGATTATGTTGCATATGTTGCAATTTGTAGCCCATAACTCCACACATATATAGAAAACATATCTTGAGGTTTACAAAGTACGCTAGCTTCGAGTCTAGAAGAAAAAGTGTTTATAAGTGCATGTGTAAATAACTCTAGCTACTGCACTAGTGTGTGTGAAATAATGACATTCATCAATAGAGCATAATATTGCAAATGATCATGGTGCAGATAGATGCTTACTCGGGAGAGAGAGGGACTTGGGAAAAGGTGATATGCCATCCCATGCCTATGTTATAGGTAGATTACCACATTCATAATACTCTAGACACATTAGGAGATGGCAAGAAAATTGGATGATTTCTCTCTCTTGAGTTCTAGCAAGCTTACATGAAACATTATAAGTTAGATGTGCCAAATAGCCACATTAATTTCTAGATGTAGAACTGCAAATGAAGCCAAACATTGTTATTTGTCCTAAATTTCATGGTAGAAATGAAAACATGGAAATGTTCATGAACGAACATATCACTTATACAAAAATTGCTTATGTTTCTCCTACAGCCTTGACAGCAACCATGGCTCTAGAGAAATGACGGAGACACCTGATAAAGGCTTAGGATTATGTTACGACGTTAAATAGTAAGAACTAAAAATGAAACATTGGACATGAAGAGTACTCAGCCTCTAGCACAAGAATGCGAAGGCACTTCTTGCATGATCCTCGAAAACAAATTGGAAAATGCAAGGGCCCAGGAGTTGAGAGAGTTATAGCCATTCTAGGTGGAGAAATAGGTCTAAAAGTATAGATAGCTAGGTGGATGATGTAGTAGAACGCCACCAATCCCAGCCCGCGGTGAACCCATGTTTGATGAGATACTCACACCTCGAGGATCTCAAGCTAGCCAGTCTGTAGCTATGGGTGGTTCTTCGCAAAATGTGGCAGCTCACAGTAGTGGCGTGGATTCAATGACATAGATGGCAAGTTGCTCCATGATGTATATGGAGAGTGGACGTTCACAATCACATGTGCATCTGCAACAAAGGTTGTTGGAAGAGTCATTCAAACAACAACATATAGAGAAATCACAGTAAGACATTTTCGAGGCCATTTGTTGCACTGGGTACCTGCTAGACATAGTTCAAAACCCACATTAGAAAAGAGCCAGGGCATCCGTAGCAAGGGCCAATCCAAGTTTTATGATGACGAGTTACAATGTCTTCTGCAACAACTAATTGGATGCATATTATGAGAGGATGAAACAAGATATGTAACAAGTAGTATACGATGGTATCAAGAGAACAGGCTACAACATTGTCAATGATGGATGGAAAAAGGTAACCAGGATGCCTCTGATCAATATCATGGTGGTAACATTTAAGGGAAAGGCCTTTCGTGAATCCATCGACACAAGTGGTCATTCCAAGACAGGTGTATACATAGCTGAATCCATCAACACAAGTGGCCATGCCAAGACAGGTGAATACATAGCTAAATAGCTTGAGAGAGTAATTTTGGACGTTGGTCATTATAACTTTGTTTAGATAATCACCAATAATGTGAAGAACGGTCAGAAAGCTAGAAGAATATATTCAACTATTTGGGCATCGCCATGCTCTTGCCATTTTCTTGACCTTGTCCTTGAAGATTGGTATAAATCATCATGCAAGGTTCAAAGCAGTCGTGGATGAAGGTGGAAGAATGGTATTGTACTTTGTTAACCACAAGAGATTGCTTGGGCATATTCAAAAATCACTAACCTACTGATAAGGCACTTGAGTTTTTTAAGCCTAGTGAAACACGTTTCAAAACAAACTATATAATGCTGGAGCATTTCATCAAGCTACAAGGAGTTGTGGCCGAGATATTCTTCATTGTAGAAGCTCACAAGTGGATAGTTGAGTCAACTGCACAAAACACCCACGCCAATTTCATCGAAATGAGGCATCTCAGTCAAAATGCTAAATTTTGGAAGAAAATAGCTAATGTAGTGGCATTTGATGCAATGAGGTCAATATGGGTTGCCATCCAAAGAATAGATGTGAAAAGTCCAAGTTAGGGCAGGGTCTACATGGCTTGGTGGAATGCTGAGTAGGACCTCTTGAAGCAAAATACAAGAGCTTACTGATAGTAGCTACAGTGCCAGTCATCACGCAACTTTGCATAAGAGCTTTCAAAAGAGATAGAATCATGCCCACAATGATCTTCACTATCCTGGGCATATTTTAGATCCCAAATGGTAGGGGTATCGTCCAAAAACATTGGAGCAAATAATGCAGTCTTGGCATAATCTCTTGGGATGATTCTTTGAAGATAAAGCTGAATATACTACTATTTGTGGGGGTTAAAGGTCACTGTGCCTTTACCCCGGTTATGTACAATACTCAAACACATATATAAATGAATGAAAAAGAAGATTAGGGTGGTTCTGCACCCACCAAAATTTGTGTGGCTCTTTGTCTCTCTCTCTCTCTCTCTCTCTCCCTCTTCCGTTCTTGCTTCCGTTGAGAGCACTCTCAACTGGTATCAGAGCCCGGGTGATCTAGCTGAGCGTGCGTGAATGCTTGAAGCTCAACAGCTATGTGGGAGGAAGGAGAAGCTCTGTGGGAAGCTTTGTGGGTGACTTTACTTGCATCTAAGTGTGCAAAGACTTGGAGGAACCTTTGGAAAAGTCACTTTGGTTTTGCGAAGTGGTTTTGAGAGCCTGTTAAGAGTTTTCAAAGAAAAAGTCGTTTTTTGAGCTTTTCCCTGTTCCGTTCGATGACAGAGACTCCGTATTGACTTGTAGAGGCAACTATTGCTTGCTTTTGGTATCCACTTCACTTCAGGAGCTTGGAAACACCTTCATTCTTGAATCTGGGATCATTTCATTGGATTTTTGACTCATTGTGTCAATTTCTGCGTTTTTTGCCCGGGTGTTGGAACTCAAGTTTGGAGCAACCATTTGCAGATCTGTCAGTTCCGGTGGACTCAAGAGGTCCTAAAACTTCTATGTTGCTCATCATTCGCACTTCTGTGGAGTTTACAAACAACTATGTTTCCAAAAACGTTTTTCAGTCCGTGTGTTGGACCCAGTGATTGAGACCACGGTTTCCAAAACCGTCTGTCCCATTGCGTTCCGGACACCCAAAAACCCCTACCTATTAGTTCTTGCGCGATTCGGTGGAGGATTTCAGAGTTATAGATCTCTGTGTATTCGATTTCGTCTCTCTGTTATGCATTTTTCATTCTAAGGTTTTGAAACCTTAGATTTATGCCACATGGCAGTGGATAAGTGTTGACTCCCATTTCTCACTCATCGGTTGGGATTTTGGAGTTCTGGCAGAAGAGAGAGATTTGTAGATTTTCTTGCTGAGTCCGATTATGCAATGGTGCCCATGTTTTGAGGCATCTCAGGTTCTATTTTCAGTAGCGGTCATTACCGTGGGACTATGATTTCTTGAGCATACCTTATGCAGATCACTTTGGTTGCAGTTTAAGCAGTGTGCGCTCATTTGTGGTTTGCATTGGGTTGCAATGGATGATTTATATGCCATTTGGATGCATTACGGTCCTTATTAGATGCGCTGATAGGCCCAAATTGCCTTGTGGGATGCTATTTTTTATGGACGCTTTGCACATGGATGCTATTTTATGCTGAGGGACAGCTTTGACACATTGCAAGTGATGCACTGATAGTGCTATGCTCTCTTGGATGAGATATTATTGATGCATATGCCAGTGGACGGTGTTTATGCTTGAGCCATTTGGCACTTATTGGCATTTTCTTTTGGGCCAGATTTGCTCATATGGATGCATAGTATATGCACATGAGTCAAATGCATCTTTTGATGCTTTGAGCTTTGAGTTTTGGTGATATTTCACTCTATTGTGGCATACACATTTGGGTGCACCTGGTATTTGGTGTGATTCTCTCTTGCAGGCACTAGCATTTGGGATTTTGTTTCATTTGCATCATGGCATCCTCTTCCATGTCTAAAAGGGAGTTTTTCAGCATTAAAAAGTTTGATGGGACAAACTTTTCTTTGTGGAAAGAACAAATAAGGGATGTGCTTATTCAAAAGACCCTTGGCAGGGATTGAAGCTAAGCCTGCAAATATGTCTGAGGATGATTGGAATGAGTTGGATGCATTAGCAAAATCTACTATTAGACTTCATCTTGCAGAGTCGGTTTATTTCACAGTAGTAAACGAGTAGACTACGGAAGATTTGTGGAAGAAACTATGTGCCACTTATGAGAAGGAAACTGCCTCTAATAAAGTTTACCTCATGAGAAGAGGTTGTTTGAGCTGCAGATGAAGAAAGGGGTATCCATTGCTTCTCACTTGAATGAATTCAATATTATTTTCAGCCAGCTTCAGGCTCACAAGATGAATTTTGATGTGGAGACTAAGGCAATATTTCTCTTATGTTCATTGCCATCCTCATGGGATACCTTCCGTACAGCTGTCAGTAACCCTGCACCTGGTGGAGTACTGAAATTTGATGATGTTTTGGGTAGCTTGTTGGCCGAGGAGATTAGACGGAAGTCTATGGATGGCAACAAGCAGGATGCAGCCTTAAATGTGCAAAGGGGCAGATCACAGTTCAGGGGGAAGTCCCAAGAAAGAGGGAAGTCTCATAGCAAATCCAGGTTACGAAACATTGAGTGTTACCATTGTGGCAAGAAGGGCCATATGAAAAAGGATTGCTACAAGCTGAAAAGAGAGCAAAAGGATAAGAAAAAGAATGCAAATTGGGGTGCAAATCAAAAGGAAGAGAGTCCAAGGGAGGACAAAGGAAAAGTGAAGATCGAGGAGATCAATGCAGTCACACATGATAGTGACAATGACGTTCTCTTCATGTCTAGTTTATCTGCAGAGTTGCTTACCACTTCAGATGATGCATATTCCCAGGATTGGATTTTGGATTCTGGTGCTTCATTCCATGTTACTCCCCATAGGGAATGGTTCTCCACTTATGACAGTGGAAAGACAGGTTGTGTGCATCTTGGAAATGACTATGCATGTGACATAGTGGGAGCAGGTGACATAAAGTTTTCTTTTGCAAATGGGTCTGCATTTGTTTTGAAACATGTGAGACATGTGCCTAAGTTGACCAAGAGTCTTATTTCAGTGGGTCAGCTAGATGATGCTGGCTTTCACACCACTTTTGGCTTTCAGAGTTGGAAAATTCAAAAGGGCTCTATACTTTTGGCCAGGGGTGCCAAGTGTGGGACTTTGTATCCCTTACATGTATCAGGGGTATTTGATCATGTTGTTGCAATAACCGAGCAGCCAAGCACTTCTTTGTGGCATTGCAGGTTGGGGCACATGAGCCAGAATGGAATGAAACTCTTATGCCGTTTGGGTTATGTACCGCATTTGAGTTTCTCTGATTTTGAATTTTGTGAGCATTGTCTCTATGGGAAGCAGACTAAATCAGCCCATAAAAGAAGGGGAAAGAAAGATTTTGAAAAGCTTGATTTGGTGCATTTAGACGTATGTGGTCCCATGCCTACACAGTCATTAGGCGGGGCTGAATACTATGTGACATTCATTGATGATGCAACTAGGAAAGTGTGGGCTTATGCTATAGCTCGGAAGAGTGATGTGTTCCACGTATTTCAAAAATGGCTGGCCTTGGTTGAGAATCAGTCAGGTAGAATGCTTAAATGCCTACGGACTGACAATGGTGGAGAGTATCTCTCTCATGACTTTCAGCATTTCTGTGATACACGTGAGATTAAGAGGGAGCTCAAATCCCCTCGTACTCCAGAGCAAAATCCAGTTGTAGAAAAGATGAACCGTACCATTCAAGAAAGGTTACAATGCATGCTTTCCAATGCAAGTCTTTCTGGTGGTTTTTGGGCTGAGGCAATGAAGACTGCAGTGCATGTGATCAATAGATCACCTAGTAAGAGTTTGGATGGTGGTATTCCTGAAGAGGCATGGAGTGGCAAGAAGCCCTCTTACTCTCATTTGCATATATTTGGGTGTGAGGCATATGCACATGTGCCAAAAGAGCTTCGAAAGAAGCTAGATCCTAAGTCTAGGAAATGCATCTTTCTGGGTTATGGTGAAAGTGGAGAGATGGGCTATCGTCTCTGGGATCCAGAAGCAAAGAAGATCATACGCAGCCATGATGTAGTCTTCAATGAGAAGAAGATGCATAAGGCACCCATGAGGGATGTGGAAATGAGGAGAATCACTTTCCAGGATGTGAATCCACCTACATATGTTGATAGACAGCAAGCTGTCCATGCACCAAATGTGCAAGAAATGGTACCACCAAGTACTCCCACAGGTATACAATCAAGGGTAGATGATGGATCATCTATTGGTGGAAATGATGAGCCAAATGTGGCTGATATGCAGGTGGGACAGCAAGCTGAAATGCCCTTGAGAAGATCTTCTAGAGTGTCTAGACCACCTGATAAGTTTGTTCCAGGGGTAGATTATGTGATGCTTACTGATTGCGGGGAGCCTTCTTGCTATAGAGAGGCTATGATGCGCGAGGATCAATGCAAGTGGGAGTATGCTATGCAATCAGAGATGAGTTCACTTATGAAGAATAAGACTTGGGAGTTGGTTTCTTTGCCACATGGAAAGAAAGCATTGCCATGTAAATGGGTCTACAAAATGAAGGTCACAGGTGATGATGTGCCTAGGTACAAGGCCCGTTTGGTTGCTAAAGGGTTCAAGCAAGAGAAGGGTGTGGACTTTGATGAGATATTCTCTCCGGTTGTGAAGATGACCACACTTAGATGCATGCTTGGACTAGTGGCAGTAGAGGATATGGAGCTTATGCAGATGGATGTCAAGACAGCTTTCTTGCATGGGGATTTGCATGAGGAAATTTACATGGTGCAGCCGGAAGGCTTTGAAGAAAAGGGCAAAGAGCATTTAGTTTGCAAGCTAAAGAAGAGTCTCTATGGTCTTAAGCAAGCCCCTAGAGAATGGTATCAAAAGTTTGATGCTTTCATTCGGTCCCAGGGTTTTAGAAGGAGTGAAATTGATCACTGCCTGTACACTAAAAGGGCTAAGGATAATAGCCTGATAATCTTTGCACTATATGTGGATGATATGCTATTGGCTAGCAAGAATACTTATGAGCTAGATGCATTAAAGGCCAAGTTTCATGAGGCCTTTGATATGAAGGATTTGGGACTTGCAGGTCATATTCTTGGTATGTGCATCACGCGTGATCGGAGTAGGAAACTCCTTTGGCTTTCACAAAAAGAGTATGTTACAAAAGTATTACAGCGTTTCAATATGGAGGGGGGGAAGGTAGTGAATACTCCATTGCCTCCATATGTGAAACTGAGTCATACAGATATCTGGATCGTTCCGATCCAAGATGGTGGTATGTGATCCAAGTTGCACTTGGCCTCATAGTTCCCCATAGCTGTCACGAGTGCCCAATTAGCCATCCCATCCATCTGCTCAATGCAGAGAAAGAAAGCATATATACGCTTTCACAGTTGCTCCTACTCAGAAACAAGGACACCGATTGGCCCCAAACGTTGGCACCCCTTGTGGTGTTTATTTAACATTCATTTGAAGCCAAGCGACTGATTACAAAGGTCTCTGGGGAGCTGCACCACAGGCAAACTGACGCCCGCAGACTCCCTGTCCAGCCCACCCTATAATTCCCTGCTCAACTCCAAATGGTGAATGGCATCCAATTACTAGATGCACAACCAAGTGCCCAACCAGCCAGACACGGTTGAACAACTGCAAGACAAAGCCCTCAACAGCCAAACTCTGGTGCAATCAATCTACAAAGCACTCCCAAACAGGTTGCCTCAATCTATAGCCTCTCTCGCCACTGCCCAACATCATAAATCAACCTTTCTTTGCGAGGAAAGAAACCCAAACGCAATAACTAGCTAGCAACCAATCAGGGAACGGCAAAAGCAGGCAAAACACAAGCCTTCTTCTACCCAGTATCCACAGAAGATAGGTCATCAGGGCTGGAAAACCCTAGATCCTATAGAGAAAAGCTGATTCTGCTCTGGCACAGCCCCAAAAGCAGCTTAGAAGAGAACACCCACGCCTGGAAAGTTACCAATCTTCTTTACGTGCAGAAGTTTATCAAGGATTGATGGACATGCTAAACGCAGCTGATGCGGTCCATAATGTATTGGGCAAGCCTCCTTGCAACCCTCTGTGGCTGCAACATACTCAGCCTTTGTGGTAGACAAAGCAATGCACTTCTGTGCGCGAGACATCCACGACACTGCACCACTTGCAAAGGTGAACACATAACCAGATTGGATCTCCTACTATCCACATGACCTGCGTAGTCTGAATTTGTGTGGCTTGATCGTCTAGTGGGAGATTTGGGGATTCATACAGGTGTACCGACATTGCATAGTGATTCCATGAGTGCTATTCAGCTAGCACGGGATCCGGTCTTTCATGCAAAGACCAAACACATTGAGGTCAGGTACCATTTCATCAGGGAGGTACTTGAGGACAAGTGCATAGAGCTTGTCAAGGTTCATACAGATGATAACCCTGCAGATATGCTGACGAAGAGTCTACCTAGTCAGCGGTTTGAGTATTGTCGTGTATTGATGGGCATTGGATAGTATGCTCACTGGTTGTTCTCCCTTAAAGGCACATTGTCCTTTAAGTGGGAGGTTGTGGGGGTTAAAGGTCACTGTGCCTTTACCCCGGTTATGTACAATACTCAAACACATATATAAATGAATGAAAAAGAAGATTAGGGTGGTTCTACACCCACCAAAACTTCTGTGGCTCTCTGTCTCTCTCTCTCTCTCTCTCTCTCTCTCTCTCTCTCCCTCTTCCGTTCTTGCTTCCGTTGAGAGCACTCTCACTATTGTTAGTTAATTATCCACATTCTGAAATAGGGAAGGGTTGTTTGAATATTCAAGAATACAAGACCTTGCGAAAGATATGCCTGTGTGGAGATAGTGGGAAGAGTGTGGGGCATCAATAGCTCATTTCTAGACCTTGGCCTTGAAAGTGATATTCCATCCTTGCATCAATTCCTCCAGTGAACAAAATCGGAGTAATTACAAGTTGTACATTCCGTTAGAAGAAATCATTTGAAGATGGAAAGAGCAAAGAAATTGGTATATGTTTATGCAAATGGTAGAGTGTTGGACAATATTAAGAGAGAGAGTAATGATGGAGATCTAGCAAAGTGGGTAAATTGTGATCTCTCAGTTCCATTGCATGATCCTTCCATCATTGGGCAAGTGCAAGCTCTATCGATGATGAGGATGACGAGACCGTGTGATGTATAATGTCATGCCACTTCCAATAGTATTGGCACTCCTTTTTGTGGTTGCATTTTGACCCATGAGAAATTGTGCAATTTAAATTTTCATGATTAACGTCATGCCACTTGGAATAGTATTGATACTCCTGTTTGTAATTGCATTATGACCCATGAGAAGCGCCATTTAATTTTTACAATCAGCCAAGTGTGTTTTTATCTTGGAAATAATTAAAATGGCTTGCAGCCTGTAAGTGCTTGTGTAAGTAACACTAGCTACTGCACTAGTGTGTGTGAAATACCAACATTTGCCAGCAAAGCATAATGTTGCAAATGATCATGGTGCAGTAGATGATTACGAGACACACACACACACACAGAGGGGGGGAGAGAGAGAGAGAGACACACACACACACACACACACAGAGTGAGAGAGAGAGACGTGGGAAAAGGTGATATGCCATCCCACACCTATTTTAATAGGTTGATTACTACGTTCCTATCATCCAATTACATCAAGAGGGGGCAAGAAAATTGGATGATTTTTCTCTCTTTAGGTCTAGCAATATTACAAGTACTACTTATATGTCACAAGCCAGATGTCATATGCTACAAGGAAATTCATAAGCTCAAAATTTGTTTCAATGATTATGAAATATGTTTAAGCAATTGTGTTCTTTTTCCAAATTTGATAGCACACCATAGCTCTAGAGAGGACTCAAGATGCAAGAGTTGTATGCAACTACGTTATGATGTTAGTTTGCAATCATTGGAGATGTGATATCTTCCATGAAGAATGTAGAGGCCAATCTACAAGAATGTTATGGCACTTCTTGGGTGATCCCATAGAGAAATGCAACTATGTAGAGGGCATCCAAGAGAGTGCTTGCAGGGAGCTCATAACAATGATTTTGACACAACATAGCCTACGGCACCGATTGAAGCTATCGCAAGGGTGGACGATCATGTTATGATGCTAGCCAGCAAATGGTGGAGATTTAACGTCTGCCATCATGAATACAGTGGATTGGTCCAAAGAATAAGGTTACAATTCTTGGATGATGTGTGGAGAGGCATTGCAAAATGCAAGGGACCAGGAGATGAGGTTATTGTTGCAATCATTTTGTGCTCTACGGATCAGAAGTAGTGTTTCAAGGCATTGTAGATTGTCTTTTAAATTCTGGATTGCTCTCAAAGTTTCTGTTGCCATCCTTATTTTTAGATAGTGGTCCAAATTTTCGACTTCCTAGTTTATTATCAATTCTTATCGCTGGTAAACATGGTTCATGTGATAATAGCATTGCATTATAGATGCATTATTTCACGTGATAATATGGCAATCATGCAACTGCATCATTTCAACATCTACAATTACATTACTTCAACATCTGCAGAGCATCTACATGATTCTGGGCACATTACAAAGTTTCACATAATAACAATTTCACGATAATGCAAGTGATAGAGCATTGCAATATTCATTGTGTTGTATGCTAGCCATTAATGGAGCTATAAATCTTTCCCAGTACACTTTCATTGGTAGTCGATGGCTCAAGATGATGATGAAATAAGGATTACAAAGAAGATTACTAAGTCATGAAAGTGTAAGGGAGGGATATATAACTTAATGAAAGGCCAATTCCATGTGTTACATATGCATGGCAATCCTACAACTACTTAAAGAATTTGTAAATGCAACATGCCTAAACCATCAACAAATCAGGGATTTAAAAAGTACACTTTCTTTAAATATAATATGTACTTTTTGATTAAAAAGCACACCTACAGTTCTAAACCCAAAAAGCATATTTTTTTCCATCGATCAAAGGTGACCTATTGACAGGGAAACTACCACGCGGTATGACCGTACACCATGCGATAATTTCCTTGATCTACCACATGGTGTAAGATGACACCATGCGGTAGCCAACACAATGCATGGTGTGGTACCCTGCCATGCGGTGTCTTTTAGTGTGCCACACCTCATAACTAATACCGTCAAAATTTCTAAGGTTTTGAGTCAGGGCAGTTGATTAATATGTTTAAACAAACATTTTAAATTATAATAGTGGATTACGTAGTGGGCTACGTATTGCTTGACATAATATTCCATTGTTTTAGAAAGCAAAAAGTATTTAGCATTTTATTATTCTATGGATCAGAACTTCTATGAAAGTAATTTTGGATCATGACGACTTGTGTTGCATGTCATTTGTGAGGAGCTTAATTTAAATTAGCATTGCATGTGTAATTGGGGTGTTCTTTATTTTAAAGTAGTTTTAGCGCTTACAAAATGATTTTTGCATGCATTAGATCACTACACACTGTTATGTATAAATTTGACCAAGGTAAAAGGCATAAATATATGTGTGTGCTTGTATGTGTGGCAATAGTATAATAAAATATGGTGTGCATAGGGCCTAGGGTTGAGGTGGTAGGGCATGACCATGTGCCACCCTTCCACGTAAGAGGACCCATAAGGTGTGTTGTACATAATCCATGGTAGTTATATTGTAAAATGGTAAGGTGGCATGGTTCCTCCATGTGCCACCCCTCCACCTAGGCGGCCCCATGCCTGCATTTAGTGAGCCATGGCCCAAGGACTATGGGAGAAGTAATATAAAATAGGTGGAGATGGATATTATATTGGCTTATTCCCTCCATGTAGGATACGCCCATGTGGAGGGGTGTAGATAGTCAAAGAATGCAAGTTAAATAATTGGGAAAGTAGGATGAGGTGGCAAGACTTCTTGTGCCAACCCTCCACTTGTCCTCCTAGATGTTTGAACGAATTATAAAATTGGGAGGAGACCAAGGGAGTATCTTAGACTTGGGATATGGGGTCTGATTTATGTGTAAAAATGAGGCAAAGGGTTGTCGCACACAATTGAGAGTGTGTACCCACCTAGCCCACATGGGAGACTCTTCCACACACACCATGCATGTGGGAGGATGCATTTATTGGGAGAGACCCCCTCTCTTGGCTATAAAAGGAGGGGGCTATTCCTTGATGTAACACGCTCATTTTTGTAAAGCCACCTAGCTAGTACTTTGATTTCCCCCCCCATCCTTCCTTTCAAATAAAGCATAACTCTCTTCCCTTGATGTCTCCATCTCTACATTCTACCTCCCATCATGTACATGCTCCTCTTCCCCCTCTCCCTTCCCCCTTGTGGCATAGTCCCTCTCTTCATTCCCACCCCTCTTAATCTTTTTTCCCCACCTATGTTAATGCTTCTTCCATCACGTTCCCTTTTCCTCTATGGCCCTCGAGCGTCGCCATGCCTCGTGCCTAGCATCATGCCTCGAATTCTTTTCTAGTTAATAGAATTGGTGTGGCTGCTGGGATTGAAATCTCCACGGCTAGTGGCATAAAATTCGTTACTCCTATGGTTGGGTGTAGTTCTGCAACACCTTCCGTGTGCGGTTCTCTGCTTCTGCGCCTCCAATGTGCATGTCTTCTGCTCGCAGAGTTCTCTATCTCCGCGGTTGCAAAACTTCTCAGTTTTTATGCCTTCGGCCTACGGTTCCTGTGCATCTTCTAGGTTCTTGCGTGTCTTCTATGCGGCGCCACGCAAAACTGCTCCTGTGCATCTGCAACAGACCTCGCACCCCCCCCCCCCCCTCTATCTTCTTCTTCTTCTCTTTCTCTTCTCTTCTCCTCTCCTCTCCTCTCTTTTTATTAAGGAGTGGGAATTGAACCCAAGACCTCCCCATTCACAAAAACAAGACTTACCAATGTGCCAACAAATAGGATGTGATGAAAGTGTAATGATATTGCTTATATGGTGAAATCTCATGAACTGTAACTCTCTAACCGTAGGGAGTTTCCTCTTGTTGTAAAAAGAAAAAGTACTTCATTTCATGTGCTCTATTCATATCTCATACTAGATCATAGATTCTAAACTTTTTCAAGTTCACTCCTTGGACGCACGCCACATGAGGAGGGTGGATATTTATCTCACTTCTCAACGAGTTCAACGATTTGGTGCTTGGTCCTCCGCTCATTACGGCTACCAATTGGCGAGATCTCTTTCTTGATCTTCATGTTGATCTTCAACAACTGACTGTACAATGCATTGCTCAGAAACCGGTGGGATGATACACTGTGGATGATTCAAGGTGAAGAACTAGTGATACACTGGGAGGACTTTGATTTCAATTCTACTCATTGTGCGGTGATCGAGCTACTTGCTGCACCGAAGGTAATTAAAAGGGTGACATTCTTTGAAGGGTGGGATGTTCCCCAAGCTTGGGGGGAGATTTGGTGCATTTGCTTATTAATTCCTGTGGATAAGCTCGTCTTGAATGATTTCTTCTCGATCTCACTACAAAGGTTTCTAGGGGGTTGGTGATGTTTCGACCAAGGAATCCCTTTGTACCTAATCAACCCTTTGTGCCTCATTTTGAGCTTCAAGTTGTAATTCTTTTTTGTCTAAAGATAAACTATCAACAAAGGATTGCAAGTTTATTTGGTGTTGAACGTCTTGCTCAAGTATTGAATTCTCCCCACCCTCTCCTTCTACCTATCTTGGACTACCGAGAAACTTGGGATGTCCGGATTTTAGTCTTGGTGTGATGACATCTTGGCTTCTCCAATTTGATGGCGCATACAAACCTTCGACCAAGGCTACTAGTGTGGGTGTGAAGCTCACTTCACCAGGGGGTGAGGTGTATTGTTATAGCAAGTCTGCACCAGTAAGTACTTGCAACCAAGTTGAGTACTCGGCACTCATTTTTGGGCTACAAAAG
The DNA here is from genome assembly GCF_047967505.1 of Dipteris shenzhenensis. NCBI lineage: Eukaryota > Viridiplantae > Streptophyta > Polypodiopsida > Gleicheniales > Dipteridaceae > Dipteris > Dipteris shenzhenensis. The sequence continues at coordinate 26,125,860 of NC_141624.1, read as the reverse complement.
GTGCAAGAACATCGCATCAAGAAACTTGAGGTGCAAGGAGATTCTCAACTTGTGTGTGAATAAGTTAGTGGAAGGTGGAAGGTGTGGAGCGAAGGCTTAGTTCCATGACATCAACAAGCATTGGAACTTTGCCAACAATTTGAAGAGGCAAAAATTTAGCATATCCCTCGAGCTCAAAATTTAGTTGCTGATTTCTTGGCACGAGAAGCTTGTACTTCAATCGTGCATGAAGTGAGTGGAAGCACCGCCCCAACAAAGCTGCAAGCCACGAATGAGGGTGATCATTTGTAAGGAATGCAATCATCATGAAACTAAGTGTTGGGCATATTTGATACGAGTCTACCAACTTCGAAAGATCATCTGAAAGGTCCTCAAGGACATTTCTCAAAAGAAGGATGCCAGACCGCACACCCCTTGAAGAAATAGCATGGTGACTACAAGAACTAGAAGAAGCTGAAGGTGATGTGCAAGCTCTCCAACTGTTGACATTTGTCATGGCATTCTTGTTTACAACCTCATGCAGCGCCGCGTCTCTAACCCTCGCTTGTAAAGATGGATGAAATATCATGAGGGTTGGTCCTTTTAAGATTGTTTATGAGTTATTCTATGCTAAAGATTCTTCCCGTGTAGTATTTCACAATACACCAGTCACACCCTACCCTGCCTATGTGTGCTTTGTGGATGTATCTTCACCTGATTTTCAGTTCAAGCTACCTCTTTCCATTGTTTGCCAATAGATAAGCTCATTTCATCTCTCTCTTTTCCATTTTCCAAGCATGGCTGACATTCCCGTGTTCTGTGGTCGGGTTGAAGAAAATCCAAATGAGTATCTTGTGGCCTTCAAGCGCCATTGTGTTTCTCTCAACTTTCTTACTGAAGATAGATGGCTGTTGGTTCTTCCCACATTTCTAGAGGGTTTGGCTCAAGTATGGTACGAGAAGCAAGCCGAAGACGTTTGCCAACGTTGGCCGAGGTTGACAGCAGCTATGATCGAGTATTTTGGCAAAGGAGAGGAGCCGGAGAATGTGTACCTGTAGGTGGCAAACTTGAAGTAGTCAGAAGGTGAGACGGCGCGTTGATATGTGGATCGAGCGGCCGTGCTCCTAGACCGTTTAATTGCCACGCAAGAGGACAACGTCAGATTTTGAGCTAGAATGACTCAGCATGTGCTGAGCTACCTCGTAGCAGGAGCAAGTGATGAATTCTACCTCAAGCTTAAATGGGAGAATCTAGAAACCATGGTGCTAGCACATGAGATTGCTCAAAAGTTTGATAAAGTTCAATCTGACCCCGCTTCAAAGAAGACAATTGTCCCTCTGCAACCCCCTCAATTCTTGCAACAACAACCTGGGGGGTCCAACTCAGGGGCATACCCCCACCCCCCATCAGGGATGTATCCACCGCCTCCACCTCAAATGTATGGTCCTCCCTCAGATGCTTACCCTCAACAAGGAGTATATCCTCAACCTCCACCTAGAAGATTTCCCCCGCCTCGCCCATGAGCCCCCTCCTTCCTACTCCCTCGGCCCCTCCTACTAAAGAACCCGGAGTCAATGACCTAGCCAACAAGGCCCTGAATGATCTTCGACTTGAGGTGGTAGGCATCAGAAATCAAGCCAATCACCCTCCAAGAGAACGTGCCAATGTTGTGTGCTACGAGTGCCACTAGAAGGGTCATTATCGCACCGAATGTCCCAATATTCCAAGGGAGAATCTTCTAAGTGGATCAGGCACCGAGGAATCTGATGTAGAGGTCCTTGACCTCGGGAAGAGAAGTCGAACCACGGACCCCTCTCCAACCGTGGACCAGGCCGTCCTAGGAAGAAGGTGTCCTTCTCAAAGCCCTCATATGCTGAGATGGTAGACCCACCAACAGAGAAGACTAAAAGATCTCGCAGGAGTAAGTGGTCGCCCTCAAATTTTCCTATCGGCTCAAGGCAAGAAGACTATTCAGTCGTTCAAGACCTTGCTCATCGGTCTTTGAGCATCACACTTCCTCAACTAATAGCATTAAGCCCTAAGGTGAGACGTGAGCTGCAGCAAGGGCTCTCAACAAGAAAGAGCAAGAAAAAGGGAAAGGTATGAGATATTTCTTCTATCTTTGAAGAAGTTGATCGGCACCCGCATACAGTAGATGTCATCATAGATAATTGCCGTATCAAAAGTGTGTGTATTGATGGGGGAGCTGCATGTAATATCATGGTGCCCCATATCATGAAGAAGTTGAATTTGAAATGCATAGGCATTCCTCCACTTGAATCAAGGTAGCAAATGGTCGACGACTTGCCACCTTGGGAATCACTGAGGATTTGCCCATCACTGTCAATGGGTTGACCACCACTGTCAATTTCTATGTAGTGGACATTGAAGATACAAGCAGGAGTTACCCAGTCATACTTGGGAGACCGTGGTTGAGAAAGAGTGATGCAGTCAGCTATTGAAAGACAAGACACATGTCTTTTGGCGCTTCAAAGGAGAAGATCCTAGTGCAACCAGGTGCCACTGAACCAGAAGAAGAAGAGGAGCAGGACAATGATACTCGCTCATCCTCGGTGTCTAAGTCAATGGAAGATTTAGACGGGCAGGAGGAGTTCTCAGAAGAAGAAGTTTACATGATGGGGATGTCTCTGACCCTGCCACTTGTAGAAAAGGTAACAGCTAGTCCTTAACAGCTTGAATCTATGCTTTTCCCTGACCTCACTCCGAGTGAGAAAGATGAGTTCCTAGAAATGTTCAAAGATTTCCCTAACCTCTTCGCAACTAGATACCACGTTTGCCATGTGACTGCCATAGAACACAAGATAGAGCTGAAGCCTGATGCTAAGCCAGTGGCTCAAAAGTATCGGAGGTTAGGGCCCCTACAGACCGACGCTTTGCGCTCAGAGTTGCAGAAGCTTGTACAAGCTGGGTTTATTGTTCCGGTCCACAATACTGAATGGGTTTCACCAGTGATAGTCACCCCAAAGAAAAACAACAAGTGGCGGGTCTGCATCGACTATAAGAAACTCAATGCGGCCACCAAGAGGGACCATCATCCTCTTCCCTTTCAAGACGTCATTCTTGAGAAGGTAAGTGGTCATGAGATGTATACTTTCTGTGATGGTTACTCCGGGTTTTATCAAATCAAAATTGCTGAGGAGGATGTGCTTAAAACCACATTTGCCACACCCTGGGGGACGTTTGCATTCAAAGTAATGCCATTTGGCCTCACCAATGCTCCTGCTACCTTTCAAAGATTTATGCAGATGTGTTTGCTCCTTATTTGGGGGTTTTCTTGGAGGTGTTTTTAGATGATTTATGTATATTCTTGGCACGTAAGGAGCACATCATGAAGGTTAGGTTGGCCTTCCTAAGGGTCAATGATGCGAATGGTAGTCTCAATCCTTATAAATGCACCATGGGGGCCACTCAAGGGAGGTTACTGGGGCATATTGTCTCATCTGAGGGCGTCAAGCCTAAGAAGGTAGAAGCTATCCTCAAGCTCTCCCCGTCAATAACCAAACGTCAGGTACGATCATTTGTCAATCTAGCAGGATACTATCGCCGCTTCATTGATCAATATGCTGCTTTGATGCGACCCATGACTATGCTATTAAAAGATGGGGTTGATTTCTCTTAGGATGAGGATTGTGATCATGGGTTTGTACAAATCAAGAGTGCTCTGGCTTTAGAACCCATTCTACGCAATCCTGATTGGTCAAAGACTTTCTATATCAATCTTGGGTTTGGTGAGCGCACTTGGCAGGTATTCTTCTCCAGCAAGGGGAGGATCGGTTCATGTATCCCGTCCGATTTGCTTCTTGACAATTGCTTGAAACTGAACGACGCTACTCTGAAGCAGACAAGCATCCCTTGTCTTTGGTGTTCTGCATTGAGAAATTTAAGCATTATGTGGCTGGAAAGTCCTTCATTATAATTTCTAGCAATGGTCTTGCAAAGCAGGTTCTTCAATCACCAAATCCCACGGGCCGGTTGGCCAAATGGTTGGCAGTTTTACAAGAATATGATTTTTCTTTCAAAATTGTAAAAGGGGGTTGTTCCAACTTGAATAATTCTTTGATTGATTTAAAGGAGTGCCTCGATGTAACCCTTGTAGCGGCCATAAAAGTTGGGGATCCATGGTATGGTGGTATCTATAGATTCTGACCGCTTTCTCCTTTCCTCTAGAAAGTACTAGCTATGAGAGAAACAAGATCCGCAAAGATAGTAGGCGCTACACTCTCTTTGATGGGGTGTTGTACCATCAAGGCATGGATGGGGTACTAAGACGGGCCATTGATGCAGATGAAGTACCTAAGGTATTGAAGCATTATCATGATGGATTTTGTGGAGGCCATTATGCCAGTGACTATACAACTAAGAAGATTTTACATGCTGGGTACTATTGGCCGACCTTCTTCAAGGATGTCACTATGTATTGCAAAACTTGTGAACCATGTCAATTCTTTGGTAGGAAGGCTTTGCGTCCTGGGCAACATCATCCAATGATGTCCATCCATCCGTTTCAAAAGTGGGGAATAGATTTTGTTGGGCCCCTGCCCATGACTGCCTGCAAAAAGAAGTATCTTTTGGTAGCCACTCAGTATGTCACTAACTGGGCTGAAGCTATTGCCCTCCCCACTGCAAATGGTAAGACAGTTTTAAATTTCATATTTGAACGTATTCGCACAAGGTTTGGGACACCCACGGAAATAGTATCTGACCATGGGAGTCCATTCTTAAATGAAGCAGTGGAGTTGCTCATGGATTGCATGGGTATTGATCACCGCACTTCTAGCATCCATTATCCAGCATCCATGGGACAAACGGAGCGGACCAATGGCCTCCTTTGTAAAACCATGGGAAAAATGGCCATGGGGAACAGGAGCCAGTGGGATCAGAAGGTCACTGAAGCCATGTGGGCTTACAACATCACCCATAAAACATCTAGAGGTCACACTCCTTTTGAGTTGGTGTATGGTACTGAGGCAGTTTTACCACTAGAGATAGAGATTCCGGCCTTGATATTGGCACAAGAATGGAGGATGACAGAAGATGAACATGTAGAGGCCAGGTTGGTACAACTTGAGAAGTTAGATGAAACCCGACGCCTTGCCCTACATCAAACAGAGATCCAAAAGAACCAACAAAAGGCCCGCTTGGATGCTAAGATTCACAAGGGATAGGAAAGACACTTTGCTAAGGGGGATAATGTGATATGCTTTGATAACAGATTGGACCACTAAATGGATAAAAAGTTCCTCCCACTGTGGACCGGTCCATACAAAGTCATCGAGGAACGTAGCAATGGGTCTGTACAAGTTCAGGAGCTGCATGAGCCATATGGCAAGAAGGTGATCAACAAGCATTATCTCAAGCCCTTCTTTGTTCGTGATGGTCCTAGGTATGGAAATGCTGTGCATTCCCTGCCTGGGGGGGGGAACTGTTATGGATAAATTTGACCAAGGTAAAAGGCATAAATATATGTGTGTGCTTGTATGTGTGGCAATAGTATAATAAAATATGGTGTGCATAGGGCCCAGGGTTGAGGTGGCAGGGCATGACCATGTGCCACCCTTCCACGTAAGAGGACCCATAAGGTGTGTTATACATAATCCATGGTAGTTATATTATAAAATGGTAAAGTGGCATGGTTCCTCCATGTGCCACCCCTCCACCTAGGTGGCCCCATGCCTGCATTTAGTGAGCCATGGCCCAAGGACCATGGGAGAAGTAATATAAAATAGGTGGAGATGGATATTATATTGGCTTATTCCCTCCATGTAGGATAGGCCCATGTGGGGGGGGTGTAGATAGTCAAAGAATGCAAGTTAAATAATTGGGAAAGTAGGATGAGGTGGCAAGACTTCTTGTGCCAACCCTCCACTTGTCCTCCTAGATGTTTGAATGAATTATAAAATTGGGAGGAGACCAAGGGAGTATCTTAGACTTGGGATATGGGGTTTGATTTATGTGGAAAAATGAGGCAAAGGGTTGTCGCACACAATTGAGAGTGCATTCCCACCTAGCCCACATGGGAGACTCTTCCACACACACCATGCATGTGGGAGGATGCATTTATTGGAAGAGACCCCCTCTCTTGGCTATAAAAGGAGGGGGCTATTCCTTGATGTAACACGCTCATTCTTGTAAAGCCACCTAGCTAGTACTTTGATTTCCCCCCCCTATCCTTCCTTTCAAATAAAGCATGACTCTCTTCCCTTTATGTCTCCATCTCTACATTCCACCTCCCATCATGTACATGCTCCTCTTCCCCCTCTCCCTTCCCCCTTGTGGCATAGTCCCTCTCTTCATTCCCACCCCTCTTAATCCTTTTTCCCCACCTATGTTAATGCTTCTTCCCTCACGTTCCCTTTTCCTCTATGTCCCTCGAGCGTCGCCATGCCTCGCATCTAGCATCATGCCTCGAATTCTTTTCTAGTTAATAACACCCATCCTTGATGGCAACACAAGAGAACGAGGCTCCTAGTTGAAGGCTGAGGTTCTGATTCTTATCTATTAGTTAAGAATTGAGCACTTGGTAGGGTTGAGCGGCGACACCTAAATTCGAGCCATTGCCACATCAAAATATTTATGAGACAAAAATAAAACCCAAATATTTGACCTTCTATACATAAACTGGCAAGGATGTGGCCAAATGTTAAGGTCGGATAATTGAGCAATTTTTCCCTAGAGTATTGGGAGACCCGATAGGCCAATGGTAAATATATGCAAAGACAAACAATGTCACCTTGCCTGTCAATGGAGAGGAGAAGCTTGCATTGTGGATGATTGAATGGAAGGCGTCGCACGTTTCTACTCGAAGAAAAAACATAAAGGAGAAAGGGATTGTAGGAAAGGCAATAGCTAGTACCCTGGTCCATATGACCAAGATGACAAGTGGGCTAGATGTAAATGCCGATCCAGACCAAGCTGAAGGGAGAGAACAGATATAACTATGTACATCATTGCCGACATGTGCTCTCACACAGTGCACTTTCCATTGCAAGCGTTAACCATGCATGAACCAGTGGGAAGAAAGGAGAAGCATAAGCAAAGGTTTTCTGCATACAAGCTGTGGGTGTCCCAGGCCTTAGACCACCAACATCGTGGTACCCTGGCAAGAGGAGTGATAGAGACGATGCCCATGCGCATGTAGTACAAAGAACAAGCTAGGGATGACATTAATCCATAGAGAACAGCAAGTCATGAAAAATGACAACGAGTCATGAGTTGTTGTTTTCAACACGCTATCTAGAATTTTTGCTACTTCTAAATTTAAATCAATTTTACAATCTTTTTGTGATATTAAAGAGAACTAATTTCATAAATTTTGCAAACTAAGTATACTTTTGAACATTTCTATAAAATGTACATAGTTTAAAGGTGCACTTTTTTTTGTTTTCATGTCAAACAAAAAAAATGTTAAAACCAAGTCAATAACAAGATCCAATATTTTAAGAGCTACTAGTAATCTATGAAATGTATAATACATCCTTTGCTTATAATTACCAAAATATGCTTTACTTTCTACAATAAATTAAGGAATTTCATCTCAATCATTGTAGTTCATTCCAATATTTGAATTAGAGCATATTTTTTATGGTAAAATAAATAGATATATGGAGTCCATGGTCTGAGAAGAGGTTTATTGAAACTTAAAATGTCTCTAGAATTAGATAGGATCTAAACTATCTAAATGGTCAAATTTTCGAGAAGAAAGTAATACAATCTATTGTCATTTGGACCAAATGGTTCAATTTCAACCTAATGACCAATATTTAGATGGTAGTAAGTATTGAGTTTACTTTATTCAATATAAGCCATTGAAAAAATATAGCTTCTAGTTTATAAAAAATAATTTCTAAGTCATGAAGACAATAACAAAGGCTGTTCGAAAATAATGATCTGAACTTAGATTCTGGAATTCGAAATTGCATGACGGATTGATATTTCCGTTTGAAGGAGTGAAATTTCCATCCAAAAAAAGATGTTCCAAAATATGTGAAATCGTACTTTCATCCAATGAAACTTTCAGTGCTGAAACTTCTCGCCGATGAAAGAAACATCGTCAAAAATTCCACCGATGGAAAAATTTCCATCTGTCAGAAAAATTCCATCAACGAAAATTTCCATCATCCAAATTGGGATTCCAAAATCCAAGTAGATTCTAGATTCCCAAATTCCATCGATGGAAAAACAGTTTCCGTCGACGGACTGAGGTTTTCATCAATGGATTAAAATTTTTGTCGATAAAAATTTCAATCCGTCGATGGAAATCTCAGTCTGTCAATGGAAACTTTTTTTTAGTCGATGGAATTTGGGATTCCAGAATCCACCTGGATCTAGAATCCTGATTTTTATGACGTTAAAATTTTCCATCGACGGAAATTTTCTGACGGACAGAAATTTTTCAGTCGGTGGAATTTTTGGACGATTTTTCTTTCATCGGCGGGAAATTTTGGGATTGAAAGTGCAATGTTGCACATTTTGGAACGCTTCTTTTCCCCATTTTTTTGGATGCAAATATCAATCTGCCATGCAATTTCGGATTCCAAAATCCAAGTTCACATCAAAACGGCTTGGATTGAAATAAAGTAAATTAAAAATCTTAAAATAGTCACTATTTAGATTTAAATTAAACTATTTGATCCAAAGAATGTAAGATGATAAAAGTATTTAGTTAATATTTAAATCTAAAAACAACTTTACATTCAAGCATTAGATTAACACTATATAAAAAGAAAGTTTTTTTTAAAGACGATACATTCCTATAGGTTTATGGATAGCACATTACAATAACATGGAGTTTGGAAACGTATATTGGTACAAAACTTACACTTGAGGGCAATGTTGTTACTTCTATGGAAGTAATTGGTATAAAACTCTTTTAAAAAAATGCTCAAGGGAAAGTTGATTCAAAGATGCTTTTTTTTTAAATCAAAGAAAATAAGAATTCGTCAATGTGTAGAAATGTCTAAATTGCAAGCTGTAGAAATTGTTGTGTATGTTTTTGATTTAAAAAAATTTGGACAATTAAGCACCGAGAAATAATTGATATTTTAAAGCAAAAGGTCCAAGGACTTTCCTAGTTGAATAGAATAGTTACTTCTGCTTTGTAATTTGTCATGTTTTCCAAATTATAGGTTAGAACACTTTTACCAATTCATAATATTGGATGTTTTTAGGTTTTAGAGTAAGATGTAAGTAATATTTTTTCCATAAAAGAAGCTATTTTAAAAATATGTTTGACATAAAATTGTGTATTTTGTCTCCATATTTTGGAAAAAGGTACCTTTTTTGTTTTTTTTTCAAAAAGGAGTTATGTTGTCACTTGCATGATTTTTTAGTCATTTTTTATGACTCCCTATTAGAGCTAGTTGTTGGGTATTAGGGTACTCACACACCCAAAAGCTTTAGGTTGTCACTCCATTTTTCAATGGAGGAAGTGTGCATGATATGCCAATGTGTCTCCCATAGCGCTATGGAACATATGTAAGATAGGTTAAGACCACACATCTGAGAGAAGAACCTCACTTTGATTAGAACTCCCTGCTCACTAGGTTGCAGGTAAGGTTGTTATGTCAGCATGCTTTGTCTATTGCTGCTACTATTGCTAGCGCTTTGATAGAAGTCCACAAACACATATATGCTCACATTTATCTACAGGAAACCAACTACATGTTGGATTTCATAGGAGATGACGTGTCTGTGCGAGTAGGGATTATTGATTGGGGAACAAGTCTCCACTAGACTGAAAGCAGGTATCCGTGATACCTGTCTTATGCTCCTCTGAAGGCATTTCCATGGTTTGCGCCAAAATTGTATCAAGGGCCTCTTGCTAACGTTCTTCCATCCATCAATTAAGATGGAGTTAAGATGGTGCAAGACAGTTTTTCAATCTTGTTGTAAACAACTTGTTCCATCTCCTCTTTCATCCTATTGTAGTAGGCATCCAGCATGCTATTATAGACTGCATCATAACTTGGCATTGTGAAACCTGTGCCAGCTTTGGCTACAAAGGCCATGGCATTTTTCCAATGTGGGCTTTGAAACATGATCAATGAATAGCGTGTGCAATAGATTGCTTCAAACACATCTTGTTGTGCCTTCTCGATGTGTTGTGCTTGGAAGGATTGCATCCAACATGTTGTTATAGACTGCATCATAACTAGGCATTGTGAAACTAGTGCTACCTTTGGCCATAGAGGCCATGGCATTTTTCCAAAGTGGGATTTGAACCATGCTCAACGGATAGCCTATGCAAGAGATAGCTTCAAACACATCTTGTTGTGCCTTCTCGATGTGTTTTTCTTGGAAGGAAGCATCCAAGGATTGTTGCTGCACTCGTGCATGTGCATTCAAACAAGGCACATTACTATATTTTCCTCTTTCCATATGTGCGTTCGACCAACTTGCCGACTGTGCAAGGGACCTTGTGCCACTCCTATGTGCCGTTGCACATTGTCAGCAAGGATCTAAGACCCACGGTTCTTTCTTTGATTACAAGTTGGGACTGGTGGTATGCGACTACATCATCCACAATCGTGTTTGCACTTGTAGTTGCTTCACCTCCAAAAATGGCTACCACTCTTTCCACTCTTGGCCCTCTACACTTCTCGATCTGTCTTTGAGGAGGATCACCTAGAAAGTGTGTACACATTCGCGTACCTGAACCTATGTACTCTTTGTGGTAGATGTTACATCTCCACTTTGTGGCACTTAGGATCATAACATAATCATGTGCCTTTGCAAGGTTTTGCCCTCCTTTCTCTGGAGCCATGTTCTTGTCTATATATACAAATATAAACGGTTCAGTAATGTGCAAAGGTTTCATATCCATTTGGTTCCCTATCTTGTATCATTGAAAGTTTCATTGCCCCTCAGATAAATTGAGCAAAGTGTGGAAACTCAAGTAGGATTCGTAGAACAATTTGCAATATCTTGGAGATCAAGAATTTTCCATTAAATTCTTCAAGATCCTTCTTGAGAAATGAAACCCATGCCTCAATCTTTGATAGATTATCTATAAAGACATGCCACACACTCAAAGAGACTCTACAAGACCTGATGTGAGAAATACTAAATCTTTTGTTAACAAAGAGATCAAGTCCAAAGCTTTGGTGTCACAAGTATTCCATATTCTTTGTAGCAGATGCAATTGCTGTAAATGTTAGCTAGCCACTATCGCATCAAAAGTTTTACTGGTTGTGGTTGGTACATTAGGTACAACATGTGTGGGACAATGCTCCAAATGGTGGAAAAGCAACCAATAAACCCATTGGATACTTTGAGGAAGCCACAAACACAATTCCAATACATTAAGTTGGGAGAACTTTGATTTGTTGAACCAATGACATCCTAAAATTAGATAGTGCATCCCCTTTCAAGAAACAGTTCCTAAGATATGGAGCTACATGACGTGAGTCAATTTTAATCCATGAGGGTCATAGTCTAAATGTCTAGCACGTGTGTTTTTGTCCCTAAATTCTTCCAAGTTCATCATGTTGAGTTTGACTCAGCCATGATGTTCCAAGTTTATCATGTTGAGCTTCAATTAGGTGAAACCCCGGTTGTGCTTAGCTTCTCATTCCTCCCTGATGTGCATCTCTCTCTCTCTCTCTCTCTCTCTCTCTCTCTCTCTCTCTCTCTCTCTCTCTCACACATATTCTCAAGCATGATCTGGCATTGTTGATAGAGCTCTTAAGCCAATCAATTACCTAACCTTTGATATTGATGTGATGAATAAGCACTTGATAGTTGAGTGGTTGATGGGGCAATCAAACCTTGGGTCATTGACTTGCTTGTAGCCATAGACTATGAACGACCTTTAGGCTTGCCTTTACTCCTACAATGCACCACAAGTGCTTGATTATTGCTACAAGAAGAGCAAGCTTATGCTTCCATGTCTTTTTCTCTTGCACTAAGCTTGCTATAACATACCCACAAACTCCTCAAAGTGAAGAGGCTGAGCATTGCCCCTCAAAGACAAATTGAGCGAAGTGTGGAGACTCGAGTAGGATTCTGAGAACAATTTGCAATATCTTGGTGATCAAGTATTCTCCATTAAATTCTCATCCTTCTTGAGAAATGAAACCCATGCCTCATTCTTAGCTTCATACATTATCTATAAAGACATGCCACGCACTCAAAGAGATTCTACAAGACTTCATGTGAGAAATACTAAATCTTTTCTTACCAAAGAGATCAAGGCCAAATCTTTTGTATCACAAGTATTCCATCTTCTTTGTAGAGCAAATGAGATTACTATAAATATTGGTTAGCCACTATAGCATCGATAGGTGTGGTTGGTGCATTAGGTACAACATGTGTGGGGCAATGATCCAAATGGTGGAAAAGCAACCAATAAGCCCATTGGATACTTTGAAGAAGCCACAAATAGAATTGCAATAAATTAAGTTGGGAGAACCTTCGATTTGTTGAACCAATGACATCCTAAAATCATATAGTACATCCCCTTTCAAGAAACAGTTCCTATGATATGGAGCTACATGACGTGAGACTTCCATTTTAATCCATGAGGGGCATAGTTTAAATGTCTAGCATGTGTGTTGTTTTCCCTAGATTCTTCCAAGTTCATCATGTAGAGCTTTACTCATCCATGATGTTCCAAGTTTATCATGTTGAGCTTCGATTAGGTGAAACCCTCGTTGTGCTCATCGGCTTCTCACTCCTCCCTTATTTGATGTGCATCTCTCTCTCTCTCTCTCTCTCTCTCTCTCTCTCATGTTCCTAATTACATCAGCCAAAATACCAATATTTGTCTTGTGAATTTGAACTTTTTGGAGTTTTTTGAGTGCTCTACATGAGCTTTACAAAGTCAATATTGATGGCTTGTTAACATGACATTGTTGTTGAACTTGCAGTAGAAGTTGGCATTTAAAACATTGAGATTCACTCATTCATGATGTTCCAAGTTCATCACGACGAGAGAGAGAGAGAGAGAGAGAGAGAGAGAGAGAGTTAACCCTGTGTCAACAAGAGCCAAAAGTGTCGTCTAGAGCAACTGTCAACGAGATCATTGTGTGTGTAGAGTAGCGGCAAAGCTCCGCTTGTAATATCTTGAGCCTAAAAGATGATATGATGAATCTTAAAGGATGAGGATAGCCAAAATCCTCTCTAGAAAAGATCCAATTGTACTTGCAAAAATAGGATCTAGAGAGAGAGAGAGAGAGAGAGATACTAAAACTAGAGAGACAAAGACTAAAAGCCTACATTTTTTGGGGTCCCCCCACTTTGTGGAGGGACTGAAAAGGTCCCCCAACTTTGTGTAGGGACTCATGAGTCTCTGCCACTTTTTGTAGAGGCTCAAAAGGTCCCTCCACTTTGTGTAGAGACAAGTCCCCCCAAAAAGTGCAGGGACTCTTCTCCAAAAGGTCCCTACAAAAGAGGTCCCACCTTGGAGGTATCTACAAATTGTATAGAGACCAACATCTAAAACTCTCTCAATGGAATGAAGCTCCCACTCTTTGGGGCTCAGTATTCAAGATCATTATTGTGTTCATGTGATTGATCTCCATTGAGTTCATGGTTTCTTACACTATCATGTTCTAACATGCCCTTACCCTTGCACTCCCTACCCTTGTACTCCCTCCTCCTCCTCCCTTCTCTTCCTCCTCCCTCCTCCTCCTCCTCCTCCTCCTCCTCCTCCTCCCTTCTCTTCCTCCTCCCTCCTCCTCGCCCTCCTCCTCCTCCTCCCCCCTCCTCCTCCTCCTCCTCCTCCCTCCCCTCTCCTCCTCCCTTGTCCCTCCTCCTCAACCTGTACCTTTCAAAATCATGAAGGAGACTAGCTCTCCACTCCTCAACCCTAGACTCCTCCTAAACCCTACAACTCTCTCTGAACTTTGCAACTCCTAGATAGCTCTCTCAGCCCTATCCCCTTCTGAACCCTACAACCCCCTTCTAGACCCCTAAATTCCTGTGGAGGCAAAAGCCTCCATCCATTGTTGTGATCAAGCCCTCTTTCTCACCCATGCATGCATGAGATCTATTTGCATGCCTACACCTCTCATCGAAATATGACCCCATACTACACTTGTGAACACCTATACTACAATGAGCAATGACACGATTGTAGGTGACCAACACCTCAAAAGTTGGAACTTGGACTTGGGAGAGATAGACAAAATTTTGGCACCGTTGTAGGGGAGGTTAGTGCCTAAGAGCACGTGTTTGCATGTGTGAAAAAGCACCTTTAAAAAAACATTCAAGACACATCGCTCAAGGCAAAGGAGTGGAAAATTTGCTTTCAATTGGCGCAAAAGAATGAGATTTACATCTTAAATAGTGTTGACTTACATAAGCACATTAATATACTAATCACAAAAAATCAACCCTTAAACCTCCCACATCCTATAAAAGCCCCCCCCCCCGCCCCCCCCTCACTTTTCCAAGGCTCCACTTCCATCTCTCTTCCGTCAAGCCCCCATATTTTCCATGTACCTCTATTTTTCATCCTCCACCTTCCTTCCAACGTCTCCACCACCACCACCACTTTTGCCATCAACCTCCCCCTCCACCACCACTTTTTCCATCAATCTTTCCCCCCTCCATTTCCACCTCCCATCATCTCCCTCCTTTTTCCATCCATTCCCCCCCTCCACCATCGCTTTTCCGCCAAAACTCCATCACCTCCACCTCCACCACTCAAGGTAATCCCCCTACCTCTCTCCACCCCCCATCCCCTTCCTCTCACTGTCTCTCTATCTCTCTCTACACCCCCTTCCTCTCTCCACCCCCTTTCTCTCTCTACCATCCCCCTACCTCCCTCCACCTCCCACCTTCTCTCCTCTCTCTACACCCCCTTCCTCTGTCCACCCCACCACCTCTCTCCACCCAACCATCTCTCCACACCCCACCACAGCCCCTTCCTCTCTCCACCATTCCCCTACCTCTCTTCACCCCCCATCCCATTCCTCCCACCATCTCTCTACCTCTCTCTAGCCCCCTTCACCCTCCATTGTGCCACCATCGTCTCGCCATCAAATGCTGCTACCACCGTCGACAATACATTGATGTTTGCCTAGTCCCTTCTCGCAGTGTGGGAGAGAGAGTGAAGAAAGAGTGAAAGTAGAGAGTGTAGGGTGAGTTAGGTAGAGAGAGAAATAAGAGAGAGGAGAGGTAGAGAGAGAGAAGAGAGATAGAGAGAAGCAGAGTGGGGAGAGAGAGCGTGAGTAGGGAGAGGAAAGAGAGGAAAGTGAGAGTAAAGTTTATAGAGTAGGGAGAGGATAAGGGCTAACCATAGAATAGTTGGCGATCATAGGTTAGGTTAACTTAATCACCTCTCCAAAAAAAAGAAGCAAAGGATAACCTTTAGGATGGTCTAGTTAGCTATAGTTAGGGTTAGCTTAGATTAGCCATCCTTTTATCTTTTATTTGGTTTTTATTTTTTAAAGAGGAAGGGCCTTTAGAAAAAAAAATGCCCATTTTTACCCCTTCTTAAAGGGCTTGTATATTGACCATTTGGAGGCCAAATTGCACCCCGTTTGAAACCAGATTTCACACACACAAAGATCTACATAAAAAGAAAATTTTTGGATATTTTGGCCATATTTTTGGGTCTTGAAAGTCACCACCACATAGGCATTGATTTCAATCCATCAATCGCATATTTTTTGCCATTTTCGGGCTACAAAGGTCAAAATCAGTTGTGGATTTCACAGTCAGATGCACTCACTTGAGAGACAAAATTGATCATTGTGTATGCACCTAAGATCAATACAAAGGCTAGAACCTACCTACTTCTAAGAACCTTCTTCTACCCTCAACGCTCCCCAAGAGTTCAACCTCTCACCATCAACAAGCAACATGGAGGACTGAAGGTTTGAAGAAGAAATAGAAAATGATGCTCTACATCCCAAGGATTTCTTCAATCAATGACATGATAACAACAACAACAACAACAAAAATGGAAGAAGACACTTTGGCAAATTGGAAATGTTAAAGTACAATGGACGAGGGGATCTTGTCATATTCCTTCAACTCTACGATGCACGATGTTGTGCTAGAGGCAACCAATCAAATGAAACCAAAGTCGCCTGGTTTCCCATGGCCTCAATTGATGAGGCCTTAGAATGGTAGCTCGACCTTCTTGTAGAAGAAAGAGCCACATTGGCACTACTATCTGAGTAGTTTAGAAGAAGGTTCCAAACCATAAGGCTACAAGATGACCCCCCCTCCTATTGGGACATATCTCTATATAGGAAGCCTATCATGTAATGTTGATAATACACATACACTCAAGATTCTGTTTATGAGTCCAAGCTAATGTATCTTGGAAGGATGGCTTCTTCTAGCGATGGCTGCCCTAGCAAGGACATCCCTAGCTATGGTGGCGCAGACAAGGGTTCTCTGTCTTCTTCTCCTGAAATTCTCATGTCTCGTCCCCCCAGTCCCTGTCCCATCAGTCTTGTTCCCATCAATCTAGAGTATAATCAGATAGACATCAATAGTGCATCGGATTCCATCATGCAAGATCTAGAACATGATAAGCACGATACCCCTCTCCCCCTCTTCACCCTTCACCTGGAGGAAAGCGACATTCTTCAACTCAAACAAGGTGGCAAAGAACCGGACACTTTTCATAAGTTTCTCTTTGGGTTCAAAACTGTTCCGTCCAGTAATCTTCCCAGTAACAGCTAGAGCAAAGAAAAAACTCTCTTTGTCTCCTTCGCTGCAAAGGAGCAACGACCCTCAAGTCTGCAATGCACTAGGTCCCAAAAGGGAACCCCATGTAGGAGCTACAGAAGAGCACGTATGCTGGTGCTCTCAGTGGAGAGGAGGTAGAAGCCTTTCCAAGGCTCCACCGATGTTGATACAGTCAACCTGGGAGCAGCTCTCACTACGAGCCAAGAGAATCTTCAGTGGCACCCCGCCCTCCTCCATCTTAGAACCCGCAAAGCTCCCTGTCACTATTGATCCAAATGCTCCAAAGGCTATCTCAAAGGTAAGATTCCAACAGTCAAAGTACACAATGGACTTCTAAATGAAATGATGAAATGGCTCTGTTCATGCACTGTTGTAGGATATATTCATGCCCCAAGGCCACCTGCTCTTTTCTTGGTGCCGTAACTTCTAGTTGCGTAAAGGCTTGGTTGTCACAACCATTCATTTCCTCAAGAACGGGTACATCGTCTTCATCTTTGAAAAAGCGGAGACGATGACAGAAGTAGTGCAAAAAGGGACATGGACTATTAGAAATCAGCCTCTGTCAGTCCAGCTCTAGGAACCCTCCTTTAGTCCTGATTCCCCACCTCCGTCTAAGGCCCCCATTTGGGTGGAATTCCCTGATTTACCACTATCTCTTTTTCCCCAGATAGAGACTCTCTGCAGGCCGCTTGGCCAGTTCCTCGATGTGGAAATAGAAAAGTTTATAAGCCCTCGAGGTAACCCTCAAGCCTGTATCCTGATGGACCTTGCTTTTGACCCTCCTAGTGCCATTCGTATTCTTGACGAGGACAATGATCCAAAAAGTATTCTTTAAGAACATTCCTAACTCATGCTTCCTCTACGGTATGGGAGGGCACTTTATTAATGCCGGCCCCTGTCCAAAAACAACCAAAAAAAAGAAAAACTAGAAACGGGCCAACAGGACCCTCATGAAACCAAGGACACTCAAAATCCTACTAAGCTCCTGGTCCCTTCTCCTCCCATGGAACGAAAGGAGGCTCATAGTAAGTTAATTTTTGAGAGCCCAAGGGGTGAGACAGAAGGGAAAGGTAAAGAGGCTAATAATGAAAGGGAAGAACAGATGGAAGACAGTTCAGGTGAGGAAGAATTTGTGGTTGCCACGCAAGACTTCAAGGCACAATTGGAGCAAGCAGAGCACGAGTCAGGTAACAAAGAGGGCCCTTCCTTCACAGTTGTCAAAGGCAAAAAAGAAACAAGGTTAGGGAAGGCTAAGGCTCATCAAGTGGCTGAGTTAAACGATAGGGGAAAGGAAATCAATTCAAATGAACGGGAAAAAAGGAGGATGTCGAGAGGCTTCGCTTTTTCTTCTTAGAACAGTCTGGTAAGCTTTAAGAAGAAGAGAAACAAAAGCACTCTGCAATGATGAAAGACAATTTTTCTTTTCTTAGCATCAACGTGCAAGGCTTAACAAACGACCTCAAGCCCACCATCCTTTAAATGTGGTTAAAAACAACATGCCTAAGACCTGACTTTTTAGCACTTCAAGAGGTCAAAGTTTCTAGGGATAAGCTATGGTGGCAGCTCAACCAAATTGACAACAAGAGGCAGTGGTTCTACACCACTCACAAAGAAGGAAGAGGTGGTGCTGTCTTAGGTGTAGCTGGCCACCTTGTCGAGTTAGTCACATGCCCTTTACCCCTTTTTGTTGGGGTTGTTGGGATTGGAGTTGACTTTTCCCACCCTCAACTTCGATGCCAGATTTTCTCCATTTACGCAACTAACGCCACAAGAGATAGAGCTCTCCTTTGGGAGGGGAAAATACTGCAAAACAATGATATCCTTCTAGGGGACTTCAATATGGTAGAATCCCATAGGGACAGATGGAACGGCTTAGGTAACACTCTAAGAGGCAAGGAGCTCTCTTCCTAGACTGTACTCAAAGATATTGCAGTTCTCATTGACATCTCTAAAGTCACCTCTTTCACATGGACCAACAATCAGATGGGTTTTCTCCACAAGAAAGCAAGGATAGATAGGATGTACTGCTGAAGAGACATTACTGATGTAGCCTTGTGTACCAAGAGCTTAGCTCTTGCTTCTCTACCCTTCTCGGACCACAAGCCACCCAATCCTAATCACTCTAGACAAAAGTCAGGGAAAGAGAAGTAAATCTTGGTTCAAAGCAAACCCCTTCTTCTTTCGTCTTCCTTGTGTCCAATAGAAGGTAGTTAGAATCTGGGAAAAAGCTTTCGATGGCATAGCTACTATAACTGAAAATGGGCTAGGGCCACAGAAAGAACAAGTACTTTCCTCAAGGCTATCAAGAAGTGAGTGGATATTGCTAGAGACACCATACGAGCAAAAATTGAAGACCAAATCAAGCTTCTAGAGGAGGACGCAACAACCCAGGGATAGGAAAGACTTAAAGCTTTCAGAGATAGAGCCAGGGTAGAAGCAAGCATTGAGGCAGCACAATCCAAAGTGTTCACAAGAGAGTGGTGGTTAGGGAGAGGGGACAGGCCAAATGATGACATGTTTAGAAGCCTTAGGAAAAAACAAGCTCAAGAATCGATAGATACACTGGTACACGAAGGACGACTAATCTAAGATCCGAAAGAGATAGGTCAGATTGTGGCAGAGCACTTCCAGAGGATTCTTGGGGAACTCCAATCCCTTTCCACAGATAAGCTCAGAGCAAGAGAAAAATGTCGACTGGCTAGAAGGAGTACTATCCAAAGATTTGACTCCATCTTTCTAGACAAGGAACTTTCCATAGAAGAATTAAAAGGTGCAATTACTGTCATGGCAAGGGGAAAAACTCCAGGTGAAGATGGACTTTGAATAGAATTTTACCAAGAATTTTGGGACACAGTGGGCCCGCACCTCCTACTCCTCTGGCAAGAATCCAAGTCAAAAGGTTTCCTCAACTCACGGATAAACAAAGGGATGATCAAACTGATACCCAAAGGGGGCCCCAAGGAAACACTCAAGAACTGGAGACCTCTTACCATGCTTAATACTAGTTACAAAATCTTCGCTAAAGCTTTAGCCATCAGACTCATATTCGAAATGAAAGACTGGATAAGGGAAGGCACATCCTGGAGGCTATCTTAACTCTTTGGGAAGGTCCGGAGCATGCGGAGGAGACAAACCAAGATATATGTTTTCTTAAAATAGACTTTGATAAAGCTTATGATAGAATGGAGTGGGGATTTGTTATTTCCTCCATCCAAGACATGGGGACATCAGGTCCTGGATTTATTTCGGCTGTTGACACTCTATTGACACTCTATTGAACCACAAGCTAGAGCAAGATGGAAGTTAATGGAGCTATATCCTCCTCTTTTATGCTTAAAAGATCTATTAGACAGATCTACCCCTTAGCACCTCTCCTCTGTCGCAGATGCTCTTGGCTGGCTCATCAAGGAGGAAGAAGAAAATGGGAACATCAGAGGTATCCAAGTGGGAAATGGAGTACAAATAGTCTACCATTAATTCGCAAATGACACAAATCTCACACCGAGCAACGACGTTAGATCAATGGAGAGCGTACTCATATGCTTGGACACCTGCACAGTCTAAGATTAATCATGAGAAAACATGATTCTTTGGAACTAGGGTGGCTCCACCCCAAATTCTCATAGATAAGAGATGCAAGATCCTAAAGGAGGGTGAGATATTGCAACTCCTAGGGATCCCAATGGATTTCAGATGTACAAACAAAGACAAATGGGACTGGGTAATTGACAAGATCAGGAGTAAAATCAACAGGTGGCAAGGGCTACAACCTTCACTGGCTAGGAAAAAATTTGTGCTGAATCACTACATCTACCTGTCCACTCTGTATTTTATAGCTTGCTGGTTCCCTACAAAAAAACAATTTGACCAACTTAACAAAAAAACAATTTGACCAACTTAACAAAAAAACAATTTGACCAACTTAACAAATTTTTTTGAACCTTTTTATGGGGGGGCTCTCTAGAGCACAATAGATTCACCAAGGTCATATGGAACTTTCGTACTCTACCAAAAGCAAAAGGGGGGCTAGGAGTGCTTGATGTCGAAAAGTCATCGACAAGATTCATGGCTCAGTGGACCCTAAAAGCCTACCAAAGCCTAGATTCAATGTGGGCTTCTTTGTTATTGAAGAATGTGAGGAAAGTCAAACCAGACCAGTGCAGAAACTGGAAAGAGATTCCTCTAGCATCCCTCCTTCTCGGGTAGGGAAGATGCATCACAAAAGGTTCAGAGCTTTGGAAAGGGATGTGGAGGGCCTGGGAAAGTATGCGACCTTTCTTGAAATGGAAGGGATTTACAAGGAAAATAGGCACCTTCTGCAGCCAAGACTCAATTTGTTTCTCGATCTTGTTTAGCGCCCATCAGCTACGAGATGACCAACATAAAGCAACTCTCAGAATAAGCAAGAGAGGGATCAATGTCTAGGGAGATCTGTGGGACCGTGCTCAAGGTAAGTGGCACAACGATAATTTCCTATTGGAATCACACAAATTAAATAGATTCGACCTCTCCTTGATAAGGAATGGCAAGCTCTGTGGGCCATAGAAAACCTCCCCTGGCCAGGTGGTCGTCTACCTCCCGCAATGAGAGAATTTAGATGGGTGGGCCACTAAAATCTTTCTCTAGTTCCTATCGTCAATGATGGCTAGGAGGAGTTGATAAGCAGACTAAACAAAACGTGGTATCAAAGAGATGATGACAACATTCAGTCTCACAGATTCTCTAAAAGACTTGGAATCCAATGGCAGCAAACCAGTGACTACGAGCATCCCCTCAAAAGTTTCAAGGTTGGCGACCACTGTCTTTTTGTTTTTGCTACACAAATTGCACTGACAGCTAGTCAAGCTACAACCTAAGGCAAAGGAAAGGCAACTCCCTCAAAGGCTCAGCGCGACTGACAAGCAATTCAAGCATCTAGAGTACAAGGCAATGAGCTTCATAGGTAATGCACGCAATGCCAGCGCATCTACGAGCAAAAGAGCGATTCGGCAACAAGAGCAACTGGAGTACAAGGCAATGAGCTTCATTTGGAGTACTAGGCAATGAGCTTCATAGGTACTGCACACAACGCCAGCGCATCTACGAGCAAAAGAACAACTCGGTAGCAACAACAACTCTGACGATGCGGCTATAGAATGCAAGCATAATGATGAAGCTCCAGCAATGGCAAGTCCAAGGACAAGTGATCTACAATGCCTCTAGCTAGCATCCCGACTCCGAAAAACGGAATGGCTGGACTACCATGGCACCTCGGCCTACATGCAACGACCAACAAACCACCTCCAAATGCCCTCTCCTACAACAATGGCTCTCTGCATCTCCAAGCTCTCAACCAACCTGCAAAGCCTCTTCACCATCTCTGTACAACGACCGACAGCACTCCTGCTAGCCACGAGCTCCTACATTTCCAAGCCTCACATCTCCTAAGTCAAACTGCAGAAGCTCCTTAACGCACCACACTACATAATGAGTCCCAGATCTATAGCGGCTCCTTCTACCAGCACGCAACATCCACAGCCCTCCTCAGCCAAGGAGCCAACCTCTGTTGTCATCGCTTCCTCAGCGTCATCATCGATCGTCATGAGGTTCTTCATCCAAATCTTAGACCTTAAGCTGCATGGTAATGACACATGGTGGATAGGGGTAGTTAAAAGTTTATTGTGGTTAAGTTAAATATGACACTAGTTAATAGATTGCCACATGCCGAATTGGCTTATCCACAGTGCACAATCAGCACATAGATATCTCTTGCCACACACATCTTTCATACAGCATGTGAATACACAAGCCACATCACGACATATTACCACATCATCAATTTCATGACAAGCCATAACTTGCAATCTAGGAAGTATTTGCACTCCCTCCAAAAAAGGAAAAATGATCAGCTTTTCGAGCCCTACGCACTTGTAACATCATAATCATTGTATGCAATTAGACACTGCCAGATTTGAAAGTTTCTTCAATTGGTAAGACCTTTGCAATGGCAATATGCACCCCAACAGTTGAGAAGTTCACTGGGGAAGGATTTCACACCTAGTCTACACAAATGAGGTATCTCTTGATGCATCAAAAGCTTTGGAAGACTATAAAAGAAGAAGACTGTAGATTGAAGAACCAGCAGATCAACTACGTGGAGTCATCATCAAGCCTTGACTAGAACGACAACAACAATATGTATTGAGAAGCAAAAGCCTTTCCACCTTTAGCCTATATTCTTGTAATCAAACCTAACCACCTATAAGTAGCCATGCAAGCACTCAAGGGAGGTATTGACATGTAAAAACCACACTTGACCACCTTAAGTAGCAAGGTATGCACTAAGGCTCCACTAAGGGGAGGTGATGGATTTGTAACTCACAGCTGACCACCTTGCAGTAGCCAATGGATCATGGCACCAAGGGGAGGTGTTGAGGAATATGGTGCCATGATCACATAAGTAGATGCAAAGGTGTGGTGTAGGAATGTATTAAAGTAGCCACCCAAGGATGTGGACTACATGATGTGAAGGTGTGGAGCAAGGACATCCACTAGGAGAGATGTGGATCAGAGGATCCCACAAGTGTTGACTATTCTAAAGGCTCTCTCTATATAAGAAGCCTATCATGTATTGTTGATAATACACATACACTCAAGATTCTATTTATGAGTCCAAGCTAAACTATCTTGGAACCTAATTGACTTGAGGTACATGTCATGAGCACTCTCTTCATCATGTTTCCACATAGGTTCCATCCACCTTAGAGCACTCCATAGATCATGAGGCACGCATGTTCCCACAAGCCACGCATGCCCTCTTCCACTCCTAAAAAAGACCGATAGGATATGGGAGAGGGGCATATCACCCTCTTTATATCTAAGGAACGTTAGAATCCCATACTGTATATGGGATAATTCCACCAATGACATGTGCCATTCAACAACTCATGGAACCCAATACCCTTCAATTAATCAAGCCACACAAGGGAGTTACCAAGGAGTCTTGGCCCAAATCCAATAGTAGCTTCCACTAGCAAAATAAGTACTATAGCTTGAATTTCTCAATACCAAATGCAATGCCACCAAGGAGCAAGTCATCTAGCAATGAGTGGTAACCCAAATCTACAAAAGTGTTAGCTTCTAAGGTAGATCATGTAACAAGTACAACCAAGTCCTAACCTACGATGGTACAAGGTGGAAAGGCAATAGAAGAAACAAATTCTTACTAGCCTAACTCATTAGGGAATGTTAGGGAAGAGCCGATATGCACCCTAGATGAGCAAAGAGTAACATCTTGACAATTTCCATCAACACAAGTCATTGTGTTGATCGAGCCTCCAAAACACAACTTAATGGGAAGCAATTCAAAAACTAGTGACCAAGCTTAAGAAGGAACAACAAAATAAATGCAATAATTTCTTCCTTGATGTAAAAGGTTTGAACACATTTCGATACTTGGTGTTGAAAATAGCTTCTCAAATTCAAATATTGCAATTTCAAAGTAAAGTTTTCTTCAAAACCTTCGACATTGTAAAGTTGGTTACAAACAAGTTAACTAAGCATCCTACTAGGTAGCCCAATACAACAATTCATAGGGTGATGTCTGAGAGAGAACCTCAAAGCCCAAATCACTCATATTTGCCAATGGGTGATTTTTTCCTATTAGTTTCGTTAAGATACAAAACTTTTATATTGGTACCAAAAGTTTGTATGCCCTAATAAAAATAAAGGTTTTAAAAAATCACCAAGATTTGAAACTTTTATGACAAAAAAATTTAAAGTTTCGCCGGGATTTACAACTTTTTCTTTAAATTTCAAAATAAAATATATAAAATTGTAATATATTCTACATATATTGTGAAATAAAAAAAACTAGCTCGATAAACTTTCACCATCATTGAGTAAGCCTACTAACAATTCTAAGAGTATGTACAATTCATGGCCCTAAGAGGCCTCATAGGAGGTGTAAGAATTATCTTAGCAAAGCAAAGTTCCTTGAGCCACATTTAGTTGAGGATGCTATAGTTTTTTAGACATTGATCTTGGTGTTTTAAGCTTGAAAGTTTGCTCCCATACTTCCTAACGTCCAATCCTCATCCATTAATCTTAATAAAGCCTTTTGTAATTTTGTATGATGAGAATTTTTCTTTGATCCAATGACAAGATGGTCAATAGAAGTTTAAAATAGTAGATCCTAAGATTTTCTCACATTCTAGACAATGGAGTTATAGCTAAGAGGTGCTCTATTTGGTCCAATGATAGTTGCACTCAACATTGGTGAATCATTGGGCTATCTTGCAATATGCCTTGGTTGCCATTATCAGCGCATGTGAGAAATATGATTCTATCAAGGAGTCAAAGGGTGGCTAGGATGGTTGATTCTAGATTCGGTTAAGTTTGATCATGGGAAAGAATTCCTTAAGCGAAACCATAGAGTCTTTGGGAGACCCCCGCCAAGACTAAGAAATCCCATGTGAGGAAATGCTTGTTGGCCTAAGATAAGAGCATCTACTAACATCAGGGACTAGTCTAGATTTGAGAACTCAACATGTGATGATGTAGCACTATGTATTGCACACACCACTAGCATATTCTATTGCCTACAAACCGATCTACCTCTATGGCAGCCCAAGTGGTCCCATAGCCATTTTTTCTCATGACTGTGAAATTTATGACCTTTATGTCACTGTGTTTAATTCCAAGCAACTTGGAACAAGCAGAGCAATGCCATTTTGAAATGCAAGGCCTTATTTGCAAGTATTGATATAATCCTTAGTACCTTTGTTTTATTAAAAAACTATCTCTATATGTCATCTTTTGGAACTTATTTATGAATAGTCTAGTTATTGTGCCTAATCTCAACTACGCTTGGCATAATCTGACATTTTGAACAAAGCAACTTTGATGTCTTCAAAATTGCATTTGGAACTTTGCACACATTGTGTGATGTCTAAAACTTGTGGGAACATTCTAATAGATGTCTCCCTTTTATCATTGAAATGATTATACTTTCAAACATGCTTTCAAACCTAATTTCATCACCTTCAAAGATTTCATCGTTAGGATAGGCAATATTTTTGTCAAGGCGATGGAGGATGGGCTATGCAGATAGTGATTTTACATCAGTTTTTGAGATTTTAGCATCAGTTATGAGGGGCTTCTAGGGGGAGGCTCCATAAGGAGGGCTTTTGAACTGAGGGCTGGAGTTGGCATCACCTGCACATTGGGCAAGACCTTAATGGGACACTATGACTTAGATTAGGCAAGAGATTCAAGAACTCAGTTTCTAGATATTCTTTCTCATTTGGATCAAGAGCGTCCTCTTGAATCAACAAGAAACAACTAACAGTGGCATTATCTTTGATAGAAGATGAGTACAAGGCAGCATGCTTTGTTGCTTGTGAAGTAGAGTTTATAGTTTGTAGTTTGGCGAAGGAGAATATTGGCAGACATGGGGAGCTTTAGTCAACAAAGCGACAACCTTGAAATGTGACAATCATAATTTCATGGCCATTGCTAAGAACTTTATGTTCCATCCCCACACAAAACACATCAAGATCCAGTATCATTATGTGTGGGAACTCATTGAGGGTGGAGTTATGCAACTGGAGTATTGTCCGACATAAGGGTGGCAGGGCGAGGGGAGGGGGATGGGATGTTGTAAAGCTCCCACATGAGAAGAAGCCATGATGGGGGTCTCAGTTTGGTTATACGATGGCCTATGTGGACCAGACATTTAGTCGAGTGGGATAGAGCTCGATACCATCCTTGATGCCCTCACAAGTGGGGGTCTAAGGGTGCTTCAAAGGCCCTTGGCCCAATGGTATGACCTCTATACAATTTATAAGTCGGCTTGACTATATGCAAACTTGTCTTGAGTCATCTCCAATCTTTAGTGCTCAATCCTCCATCCAACATCTATCCAAATACCATCGAAGCTCTCTCTAGAGAGAATACCGATGGACAACATAGCATCCATCAGTTGTATCCACAATTTTGGTGTATCACAATTTTATTCTCTGTGGTTTCTATTTGTGTGCTTGCATTTCATTGTTATCTTCTGCTACGTACCATTTTCTTTCAATGTGGCATGTTCTTCAAAAGAGGGGACGAATCTTTTAGGATCTATTGAATTTTGGCATTTTTTGACCTACCAAAGTGTATTGTTTTTGGCATCATTGGCCTGCCTCAATGTAGGCCTTAGTGAAGTCTTCATCTTGGCAATGGGCAAAATTCAGAATTTATTTTTGTTTATATTCATGAATTGTTTATTGGTCCACGTGCCTGGTTTTTGTTTTTTGGCCTTGCCTTGAGGAGGGAAGGCTTTAGTAAAGGTATTTTCCCTGAGGAAAGGGAAAATGACGTGTCCTCCACATGGGCTTTTTTATGATTGGTGCAAGTTTCAATTGCTATTTTCATCCCTTAATTTCTCCATCTTTTTCTCTACTCTCTCTCTCTCTCTCTCTCTCTCTCTCTCTCTCTCTCTCTCTCTCTTGCTCTCTCTCTCTCTCTCTCTCTCTCTCTCTCTCTCTCACCCCCTCTCTCTCTCTCTCTCTCACTCACACACACTTTTTTGGTGGAAATCTCTCTCTCACACAGACACACACACAGCTTTCCGCCCTCTTTTCCATGCTACCCATCCAATTCATCTTCTTTTTCCTTATTTTGGATATTGGGCAGGCCTTATGAATAATTTTCATCATTTATAGCTTGTTATGATTGATTGTGGGCATCTCATCTCCACCTATTCATTCCTCTTTCTCTCTCTTTCTATTTCAAGGCAAGCCTCTCTCTCTCTCTCTCTCTCTCTCTCTCTCTCTCTCTCTCTCTCTCTCTCTCTCTCTCTCTCTCTCCCCTCTTTTCCAAGTTGCACATCTATGGCAAGCCTTATGAAAGCTTTATGAGCATTCATCATCTTGTTGCATTGTGGGTTGAGGAGGACAAGAAACTTCCTCACATCTATCTAGTCTCTTTTATACAAGGCCTCGTGACAACTACCCATCCACATTTACATTCATCGGCACCTACACATCACCTGCGGATAAGTACTTGACATCGCTTGACATAGGCGGCCAATCCTCCGACATAGACAGGAATGGATCGCCCCTCGCTTTGCCCTGCGCTTTGCGACACCCAATTGTTTGCAATTTTTGTTGCTTCGCCTTCGTCCTTCGTTTGGCTTGGGTCTCTGTTGAAACCTCATGTCTTCATTCATGGGGTTCAACCAGCTTGGTTTGTGCTAACCAATCCTAGACCCTACTGGAATGTTTCAAGAATTCTACATAGTATCCCCATTTCTTATGGTCATTCGACGATATTCTATGCTCTCAAGGCTGCATAGCATTTTTGGCGATGTGCAGAGAAGTCTAGTATACAAGAATCGCATGGTGCTTTTCTGTTGATGGGCATATTTTCCAAGCTCTATACTATCTTCTTCTTTTTAGGAAATTATTACAAAGAGAAAATCTAGAGTGCTTGTTGAAGCACTCTACTTGCTACACCGAATTCTACATCATTGGTGCTAAAATATTGCAAGAACTCTAAAACCTTCAATTGAATATTCCTCTGAAAGTCGATAAATGCCGCTAATGACCACACATGAACATCACATCCTTATGTGCTTCTGTAGTTTATGAGAGCTGATCTTTTGACCATATCTCACATGAATAGCCATTACATTAATATCTATTTTGTATAACAGCATATTCTCCCTCGGCTCATGCCATATGTTGTCTAGGAATTTTATGCTACCAGCTTTTGATGGCAGCATCGTTAACAATAAGATCTTACCAACCTATATCTCAATAGCCCCTCCATTCAATTCTTTGTCTTCCAACCCATATGTTTGGCTCCATTGACTTGCAAGGGGTTTTACCCACATCCATTTTTACAAAAGTAACAAGCGCGGCCTGGTCCAAGACAAGGGAATATCTACAATCCCCTTAAAGCCCTCTCATGTGCCTAAGCCTTGAAGGAAAAATGCCCCTAACACCTTGTACATCTACCTTCTCGTAGCATTATTTTGGGCTTAACTAGCAAAATGGGACAGGGATTCTAAATAGTTCCTAGTTCTTGTATTATTTTTGCAGCCTGCCCAATCTCTTCCAATAATCCTAGCTTGTTACGGAGTCCCAGCTTGGCATCCATGGAGAATTGTGTCTATAGCAGCATTGTCTTTCCTCATGCCTAAACCCACACATTATAAATTACCTTTATAGCCTGCCCACTATCCTTCAATATCCCTAGCTTGTTCCGAAGTCCAAGCTTGGCATTCATAGAGTTATGTTTATACCAGTAGAGCATATAGAGCTTTTCTCATGTCTAAACCCACACATTATAGATCTTTTCGCATGTCTAAACCCATACATTATAAATCAATTTTGTAGCCTGTCCACTCTGCTCCAATATCCCTAGCTTGTCCTATAATCCGAGCTTTGCATCCATTGAGAGTCGTGCCTATAACAGCATAGCATATAGGAGTTGTCTCATGTCTAAACTCCACATGTGTAGGTTTTTGTGTAAACACCTTGAGGACCAATGTATTTTCATTCCCCCTAAAAATCTTGTCTTCTTGCATTGGTCAATTGTGGACTCAGATATGACTCCCAGTATCTCCAAATATTTTCTTTCAAGTAATACAATTGGTGTGTGTGTCCCAATGATCATGATCATTCTCTTGGCAATGTGAAACCTACATACTAGATAACAGTATAACTTACAACATCATGTTAGATATGCTCAATGCCCCACCCTCCTGGTAACCACCAGTGGTCCAAGGTGCTCAAGTTGTAAGGCCTCTATATGAGGAGAAGCCATGTGTAAGCCCGGGACACTAGATGGATCCTAACTTGCATGTCAGATGAGGTCTATCAATGAGACTGTTGATGGTAGAAAGGTGCTTGTGTGGGAGCCCCTTATTCTTGCTGGGGCTTGGGGGCCAGCTGGCCCCTAGCTGGTGGAGGGTCCCAAGGGGGCTAGTGGCCCCCCTGGTGGGGGTTTAGGGGCGAGAGCCCCCGAGGCGACGATATAGGGAATATTCCTTGAATATTCCATGGACGACTAGTCGGTTCCATTGACTACGTTGACTGGTCGGCTTCACCGACTAAGTTGACTAGTCGGTTCCACCGACTACGTTGATCCCCGACTACTGCCCTCATAGCTATAAAGAGGCGACCTCCCCATTCGATTGTACCAGATCAAATCTTCCAGCTAGTAACACTTCACCTAGTATCTGTCTAGATCGCCATCTAAGCTCCACTGTGGGAGCGCACAGGTGGACGTCATTTGAGGAGTTTTGTGCTTTACTTATGGAGGAGGAATTGAGGCTTAAAGCTCGAGATGGAGACGGCAATGGGGATGCTGCGTTCTCTGCCACTACGAAAGGCAAAGGTGGTTCCTCCACCAAGGTGAGTCCTCTGCTAGTGGTGACAAAAAGAAGAAGGGCGGCAAGAAGAAGTTTCAGGGAGAATGCTTCTACTGCAAGAAGAAGGGCCATGTGATTGTAGATTGTCGGGTCAAGAAAGCAGATAAAAAGAATGGTACCCTGAAGAAGACAGATAAGGGGAAAGAGACAGCTAACATAGCGGAAGCAAAGTTGGATCTATTTCTAGCCATTGAGGAAGAGTGCTCCTTAGTTCAAGAAGCATCAACCACTGATTCATGGGTGTTGGATAGCGGTGCCTCTCGTCACATGACCTGCAAGAAGGGTCTATATTGTTCCATGCAGCCTCTACAGGAACCCATCATGTGACGGTTGGAAACAACACAAAATTCCCTGTTGAGGGTACAAGTACGGTTTCATTTGTTTCTGTAAATGGAGATGTTAAGAAACTATCTAATGTGCTGTATGTTCCACAAATCAAGAGAAATTTGCTATCAGTTGTTTCCATAACTAACCTTGACCATGAGGTGATGTTCAACAAGACAGGAGCAAAAATTTTGGATAGTGCTGGCAATCTTGTTGGCACAGGAGTAAGGAGGAACATCCTGTATGAGCTAAGTGCTCTTACAGCCACCGTTGGAGTGGGCTGAAAGATTCGGCCACATTGGATTTGCAGTGCTGAAGGAGATGCAGAAGCAAGGTATGGTTGCTCACTTACCTGCAGTAGCAGAAATCAAAGAACCGTGTGAAGCTTGCATGATGGGCAAGCAACAGAGAAAGGCATTCCCACAAGAAAGCAAGAATAGAGAAAACACTCCTCTAGAGTTGGTGCATGTTGACTTGTGCGGTAAGATGCCTACATAGGCCTTGGGGGGGATCTTCCTATTTTTAATTGATTGTCGACGACTATAGTAGAAGATGTGGGTGTACTTTCTTTGCGAAAAGGCTCAAGCTTTTGATAAATTGAAAGAATGGCTACAGCTTGTTGAAAATGAAATAGGGAGAAAAGTGAAGAAAATCAAGTCGGATGGTGGTGGTGAGTTTGTTTCTACAAAGTTTGGACATTTTTGCAAGAGCAAAGGGATCAAGCGACAAACGATGACACCACATACGCCTCAGCAAAATTTGATTGTTGAACACCGAATGCGGACCACCGTGGAGATGGGGAGGTGTATGTTGAAAGGTGCTGGACTGCCAAACCACTTTTGGGCTAAGGCTATCAATACTGCGATTTACATCCTTAATCGCAGCTATACAAAGGCACTCAAAGGTAAAACACCACATGAGGCTCATAGCGGTAAGAAGCCATCTGTCTCCCACTTCAAAACATTTGGGTGTGAATGCTATGCGCATGTACCAGACAAAGAGAGAAACAAGCTACAACCAAAAAGCACCAAATGTATCTTCTTAGGCTATTGTGATGCAAAGAAAGCCTATAAGTTGTATGACCGAGAGGCAAAGAAGATCATAGCGAGCCACGATGTGGTGTTCAAGGAGCAGCCACATGCAATGGAGGCAGAGAAGAGCTCTTCCACTTTATCATCAAGCGAAGAGGTAATTCACTATGGACCTGTCCCAAGAGCTATAAAGGAGGAGGAAATATCAAATGATGAAGGTATAAGTCACCAACCTGTGAGCTGATTAAAACCCTTTGGAGTCATGCATCCCCCATGTAAAGATTCATGTTCGCATATGTGTAGACTAGACATTAATA
Source organism: Dipteris shenzhenensis (assembly GCF_047967505.1). Classification (NCBI taxonomy): domain Eukaryota; kingdom Viridiplantae; phylum Streptophyta; class Polypodiopsida; order Gleicheniales; family Dipteridaceae; genus Dipteris; species Dipteris shenzhenensis. Next base: position 26,094,139 of record NC_141624.1, on the reverse strand, counting down.
GAATCTGAAGCAATACACCTGGAGAGGAGACAAAAGGTTATCATGTTTTGTGGTTGGTCTCCTGCATTCATTTTGCACCCTATACACATGGATTGGCGACCAACACTTGTGGATATAAAAGACCACAATGGCAAAGAGAACTAAATGAATATAAAATCGAGAGCCATTACACTGAGGGCTTTCAAAATAATAATCATGGAACCAAAATCCTCCTCTAGTATTTAAAGGGAAAGTGATCCCTGTAAGCTTAGATGATTTTCCTAAACTACTGCAACACTAACACCATCAAACTAAATGATAAGACTTCAAAAGTAGAATGCAAGGACAGTATTTCATAACAATCATTCCAATCATCACAATCAGCCTTGAAAGACCTTAAAACCCTCTTATATATTATATCAGAAACCCTTTAAAAAATGTCCCTTTAAAAAGTAAGGGGTACTTGCTCTGCTCAATGATGCCAAACATACAAAACCATATAATTGCTAGGCATAAATCCTCTTGGCCATTCAAAGGAAAGGTAAGTCTCAGCCCATTAAATGGCTTACTAGATAGATTATGGTCCATGCTTATTGGATCATATTGCCCAACAAGCATCTTTGATCGCTCTGCTTCATAGGACCTAATGTGTTTATTATGGAGAAATTTGGAAACTAACAACGGACATAAAAGACCAACATGACAAGGGAAAACTAAACGAGATCCGGGCAGGTAGCTGTATTGAGCTAGAATATATATAAATGAATTTAGTGCTATTTCGTAAAAAAATTTAAATAATATTTTCCATCTTGACTTAGTTGTTAAAGTGAATTTAGAACATAGATTTATGTAAACTTGCAATTTGAGAAGAATTAATTATGATATCAAGAAGAGCACTATAATAGTAGAATTTTTTGAAATACACTATAATATTATTATAAGAGTAACAATACATGAAAATTTATCTAGTATACCTAAAAGTGGTTATTATTGGAATTGTTATAAATGGAGTTATATATCACTAAAAACATGACGTTTTTATAAGCATTTTTTAATAACAGTTCATACATGAATTATTTTATGTGTATTGAAAAAAAGTAGTAATGCTTTAAAAACAAAAAAATTTGAGTAATATATGTTATGAATTAACAGTCCTTCAAGAGTATAATTTAACTATAGTTTGAAATAGGAAGTCCTTTACATGTATTGAAAATGGGCTTCTACTTAAATATACTAGATTATGTCTCTATTTTTGAGAAAGTAAAATTTTTTTGTAGATGCTGGATTTCCACTGAGGTTATTGTAGCCATATTTCGAGTCGGTTGTGTTGAGTTCTCTTATGTATTTCTCTTTGAGTGTATCCGCTTTGCTTTTAAAGTTTGTAGTGGCTAGGATTTATGTTTTGAAGTTTGAGTGAAACGGTTTGTACTTGTTAACATCAAGTTTCAATTTTAATGGAGGATTGGTTTGGTGCTGTGCTATTCATTTTTCAAGATTTCTAGCTTGTCCAATATATCTTTTTTTTGTAGCAATACATAGAATAGAATATATGTAATATGGGCCTTTTGTGCCTTTTTCTTTGTCTTCTTCGCGATTTCCTATTTGAAATAGCAAAATGAAGTACGATGAGTTTTTCTTGTGTGTTAGAAGATGAAGTTTGTATGTATTTTAAGATATGGAGTCAAGAATGTACCTGTAGGGGGCTGAAATATATTGTTCTTTGGTGGAGTCGGGAAAAACTCAAAATGTTTGCCATATGCTTCTTTTGCAAAATTCAAATCAAAATGGAAGTTATACCTTCTATGGTAAATGGCAACTCTTTTGCTTTTTTTTTATCATCTGTTTGAAACATGCTGTTGAACTCCGCTAGTATGACATTTCCAGTCTTACGATCTATTTTGAGGAGTTTCGCTAAGCTTACATTGTAGCCAAAGTGTAGAAGTTCAAGGAAATAAGCTGAAATTCCTTCTGAGCGCTTATCTATTATAGCTTGTGCTTCTGTTCTCAACATCATTGGAGTAATGATATCATCCTCTTTTGTGATTTTTTGAATTAAGTACTTAGTTAGACCTACATTATGTTTGAATTGATATTATGTATATGTTATTTATTGTATTTTTAAATTTTAAATTTTAATATTTTTTTATAAATAAAATTGGGTTACTAACCGTTTGCTCTCATTTCTTTGTCCCCATGTTCTGCCTTCCATTGTTGTACTATTAGCTAGAAAAGAAATCAGGACCAGAGGCTAGAGGCTAAGCATGGCGACGCTCAAGGGCCATAGAGGAAAGGAGAACGTGAGGGCGAAACGTTATCATGGGAGGGGAAAAGGAATTAGAAGGGGAGGGAATGAAGAGGGAGACTATGACACAAGGGGAAAGGGAGAGGGGGAAGAGAAGCATGTACATGATGGGAGGAGGAATGTAAAGATGGAGACATCAAGGGAAGAGGACCATGCTTTATTTTCAAAGGACGGGAAGGGAGAAATCAAAGTACTAGCTAGGTGGCTTTACAAGAATGTGCGTGTCTCATCAAGGAATAGCCCCCTCCTTTTATAGCCAAGAGAGAGGGTCTCTCCCAATAAATGCATCCTCCCACATGCATGGTGTGTGTGGAAGAGTCTCCCATGGGGGCTAGGCGGTTACGCACTCTCAATTGTGTGCGATAATGCTTGGCCACATTTTTCCACATATATCAACTCCCATATCCCAAGTCTATGATACTCCCTTGGTCTCTTCCCAATTTTATAATACGTTCAAACATCTAGGAGGACAAGTGGAGGGTTGGCACAAGGAATCTTGTCACCTCGTCCTACTTTCCCCATTATTTAACTTGCATCCTTGGACTATCTATACCTCCCCCACATGGGCCTATCCTATATGGAGGGAATAACCCAATATAATATCCATCTCCACATATTTTATATTACTTCTCCCATGGACTTTGAGCCATATCTCACTAAATGTAGCCTAGGTGGAGGGGTGGCACATGGAGGAGCCATGCCACCTTACATTTTATAATATTACTACCATGGATCACACCTTATGGGTCCTCTTACGTGGAAGGGTGGCACATGGTCATGCCCTGCCACCTTTACCCTGGGCCCTATGCACACCATATTTTATTATACTATTGCCACACATACAAACACACACACATATTAATGCCTTTTTCCTTAGACAAATTTATCCATAACAGTTCCCCCCCCTAGGAAGGGAATGCACAGCATTTCCATGCTTGGGTCCATCACGCACAAAGAAGGGCTTGAGATAATGCTTGTTGATCACCTTCCTGCCATATGGCTCATGCAGCTCTTGAACTTGTACAGACCCATTGCTACGTTCCTTAATGACTTTGTATGGACCGGTCCACAATGGCAGAAACTTCTTATCCATTTGGTGGTCCAATCTGTTATCAAAGCATAGCACAACCTCCCCCTCAGCAAAGTGTCTTTCCCATCCCTTGCAAATCTTAGCATCTATGCGGGCCTTTTGTCGATTCTTTTGAATCTCTGTTTGATGTAGCGCAAGGCGTCGGGTTTCATCTAGCTTCTCAAGTTGCACCAACCGGGCCTCTACATGTTCATCTTCTGTCATCCTCTGTTCTTGTGCCAATCTCAAAGCTGGAATCTCTATCTCTAGTGGTAAAACGTCCTCAGTACCATATACCAACTCAAAAGGAGTGTGACCTGTAGATGTTTTATGAGTGATGTTGTAAGCCCATACGGCTTATGTGACCTTCTGATACCACTGGCTCATGTTCCCCGTGGCCATTTTTCCCATGGTTTTACAAAGGAGGCCATTGGTCCGCTCCATTTGACCCATGGATGCTGGATAATAGATGCTAGAAGTGCGATGATCAATACCCATGCGATCCATGAGTAACTCCACTACTTCATTTAAGAATGGACTCCCATGGTCGGTGACTATTTCCATGGGTGTCCCAAACCTTGTGCAAATACGTTCAAATATGAAATTTGAAACTGCCTTACCATTTGCAGCAGGGAGGGCGATAGCTTTAGCCCACTTAGTGACATACTGAGTGGCTACCAAAAGATACTTCTTTTTGCGGGCAGTCATGGGCAAGGGCCCGACAAAATCTATTCCCCACTTCTGAAACGGATGGATGGACATCACTGGGTGATGTTGCCTAGGACGCAAATCCTTCCTACCAAAGAATTGGCATGGTTCACAGGTTTTGCAATACAAAGTGACATCCTTGAACAAGGTCGGCCAATAGTATCCAGCATGTAAAATCTTCTTAGCTGTATAGTCACTGGCATAGTGGCCTCCACAAAATCCATCATGATAATGCTTCAATACCTTAGGTAATTCATCTTCATCAATGGCCCATCTTAGTATCCCATCCTTGACGGTACAACACCCCATCAAAGAGGGTGCAGTGCCTACTATCTCTGTGGATCTTCTTTCTCTCATAGCTAGTACTTTCTGGAGGAAAGGAGAAAGCAGTCAGAAACCTGTAGATACTGCCATACCATGGATCCCCCACTTCTATGGCTGCTACGAGGGTTACATCGAGGCACTCCTCTAAATAAATCAAAGCATTCTTCAAGTTGGAACAATTGCCTTTTACAATTTTGAAAGAAAAATCATATTCTTGTAGAACTGCCAACCAGCCCATGGGATTTGGTGATTGAAGAACTTGTTAAGACCATTGCTAGAGATTATAATGGACTTTCTAGCCACATAATGCTTAAATTTCTCAATGCAGAAAACCAAAGACAAGGCATCTTGTCAGCCTCTGAGTAGCGTCGTTCGGTGTCGAGCAATTGTCGAGAAGCAAATCGAACGGGATACATGAACCAATCCTCCCCTTGTTGGAGAAGAATACCTGCCAGAGTGTGCTCACCAAACCCAGGATTGATATAGAAAGTCTTTGACCAATCTGGATTGCGTAGAATGGGTTCTGAAGCCAGAGCATTCTTGATTTGTGCAAACCCATGATCACAATCCTCATCCCAAGAGAAATCAACCCCATCTTTTAATAGCATAGTCATGGGTCATGTCAAAGCAGCATATTGATCAATGAAGCGGCGATAGTATCCTGCTAGATTAACAAATGAGCGTACCTGACGTTTGGTTGTCGGCGGGGAGAGCTTGAGGATGGCTTCTACCTTCTCGGGGTCAGGCTTGACACCCTTGGATGAGACAATATGTCCCAGTAACCTCCCTTGAGTGGCTCCAATGGTGCATTTCTCCAGGTTGAGAGTGCCATTCGCATCATTGACCTTTTGAAAGGCCAACCTAACCTTCATGACGTGCTCCTTACGTGACAAGAATATACAAAAATCATCTAAAAACACCTCCAAGAAATCCCCCAAATAAGGAGCAAACACCATCTACATAAATCTTTGAAAGGTAGCAGGAGCATTGATGAGGCCAAATGGCATTACTTTGAATGCAAATGTCCCCCAGGGTGTGGCAAATGTGGTTTTAAGCACATCTTCTTCGGCAATTCTGATTTGAGGAAACCCAGAGTAACCATCACAGAAAGTATACATCTCATGACCACTTACCTTCTCAAGAATGAGGTCTTGAAAGGGAAGAGGATGATGGTCCCTCTTGGTGGCTGCATTGAGTTTCTTATAGTCGATGCAGACCCGCCACTTGTTGTTTTTCTTTGGGGTGACTACCACTGGTGAAACCCATTCAGTATTGTGAACCAGAACAATAAACCCAGCTTCTACAACTCCGAGGGCAAAGCATCGGTCTGTAGGGGCCCTAATCTCCGATACTTCTGAACCACAGGCTTCGCATCAGGCTTCAGCTCTATCTTGTGCTCTATGGCAGTCACATGGCGAAGGTGGTGGTAGCTAGTTGCAAAGAGGTCAGGGAAATCTTTGAACATTTCTAGGAACTCCTCTTTCTCACTTGGAGTGAGGTCTGGGGAAAGCATAGATTCAAGCTGTTGAGGACTAGCTGTTACCTTTTCTACAGGTGGCGGGGTCGAAGACACCCCCATCATGTAAACTTCCTCCTCTGAGAACTCCTCCCCCCCGTCTGATTCTTCCATTGATTCAGACACCGAGGATGAGAGAGTATCACTGTCTTGCTCCTCTTATTCTTCTGGTTCCGTGGCACCTGGTTGCATCGGGATCTTCTCCTTAGAAGCACCAAAAGACATGTGTCATGTCTTCCAATAGCTGACTGCATCACTCTTTCTCAACCATGGTCTCCCGAGTATGGCTGGGTAACTCCTACCTGTATCTTCAATGTCCACTACATAGAAATTGACGGTGGTGGTCAACCCATTGATAGTGATGGGAAAATCCTCAATGACTCCCAGGGTGGCGAGTCGTCGACCATCTGCTACCTTGATTCAAGTGGAGGAAATCCTTGTACATTTCAAATTCAATTTCTTCATGATTCGGGGCACCATGATATTACATGCAGCTCCCCCATCAACACACACATTTTTGACATGGCAATTATCTATGATGACATCGACTGTTTTTAGCCGGAAAAGTTTTCGAGACCAGAGGCTAGAGGCTAAGTATGGCGACGCTCAAAGGCCATAGAGAAAAGGAGATCAAGAGGGCGAAGGGATGTCATAGGAGAGAGAAAGGAATTAGAAGGAGAGGGAAGGAAAAGGGAGACTATGACACAAGGGAAAAGGGAGAGGGGGAAGCGAAGCATGTACATGATAGGAGGAGGAATGTTGAGATGTAGACATTAAGGGAAGAGAACCATACTTTATTGGAAAGAAGGGAAGAGAGGGAAATATCAAAATACTAGCTAGGTGGCTTTACAAGAATGAGCGTGTCTCATCAAGGAATAGCCCCTTCCTTTTATAGCCAAGAGAGGGGGTCTCTCCTCATTAATGTATCCTCCCACATGCATGGTGTGTGTGGAAAAGTCTCCCATGTGGGCTAGGCGGTTACGCACTCTCAATTGTGTGCGACAACCCTTTGCCTCAATTTTCCACATAAATCAAGCCCCATATCTCAAGTCTATGATACTCCCTTGGTCTCTTTCCAATTTTATAATATGTTTAAACCTCTAGGAGGACAAGTGGAGGGTTGGCACAAGGAATCTTGCCACCTCATCCTACTTTCCCCATTATTTAACTAGCTCTCTTTGTCCTTCTATACCTCCCCCACATGGGCCTATCTCATATGGAGGGTATAACTCAATATAATAGCCATTTCCACCTATTTTATATTGCTTCTCCCATGGACTTTGAGCCATAACTCAAATAATGCAGCCTACGTGGAGGGGTGGCACATGGAGGAGCCATGTCACCTTGCATTTTATAATATTACTATTATGGATTATGTACAACACACCTTATGGGTCCTCTTACATGGAAGGGTGGCACATGGTCATGCCTTGCCACCTCAACCTTGGGCCCTATGCACACCATATTTTATTATACTATTGCCACATATACAAACACACATACATATTAATGCCTTTTTCCTTAGACAATTTTATCCATAACAGTTCCCCCCCCCAGGCAGGGAATGCACAGCATTTCCATGCCTGGGCCCATCACGCACAAAGAAAGGCTTGAGGTAACGTTTGTTGATCACCTTCTTGCCATATGGTTCATGCAGCTCCTGAACTTGTACAGACCCATTGCTACATTCTTTGATGACTTTGTATGGACCAGCCCACAGTGGCAGAAACTTCTTATCCATTTGGTGGTCCAATCTATTATCAAAGCATAGCACAACATCCCCCTCAGCAAAGTGTCTTTCCCATCCTTTGCGAATCTTAGCATCCAATCGGGCCTTTTGTCGATTCTTTTGGATCTCTGTTTGATGTAGTGCAAGGCGTCGAGTCTCATCTAACTTCTCAAGTTGTACCAATCTGGCCTCTACATGTTTATCTTCTGACATCCTCTGTTCCTGTGCCAATCTCAAGGCTGGAATCTCTATCTCTAGTGGTAAAACTGCCTCAGTACCATACACCAACTCAAAAGGGGTGTGACCTGTAGATGTTTTATGAGTGATGTTGTAAGCCCACACGGCTTCAGTGACCTTCTGATCCCATTGGCTCCTGTTCCCTGCGGCCATTTTTCCTATGGTTTTACAAAGGAGGCCATTGGTCCGCTCTGTTTGACCCATGGATGCTGGATAATAGATGCTAGAAGTGTGATGATCAATGCCCATGCGATCCATGAGTAACTCCACTGCTTCATTTAAGAATGGACTCCCATGGTCAGAGACTATCTCCATGGGTGTCCCAAACCTTGTGCAGATATGTTCAAATATGAAACTTGAAACTGCCTTGCCATTTGCAGCAGAGAGGGCAATAGCTTCAGCCCACTTAGTGACATATTGAGTGGCTACGAAAAGATACTTCTTTTTGCGGGCAGTCATGGGCAAGGGCCCGACAAAATCTATTCTCCACTTCTGAAACGGATGGATGGACATCACTGGGTGATGTTGCCTAGGACGCAAATCCTTCCTACCAAAGAATTGACATGGTTCACACGTTTTGTAATACAAAGTGACATCCTTGAACAAGGTCGGCCAATAGTATCCAGCATGTAAAATCTTCTTGGCTGTATAGTCACTGGCATAGTGGCCTCCACAAAATCCATCATGATAATGCTTCAATACCTTAGGCACTTCATTTGCATCAATGGCATGTCTGAGGACCCCATCCATGCCTTGACGATACAACACCCCATCAAGGAGGGTGTAGCGCCTACTATCTCTGCGGATCTTCTTTCTCTCATAGCTAGTACTTTCTAAAGGAAAGGAGAAAGCAGTCAAAAACTTGTAGATACCACCATACCAAGGATCCCCAACTTCTATGGCTGCTACAAGGGTTACATCAAGGCACTCCTCTAAATCAATCAAAGCATTCTTCAAGTTGGAACAACCCCCTTTTACAATTTTGAAAGAAAAATCATATTCTTGTAGAACTGCCAACCATTTGGCCAACCGGCCCATGGGATTTGGTGATTGAAGAACCTGCTTTGCAAGACCAGTGCCAGTGAGTATAAAGAAGGACTTTCCAGCCACATAATGCTTAAATTTCTCAATGCAAAACACAAAGGACAATGCATGCTTGTCAGCCTCTGAATAGCGTCGCTCAGTGTGGAGCAATTGTCGAGAAGCAAATCGAACGGGGTACATGAACCGATCCTCCCCTTGCTGGAGAAGAATACCTGCCAGAGTGTGCTCACCAAACCCAGGATTGATATAGAAGGTCTTTGACCAGTCTGGATTGCGTAGAATGGGTTCTGAAGCCAGAGCATTCTTGATTTGTGCAAAACCATGATCACAATCCTCATCCCAGGAAAAATCAACTCCATCTTTTAATAGCATAGTCATGGGCCATGTCAAAGCAGCATACCGATCAATGAAGCGGCGATAGTATCCTGCTAGATTGACAAATGAGCGTACCTGACGTTTGGTGGTAGGTGGGGAGAGTTTGAGGATGGCTTCTACCTTCTCGGGGTCAGCAGGCTTGATGCCCTCGGATGAGACAACATGTCCCAATAACCTCCCTTGAGTGGCTCCAATGGTGCATTTCTCAGGGTTGAGACTGCCATTTGCATCATTGACCCTTTGGAAGGCCAATCTAACCTTCATGATGTGCTCCTTACGTGATGAGAATATACAGAAATCATCTAAAAACGCCTCCAAGAAATCCCCCAAATAAGGAGCAAACACCATCTACATAAATCTTTGAAAGGTAGCAGGAGCATTGGTGAGGCCAAATGGCATTACCTTGAATGCAAATGTCCCCCAGGGCGTGGCAAATGTGGTTTTAAGCACATCTTCCTCGACAATTCTGATTTGATAAAACCTAGAGTAACCATCACAGAAAGTATACATCTCATGACCACTTACCTTCTCAAGAATGAGGTCTTGAAAGGGTAGAGGATGATGATCCCTCTTGGTGGCAGCATTGAGCTTCTTATAGTCGATGCAGACCCGCCACTTGTTGTTTTTCTTTGGGATGACTACCACTGGTGAAACCCATTCAGTATTGTGAACCGGAACAATAAACTCAGCCTCTACAAGCTTCTGCAACTCTGAGCACAAAGCGTCGGTCTGTAGGGGCCCTAATCTCCGATACTTCTGAGCCACAGGCTTTGCATCAGGCTTCAGCTCTATCTTGTGCTCTATGGCAGTCACATGGCGAAGGTGGTGGTAGCTAGTTGCAAAGAGGTCAGGGAAATCTTTGAACATGTCAAGAAACTCATCTTTCTCACCTGGAGTGAGGTCTGGAGAAAGCATTGATTCGAGCTGTTGAGGACTAGCTGTTATCTTTTCTGCAGGTGGTAGGGTCGGAGACACCCCCATCATGTAAACTTCCTCCTCTGAGTATTCCTCCCCCCCGTCTGATTCTTCCGTGGACTCAGACACTGAAGATGAGAGAGTATCACTGTCATGCTCCTCTTCTTCTTCCGGTTCCATGGCACCAGGTTGCACTGGGATCTTCTCCTTGGAAGCACCAAAAGACATGTGTCCTGTCTTCCAATAGCTGACTGCATCACTCTTTCTCAACCATGGTCTCCCGAGTATGGCTGGGTAACTTCTGCCTGTATCTTCAATGTCCACTACATAGAAATTGACAGTGGTGGTCAATCCATTGACAGTGATGGGCAAGTCCTCAATGACTCCCATGGTGGAGAGTCGTCGACCATCTGCTACCTTGATTCGAGTGGAAGAACGCCTTGTACATTTCAAATTCAATTTCTTCATGATGCGGGGCACCATGATATTACATGCAGCTCCCCCATCAACACACACATTTTTGACACGGCAATTATCTATGATGACATCTACTGTGTGTGGGTGCCGATCAATTTCTTCAGAGATAGAAGATACCTCTCGTACCTTTCCCTTTTTCTTGCTCTTCCTTGTTGAGAGACCTTGCTGCAGCTCACGTCTCACCTTAGGACTTAATGCTATTAGTTGAGGGAGTGTGATGCTCAAAGACCGATGAGCAAGGTCCTGAACGACCGAATAGTCGTCTTGCCCTGAGCCGATGGGAAAATCCGAGGGTGACCACTTACTCCTGCGAGATCTTTTAGTCTTCTCGGTTGGTGGGTCTGCCATCTTAGCATCTGAGGGCTCTGAGAAGGACACCTTCTTCCTGGGGCGGCCCGGTCCACGGTTTGGAGAGGGGTCCGAGGTAGCACGAGTTCTTTTCCCGAGATCAAGGATCTCCACATCAGAATCCTCAGTGCCCGACTCCCTTAGAAGATTCACCCTTGGAATATTGGGGCATTCTGTGCGATAATGACCCTTCTGGTGGCACTCGTAGCATACAACATTAGCCCGATCTCTTGGAGGGTGGTTGGCTTGATTTCTGATGCCCACCATCTCAAGCCGAAGATCATTCAAGGCCTTGGCTAGGTCATTGACTCCAGGTTCTGTTGCAGGGGGGGCCTCTTTAGTTGGAGGGGCCACGGGAGTAGAGAGGAGGGGGGCTCGTGGGCGAGGCTGGGGAAATCTTCGAGGCGGAGGATGAGGATATCCACCTTGTTGAGGGTAAGCATCTAAGGGAGGACCATACATCTGAGGTGGAGGCGGTGGATACATCCCTGATGAGGGGTGGGGGTATGCCCCTGAGTTAGACCCCCCCGGTTGTTGTTGCAGGAATTGAGGAGGTTGCGGAGGGACAATCATCTTCTTTGAAGCGGGATCAGACTGAACTTTATCAAACTTTTGAGCAATCTCATGTGCTAGAACCATAGTTTCTGGATTCTCCCATTTAAGCTTGAGGCGGAATTCATCACTGGCTCCTGCTACAAGGTAGCCCAGCACATGCTGAGTCATTCCAGCTCGAAACCCGGCATTGTCCTCCTGTGTGGCAATCAAACGGTCCAGGAGCACGGCCGCTCGATCCACATATCGACGCGCCGTCTCACCTTCTGACTGCTTCAAATTTGCCACCTGCAGGTACACATTCTCCGGCTCTTCTTCTTTGCCAAAATACTCAATCATTGCTGCTGTCAACCTTGGCCAGCTTTGGTGAACTTCTTCGGCTTGCTTCTCATACCACACTTGAGCCAAACCTTCTAGAAATGTGGGAAGAACCAATAGCCATCTGTCTTCTGTAAGAAAGTTGAGAGAAACACAACGGCGCTTGAAAGCCACAAGATACTCATTTGGATTTTCTTCTACCCGTCCACAAAACACGAGAATGTCAGCCATGCTTGAAAGATAGAAAAGAGGGGCTTATCTAAAGAACAATAGTAAGAGGAAGCTTGAACTGAAAATCGGGTGAAGATACATCCAAAAAGCACACATAGGCAGGGTAGGGTGTGACTGGTGTAGTGTGAAATATTACACGAGAAGAATCTTCAGCATAGAATAGCTCATAGACAATCTTAAAAGGACCAATCCTCATGATATCACATTGATCATTACACGCGAGGATTAGAGGTGCGGCGTTGCATGAGATTGTTCATCAAGGCAAACAAGAATGCCATGACAAAGGTCAGCAATTGGAGAGCTTGCACATCACCTTCAGCTTCTTCCAGTTCTTGTAGTCGCCATTCTATTTCGTCAAGGGGTGTGCGGTCTGGCATCCTTCTTTTGAGCAATGTCCTTGAGAACCCTCCTGATGATCTTCCGAAGTCGATGAACTCGTATCAAGTATGCCCAACACTTAGTTTCATGATGACCACAGCCTTTGCATTCCTTACAAACAATCACCCTCCTTCGTGGCTTGCGGCTTTGTTGGGGTGGCGCTTCCACTTGCGTCATGCGTGATTGAAATACAAGCTTCACGTGCCAAGAAATCAGCAACAAGATTTCGAGCTCGAGGGATATGCTGAATTTTTACCTCTTCAAATTGGTTGCAAAGTTCCAAGGCTTGTTGATGTCGTGGAACCAAGCCTTTGCTCCGCACCTTCCACCTTCCACTAACTTGTTCACACACTAGTTGAGAATCTCCTTGCACATCCAATTGCTTGGCATGATGTTCTTGTGCCTTTTGTAGCCCAAAAATGAGCGCCGAGTACTCAGCTTGATTGCAAGTACTTGCGGGCGAAGACTTGCTGTAACAAAACTCCTCACCACCCGGCGAAGTGAGCTTCACACCCACACCTGCCGCCTTGGTCGAAGGTTTGTAAGCTCCATCAAATTGAAGAATCCAAGATGTCATCACACCAAGACGAGAATTCGGACATCCCAAGTTTCTCGGTAGTCCAAGATAGGTAGGAGGAGGGGGTGGGGAGAATTCAACACTTGAGCCAAACGTTCAGCACCAAACAAACTTGCAATTCTTTGTTGATAGTTTATCTTAAGCCCAAAAAGAATTACAATTTGAAGCTCGAAATGAGGCACAAAAGGCTGATTAGGTACAAATGGATTCCTTGGCCGAAACATTACCAACCATAGCCGAGGCCTAGAAACCTTTGTAATGAGATTGTAAATAAACCATTTAGGACGAGCTTTTCCACAGGAATCAACAGGCAGATGCGCCAAATCTCTCCCCAAGCTTGGGGAGCATCCCACCCTTCTAAGAAGGAGACCGTTTTGATTACCTCTGAAGCAGCAAGAAGTTCGATCACCGCACAATGAGTAGAAGTAAAGTCAAAATCCTCCCAGCGTATCAGTAGTTCGTCACCATGAATCATCCACGGTGTGTCATTCCACCCGTCATCACCATCAATAATGCACTGGACAATCAGCCGTTGAAGGTCGACATGAAGATCAAGGAAGACATCTCGTGCATTGGTAGCTGTAAGGTGCGGAGGAACAGGCACCAATTCCTTAAATGCATCGAAAAGTGACATAAATGTCCACTCTTCTCGTGAGGCGTGCGTCCGTGAAGTGAGCTTGGAGAAGTTTTGAATTGGCGATCTAGCAAGAGAAGTGGATAGAGCACATAAAATGAAATATTTTTGCTTTTTACAGCATGAGCAAACTCCTTGCGGTAGAGAGTTACAGCTCCCGCAATTTCAATATATGAACAAAAATCATTACATTTTTACCACTTCCAACTTGTTGGCCCAATGATAAGACTTTCTTTTGTGAAAGGGGAGGTCTTGGGTTCCAATCCTACTCTTTAATAAAAAGAGAGGAGAGGAGAGGAGAAAGAGAAGGAGAAGAAGAAGAGAAGAGATAGGGGGGGCGCGGGATCTGCTGTTACTCTTTTGCAGGGGCTCAGAAAATAGACCGCGACCAGAGCAGCAGTCCAGAGAACTGTCACGCAGAAAACAGTCCGCAACCAGAGAACTGTCGCGCAGAAAAACAGTCCGCAACCAGAGATCGCAGCAGTCCAGAGAACTGTCACACAGGTGAGCGCGGAAAACTGTCCGCAACCAGAAATCGCAGCAGTCCAGAGAACTGTCGCGCAGGAGACGCACGAATCGGAAGTAGCTTAGGAAGAGCACAGATGGTATAATTTTGGGAAGTAGCTTAGGAAGAGCATGCGCAGTAGCTTAGGAAGAGCACAGATGGTATAATTTTGTTGATGTAACTCGTACAAAAAGAAGATTCGCCACCAGCCGTGGAGATTCGTATCCCAGCAGCCACACCAAAACTTTTAGCCGGAAAAGTTTTCGAGACCAGAGGCTAGAGGCTAAGTATGGCGACGCTCAAAGGCCATAGAGAAAAGGAGATCAAGAGGGCGAAGGGATGTCATAGGAGAGAGAAAGGAATTAGAAGGGGAGGGAAGGAAAAGGGAGACTATGACACAAGGGAAAAGGGAGAGGGGGAAGCGAAGCATGTACATGATAGGAGGAGGAATGTTGAGATGTAGACATCAAGGGAAGAGAACCATACTTTATTGGAAAGAAGGGAAGAGAGGGAAATATCAAAATACTAGCTAGGTGGCTTTACAAGAATGAGCGTGTCTCATCAAGGAATAGCCCCTTCCTTTTATAGCCAAGAGAGGGGGTCTCTCCTCATTAATGTATCCTCCCACATGCATGGTGTGTGTGGAAAAGTCTCCCATGTGGGCTAGGCGGTTACGCACTCTCAATTGTGTGCGACAACCCTTTGCCTCAATTTTCCACATAAATCAAGCCCCATATCTCAAGTCTATGATACTCCCTTGGTCTCTTTCCAATTTTATAATATGTTCAAACCTCTAGGAGGACAAGTGGAGGGTTGGCACAAGGAATCTTGCCACCTCATCCTACTTTCCCCATTATTTAACTAGCTCTCTTTGTCCTTCTATACCTCCCCCACATGGGCCTATCTCATATGGAGGGTATAACTCAATATAATAGCCATTTCCACCTATTTTATATTGCTTCTCCCATGGACTTTGAGCCATAACTCAAATAATGCAGCCTAGGTGGAGGGGTGGCACATGGAGGAGCCATGTCACCTTGCATTTTATAATATTACTATTATGGATTATGTACAACACACCTTATGGGTCCTCTTACATGGAAGGGTGGCACATGGTCATGCCTTGCCACCTCAACCTTGGGCCCTATGCACACCATATTTTATTATACTATTGCCACATATACAAACACACATACATATTAATGCCTTTTTCCTTAGACAATTTTATCCATAACACTGTATGTGGGTGCCGATCAATTTCTTCAAAGATAGAAGATACCTCTCTTACCTTTCCCTTTTTCTTGTTCCTCCTTGTTGAGAGCCCTTGCTGCAGCTCATGTCTCACCTTAGGGATTAATGCTATTAGTTGAGGGAGCATGATGCTCAAAGAACGACGAGCAAGGTCCTGAACGGACCGAATAGTCTTCTTGCCCCTAGCCGATGGGAAAATCCGAGGGCGACCACTTACTCCTGCGAGATCTTTTAGTCTTCTCTATTGGTGGGTCTGCCATCTCAGCATCTGAGGGCTCTGAGAAGGACACCTTCTTCCTGGGACGGCCTAGTCCATGGTTTGGAGAGGGGTCCGAGGTGGTATGACTTCTTTTCCCAAGGTCAAGGATCTCTACATCAGAATCCTCAGTGCCCACCATCTCAACATTAGCTCGGTCTCTTGGAGGACGGTTGGCTTGATTTTTCATGCCCACCATCTCAAGCCGAAGATCATTCAGGGCCTTGGCTAGGTCATTGACTCCGGGTTCTTTTGCAGGAGGGGCCTCTTTAGCCGGAGGGGCCGAGGGAGTAGAAAGGAGGGGGGCTCGTGGGCGAGGCTGGGAAAATCTTCGAGGCGGAGGGTGAGAATATACACCTTGTTGAGAGTAAGCATCTAAGGGAGGACCATACATTTGAGGTGGAGGTGGTGGATACATCCCTGATGAGGGGTGGGGGTATGCCCCTGAGTTAGACCCCCCAGGTTGTTGTTGCAAGAATTGAGGGGGTCGCGGAGGGACAATCGTCTTCTTTGAAGCGGGATCAGACTGAACTTTATCAAACTTTTGAGCAATCTCATTTACTAGCACCATAGTTTCTGGATTCTCCCATTTAAGCTCGAGGCGAAATTCGTCACTTGCTCCTGCTACAAGGTAGCCTAGCACATGATGAGTCATTCCAGCTCGAAATCCCGCATTGTCCTCCTGTGTGGCAATTAAACGGTCCAGGAGCATGGCCGCTCGATCCACATATCGGCGCACCATCTCACCTTCTGACTGCTTCAAGTTTGCCACCTGCAGGTACACATTCTCCGGCTCCTCTTCTTTGTCGAAATACTCAATCATCGCTGTTGTCAACCTTGGCCAGCTTTGGCGAACATCTTCGGCCTGCTTCTCATACCACACTTGAGCCAAACCTTCTAGAAATGTGGGAAGAACCAACAGCCATCTGTCTTCAGTAAGAAAGTTGAGAGAAACACAACGGCGCTTGAAGGCCACAAGATACTCATTTGGATTTTCTTCAACCCGTCCACAAAACACGGGAATGTCAGCCATGCTTGGAAAATGGAAAAGAGAGAGATGAAATGAGGCTTATCTATGGGCAAACAATGGAAAGAGGTAGCTTGAACTGAAAATCAGGTGAAGATACATCCACAAAGCACACATAGGCAGGGTAGGGTGTGACTGGTGTATTGTGAAATACTACACGGGAAGAATTTTCAGCATAGAATAGCTCATAGACAATCTTAAAAGGACCAACCCTCATGATATTGCAGCCATCTTTACAAGCGAGGGTTAGAGACGTGGCACTGCATGAGGTTGTTCATCAAGGCAAACAAGAATGCCATGACAAATGTCAACACTTGGAGAGCTTGCACATCACCTTCAACTTCTTCCAGTTCTTGTAGTCACCATGCTATTTCTTCAAGGGGTGTGCGGTCTGGCATTTTTCTTTTAAGCAATGTCCTTGAGGACCTTTCTAATGATCTTTCGAAGTCGGTAAACTCGTATCAAGTATGCCCAACGCTTAGTTTCATGATGACCACAACCTTTGCATTCCTTACAAATGATCACCCTCCTTCATGGCTTGCAGCTTTGTTGGGGTGGTGCTTCCACTCGCGTCATGTGTGATTGAAAGTACAAGCTTCTCGTGCCAAGAAATTAGCAACTATATTTTGAGCTCACGGGATATGCTGAATTTTTACCTCTTCAAATTGTTGGCACAGTTCCAATGCTTGCTGATGTCGTGGAACTAAGCCTTTGCTCCGCACCTTCCACTAACTTGTTCACACACTAGTTGAGAATCTCCCTACACCTCAAGTTGCTTGATGCGATGCTCTTGTGCCTTTTGTAGCCCAAAAATGAGTGTCGAGTACTCAGCTTAGTTGCATGTACTTGCAAGTGCAGACTTGCTATAATAATACTCCTCACCACCCGGTGAAGTGAGCTTCACACCCACGCCAGCAGCCTTGGTCGAAGGTTTGTAAGCTCCATCAAATTGAAGGATCCAAGATGTCATCACACCAAGACTAAAATCCGGACATCCCAAGTTTCTCGGTAGTCCAAGATAGGTAGAAGGAGAGGGTGGGGAGAATTCAATACTTGAGCCAAACGTTCAGCACCAAATAAACTTGCAATCCTTTGTTGATAGTTTATCTTTAGACCAAAAAGAATTACAACTTGAAGCTCAAAATGAGGCACAAAGGGTTGATTAGGTACAAATGGATTCCTTGGTTGAAACATTACCAACCATAGCCAAGGCCTAGAAACCTTTGTAGTGAGATTGAGAATAAACCATTCAAGACGAGCTTATCCACAGAAATTAATAAGCAGATGCGCCAAATCTCCCCCCAAGCTTGGGGAGCATCCCACCCTTCGAAGAAGGACACCCTTTTAATTACCTCCGAAGTAGCAAGTAGCTCAATCACCGTACAATGAGTAGAATTGAAATCAAAGTTCTCCCAGCGTATCAGTAGTTCTTCACCTTGAATCATCCATGGTGTATCATCCCACCCGTCGTCTCCTTGAGCAATGCACTGTACAATCAGTTGTTGCAGATCGACATGAAGATCAAGAAAGAGATCTCGCCCATTGGTAGCCATAAGGCGCGGAGGACCAAGCACCAAATCCTTGAACTCGTCGAGAAGTGACATAAATATCCGCCCTCTTCGTGTGGTGTGCATCCGTGAAGTGAACTTGAAAAAGTTTAGAATCTGCGATCTAGTAGGAGATATGAGTAGAGCACGTGAAGTGAAGTACTTTTACTTTTTACAGCATGTGAAAACTCCCTACGGTTAGAGAGTTACAGTTTTCGAGATTTCAATATATAAGCAAGAATCATTACATTTTCATCACTTCTGCTGGCCCAATGGTAAGTCTCCCTTTTGTGAAGGGGGAGGTCTTGGGTTCAAATCCCACTCTTTAATAAAAAGAGAGGAGAGGAGAGGAGAAGGAGAAGAGAAAGAGAAAGAGAAGAGAGGGGGGGCGCGGGATCTGTTACAGTTTTGCAAAAACCCAGAAAAATAGTCCGCGACCAGAAGACGCAGGAGCCCAAAAAAACGTCGCAATCTGTCCACAATGCGTGCGGGTGTACACAATGGATGCGCGAATGTGCACACGAGAGCACAGATGTTGCAGTTCTGCAGCTGCAATCGGTATGAGCAAAAGATTCGCCAACCAGAATACACGTGGGAACCACAAGCAGAAAGCAGGCCGACTGGAAGCGCAGAATCAGGGCAATTTTGCAGCTGTAGAGATAGGGAATGTACGCAGTTTGGAGGTGCAAAAGAAGAGAACTGTGCATGGAAGAGGCTGCAGTGCCGCACCCAGTCGTAGGAGTAACAGATTTTATACCACTAGTCGTGGACAGCAGCCACACCATTTCTATTAGCCGGAAAAGAAATCAGGACCAGAGGCTAGAGGTTAAGCATGGCGACACTCGAGGGCCATAGAGGAAAGGAGAACGTGAGGGCGAAACGTTATCATGGGAGGGGAAAAGGAATTAGAAGGGGAGGGAATGAAGAGGGAGACTATGACACAAGGGGAAAGGGAGAGGGGGAAGAGAAGTGTGTACATGATAGGAGGAGGAATGTAAAGATGGAGACATCAAGGGAAGAGGACCATGCTTTATTTTGAAAGGAAAGGAAAGGAGAAATCAAAGTACTAGCTAGGTGGCTTTACAAGAATGAGCATGTCTCATCAAGGAATAGCCCCCTCCTTTTATAGCTAAGAGAGAGGGTCTCTCCCAATAAATGCATCCTCCCACATGCATGGTGTGTGTGGAAGAGACTCCCATGTGGGCTAGGCGGTTACGCACTCTCAATTGTGTGCGATAATGCTTGGCCACATTTTTCCACATATATCAACTCCCATATCCCAAGTCTATGATACTCCCTTGGTCTCTTCCCAATTTTATAATACATTCAAACATCTAGGAGGACAAGTGGAGGGTTGGCACAAGGAATCTTGCCACCTCATCCTACTTTCCCCATTATTTAACTTGCATCCTTGGACTATTGTTGACTCTGTGCCAACATGAACTTATGAAGAAAGAGAAGGTGATACAACTTTGTGATACAACTTTGTGTTATAACTTCTAGACACAACTTTATGTTACGACTTTGTGTAACAACTTTGTGTTACAAGTTTGTGTTACAACTTCTACATGAAGAGAGAGAATGTGTTACGACTTTGTGACACAACTTTGTGTTACAACTTTGTGTTACAACTTTGTGACACAACTTTGTGACACAACTTTGTGTAACAACTTTGTGTTACAACTTCTACATGTAGAGAGAGAAGGTGTTACAACTTTGTGTTACAACTTTGTGATACGACTTTGTGTTACATGCAGAGAGAGAAGCTCTCCAACTTGTATAAATACCCCATAATGGAATGAAGCCCACACTCTTGGGGCATTGTGTTGAGTCTACATTGGTATTCCAAGCATTTGTCTCAAGTGTCCATGCTTCCTTGCACTGCACGTCCAAAAGCATGTCCTAACCTTGCAACCCTTCTCCCCTCTCCTCCAACCCTGCAACCCACCCTCTCCCTCTCCTCCTCCCTCCTCCTCCTTCCTCCTCCTCCTCCTCCTCCCTCCTCCTCCTCCTCCTCTCTCCTCTCCCTCCCTTCTCCTCTTCCCTCCTCCTCCTTCCTCCTCTCTCTTCTTTCACCCATGCTCTTACACCTTCTTCCTCTCCCACTCCTATGCTTTCCTAAACCCTTAAACTCCATGATCTACGAGGGAGACGAGTTCTCCATGTACTCTACTCTGAACCTTGGATCCTCCTTCTAACCCTGGACTCCTTCTAAACCTTGGAACCTCCTTCTAAACCCTGGAACTCTTTCTGAACCCTGGAACCTCCTTCTGAACCCTGGAACTTCTCCTAAACCCTTGAACTCTTTCTAAACCCTACAACCTCCTTCTGAACCCTTAAACTCCTCCTAAACCCTACAACCCCCAATGAAGGTGAAAGCCTTCATTACCCCAACAACAATGGTTTACGTGCCTTTTACACATGCTTGCATTTTGTTTACTCACCACACTTAAGCCTACGTCTCTCACCGGAACACGACTCGAGGTCCTAAGCTACACATATACTACAACGACAATCCTAATATATCTGTAGGTGAAAAAAAGCCTCGGAACCCTGCAACATAGAATACCCAGCTCTTCCTACGAAAGCAGTAGGAAAGAGCTAACATGGGGTAGGCGGGCGCGGGGCGGCGGCGCTGCGTGCGCCGCCGCGGGGGGGTAGCGGGGGTCGCGGGTGGGGTGGCGGGTGCGGGGCGGGGTAGGCGGGCGCGGGGCAGCGGCGCTGCATGCGCCGCCGCGGGGGGTAGCGGGGGGTCGCAGGGGGGTTTACAGAGAGGGGAGAGGGGGGTAAGGGGGAGAGAGAGGAGAGGGGGGGTGGAGGGGCGAGCGTAAGGGGGTGGGGGAGAGAGAGAGAGGAGCGAATGAGAGAGAGAGGGGGTGGGGGAAGAGAACGAGGGGGAGGGAGAGAGAGGGGGATGGGGGGGCGAGGGGGTTAAGGGGGAGGGGGAGAGAGGGGATGGGGGGGCGAGGGGGGTAAGGGGGAGAGAGAGAGAAGGGGTGGGGGAGGGGAATGAGGGGGAGAGAGGAGAGAGTGAGAGAGAGAGGGGGTGGGGGGAAAAGGGGGAGAGAGAAGAGAGAGAGAGAGGGGGGAAGGGGGAGAGAGGAGAGAGGAGAGAGAAAGAGAGAAAGGGGGATGGGGGAGGGGGAGGGGGAGATGATGGTGGAGAGAGAGGGGGAGGGGGGAGAGGGAGGGGGAGGTGGTGGTGGGGGTGGTGGGGGAGGTGGAGGTGGTGGAGGGGGAGGGGGAGATGAAGGGGAGGGGGGAGGTGGTGGTGGAAGGGGGGGGAAGGTGGTGGAGGGGGTGGTGGGGGAGGTGGAGGTGGTGGAGGGGGAGGGGGAGATGAAGGGGGAGGGGGGAGGTGGTGGTGGAAGGGGGGGGAAGGTGGTGGAGGGGGTGGTGGAGGGGAGGGGGAAAGGGGGAGAGGGGAGGGGAGGGGAGGTGGAGGGGAGGGGAGGGGGAAGGTGGAGGGGGGAGGGGGAAAGGGGAGAGGGGGAGGTGGAGGTGGAGGGGGAGGGAAGGTGGAGGTGGAGATGAAGGGGGAGAGGGGGAGGTGGTGATGAAGGGGGAGGGGGAAAGGGGGAGAGGGGGAGGTGGAGAGGGAAGGGGAGAGGGGGAAGGTGGAGGGGGAGGGGAGATGGTGGAGGTGGAGATGAAGGGGAGAGAGGGGAGGTGGTGATGAAGGGGGAGGGGGAAGGGTGGAGGTGGAGAGGAAGGGGAGAGGGGGAGGTGGTGGGAGATGGAGGGGGAGGGGGGAGATGATGGTGGAAGATGGAGGGGGAGGGGGGAGGGGGAGGTGGAGATGGAGGGTGAAGGGGGAAAGAAAGAGGGAAAAAAAAAACTGAAATCGAAAAGCAGGGAGAGGTGATCACCTGATCGCTCTCCAAGTCTTTCTCAATGTAACGTGATTGTCGCGGAACAATGGACGGTGGTGGAAGGCTAGGTCATCGCTGCGAGAAGGGCTCGATGTCACTTACATGGCGAGGATTAGGAGTAAGGGGGTGCGGTCGATGGAGAGGGAGGAGTGTCTTGCGTGGGGCTCGGAAGGAGGAAGAGAATGGAGGCAAAAAGTGAAAGATGAAGAATGAGTGGGGGGTGGAGTAGGTTTTTATAGGTTTGGATTTTAGGTTTAGGGTTTAGGTTTAGGGTTTAACCCTAAACTCTTCCCGAGCCATAACTCTTTATGGAGAGCTTGGTTTGCCTTTCTGTAAAAAGGTAAAATGATTGTAATTGAAAGCTCTACGCAACCGTGTCCACTACCTAGCCTAATTGTACATCATGTGGCTTTTATTTAAGAAATTAAGAAAATTTCTTAAGGTAGTAACCCAAAGTGGATGTTTGGGGTTGATATGTTTGGCTAGATTTGGAAAAATTTTTACTCTCCTTGCCCTTGAGTGGTATGTGCGTGAAAGTTTGAAGTAGTGACTTGTTTTACACCTACCTACGCATGTTTACTCGCTACTTGAGACGCTAGTCTCCCCGGCAACGGCACCAAATGTTGGCTCTTTCCTACCGCTTTTGTAGGAAGAGCTGGGTATTCTATGTTGCAGGGTTCCGAGGCTTTTGTCACCTACAGATATATTGGGATTGTCGTTTGTAGTATATGTGTAGCTTAGGACCTCGAATCGTGTTCCGGTGAGAGACGTAGGCTTAAGTGTGGTAAGTAAACAAAGTGCAAGCATGTGTAAAAGGCACGTAAAACTATCTTTGTTGAGGTAATGAAGGCTTTCGCCTTCATTAGGGGTTGTAGGGTTTAGGAAGAGTTTAAGGGTTCAGAAGGAGGTTCCAGGGTTTAGAAAGAGTTCCAGGGTTTAGGAGGAGTTCCAGGGTTCAGAAGGAGGTTCCAGGGTTCAGAAAGAGTTCCAGGGTTTAGAAGGAGTCCAGGGTTAGAAGGAGGATCCAAGGTTCAGAGTAGAGTACATGGTGGAGAACTCGTCTCCCTCGTAGGTCATGGAGTTTAAGGGTTTAGGAAAGCATAGGAGTGGGAGAGGAAGAAGGTGTAAGAGCATGGGTGAAAGAAGAGAGAGGAGGAAGGAGGAGGAGGGAAGAGGAGAAGGGAGGGAGAGGAGAGAAGAGGAGGAGGAGAGGAGGGAGGAGGAGGAGGAGGGGGAGGAGGGAGGAGGAGGAGGGAGGAGGAGAGGGAGAGGGTGGGTTGCAGGTTGGAGGAGAGGGGAGAAGGGTTGCAAGGTTAGGACATGCTTTTGGACGTGCAGTGCAAGGAAGCATGGACACTTGAGACAAATGCTTGGAATCCCAATGTCGACTCAACACAATGCCCCAAGAGTGTGGGCTTCATTCCATTATGGGGTATTTATACAAGTTGGAGACCTTCTCTCCCTGCATGTAACACAAAGTCGTATCACAAAGTTGTGTCACAAAGTCGTAACACATTCTCTCTCTACATGTAGAAGTTGTAACACAAAGTGGTAACACAAAGTTGTTACACAAAGTTGTAGAACAAAGTTGTTACACAAAGTTATAACACAAAGTTGTGTCACAAAGTCGTAACACATTCTCTCTCTTCATGTAGAAGTTGTAACACAAACTTGTAACACAAAGTTGTTACACAAAGTCGTAACACAAAGTTGTGTCTAGAAGTTGTAACACAAAGTTGCAACACAAAGTTGTATCACAAAGTTGTAACACCTTCTCTTTCTTCATAAGTTCATGTTGGCACAGAGTCAACATACTCCCAGATCCATTTGATTACCCGTCCTCGGGTTATGGCTTATTTTGATTGCAGAGTTGGAATGCCATGTGGGTAATCCAGTGGCTGTTTAGCTTGTTTATGCAAGTCGGTCCTGCTGTAACGCTTTTGTACCATATCTGCGTAGTCTGTAGTTAAGAAGCTTATCTTCTCTTAAGGAGGGGTAGATGGCTGTGAATTGCAGAGGGGATCTCGTTGCTGAGGTTGCGGACTCTGTCATCGAATCTTCTTGGGAAGAGGTTTGCGGGGGTCTCGTTGGTGAGACTGGCATTTCTTGCTATCTTGCATACATGGTGGATGCGATTGCACCCTTATCATTGAGCTTGTAGAGAATTAGGATGCAACTCTGATATTTTTGCATATAGGAGACAGCTTTGATGTTTGGCGAGGGTCTCGTTGTTGAGGATTGGTATAAAAGGATGTTGGTCAAAAAGCTTATCTCCTCTTAAGGAGGGGTAGATGACTGTGAATATCAGAGGGGATGTCGTTGCTGAGGTTGCGGATGCTGCCATCGAATCTTCTTGGAAAGAGGTTTGGCGGGGGTCTCATTGTTGAGGCTGTCATTTCTTGCTATCTTGCATACATGTTGGATGCGATTGCACCCGTAGCATTGAGCTTGTAGATAATTAGTATGCAAGTTTGATATTTTTGCATATAGGAGACGGCTGTGACTTTGGCGGGGGTCTCGTTGCGGAGGCTGCAGACTCTGTTGCCAATTCATCTTGAGTTTTGGCATAGCTTCGTGTACTGCGTGTGAATTCATTGCATGCTTTGAGAGTATGGAATGAAAGTGTGTGATACTATTTTTTATGCAATCTATTATGTGCCTATGCAAAATCATGTGAGTGCAGTGTGATGTGTCTAACTATATGCTTAGTTGTGGGATTTGATAGGGAAACTAAGACTCAAACCTCCCTAATGTGCAAAAAAACGTGCGTATGCAGTGAGTGTGCATGTAACAATCTAGTGCAAACTATATGTGCAAAAACGTGCATATGCGAGTGAGTGCCCTAGATCCTCCCAGTTACTGTAACTGGGAGTTTAAACGAACTGCAGTTAGATACGAACTGAAGAGTTAGTCTAACCTAACTGAGGGCTAACTAAACTAACCTAACCACAGTTACTACTAACCAAACCTACGTAGCTAATCTAACTGAGGTTAACTAAACCAGCCTAGTTATCCTAACCTAACTAACCTAACCTAATTGTAGTTAGGACTAACTAACCTAGGGTTTATCGACTAACCTAACCTAACCTAACCTAACTAGGTTAACCACTAACCTAACTGCAGTTAACAACTAACCGGAGGTAGTTTAGGTTAGGTTTAGTTTTTTTTTTTTTTTTGGTTCTGAGGGGGGCTGCCCGACGGCGGCGCCCTGGGGGTCTGCCCGAGGTGGCGCGGGGCGGGACGGGGGTGCGCGGGGGGCGGGTGGGTGCGGGGGGTGGGAGGGGGTGCGAACGCGGGCGCGGGGCGGGGTAGGGCGGGGGGTGCGTGAGGAGAGGGGGCGGGGCGGGGGGCGGCGCTGTGTGCCCCGCGCGGGGGCGGGGGGCGGGGGGCGGGGGGTGCGTGAGGAGAGGGGACGGGGTGGGTGCGGGGGGTGGGAGAGGAGAGGGGGCGGGTTGAGTGCGGGGCGCGGGGCGGGGCGGGGGTGAGAGAGGAGAGGGGGCGGGTTGAGTGCGGGGGGGAACGTGCGAGGGGAGGGCGGGGGCGCCGCCGCAGGGCGGCGGTGGCTGCGGCGGGGGTGGCGAGCGGCGAGGGGGGTGGCACGCGGGCGGGGCGACGTACGGGGGCGCCGCCGCAGGGGGCTGCCGCAGGACGGCGGCGCGGTCGCCGCGGGCGGGCGGGCGGGCGTTTGGCATAGAGGGCGCGGGCGGGGGCGCTGGGCGAGCGGCGCTGCGTGCGCACGCCGCGGGGGGGTGGGGGGTCGAGAGGGGGTTTACAGAGAGGGGAGAGGGGGGTAAGCGGGAGAGAGAGGAGAGGGGCCGGGGTGAGAACGAGGGGGAGAGAGGAGAGAGGGAGTGAGAGAGGGGGTGGGAGAGAGAAAGGGGAGAGAGGGAGAGAGGGAGTGAGAGAGGGGGTGGGGAGGGAACGAGGGGGGAGAGAGGAGAGAGGGAGTGAGAGAGGGGGTGGGGGAGAGAACGAGGGGGTGGGAGAGGGAGCGAGGGGAGAGAGGAGAGAGGGAGTGAGAGAGGGGGTGGGGGAGGGAACGAGGGGGTGGAGAGGGAGCGAGGGGGAGAGAGGGAGAGAGGGAGTGAGAGAGGGGGTGGGGGAGGGAACGAGGGGGAGAGAGAGGAGAGAGATGAGGGGGGTAGGTGGAGAGAGAGAAGAAGAGAGAGAGGGGGAAAAAAGGGGAGAGAGGAGAGAGAAAGGAGAGAGAAGGGGGGAAGGGGGAGAGAGGAGAGAGAAGAAGGGGGAGGGAGGAAGGGAGGGGAGGGGAGGGGGAGGGGGGAGGGGAGGGGGAAGGTGGTGGTGCAGGGGAGGGGGAGGGGGAGGTGGTGGTGGAGGGAGGAGGGGGGAGGGGGGGAGGTGGGAGGGAGGTGGAGGGGGAGGGGGAGGGGGAGGGAGGGGAGGGGAGGGGGAGGGGAGGGGGAGGGGAGGGGGAGGAGGAGGTGGTGGAGGGAGGGGGAGGGGGGAGGGGGAGGTGGAGGGAGGAGGTGGTGGTGGAGATGGAGGGGGAGGGGGGAGGGGGAGGTGGAGGGAGGAGGTGGTGGTGGAGATGAGGGGGAGGGGGGAGGGGAGGTGGAGGGAGGAGGTGGTGGTGGGAGATGAAGGGGGAGGGGGGAGGGGGAGGTGGAGATGAGGGGGAGGGGGGAGGGGGAGGTGGAGGGGGAGGGGGAGGGTGTGGAGATGAAGGGGAGGGGGGAGGGGGAGGTGGATGGATGGAGGGGGAAGGGGGAAGAAAGAGGGAAAAAAAACTTGAAAGACTGAAATCGGAAAGCAGGGAGAGGTGATCACCTGATCGCTCTCCAAGTCTTTCTCGATGTAACGGGATTGTCGCGGAACAATGGACGTGGGTGGAAGGCTAGGTCATCGCTGCGAGAAGGGCTCGATGTCACTTA